>NW_022989867.1:0-630000 GCF_902827175.1 Gymnodraco acuticeps
AACACTTGAACGCGCTGTCTTTAAACAACTCTCCTGTTATCTCCATCAGAACAACCTTCTGGATCCGCACCAGTCTGGTTTCAAGGCAGGTCTCTCAACAGAAACTGCCCTCCTTGCTGTATCTGAGGAACTGCACACAGCTAAAGCAGCCTCCCTCTCCTCTGTCATCATCCTTCTGGACCTGTCTGCTGCATTCGACACGGTGAATCATCAGATCCTCCTTCGCACTCTCCAAGAACTTGGAGTTTCAGGCTCTGCACTTTCCCTCCTCACCTCATACCTCAAAGACCGTACCTACAGGGTAACTTGGAGAGGGTCCGAGTCCGACCCTTGTCAATTAACTACGGGGGTCCCTCAGGGCTCTGTTCTTGGTCCCCTCCTCTTCTCCCTGTACACAAACTCGCTCGGATCTGTCATTAGCCCGCATGGTTTTTCATACCATCGCTACGCTGACTACACCCAATTTAATTCTGTCCTTTCCCCGCTCAGAGACCCAGGTCGTTGCACGCATCTCTGCTTGTCTAGCTGACATCTCTCAGTGGATGTCTGCTCACCACCTCAAGCTCAACCTTGACAAGACTGAACTGCTTTTCCTTCCGGGAAAAGATTGTCCCACTCTTGACCTGACAATCAACATCGGCACCTCTATTGTTTCCCCGACTCAGACTGCAAGGAATCTGGGTGTGACCCTAGATAACAAACTGTCCTTCACTGCAAACATCGCTGCTACAACCCGCTGCTGCAGATACACTCTTTACAACATCAGGAGGATACGTCCCCACCGGACCCAGAAAGCGACGCAGGTTCTGGTCTGGCTGGTCTATCTGCATGTGCCATCCGTCCTCTGCAGCTCATCCAGAATGCAGCGGCTCGTCTGGTCTTCAACCTTCCTAAATTTTCCCACACCACGCCGCTCCTCCGCTCCCTTTACTGGCTTCCGGTAACTGCTAGAATCCACTTCAAGACACTGGTACTTGCGTACCATGCTGCGAATGGATCTGGCCCTTCCTACATCCTTCCTACATGGTTAAACTGTACACCCCATGGTTAAACTGTACACCCCAGCACGTGCACTCCGCTCTGCATCAGCCAAACAGCTCGCTGCACCCGCACTGCGAGGGGGACCGAAGTTCCCATCAGCAAAAACATGTCGGTTTGCTATCCTGGCTCCAAAATGGTGGAATGAGCTCCCCATTGACATCAGGACAGCAGAAGGCCTGCACATCTTCCGGCGCAGACTGAAAACTCATCTCTTTCGACTCCACTTTGAGCGATAGAATTACTAACAAAGCACTTATATTAGAGCTGTCCCGAATACCATTTTTCGGGCTCCGGATATTCGGTAGTAATCAGCAACGAATATTCGGTGCGGAGAGATTTTTTTTTTTTTTAATAAAAACTTTTTTCCAAAAGGTTTCATAACACGCTCCGAATCCGAGACACCTGACAACACGCTGTTAAGCAGAAGCGCAGAAAGAGCATACTATTGCGATTTATATTTATTTATTATCTCATTACTCGCATACATTAAAACTAAATGTGTCCTCTGCATTTAACCCAGCGCCCGGGGACCAAATCTGGTTCCAAATTCCGTCTATAACGTTTTACAACCTGAAGATACAAAACACATATTTCTGTTATAACAACAATACTTTTAATAGCATAGCCGTAACAATAGGCCTAACAGTGTAACACTTGTTACCGATACAGTATTTAAATAAATGAAGAACGAAAAATAAATGAACGAACTGTATGCCAATAATTGATGTCCTGTAACATAATCTTCCTGTGCCAGAATAATGCACTTGAACACATCAAAGCTTTGTGATTGGCCGGCGTGACCCCATGTTTCGGGGCGTGGCTGGTGGGCAGTGCACTATTTCGCTGACGTTGTCCGTGTCAACAGGAGTGACAGTTCGCACACACACAAGACCACAATTATGGCAGAAGCAAAAAAGCCTTATCTATTCCAATTCAAAGTCCATCTGTCTCATCTGCAATGCGAGTGTGGCTTTATCGAAGAAGGGTAATTTAGGAGCGGCATTTCAAAACAGTGCACAAACGCTACGAGATGGAATTCCCTCCTAATTCTGCCCTTCGCTCCCAAAAGGGGAGGGACCTGAAAGGACAGCTAAATGCACAGCAGTCCATTTTCACCAGGCCCAACAACAAGAGCAAGGCTGCTACCATAGGCATAGCATCTTAACGTGTCAGTCACGTTCTTGAGAAACACATGAAGTCTTTCAAAGACGGCGAAGTTGTGAAAGAAGCTTTCCTGGAGGCTGCCGACGCGCTTTTGGGGGACAGTAAAAATAACAGTAGCATTTCAACAGGTTTTTGATATAATAAAAACTCAAGTTAGATACCGTTATTAATCAGCTGTAAGTTTTTGTTTGTTTGAACTTATTCATTACAATTATTGTACAAAATGGTATAAGAATGCAAACATTAAGATCTGTTCTGTTTAAATTGATTATAGTCTATTATCAATTCAGGTTAAGAAACGAGTGTTGCTTGCATCCTATTTTAAAGGCATTTCTTTTTATACTCTACTAAAATGCAACAAAAAAAGGGTTTGATTCTATTAATGTTGTCTTTTTTATTGCACTTCGGCAGCAGATTCCTGTGTAGCTTCAGATCTGAGTTGTCTTATTAGTAAGCCTAATTTATACTTTTGTAGCAACACTATTTTTATATAATGGCAAAGAAAGGGTTCAGAGTCTTTTCTTTTTTTCCTGTGTCATTTGTGGCAGCACTGCCACAAGTTCCTCTTCAGAGAGGGTCTTCAGTACAGGTGGCAATATTGTCACCTGCCTGAGCTCATCTCTGAAACCAGACCATGTAAACAGGCTGGTGTTTCTTGCAAAAAATCTTTAAGAGATGACATGAGCAGCCCTACCAGCATTTGCCATGGTGGCCAAAACATTTTTATTTGTTCTTAAATTGTAGTTCAACATTTATTTCCTGTTACTTTTGGACCATGACGGTTGGACAGCCTTCAACGTTTATCTGAGTGGAATATGTTGAATATGTTTTACCAAAATGTTGGCTATATGTTAAGGAGTTTTCAGTAGGTTGTGACAGTGCACTGCAACATATTTGATTTAATTTATTTTGGTCTAATTTATTTTTATTTATCATATTAATATATGTTTATATGGAAGTGCGCTCCAACATATTTGTTGATCTTGTTTATTGGTAAAATATTATTTGATTTAAAGTTCAATAAATGGTCAATGAATAATCGTCAAAATAATTGTGATATCAATTATTGACCCAAATAATCGTGATTATGATTTTTGCCATAATCGCACAGCCCTATTTTCACACCTCTCACGGCCGATTCAACATGTTGAATCGGCCAAAGAAAGTCGGCCAAAAAAATCACTCCGATTGGCTGTTGCCTCTTTTGAATGATGAATACACACTACCGCTGCCTGCTGGTAAGGACAGTTATTGCCCCTCGTCGACTGAAGTCTTTGCGGTTTGTTCGTAGGCGGGCAGCGTAGCCGACGCAGGCGACGTAAAAGTCGGGACGCCTTCGGTACGCGTTCTTTGGTCTCAGGTTGGTGTGTAGCGGCCTTAACAACTGAAGCTACAGACTTTGTTGTTATTGTGTTAGATCAGGGATGGGCAAATGGCGGGCCGCATGTGGCCCCCACCTCCTATTTTTGCGGCCCTCAGATTAATTTATAAACAACGTAATTAATTACTTGTACTACTGATACCGTCCACTAGACTACTAGTTACGTCGCGAGCTGCGTACATGATTTCAAATACCGCAAAATAATCTGTGATGCATTTGTGTGTATTGTGTTTGTTTCCCAGGGAAACCCTCACAAGAAACACCGGCTGTTGTCATGCCTGCAGTGACGTTAAGTTGCCTCTTGTAATTATGCCTTTACAAGCTTAAAAGTTGTATTTATCATCTGAATTTGGCGAAACAAGTTTAATATTCTTAAAACCAAGTCTTTGTTTATTTGAAATCAGATGAAAACAAACTGTCACGGACCCTGCCGTGTTATCTATGATTACTACGCTTTTCATTCATAATTTCAGCGGGAGGGAGGGGGAGTGGTGCTGAGGAACAGCAGAGTGGAATAAGGGGAATGCAGAGACTGGCTACTGTCATGTCTAAGAAACTTATTGTAAAAGTTTATTCTTTATGTTAGTTTTGTCATGTCCCTTTGTCCTGTGCTTTATGTTTATTCCAATAAGTAATTCTCCCTCTCATTTCAGGCCTCCACGCTCCCCGACCCTATCTGTCTCCTGTGTCCGTGATTGTTTTCCCCGCCCTGATTGTTTCCACCTGTTTCCCCTTACCCTGTGTATATATTGTGCTAGTCCCCTCCTGTCCATTGCCAGTTTGTTTCCTCATTTAGGATACACGCACAAGCCTACTCCACGGACATATTACGTTCCTCTAAGCTCATGATCATAGTCCTTGTTTTTCCTAAAAAGAGTGTTATTGTTTTTCCCTGTTTTGTTACTGTGACAACAATACCAGTAAAGTCTTTATTTTGAACACTACCTGAGTCTGAGTTGAGTCGTGCATTTGAGTTCACCCCTTGACAGCTACAAGTGTTTTAGGTTCAAGTTAGACAACTAATGTCTGGGTTAGTGTTCATGACTTCATGTGTATGTCATCTTAATGGTTAATCTCAATACACACATATTTTCCGAGCTTTCCAATAGTTTTAAATAGTTTTATTCCACTGTTTAATAACCTGTTCAATACAAACATGCCACTTGTAAAAATGAAATAACATTTCTGTGAACTGATATTTGTTTAGTGCGCTTATTAGAGGATGTTCCCATTTTTTGGGGATGTTCCCTTTGATTGTAAAATGTCAATGAAGATGTCAGACTTAGTATATTTGTTAATAATTACATACAACACATGGAATTGTTGTGTGTGTGTGTTCCAAGTGAATATGCGGCCCCCTGGTGGCCAGTACATGAATGATGTGGCCCACCACCATCAAAGTTGCCCATCCCTGTGTTAGATTGACTGTCAGTGACTCATGGTGTCCCTGTCCCTCTCCAGACGGTGGTGGTGACACCAGACATCCAGCCAGCTGTAGGCGGGACTTCCTCCCCTCAACCAGACATCTCATTCTGCCCAAGAGACTCCTCTTCAACTCCAAACTCCACCCACAAAATCAGCCCCGTCAGTGAGGACCCCCACACGTCTGCACGACCAGCACCGAGCAGCAGGTACAGCGGCACTCTGGTTCTGTACAATTAAGATTTTCAGTCGAATAGGTTTACTTATTTTGTTGTTATTATTTGATGTATTATTCTTTTTTACTTTTTATTATTTTTGAAAAACATTTTCTTGGAAGTGAATATGTCTAAAAAAGGGGCATAGATATTTACACAATTTAAGGATTTTTTTCAGACAAGGACTTGAGACGAAGGACCATGAATCCCAATGATTTATTTTTTGTGAACATTTTTCCAAGAATTGTATGTTTCTGTTTGTTAATGTAGGTTAATGGTACGGCTTGATGATGAAAGGATGATACTTTCGTTTGTCTTCTGTACTTTCTTACTTAGTTATATGAGATGAGTTTGTTTTACATTTGTGTGTGTGTGTGTGTGTGTGTGTGTGTGTGTGTGTGTGTGTGTGTGTGTGTGTGTGTGTGTGTGTGTGTGTGTGTGTGTGTGTGTGTGTGTGTGTGTGTGTGTGTGTGTGTGTGTGTGTGTGTGTGTGTGTGTGTGTGTGTGTGTGTGTGTGTGTGTGTGTGTGTGTGTGTGTGTGTGTGTGTGTGTGTGTGTACCCCAGTACCCCAGGAAGATACCTATTGCTAGTGCTAATGGAGAACCTAATAGAATACAGAATTAAGAATTATATGTGTTTTATCTGAACTAAAACAAACTGAGATATGATCTGATTTACAGGGAAGAGGAGTCAGTCACTGTGACGACAAAAGCTGACAGTGAGGAAGAGGATTCAGGGAAGCGGTCTCCGATAGCTGCGGGGGGGTTGACCAACAGCCACCCCCCCAGCAGCTACTCCCGCTCCCTGAGCCACATCAGTGAGAGCAGCGCCGACGGCATCGTGCTGACGGACAGGGCGGTCCAGTCCGGAGGGGGGGTGTCTCCCACCTCCGGGATCTCCATCACTGACATAGAGATGGAGGTGCAGAGCAGAACCCCCCCCACAGACGAGAACACAACGGCTGACAATGCCACAGACCAACAGGACACACACTCCTCTGAACCAGTGGACTCAGAAACACACACACAGCCAGACATACGCCCAGAGAGCGGGGACGTGACGTACGTGGCGCGGTGGGTGTCGGTGGAGGAGGAGACCCCGGAGGCAGAGTCTCCATCAAGGGGGAGCGGGGGTCCGGTGGACAGCGGGCTGGAGGACGCCCTGACAGCCGTGGTCTCCTCCCTGGATGATTACAGAGGACAGTTTCCCGAGCTGCAGCTGCTGGAGCAGGAGCTGAAGCTGCTGCAGGTCACACTCAAGGTGGGGCGGAGCTTAGAGATGCTTCCACAGGGGGAGGGTAGCTAAAAACTTCACTTTAATTGCAAAAACAAATGCTCCGGACTCTGAAGAGACCATTATAATAGTTATCATAAAAGTAAGATCAATGAAGGCTCAAAGAAAAAAAAAAGTGTATATATTATTGGGTATAATATCACCATCTTTGTTTAAAATAACATTCAAAATGAGTAGGTTGGTTAGAAAGTTTTAACTATAGCCTGATTAATATAATCAGTGGCGGCGCCAGAGTATTTTTGTTGGGTAGTCTATGGTAGGGCTAACCCATACAGTGATGGGGCCAGTGGCGTAACTATTGACGGTGCAGCCGGTGCATTGCACCGGGGCCCACAGACATCCAGGGGCCCATGCAAAAAATAAAAGTATATATATATTTTTTTGTTTTGGAGTGGAGTGGTGAGCACGAAAACCAAACTGCATTGGGTGGAGTGGAGCGAAACCTTTATCGAAATGTTTGGTGATTAGTTTTGACACCCATTTCTCAGCTATCATATGGCACATTTCCATTGCAGGGCCTCGCTCGGCTTAGTTAGGTCTTGTTAGGCCAGGCTCACTTTATGCTGTGTTTCCATTACAGTTTAGTAGCTGGGGCAGTAACTATAGTAACGCAGTGTAGGCGGAGCCGTGACGTCATCATCAATGCGAGCCACAGAAAAACAACATCAGCAGTTAGCTGTGAGCACTCAAGCTCACAGCTCCTCATATCTGTTCAGAAACTAGACAAAAGTTAAACAAGTACAAACCACAGACTGTCTGTGTCATGGCGAATACAGTCGCTGGTTTATTTATGTCTGTATAGGCCGTTGTTGTGAGTGTGGACGGTCGGAGCATAGCCGATCTCCATTTAGAAAACACGCATTTTAAAAGGGTTTTCGCCTGCCGTCTGTCTGCAGACTTGTCAAAGCATTAATTCATGGTTTTTACTAACCGGTATCAGTATGTTGTTACTTCGGCATCATTTTTAAACGTGTATTACAATTAAATCACGGTCAAATATGTTCATCTTGTTGTAGCCCCCTTGCCAGCGATTCTCTCTCTCTAGTTTAGCATACTCAGCCCGACTCAGCCTGGTTGTTGGCCCGCTAAGAACCTCGATTTTATGGGGCCAGAAAAACTGTGAAATAGTACCCGCTAGCCGGTAACGCAACCAAAAACGGGCCAGGCACGGCACGCTTAAGCCGTGTTCCGCGCTATAGTGGAAATGCGCCATTAGAGACACAGGGGAGGATGCTGATAGGTCTATAATTGGACATCATAGCCTTATCCCCAGATTTAAAATCCAGGACTATGGAACTTCCCTTGTGCTGATAGATTGATTCACCAGCATAGTAATTGGTTTTATTAGACCGTCAATATGTGTCTTTATAAAGTTTGTGTCGAAATCATATGCATCCCTAGCCTTAGAACCTCTTAACCCTAAGATTATATTTTTTACCTCCACCTCTGTGATTTCCTCCAGGTTAAAAACGGGGTGTATATCCACAGTCGGGCTGGGTGAAACCCCAGATGGTGAGAAGAGCTTTGTAATGTCCCAAGCACTATTTAAGAAATACTCATTGAGAGAACTGGCCAACACTGCAGGGTCTTTTATCAGGGCATCATTGATTTTTAATTCTAGAGCATTATTTTTCCTGTTTGGTTTGTTTACCTAATAGTTTATTTGAGATTTGCCAAACTTTTTTACCGTTACCTTTCGCACCTTCAATTATATTGATGAAGAAGTTCGCTTTGGCCTGTCTTATTGTTTGTGTTACCTTGTTACGAGCATGAGTGCATTTCTGTTTATCAGTGGATAGTCCGGATTTCAAGCTCTGCTTCAATAGTTGGTATCTAGATTTCATTAGACCCTGCATTGTTGATTCAGCCAGGGAAGATGATGTTCCTTCCTGTCCCTAACTGACCCTCTTCTTGAGAAGGAAGACATTGTATCATTAATTTGAGATATAAACAGATTACTGTTTCCACCAATATCTTCAGAGGAGAGAGTGTCCCCCCAATTAATCATTTTCACTGCCTCCATAAAACGTTGTTGCAGGTTTTTGGGGATGAAGCGTGAACCGAAGGCAGGGGTTTTAGCTGAGGCAATGAACCTTTTTTTTGGTGAGTTTCCTGGTAAAAATAATAAGATTATGGTCAGAAAGACCAGTCAGGAAGTTGTAGGTTTGAACTATTCTGTCAGCTTTGTTTGTAAATAATACATCTATCATAGTCTTGGAGGTTTTGGTTATTCTAGTCGGTTGATCCATTAGTTGTATTAACTTGTGATTATCCGTGATGATCCGTTGTAAGCTCTTTCTATTTTGTTTGTTATTCCAGTTGATGTTAAAGTCTCCTAGAATAATTCACCACCTACGTGTAAAGTGACTTTCACTGATGCTTTTATCAATTTACGGTAAAGTCTCTTGCCCATGGACACATGTCGACTGCTGGGCAAGGAACTGAGCCACTGGCCTGCCTTAACACAGAGTATCCAACCAAGTCAGACAAGAGATATGACAGTTTTATATTTTCACTGTAAGATGTGGCTCACTAATTAACTTGGCAAATGTTGTTAATGCAATTTAAGCTGGATCCACATTTTCCTAGGGTGTGAGTGTGTGCATTAAAACTCAGACATAAAATGGTTTGGCTTAATTGAAGCAAAAGTCATTTCAGGTTTCTCACTGTTCTGAGTTTCATGGTTGAGCTAAATGAAATTGTGTGTGTGTGTGTGTGTGTGTGTGTGTGTGTGTGTGTGTGTGTGTGTGTGTGTGTGTGTGTGTGTGTGTGTGTGTGTGTGTGTGTGTGTGTGTGTGTGTGTGTGTGTGTGTGTGTGTGTGTGTGTGTGTGTGTGTGTGTGTGTGTGTGTGTGTGTGTGTGTGTGTGTGTGTGTGTGTGTGTGTGTGTGTGTGTGTGTGTGTGTGTGTGTGTGTGTGTAGGGCGGGAGGCACAGCCGCTCCCCCAGCATGGTCAGCCTCACCGTGGAAACAGCTCTGTGCAGCTTTGACTTCCTCAACACGTCTGACTGTGAGGAGGAGGATGAGGGGGTGGAGGAGAGAGGAGAGAAGAGGAGCAGAAGTGGCAGGTCAGAGCTCACAAACTGTTTTTGTGTGTTTGTTAATACACTGAACAAAAATATAAATGCAACACTTTTGTTTTTGCTCCCGTTTTTCATGAGATGAACTCAAAGATCTAAAACATTTTCTATATACACAAAATAACCATTTCTCTCAAATATTGTTCACAAATCTGAAAAAATCTGTGATAGTGAGCACTTCTCCTTTGCCGAGATAATCCATCCCACCTCACAGGTGTGGCATATCAAGATGCTGATTAGACAGCATGATTATTGCACAGGTGTGCCTTAGGCTGGCCACAATAAAAGGCCACTCTGAAACGTGCAGTTTTGCTTTATTGGGGGGGGTCCGAAAACCAGTCAGTATCTGGTGTGACCACCATTTGCCTCACGCAGTGCAACACATCTCCTTCGCATAGAGTTGATCAGGTTGTTGATTGTGGCCTGTGGAATGTTGGTCCACTCCTCTTCAATGGCTGTGCCAAGTTGCTGGATATTGGCAGGAACTGGAACACGCTGTCGTATACGCCGATCCAGAGCATCCCAAACATGCTCAATGGGTGACATGTCCGGTGAGTATGCTGGCCATGCAAGAACTGAGATGTTTTCAGCCTCCAGGAATTGTGTACAGATCCTTGCAACATGGGGCCGTGCATTATCATGCTGCAACATGAGGTGATGGTCGTGGATGAATGGCACAACAATGGGCCTCAGGATCTCGTCACGGTATCTCTGTGCATTCACAATGCCATCAATAAAATGCACCTGTGTTCGTCGTCCATAACATACGCCTGCCCATACCATAACCTCACCACCACTCGATTCACAACATTGACATCAGAAAACCGCTCACCCACACGACGCCACACACGCTGTCTGCCATCTGCCCTGAACAGTGAAAACCGGGATTCACCCGTGAAGAGAACACTTCTCCAACGTGCCAGACGCCATCGAATGTGAGCATTTGCCCACTCAAGTCGGTTACGATGACGAACCGGAGTCAGGTCGAGACCCCGATGAGGACGACGAGCATGCAGATGAACTTCCCTGAGACGGTTTCTGACAGTTTGTGCAGAAATTCTTTGGTTATGCAAACCGATTGTTGCAGCAGCTGTCCGAGTGGCTGGTCTCAGACGATCTTGGAGGTGAACATGCTGGATGTGGAGGTCCTGGGCTGGTGTAGTTACACGTGGTCTGCGGTTGTGAGGCCGGTTGGATGTACTGCCAAATTCTCTGAAACGCCTTTGGAGACGGCTTATGGTAGAGAAATGAACATTCAATTCACGGGAAACAGCTCTGGTGGACATTCCTGCTGTCAGCATGCCAATTGCACGCTCCCTCAAAACTTGCGACATCTGTGGCATTGTGCTGTGTGATAAAACTGCACGTTTCAGAGTGGCCTTTTATTGTGGCCAGCCTAAGGCACACCTGTGCAATAATCATGCTGTCTAATCAGCATCTTGATATGCCACACCTGTGAGGTGGGATGGATTATCTCGGCAAAGGAGAAGTGCTCACTATCACAGATTTTTTCAGATTTGTGAACAATATTTGAGAGAAATGGTTATTTTGTGTATATAGAAAATGTTTTAGATCTTTGAGTTCATCTCATGAAAAATGGGAGCAAAAACAAAAGTGTTGCATTTATATTTTTGTTCAGTGTAGTAAATCCACATCCAGGCCCAGTTCCAAATCGCCGCCTACACCCCACCCCTACATACTTCCACTCCATTGAGTGCCGTTCCAGACCAACAAGTATGGAGGGAGAGTGGGTTATCAAGCCCTCCAACAGAGAGCCTGCATCGGTCCTTCACCTGCTACTAAAGCTGACCAACGCTGTAAACATCAGACTTTAAAACAAAACAAGAGACAGCATTAAAGATTTTGAGAATTGTATTGTAGTTATCATTTATTGATACAAGACATGCTGATTTGGAACCGTTGTAACGAAAAATTACGGCATTTCCTGTTTCGGCTGGAGAGAGGGGAGTTCGTCCCAAAGCTTGCTGCTTTATTTACTCCCTCCATCTGAAAGAAGGGAGCCTCGTTCAGCTGTGAGTGTGACTACAGACGAAGTTCACTGTAATGGAGTGGATGTGGGTAGGGGACAGTAAATATATCTCTCTTGGTACAGAATAATCTCATTGTACATAAAGTATCTTGCTGCCATCTAGTGGAGCTGTGTGGTTCCATCACTATAGCGCAGAGCTGGAAAAGCCTTCCTCAAAAGAACAAAACCAACTAAATATATGACTCTATGATGATGTATTTTCTTGGCTTGATGACAAGCAGTCACACACTGCTTGCCATCTCATTGAGCCTTCAGAGGCTCCATCCAGTTGAACCCTGACCCCAGCAGAGTTGATGGAAGCCTCCCTCAACACCGTGGATCTTATTAAAAATTCCTCCTGTGTGTTCAGGTCTCTGCAGGACAGAGGCTGGGACAGCCCCCCTTCCCCTCTCACCACAGGCTGCACCACGTTAGACTGCGCCCTGGTGGTCCACCTCAACAAGTGCAGCACCCAGCTGCTGGTAAGAGAGCTGCTACACTGCCGTTTGTCATGTCTCAACCAGAGGGAGGTCTCTGGCTGCCTCACATGCTGGTGTGACATATGTTCCTTTAATTTAGTCCGTCAAGGTTCCAGCTTAGCAGAGATACCTGCTATGGAAAGAAATTGTAATACAGGACAGTTCAGATAAAAGTTCACACAAGGTTTATAAGAATACAAATTATAGATACATAGCACCTCTGGTTATGTAGCATGATCATTTGAAGAATTAATAGTGTATGGCATAACTTTTTCAAAAGGAAGTAAAGTGTCTTTGTAACCTATTACACTATTAGTTTTTTCCATTCCCCGGGAAACCTGCTCTATAACACCTACATTAAAACTATATGATATTCATCTTCTCATGTTATATGTGACGTTATGTCTGCAGTGTCTGGGTATGTTTGGTCCCCTGTGCTGTGGAGAGATGTACGCCTTGGACAGACTGCTGAGGGAGGCTCAAGTCCTCGAAACCATCCGACGCATCGCCAAGGACAACCCGAGGCACTTCAGACAGCCTGCTGAAGGTCAGCTGCAGTCTTTTTATCTGTGTGGCCCTGTTCTCTCTGTGTGTCAGCATGACCTGCAGACATCCCTCTCATCTGCTCAGAGCAGATGTGTGGAACTCAAGGCCTGTGAGACGAATGCGGCCTGGCACCACATTTTATGTGGCATGTGAAATCTTGAAAAGAATAACGTTTAATAATATATATTGTATACAAACCCCAATTCCAAAGAAGTTGTGACGTTGTGTAAAACATAACTAAAAACTGAATACAATGACTTGCAAATCCTTTTCAACCTATATTCAATTGAATGCACAACAAAGTCAAGTTATGTAATGTTCAAACTGATAAACGTTATGTTTTTTTTGCAAATATTCACTCAATCACACAATGTGATGCCTGCAACGCATTCCGAAGATTATATATATTTATAAAGTCTTACAGTTAACGCCAAACCTTTGAGAGCAACTATAATGCTTATCTGCATTACAGATTCACCCGCACCAACTCATCCAACCACATCACCCCTATTCTCACTCAACTACATTCGCTTCCTGTACGCTACCGTACTGAATACAAAAACCTTCTACTTACATATAAAGCTCTCCATAACCTTAGTTGCCCCCATCTACATCACCGACCTCCTTCAGCAGTACACCCCCTCCCGCACCCTCCGCTCTTCGTCCGTAGGACTTCTCACTGTCCCAAGCTCTCGCCTCAAAACCATGGGTGCTTGAGCTTTCAGCTGCTCGGCTCCCAGACTCTGGAACTCCCTGCCACTACATATCCGACAGTCTGATTCCATAACAACATTCAAAGCCCACCTGTTCAAACTGGCATTTTCTTTATAAACTGTACCCTGTGTCCTTTTGTGTCCTTCTGTAGTCCATTTTCTGTTGTTTGTCTTGTTTTACCCCGGCTGACATTTGATTAAATCCACTGTTTTAATTTTCCCTATATTACCCTATGCCCTGTAAGGTGTCCTTGGGTGCTATGAAAGAAGCCCCCAAATAAAATGTATTATTATTATTATTTATTATTTGTCCACCAGGCCTGCATAATAGTCTAAATATATCATATATTAAAATAAACTCCTATAATACTTTGCAATTTCATCTGGATTTTATTTTTATTTTATAATCAAAATGCAACTATTTCACAGGGCCAATCTGAGTATTGTACAACAGTGCCGTGTGCTGAAGAATCATGGCAACAATGTTAATGTAAATACATTATATACAATAATTGGAGGAAAGAGTTAGGAATAAGCAGTAAGTATAACGAGGGGTTACGTATGGTAACCCTTGTTATATAAGCACAGGCGGATCCCTCTACTGGACTCTATGGGTACTACCCCTTGATCATATCATGCAAGCATTCATCCACTGAGACTTCCATAAACGTAGCCGGCCTCGGGGCGGGCCTACCTGAATGCGCGCGCATCACACCGTATAAAAGGAGGCCTCACCTCCTGACTGTCATCCTACACCTCTCTTCAGCGAGCGGCATAGGACAGACAGTGCCCTGATTATAGGCCTCCGCCTGTGCTTATATAACAAGGGTTACCATACGTAAACCCCTCGTTATATCTCTCACAGGCCCGATGTATACACGCGCTGTCGTCAACAACACCGTTCCATCCCACTGCCCCTGACCGGCTTTCTGGTTAGCAGCCGCTGCACCGCACCCTCCTTTACCTCGGTTGTGACTGTGGAGAAGTCTGGGCCGCGGCTGACAGAGCACACTCCGACGCGCTTACCTCGCGAAAAGTGTGCTCGGAATACAGTGCTGAGGGCTCCCCCCCTCCGCCCATAGGCAGACGGAGAGAGTCCCCAGCCCTGTATGGGCTCACTATGCACCACCTCTCCCGAGTCCCTAAGGGGCACGGGGAGAGCGCAAGTGTCCCATGTCCCACACTCAGATACTGACCCCGTGCAGAATGTGTGTGGAGGACTCTTAGGCAGACGATGAGAGCCCTCCAGCCCCGTATGGGCCCAGCGCGCACTACGTCTCCACACACTGCCAGCTATCTGGCACCGGGGGCGAGACAAAGGCCGGATGCACTGGGCCGTAAAACCCCTGTCGAAGGTGGCTTACTGACCTCGGTGGCAGCGGTGGGGGGAGCGGTAGACCCACACGCTCCGCCGCCAGGGTCATCACCGCCGGGAAGTCCAGACGCGCAGACCTGTGTGCTGGACCCTCCTGGCCGCCGGACCCGAAAGTACCAGACAACGAGGCGTCCTCGTCGTCTTCCTCCTCCGTGACCGTGGCCACCCGGCCCCTCGGGATGGCGAACACGAATGGCACCTCGTCATCCTGTTCACCCATCTCCACCACCTTGAGGTCTTGATCCTCCGCCTCCCCCGGCGGGCCAAACTTCACCCGGAAATGATCCCCACGATGTCGGCAGCTTAGCCGAGGGATCATCCGGCAGGCGTTGCAGGCCGGCGACTGGCTTAGGCTGTCTTCGGCGTGGACCCCAGGCCGGTGCGGATCAGCCCCCGCGATCAGGCCAGGGCATGTCGGACAGGCCCGGTGTTCGAGGAGTGGTGAGTCCATGCTTTTCTTCTTTTCCTTTCTCGTTTACTGCTCAGGTTGTTTAATCCTGCTCGCTGAAGAGAAAAGGATGACAGTCAGGAGGCGTGGCCTCCTTTTATACAGTGAGATGCGGGCGCATTCAGGTAGGCCCGCCCCGGGGTCGGCTACGTTTATGGAGGTCTCAGTGGATGAACGCTTGCATGATATGATCAAGGGGTAGTACCCATAGAGTCCAGTAGAGGGCGGAGCCTGTGAGAGATATAACAATGTGGGATAAAAGAAAAACAAGATCTGACTTAGATCGCAATACATTTATGTCATTAAAATGGCAAACATGAGTTTATCCCATGTTGATGGACTCAGTCTGTGTTAGAAATCTGACACAAACAAAGCTTCTCTGCCTGAATCCTCCTCCCCCTGATGTCAAGGTTTCTTTTTGAAATGATGCTTATTTGTGCAAGGAACTATCTGGAAAAAAGTTTTGATGGGTTCAGACAAATCTAAAGTGTGCTAGTACAAAAGGTGAGTAAGGGAACCTTTTCAGTTGAGGGGGTTTCTTCACACAAGGTCAAGGGTCCATGCTCAAAGCGATAGGAACCACTCCAAATACAAAAGACTAACTCAGTCCCATCTTCTTCCGTCACAGTGATACCGCAACTGGGCCTGTGCCTGGGTGCTGAATTACTATGGCAACAGTGTGTGGGACAGGGCAGTGTGTACAGCGTCTCTGCTGAGAGCTTCCTCCTCACTCTGTCTGCAGTCTACTCCAGAACCCTGCCGGAGAGGGCCATTAGCATGGCCGACACAGGTACAGCTACACCTGCAGGGTACTGCCACTGTCCAGGGTTCGTCCTGATATAACACCTGTGTGTGTTGGTGTTGTGTGTGGTGTGTGTGTGTGTGTGTGTGTGTGTGTGTGTGTGTGTGTGTGTGTGTGTGTGTGTGTGTGTTTGTGGTGTGGGTGTGGTGGTGTATCCGTCCAGTGTTCTTGTGCCTAGTTGAGCGAGTGCTGGATCAGAGGTTACCACGGCGAGGCAACAGAGACGGAGTGATGGTGACGCTGTTCCAGCTGTGGAGTTACATGGAGGCCAACTGCATCACTGACATGGACACACACATCACTGAAGTGGCAGAAGAAGGTATCACACACACACACACACACACACACACACACACACACAAAGACTGGTGTGATTTAAACAACAAGGACAGATGTAATCATATCCAAAATTCACAATGGGTTTTTATTTAACAAAATATTCTCAATCTGTCTCAGTCTCAATGTTTGTTGGCATTTAGAGGTCAAAATAGTTTGCGCTCCCAAATTCAGCGACAACGGGAGGCACACGCCTGTAAAAATGGGGCAGTCTAGCTCCAGAAACACCATGACATTTAAACAACCACAATAACAAACAAAAAATCTATTCTTATCTAATTTCTATTCAATTACCACACACACACACTCACACACACAGTGGTGGACTGGCCATCGAGACGAATCCCGATGGGCCGGTACCGAAGTGGGCCAGTCGAGATGCCCGGGCTGATTTTTAGTCCCAGTCCGCCCCTGCACACACACAAAAAACGCTTGATATTATAGTTACAGTGGCAGTTCTCAGTGATATCCTGCCTCCCACAGTGTGGTTGGTGCAGAGCCTGGCGTCATGTGACCAGGAAGTGATCGTGCAGGCTCTGCGGCGCCCTCCAGAGTGCAGCCTGAGGAGAGAGGGACTTCATGCTGTGGCCAAATTACTGAGAGACCCGCGAGGAAAAGTGTCAGCCTCTGCCAGCTCTGTGCTGAGGAGCCTGGCTGCTCAGCCCAGGCAGAGGGAGCAGGTGTGTGTGTGTGTGTGTGTGTGTGTGTGTGTGTGTGTGTGTGTGTGTGTGTGTGTGTGTGTGTGTGTGTGTGTGTGTGTGTGTGTGTGTGTGTGTGTGTGTGTGTGTGTGTGTGTGTGTGTGTTGTGTGTGTGTGTGTGTGTGTGTGTGTGTGTGTGTGTGTGTGTGTGTGTGTGTGTGTGTGTGTGTGTGCACAGCCTTGAGGCCAATATTCTACTTTTTACTCCGCTACCTTTATACAACACTCATAGTTACTAGGTATTTTTACATTTAAAAGTACCTGATTTGAAGTGATTGAAGTGTACGTAAGTCACTTCAATCACAATAGATAAAACAGTCAGCTAAATAACATGTTAGGTAATTATGAAGCAGAATACAAATATTGAATCATAAATCTTCAATAAGGAAAAGACTTAACATGGACAGCAGTGTAAAAGTAGAGCATGGCTTCGTCCTGAGATCAGTTAGTACACAGTAAGACACGGATATAAACACTACACACTCTCCTCCTCAGGCGCTGGTCAGCTGTTTGGAGCTGCTGGAAGACGAGCAGTCGGACACCAGAGTGTGTGGATGCAAGGCTCTAGCATGTCTCAAGGTACACACACTTCTCTACTTGTATGGCACCACAGTGATGTAACATCATAAAGTCTTATCTGTACTAGAGTGTGCCCTCCTAACCATGCTAAATAACGTATTTTATCGATTGTTATTCCAGGCCAAAGAGAGTATCGACCAGTTAGTGTATCTCTGTCGGATGGACAAGGACGATGTCCGAGACGCTGCCAAACAAGCGCTGCTGGTGCTCGGTAATAAACATCACCATATTACTTAGATAGAATGACAGCTAAACAATGCACTTCCTGGATAAACTCATATCCATGTATAAAATATAAATAATGTGCCTGTATTCATATATTTTGTATTTTTGTATCCATTATTGTTTGGTTATTCCATTCATTCATATATTTGTGATATAAGACAATAGAATGGTGCAGTGATGATGTATTTTCTTTGGCGGCCCTGGAAGTTAGCATTGCTAGCTAGCGCTCCCTCGACTAAAGCAATGTGATTTTAACATTGGAGTTGGGATATTACAGAAAATAATCAAATATGTGGCTAACACACGTTTATGACAGCTACACATTCTGTTCGGCAGGATACTCTCTACATATTAATGCCACCTTTTTATTTTTGAAGGGTAAATTTAATTGTCATAAGTACAGTAAATAGCTAACTTAATGCCATAAAGCACATTTCAGTCACGTCACCACCGCTAAGCTAAAGGGTGGCTAATGTTAGTTCTGATTAGACATTTTGCCGTCTAATTTAGCCACTTGTTAGCAACCGCCGCTTTTTAAGACAGGAGTGGGATATTTGATGACTTATTTTTTGCAGTAAAACAAAAGGTGAAAAATCTCCTAAACTTGTGTCCACCACAGTCTCTTTTCAGAAAACAGTTGACTTAGAGACGAGGGAGCCCGAAAGTGCTAACTAATTTCCAGGTTTATGACTCATTCCTGCACCACTCTATAGTTAAAGCAGAAATTACAAATATACATCTTGCTTGTTTTCTGTCATTTCACTTTGTCCAGTGCATTCACTCATTGGTCCATTGTTGCATTCCATTTTTTTTGTTCTTCAATCCATTGTGTGGAGCAGGCGAGGAGGGGAAGATGGCCCACAGACACGTGGAGACGTCTCAGGACAGCATCCCCAGACTCTTCGCTCCAGGAAGCATGGCCAGCACTGCTTTCTAACACTTCACACACACACACACACACACACACACACACACACACACACACACACACACACACACACACACACACACACACACACACACACACACACACACACGCACACACTGGGTGGGGGAGAAAACTGAATTAACACAAAAAGCCTCAATGAGAATATAAAGTAAGTTTTTTTATTTTCCAATACTACCACTAAAAATCAGAGAGGTATCAAGGATAGCCACTCTATTTAACACTGGCAAACATGTAAAGTTATTAAGCTACAAACACACCAGTTTATGTTCATTGACCTGTGCTAACTACCAAGTTAGAGTGTGAGGAAGGATGTAAAATGTGAGCAGGCTTGAATGGAAAGACAGATGAAGGGAGGAGAAGGATGAAATGGATACTGAAGGAAGGAAATGTAAAGCAGATTCATATCCAAATCAAATAACTGGATATTGATCCATCATGGCACAGACACAAAATCATTATTTTGTAAGTGGATTAGGAAAAGTGTAAAGATCTATTTTAAGTCAATTCAGATCATTCACATTTTCACAGCCTACTAAGTGCCCAAAATGTTGAGTGTCTTGTACTCCGACTCTCTGTGGTTTTGACTTGTACCAGTAGGCATACATAGAGTAAATCTGCAGTACAGTGCTTCTCCTACCATTAACTTTTCTTAGTGGATACTGCTGTCTCTTGTTAGGGCCTGAGCACGAGAGTGCTGGGACCCCAACGGTGTCCCTAGCACGAAGTGCGAGGAAACCTATTGTTTTCCTGAAGATTCTTATTTATGGTGTTTTTGGAAAATGTTACCCCAGTTGCAACATATTTTCATATAACTCTGCCTTTCCTATAGCCATGGCTCTACTAGCTTGTTGATTTCAAGACTGAGACCTAAGTAATGCAGCTGTACTGCAACACTGCAATGCACCTGAGAATGGATGAGCTCAAACTTCCCACACTACTGCATAGATCTGGGCTGCACAATTATTCAAATTTCAAATCACAACAGAGACCCGGCCAGATAACCAATCAGAGCAGACTGGGCTCTGGTTTCAGACAGAGGGTGAAAAGAGGTGCTGCAGCACAGGCAGTATGATACAAATAAAGAGCTTTTTGAACATGAAAGCATGGAGGCATGTCACAGTAGAGACACTACATAGAAATATGAACCTGAAAATATGCAGAATAGGGCCCCTTTAATAAAAAATCCTTGTTTTGTACAGATTTGCAAAAACAATCACTATATTATCATTTTTATATGTTTTCCATTCATATGTGAATAAGGTTTCAAAATGGTCGTTTACTTCAATATCACAAATCATATCGCTATTGCAATATCAGTCAAAAATAAACACAATTTGTTATATTTTCTAAATTGTGCAGCCCTAGCAAAGACACTGTGATGAACTTATAACATCAATATCCAAACTTCATACATGTCACATCACAGTGGGCATCATTCTGAAGTTGACTTGGGTGTCAAAGGTCGGGGGTGATGGAGATCCACCAACTGGGCAGCAAAAGAATGAATGGGATTTGTATTGTATCCATTTGTTGACGCATGTTCTTCAGTCTTAATGGAACTGTCTCTGTTTTTTTTTTTGCTCATGTATAGTAGAGCTAAATGTAGGTTGGGGCCTCACTGTGGTGCTCAGCAGGACATGTCTCTGATGCATGGACAGATACTGGAGATCTGCTACTGCTGGACTCACTGTGAAACGTCTTCCAGTTCAAAAGATACAAAGGAAAGCTTTTTACTCTCTGTCTCGCAGAGGTTTATGTTTAATGCTGTCATTATATTAGCACCAGGTTGAAAAGAAAGAGAAGCTCACACTGTAGTTTTAAATAAAGAGTTGAAACTGTTGCTAAGCTGCTTCTGCACAGTGATAGGTTAAAACAATTCAGTGCCATCACTCTTTACAATAATGACATATCTTATTCTTTATGGAATTACATACTATATGATTATTTGCCACTGGAGTTCAATATTCTGTGATTGTAAATAGTTTTTTTTCTTGACAGTCTTTATTTGTAAATGTATACTTTGTTTTATAAGATGTGTTTTACTGTTAAAATGACATATATTATTATCAGTTTGATAAATTGATTCATTGAATGACTTACCACTGACATATCTGCTGTAAATGAAGTCACTGAATATTTACATTACTGTCAGACTGCTGCGGAGGGCTTTGTCTTTTGAGAAGGCAAAGACACCATACACCTTTCTTGGTTAGGTATATCGACATTTGTAACAGTTGAACTTCACACTTAAACTAAAGATTTTCTTTACAAAGAATGAATATTGCATTTGTCTGTGTTGAGTTGATTTGGCATCCTCAAAAATGTGGTTATGGAATTATAAATGATTGAAGGGTGATACCAGTGTTTTGCATGTGTATGCCATTTACTACCAATGACATACTAAAATATTTCCACTTCTGCTGCTGACAATTCTCCAAAGTGAGCCCATTACACTCACCAAAGAAAAACATTGTAGACCTACTGTACTTTGTTATCATTGGCTTCATAATAAAACTATCTGTGATTTTAGTTTGGACTCAGGATTCCATTATAACACATCATCGTAGCATTATGAATTAGTAACTCTTAAATAAGAGCTGCAATTATGAAACGATTCCTAAAATGTTTGAAGGGATCTTATCATCTTAAATATTTTCTGAAAATAATGAGATACTAAGTCATAGTTGGGGGACAATGTAGTCATTTTACTTTGGTGAATGCAGTTAGTATCATAATGGCAAATATAATGGCTAAATTAATAAAGTAACAACATGTAAACACAAAGCTGATGCTCCCTGTGATGGATTACCAAACTCAAGCAAATGTCAGCTATACTCAATATTGATACATTACAATACATTACATTATGATACTGTAAACATAAAACATTTTACAAAACGACTAACTTTGGAAAAGTGCCAGCGTGTGAAGTCAAGAATGTATTTTTGGTAGATGGGGTTACAAATATGCAAGTTCACTGGTTTTATTTATCCACACTGAGTTTAACAGATGTCAGTAAAAATGCCAAAGTTTCCAGGCCAGTGACCCGTTAATTGTAATCGTGTTGATCCTTTTCATAGCGACACTGCTGATGATGCCAGTCTGCCTTTTCATTTCCTGAGCACTAATGACTGATGGTCTTTTATTGATATCATATGGATGTGTTCAAGTCTCATACTGTATGCTATGCTAACACTATGATGTAAACATGTTGAATTGAAATTGACATTGTGCAGTTCTAGCAGTAAAAAAAAGACATTTCGACTGACAGGAAATTATGTGTAATTCTTAGCCATGCCAGCAGTAGCACTGTGGAGATGGCAATGTTGCTCAGTTAGCCAGATAGAAATATCTCAACAAATAATTCATAGAAATTGGGTTCAGGCCCCTCATTAACCCAGGATCATTTGTAAAACCAATAATTGTGACAAAATACCTGGAGGACTACTGCAATTCCTTAAGCCTCTGCTCTACATTGTGTTAAGTGCTTTTTGGCAAATGTTAACATCAGCATTACATTTGTCACTTAGGACACGTTAGCATGCTCACATTAGCATTTAGCTCAAAGTGCCGAAGCAATTTTCAGAGCTGCTAGCATGGACTGGACTATAGGCCTAATTTTTTCTGTTGTCTAAGCTTTTAAACCATTGTCGACAATTTGTTCTGCTTTTTGTTCTAACAACATGACATGTAAACATGTAGTAATTTCAGTCTTTCTGCAAGTTTAAACTGTACTTCATTTGTTTTTTTACAACATGTGAACATTTGTAATAATTCCACAGAAAACATGACACAGCTTTTGTCTATAAGAAGGAGGGTCCAGGTTCCTATATGAAATGTGCCAACCCTGTATACTTCTCTTAGACTGACTTACATGTTCTAACAACACTGTGATTGAAAAACAATTATCTAGCTGTTCTTAAAATTATGTTACCATTTTCACAGAGGTTAAGGGCCATATCTTTAATATATATATATATAGAGCCATGAGAAATAATGTAACTTCTAAGACTAAATTCAAGATTATCTCAATGTTATAAATAGGACTATATCAGAATATGGGGAAAAGGTTTAAGTAGAATTCTGAGATGAATTCATTATTTATGAACTCGGATCTGAATCTCTGATTTAGGTATTCTCAGTATTTTTCACAAGGCCTATCCCTTTATGCATCATCCTTTCATATTTATTGAAGGCAATAATGACTTACTGATGTACTGCTGTGTCCCTGAAAATAACTGTCATTCAGACATATATTCACAAAGAGCTATTTGTACAGTGTTTTAAATCTGGATGTTTAGTTCTTATTCAGCATAAATTGTGCGACAGGCTGCAGTGTCACTGGAATCATAATATAGGATTTTCTTTAAGTGGGAAACTCACTATTTATGTATGTATATTTGATGGCTTCCACTGTGTTAAATGATTTTACCACTATTGTTTTGTGAAGGACAGCAGCTATCTGCAGCTATACCTCTGCATACATCCCACAGTGTTTAAGTGCCTCAAGCTTTGATAGTAACAGAGATGCAAGACATAGATGAGATTGTGTGAAGCAGTGGGAAACCGCTCCAGCACAATATATTTTCCCCACAACCTTGATTAGTTGTGCAGTATTGGAAACATTTCTTTTTTTCTTTTCTAAAATATATTTCCAGTCATTCTGGTGTTGAATATACAAAATATTAAAATATGTTCAAAGATTGTCTCATTGTTTGTGTTAATCATAGTGAGCATATAACAATAATTTGGTCATAGACTAACAATTTTCCAGCACTATGTATATGTATATATATATATATATACACACATTTTCCAGCACTGTATATGTATATATATTTTATATCTCTTGAGACTTTACCAATAATTCAGCATTTTCATTTTTTCTGTCTAATTTGAAAAAGCAGGGAGTTTGTTTATACAGGACAGTCAAGACGCAAAGGTGCTTTACATAAAGTATAAACAAAACTGTAGAAATGACTTGAACTGTAACTTCATCATTTTACTCTATGACAGAAACACTGATGCTGTGATAGACATCAGCTGTATTGTCCTTATTAAAGAACAGAGAACACATCTTAGCTCAGGTGTGCACAATATCAGAACAATTATGAGGGAAGCCCTGTCGTTCATGCTTTGATTCAAAACCCATGGATGTATGCGACTGTACAATTTACAAACCAATTTGAAGTTTCCAAAAGGCAGTGAATAAAGATTTCTGTTGACTTTCTCTTTCTGGTAATTTTTGCACAGTCAGTAAGAGCACAGACTAATAGATGGACATTATCCTACAGATGGGTAATTTACGACAGTACATTGACTACAATTGTACTAATTGCCATCATATTACTTCAAACAAATATTAAATTTAAAAATCCTATTGTGTATTTGATTTTATATTTTCATTGCACATATACATATTTATCCTTTTTTTATTAATAATTCGTTTTATCCACAAACGGTGCAACAGTCACAAACCTCCCCAGGGATAAATAAAGTATTCTGATTTAAACAAATCAATGTATTATTTATTTTACTATATTTTAAATAAACACAATCTCTTACAAAGTGTTTATTTGTTATGGTACTTTGACATTTAGAGGTTATTTTTCCTATAGTAAAGCTCATATCTCCAAGGGTCCTGAGAGAAGCTCTATTCCAAACAGTGTGATAAATGGGTTTCAATGTATTGTATTCCAACGGGGCGCCCCTCCTGGCCAATCACGGTGTCTGCAGCAGCTTCGACACCACCCCCCAGCGGCCGCACAGGCGCACTGAGCTCACAACTGCCATTTTGTGGCAGAGGCTACTCTGCTAAAGCGGGAGAGGGATTAAAACAACTGCGAAGAAACCTGCATTTCTTACCAGGCGGGCAAACTTTGTAGCACATACTCTCTGCTTTCGGTCGAGTTAAAGAGGTCGAGAAACACACAAAAAAGAGGTAAAGTATCACTACTTTTCTGATAAGGGGGGAGTTTGCAGGATCTTTAATCGGCCTCTAGGTGTCACGATGGGGCTCTGGGTCCGGGCAGCTCGTCGGAGAGTGTTTGTCTCCCTCTATCGTTATTGAAAACCCCGTCAAAATACGCTTAAATAACCGAAGTTGAAATAAATATATACACAGCCCGCTGCATTATAAGCCTATCTGTGAATACATCGTCGAAGATAACTTTAAAATACTTCGACGATTTGGTTGAAGAGTTTAGGCCGAGGCGTCCATTTTCTCGCTTCTTTGTTTCCAGTCTTTGCAGCCTTGACGACATGGAAACTGGCGGGTTTAAGTTATCGCCCTTAGCTAACATGAGCATGTCAGCATTATTATACGCGGATAGTAACACAAACACAATTAAATGAGCAATGACATATTTTATAGTTAACACACAAACCCCCGTGTCGCAATACACCCATTTGATGTTACTTTTAAGCGTGTTGCGTAAGGTACAAATATACATTTATTTAAGATGTTGCAACTAGCGTTAGCCACCAGTTAGCTTTAGGCCTTCCCCACCCTGTGCCCTAAGTAACTCCTAGAAGGAAACTTAAAATGATCGCAAGTTACTACAGCCAACATTTTTGTTTTGTATTTCGTTAAACTAAGCGTGTTGTTTTCGCGTCTACACCTATCGTTACTGACATGCTGATATCGAAGTAAACACACGGAGACTATTACGTTTAGGCCAGCGCGGAAAACAGAATGACGAAGCATTTCCAGCAGCACTGTGGTAACAGCGGCTACCGATTCAATACCAAATGTGTGTTGTCCCAAACATCTCCCGTCGTCGAGTGTTTAATTTATCTTCTTTCCCCCCCGTAAATCTCGCTGGGGTCGGAGCTGGCAGTTGTTGTTACACCCACCGCCCGCTTGTCTCTTATTCTAAGCCCACCTAGAGCATCATAGCCACAGATATATATTATAGCGTAGAGCTCCCTCTACGACTCGGCTTGGAGAGCTACAAAAATACCGCTATATAAATGCTGTGCATGGAGGCGACCGCCGCCCGTCTGGGTGCTCAGTAACATTACCATGTCGTTTACCAATTGTTTTCATTAGTTAAAGAATCATTGATGGCCTAACGTCGTACAAAAGCATCCCCAGTTTATACCATTTAGCTACATAAAGACAAATGTAAATCTACAAACAGATGTTTGTCACATACATGACTGCAGCTGCTACACTCCTTGTCAGCAATAATAAATACAGTTACCAAGTTGTTTGCATGTAATCCTCAGATTGTATTTTATTATGTACTGTGGTTGTTAATTAATCCTTCATCCAAAAATCTGAGTCATGTCGATATAAAGGCTTATACTGGTGCTGACAAGGTCATGGGTTTAATCATTGTTTGACTAACTATCCAAACTGTTTTATTCAAACAACTACTAGATCTTTCAATCTGGACATATGCCATTTCTTGGATCGGGGTGAATTTTCGACTAAAGCCAACAGGGTGAAATCTTCAAAAATATATATTCTATACATCTATATTACTTCTCTTTTCAAAGAGGCCTGTGAGCAAAACCTTCCCACACAAGTAACTACTAACTGCTACACAGTAGAAAGGAATTTAAAACTATTACAACAATCATTAAATTAATAAAAATGGAAAAGACTAGTTTTATGCAAGAACTTAAAAAACAGATGTTGTGAATTTCTGCACTAGGGGTAAATTGTCCCACTGATATCTGACTATTTTTTATATGAAAAATGTCGGCATGATACTAATGTATCATGATCTACCACATCAGGATACATCACTGAATTATAACACCACTGATTTATTGTCTCAGCTAAAATACAAATCTTCTACAATAGAATAAAGTGTATTAAGAGTCACACTGATTAAACTGAAGCACTAATACACACACATTTAGGTTAATAATACCTTTCAGCCCTGCTTTTAAAAACTAAAGCAAAAAAGTAGGGATGCTCCGATCGCCAATTTTGGGGCCGATCTCTGGAATGGGGGGGGGGGGGCATTGGGAAATATATTTTTTAAATCCTCTGGAGCAGAGAGAGGAGCTGTGGATTATTGTTATTGATTAATGTATCAGAGTTTCTTAGGGTCAAAAACACTAAACTCACAACTTCAAATGAAAACGTTTAGTTTATTTAATAAAAGAGCACATGTTCAATGTGAAAAGTGACAGTAAATATAGATTGGTTGCAATTTGGTGCTATAAATATTAGGAATGTCCCGATCACCTTTTTTTGCTCCAGATCCGATTCCGATCATTTGATTTTGACAATCTGCCGATACCGATTTTTCCCGATCCGATCTTTATGCAATGCATTAAGAGAAAAAAAAAGGAAAAAAGCATTCAAGTTGTCCCTTAAGGTTATTTTTTTAATTTAAATGACAGTACCCAACTATCCATTCTATCCAACATGGATATAGCTCCTTTTTTTCACAGCAGCATTGGATCAGTTCAGTTGTGCAGCATTGGATCAAAACTAAATAAAGCTTATCAGTGGTCCACCACAAGATAACCATGTAAACAAATTGAGTGCAGATAGTGCAGTAACAAAACAAAAATAACTCTACTGGTAAGAGGTAGCTTGACTAGCTTCACAAGTTCACATTCAGTCACAAATAATAAAATAAAATAAAATGTGGCATAGTGCAGAATTCTAGCCTTGACTAACTAGTCTAGTAATAATGCAATGAACAACAGCAGCTTAACATAACATGAATAAACAAAGTATTATATTTCCATCTTACTGGAGTAACACAATTCAATAGTAATCAGCAGCAAACCACTTCTTTTTGTTATTCTACAGTATTGTTGTTTTATAGTTATTTGTTAATGTAACCCAATTTGTGTTCTTTGAAATTGAAAAGGATATCACATTGTGTTTGTTACTTTCGTTGCAGTTGTATGTCTTAAGTGTAATTTGGCTTGGCTTCCTATTTGTGGACATGCTTTTATTTTGAAGGAGAGGTAGCGCTGTTGATAGGAAGTTGTTGTTGCTTTGGAAACAACGTGACGGAGATTAACGGTGAAAAGTAAACTATAACGTTTATGGTTAAGTGTTAGCACCCCCCGAAGAGGCACAAGCTCTTACGTTGATATTGGAGATTTCAATAAATTCAATTTGAGAAAAAAAACGGGGAAAAAACAAACAATCGTATTAGATTGGTCGTGTTGAACGTAGCTCTGTTCTTTCCACCACACGGAACCTCCTTCTTGCAAACATTGCATCTGGCTGTTACACTGCCTTCGGTTTCAATTTTATAATACTTCCAAACTCCTGACATTTACTCTGTCCCGACTCCCGAGTCACCAGCTGAACGTAGCCTCTCGTTAGCTTACTGCTACTATTAGACACTGCGCCCACTCTGTTGCCATATTTGAGAGAAATAAGCAACCAGGTCTATGAAAACAAGCCCACAAGAAGCAACACTTACATGATGTTGTGTCATTTTAAACCAAAACTAAGGCCTCAGGATGACTTTAAGACGTGAACATGGTCATTTTTGTTTTGTAACATTAAATAAAATAATTTTTTTAAGGATCCCCGATCTTTTTCTCCCGATTCCGATCTTTTAAAAATCACGTGATCGGCTCCGATCCCCGATCACGTGATCGGATCGGGACATCTCTATCCGCAATGGTAATGTTTACGTGGATTTGGGAACTGCCCATCGATTCTATTGAATGTAATGGTTAAGAAAAAGGTGTAAATCACCCAAATCGACCAATGGGTTCCAGAGATATGGTCCTGCGTAAAGTATAAAGAATGCCAGCCAGGGTAAGTACATTACGCAGCAGACTTTACTTATTGTTTACTACGGAAGGAAGCAGGAATTGCAGGACCCAGAGCGCACGGAGCACAGAGCGGACAGCAGATAACGGAATTGCAGTTTTATTGCTTATAGATTATCAGAACATTTCAAAGGGGACACAGCCCCATTGGATATTAACCTATGGATTAACTACATCATCGTTTTTATCATTTTAATGCCATTGAAGACCAGTTTAGACCAGACAAAGAGGAAGGTAAGCCATGTTAGCCTAGCGCATGTTAGTACCTAGCGCCACTTGTTTTGATGTACGTTTTTGTTGATAACCTCGCGAGTTTGTATCTTTCAGTGTTGAGGTGGGCACCGTTAGATTCTGGGTCTTTACGGTCATAAACAATGTGTTGGATGTGGAGCTAGGATAAGTAATAAGGGAGCTAGTAGTGATTTTCGGTGCAGTAATAGGTTAGCATTTTTCGCTCGGGCTAATTCAGAGGCTCACTGTTAGCATTGTGTGTGTTTTTTGAAAACATAAATGAAAAAGATCAGTTAAATGAGTTTTTTCCCCGTTATATGGATATAAAATATTCATAGTTTATTAAATATTAAGGTTCCTTAGACGTTGTTTCCTGCAAATGACGCGATTTCGGGTCCGTGGGGCCTAAGAGGATAACAGAGTATGTTTTTTTTGTTTTTTTTCCACAACAGTTGTATTTGGATGGAATGAATCCTATAGTGATAATTCAAAGTAATAAAATGATTTTTACAGTGAAAAAGTTCAAATGGAACTGATGGTTCCCAAATTACCCAGAGGTGAGTCCGCCTGGACTTTATTTTTCTAAACCTCTCTAAAAAGGTCAAATTTCACTTGTTTTGCATCAATCTTGATACAGGGTACTTATTATATGTTATAGTTTGGATTCCTAAAGCTTTTAGTCTACTAACCCATCATTCAAGGGTGGTTTTCACTATAAGTAATGTTTTTTTTTTAGGCGGACATTAGAATTTACATGTTTTTACTATGTTCCATCTGAATTTACTTTAAAATAATAATGATTCTGACACTTCTACATCCAACTCACAGATGTAACCTTGCTTTGAGAGAAAATATTATTAATTTAACCCTTTTAGAAGTGAAGATATAGTCTTTGTTGTGTTAGTGGCATTTTCGAACCTGAAAAACAGGCTCAGGGCTTAAGAGGTTAAAGAGATTGGTTGTGTTAGCGTGTGGTGCCAACACAACCTGGTAACAAATCCTGCACTGTACTTTGTTTTGCTCCACGTCGGACTCCTGAAAGCCAAATTACTTCCAAATAGTGGAAATAGTTTTACCCTTCTTTTTAACGAGTTGCTGCTCTTGTTCTGACATCTTCGCTCGCGCTGAACACTCACAACACATGTCACTCCCACGTGGCCGAGTGGGCTTTTAGGGAGGGGCGAAAGCGCACCCAGCAAAATAATCGTATTTTGTCAATTATGCTGTTTTCATAATCGCCGCAAGCCATAATCGTAATCGCGATTAAAATACGATTAATTGCACAGCCCTACTATCCAGTGTTTCCCCTACCATTGTCTTGGAGGGGCGCTGCGCCCCGCCAACGGAGCCCCGCGCCCCCCCTTGAAATTCAAGGTGTTTAAAAAATATATTATTATTTTTTAAAAATATATATATATATATCGCACCAAATTGCAAATAATCTATAACTACTGTCACTTTTCACATTGAACATGTGCTCTTTTATTAAATAAACTAAACGCTGTTTTTGACCCTAAGAAACACTGATGCATTAATCAATAACAATAATCCACAGCTCCTCTCTCTGCTCCAGAGGATTTAAAATATATATATCCCAATGCCACAAAAATGCATCAGTGACGTGGTTGAAATCTTGTCTCCAGAAAACAAAAAACTGAAACAAGCGGTATCAGTGACTGTGTGTTTGATGTGGCTCCTTGCAGTAACATAGAAAACATTTGGCTCTTAACCTCTGACTGGTTGGCCACCCCTGCTGTTGCGAGTAAAACTCTAACACAGAACAGACCTGTCTATCTATGCTGCCCCAGAACGCCTCGTTGGACATTTCTCTTTTTCCATTGTTTACTTCTTGGGTATAGTGACGTATTTCGGGTATAGTGATGTTACGTCCGCGGAGCCGTTACGTTTGGACCAATCCGCGGACTTCCTCACACACACACACTCGGCGGGACGTTGCGAGGCTCGCTGCTGCGAGGAGCGGGACACTGTGAGCTGGCTCAGTGGTGTGGGGTCTGCGAGACACAGCGGAACTCAGCCTGAGCACACACACAAACTCCCAGCCAGGCTGCGGGTGTGTGTGTGTGCCAGGCTGAGTTCCGCTGTGTCTCGCAGACGGCCACTGGTCGAAGTTTTACGGGCGTGGTTTGCAATTCGCCCAGCCAATCAGAAATTGGAACGTTTTCCTCCCCAGGAAAGTACCACCTCTATAGCAGGAACTATCTGGAGGTGAAAAGGTTCACATGAACTAGGTTCTAGTTCCAGATCTTTTTGGTGTGAAACCAAAAAGTACTCCTTTGCAAAAGTGCCTTATGTGTGAAGAATAATATATGTTCTACTGTGTAACATTTCTCTCTCCCCCTCAGGTTGTCAGGGACAGTCAGGTAGCAGACTTTTGATTCAGCAAAGCTCAGGGCCGTCATCAGGAAAGCAAAAGGAGATCAACTGTATCAGCCCATGCTACAGAAATCATGTTACGGGTCAATTTATCCATGCTATTCAAGGTAACACTAGTGTTAAGAGACAACCATTTCACAACGCTGGGTTGTAAGGTTTTCACAATCGCAACATTTAAAACTTTAATACAATACTTGTATAAAGAACACAGCGCTCGTACGGATACCAACTCATTTATAATGGCCTAATAGTATGTTAATAATAAAACATAAACTATTGAATGACCAATTTATCAAAATAAAACTGCTCCAGGTTATTCTGAAAATGTAATCCAACTGAAAAACAATTGCATTATATCCAATTTAAGCTTACATATTTTACTCCCCCAAAAGAAAACAGGTACAACATGGCTGTATAACAAACAACACGTTTGTTCCAATTTTATTAAGGCGATTCCTCTATAGATTTTTCTGGACTTGCAGAAAAACTTAAGGTGCCGATCTGTAGGTCGAGTTTTTTTTTTGCTTTTAATATTTAGATTTTTACCCTAATCTTGCTTCTTAAAAAACAGTTACTTAATCAAGTTATTTAAAATATATTGTTGCGCAAAAGTGTTCTGACAACCTTAATCGATTGTTATGAAAATATCACAATCAAACTCACCTTTTTTACACAAATCTCAGTTCAGAAGTCAGTAATGAGTCGTTAATCAAACAGCATAGAGAACATGCTGTGTTTCCGCTGTATGTATGGAAGAACTCAAATCTGTGAAGAAAAGTTATTAATAGTACTTCGCACATTGCCTTTTTTTCTACCAATGCAGATTATCCTTCTATTGCTATGTCTTCAGCAAATCTTCTTAGTTTTATGTGATGAATATCTGAACCACACATTTTAACTGAGGGGGAAACATAGTATCTGGTACCAGAAGAGTCATGTCAAAAAGGGCCTTACCATGGGATGGAAATGCATCAATAGACTGGAACTAAGCTCTGTAAGGCTTAATGTGATTTGTCACCCCCTTACTTGGTCGATTCAGGGCCTTGAACCGAGTTCCAGAGCCCAGTCTCTGCAGACTGAGCTACTGCGGTTTTAAGATCCTAATCGGTTAGTGGATTTGTGGAATTGTAGGAACATTTCCAAATTCTTCCATGGTGTCAGACTAAGCACCACTGTTCGAAAGCAAACATGTGTCTAGTTGATGCCTTTTGAAGAGGTAATGTAACACACTGATAGATCATTTTAATTCTCACAATGCCATTTTTCAGTTCCTACCCAGTATGGACGGAGGGCCAACAGAGGTTGTAGGGGGGATGGAGGTGCCCTCCATCCAGGCCGTTCACAGCCAGGATGCCATGGTGGCTGACCTCCTCCAGCAGGCTGCAGAGGCCGGCGGCATGTTAGAGGGACATGGAGGAGTCCTGGAACAAGGTGCTTGCTCATTAGCTTGAAATCGGTCTATATGTGAAGTAAGCAGAGTGTATAGGATTTCAATTTCACTTTTTTGTGGAAAACATGGTTATGTGTTTTATTCATAATGATGTTTTGTTTCAGGTCACGGGGAAGGGATGATGGCAGCCAACCAGGCCCATCAGCATCTGATGGAGGTTGGTGTGGGTGTGGACGGGGGAGCCGGGGTTGAAATGATGGTTATGGACTCCCTGGATCCCACCTTGCTGCAGATGAAGACTGAGGTAAGCTCACTATTTATAATTTTGTGTTTAATATGAAATGATAGCTGCCCAGTCTTAGGAAAGTTAAAGGGGACCTATCATGCAAAATGCACTTTTGTACGTCTTTTATACATGAATATGTGTCCCTGGTGTTCCAGGGAACTCACCAAGTGTCAGAAAACACAACCCTCTCTATTTTCCTCCATACCCAAATCTCTAAAAAAGGGGCTGTAACGGATCTGATACAGACTGATCCAGATTTGAACACTTTACTGACGTCAGTAAAGTGGCGCTACGGCTATTGGTCAATTCTCCACCTATCAGGGGAATGAGAGGTTGGGCCACGGCCAGCCATTGCTGGAAAGCGCTGGAGACGCTGTAGTACATATGCCAGGCCTGTAAGTGGTGCTGTAGTCTGCCACAAAAGCAGCGAAGAAGACTTCCCTTGCATGGTTGCCCTTCTGTTTATTCTCTGCTGTGGCTCTTTTTCTCCCTCCCCGAGGCAAGCTTTTGCGCCTCCTGCTTTAAACCAAATGAATAATGACTCTATATAATCATATGTAAGTAGGGGTGTAACGGTTCACAGAAGTCACGGTTCGGTTCGTACCTCGGTTTGGAGGTCACGGTTCGGTACGGTTCGGTACAACGGTTAAAAAAAAAGGCGTATTCGTCGTGTGACTGCGTGTGCCGAACCGTGACGTCCGAACCGTGACGGTACGGGACGAATACGGATACCGTTACACCCCTATATGTAAGGGATAATGTGCAGTGACGCGGTCATTATGGGGAAAAGAACACCGACAGGCTGATCAGGAGCTAGATCGGCATGAAGGCACATTATGCAATGTGCACATTATCCCGCTTATTACACATGGCCACATTCTCAACAAAGTAACGACATGACTCCCAATATTAATTGAAATGCTTTTATGGATTTAGAAAATGATTTTATTGATTTAAAAAATAGTTGTATGTATTGATTTAAATTGACATGCATCCGCTAAGAAAAGTAGTCCGTTGTTACTGTTTGAACTAACGTAGCAACGGCAGGAACTGCTTCGATAGTGTTTTTGAGGAGCTTTTTGATTACAGATTTGAAAACATCGTTACTTGCTTTAAAAGTATTCATTATGTCAAACCTTGGAAAGTATCTAGATATCCCTGCCCTAATGCCAAAGTAACTGGCAACTGAATATGTGTCGCCGTTTGATGTCTAGTCTGGACCGCTGCGTAAAAAGGAGGGTTTCTGCCCCATTACTTCTCTTCTTACTTCTATAAGAATAAAACACGGTGGACGGAGATCTCTTTTTTTCCCCCTCTTCTCCCCGCTGCAGCCTAGCAGCTGATCTCAGAGCATGCTCCCCTCTCCTGCAGGGGGGCGTGGTCAGCTGCAGCACACAGAATCAGCCCCCTGCAAAAACAGCGCTGGAAAGAGCAAATAGAGCGAAATGAGGCATGGCTAAAATGCAGGATCTGTTTGGTATTTTGAAAAAAAACACTATATTTATATACTTTATATAGGTATGGCCCTACAATATATTGTTCAAATATAGCATGATAGGTGTTCTTTAAAATGTAGCAGAGGTCAAATCAGAAATCTTTTGAACTGAGGAGACTTAATGTGATTTTAGAATGTGTTCTAGGCCTAACATTTCAGAAGCCTAAATATGAGGTTGATTTGCAGGTGATAGATGCTGCAGTGGGGGGGCCATCAGTAGGGGGTGCTGCTCACCAAGCAACTGTAACAACAGTGGACCAGACTCAAATCATCACACTACAGGTAGGTGCTCTTTTTAATTTTGCATGATAGCAACCTCCGGTTATTTCTATTGGACACGTGTTCCTACCTCCTCTTTGTTCTCAGGTGGTGAACATGGAGGAGCAGGCAGCTCTGGGTCTGGGCGAGCTCCAGCTGGTCCAGGTTCCTGTTTCTGCCTCCACTGTGGAGGCCCTGCAGCAAGGCACCTTTGTAGACACTACTGCTATGCCAAAGGACGGCGACCCCGTCATCTGCCACACTCTGCCACTGCCCGAGGGCTTTCAGGTACACATACACGGACATACTCATTGTTATTAAGGACTCAACCAAATTGAATTACATTTCATAAACCTCATTATTGTTAGACAAAGGGTTGAATTGCCTTTACATAAAATTATTATTGTAATATAGATAACTGACTTTAAAATTCCAGAGGATCCTGCTCATGTTGGATCAATCTAAATCTATTTCATGTGTGTTACACAAACGTTTTTATGAAATGTTAAATCTCCACTACAGTAGTTAATTAGCTTACCTTAACTTATTATAAATGGAGGACTAGAATTTAATCAACCTTTAATAGTCACACATGTACACGGTGATCAGTTGACCAATTGATGAATGCTGTGCAGGTGGTGAAGGTTGGAGCTAATGGAGAGGTTGAGACAGTGGAGCAGGAGGAGGGAGAAGCCCCAACTGAAGAGCAGGATGACGAGGAGGTGGGGAACCAGATGTTGGAAGAGGTGGAGGATGAACACATTCAGCCTCAAAACGAGGACCCAAGCTGGGCTAAAGACCCCGACTATCAACCCCCATCTACAGCTCTTAGAAAGCTCAAAAAGGTTAGATATGTTTGTTGTATAGCTTTCTTTGTTACTGAGATTTGAGACTATGTGTTGACATGTGATTCTTGGTGAGGACTAATGACTTGTCTGTTGGTTTGTCCAGGGTAAGAGTAGCCTGCGTTACGCTGAAGGAGATAAGGACATTGACGTCAGTGTCTATGACTTTGAAGAGGAGCAGCAAGAAGGCCTCCTGTCTGAGGTCAATGCTGAGAAAGTAGTCGGCAACATGAAACCACCCAAACCCACCAAGATCAAGAAGAAAGGTGAGACACTACTGTATGCTTGACTGATGGCATGATGTCAACTATCTAGCCTTGCACTCTGTTTGTACCCCCTATAAGCTGTTCCTTGCAGCAGTTGTTCTTCCTAAGGTCAACTTTACCATTTCATACACAATGCATATATAGATTCAAGATTCAAGGCTTTTGTCATTCGAACATAGCTACAGAGTAGTTATGTCGATGAAAATCTTAAGTCACAGGCTCCTCCAACAGTGCAACACAATAAAACAGGTAAAATAGTGCAAGTAAATACAATAAAATAGAATGCAATTTGTCACATCACATTCCATTCCATTTTGTACAGAATGACAATGACTTATCTGTAGTGGGAATTCTTTGGAACAATACACTGGAAAACCGATTGATGAACAATGAAGGTTTATTGAAAGCCTACCAAGAATGTCATTACAAAACAGTACATAGTTCACACTGTATGCCCCAGTCAATTCTGCTCTGCATATTTACCCGACTATTAGACCATGAACATATCTGCCTCGCTCTCTAGTCAAAACATGTCTAGACTCTAAAGAACATGGACGCCAGATTAAGATAAAGATGGATGTCACTGCCTGGTGTGACCCAATACCTTAAAGATTCCTAACATGAAAATAGGCATTCTAACAAAAGTAAATATGAAGAAGGTAATGTTTGAAAAAAGAATGTATGTATACACTAATAGATGGGAACATATAGTAGGGCTGTCCCGAATACCATTTTTCGGGCTCCGGATATTCGGTAGTAATCAGCAGCGAATATTCGGATATTCGGCCCGCACGGGGGGTGCGTAGTAATCAGCAGCGAACCGCTTCAACACGTGTATTTCACATTCATTTTGTTATTCTACAGTATTGTTGTTTTATAGTTATTTGTTAATGTACACAACCCAATTTGTGTTCTCTGAAATTGAAAAGGATATTGCATTGTTACTTTCATTGCAGTTGTATATGTCTTAAGTGTAATTTGGCTTGGCTTCCTATTTTGTATGGACATGCTTTTATTTTGAAGGAGAGTTAGCGCTGTTAACTAGGGATCGACCGATATGGCTTTTTCAAGACCGATGCCGATTATTAGTAATCAAGGAGACCGATAACCGATATTTGGAACCGATATACATTTGCAGTAAAATCAGAAAATCTTGGTGTCAAAATGTAGAATAACACAACTTCTTTGAAATGCATTTAAGCATATATTATGTTTAATGAACTTTTAGACATCTTACAACTGGTTTTCTCTGTGCCCTTTTCTTTAGTGCAGCCATCTGCAATGAGTTAGAGAGAGACAAGAAGTGGGGCTGCAGGCTGACATGCTTAACTAACAATAATGCTTAATTTATTATATCAAAACAATGCCTGTCTATCTAGCATAAAATCCCAATAAGCTGCTAGCAACTGCAAAACACTAGTGCTAGCTAATGTTTTGCAAACTATTAAAAGTGAGGCTATTACAGTAGACCTAACGTTAGTCTAGTAGCCTCACTTCTAATATTTTGCTAAACATTTGCTAGATACATCAGGGTGTCCGCGGGGTCTTAAAAAGTATTAAAAGTTTAATTTAGCGAAAATTAAGGCTATTAAAAAGTATTAAACGGCATTTTCCAAGGTATTAAGAAGGTCCACAGCAACGACAATGTGAAACACCCTTTAATTTACTGAAACAACATGTCGGGAAACCCCATCAAGGTGGCCCCATGCATAGCGTGCCATAAAATGCTGCTTCTTATTTTAAGTTTGAGAGATATACAGCAGGAGAACACGCCGTCCAGCGTCCACCGCGGAGAATAAACAGAAGGACAACCATGCTCCGGGGTCTTCTTCGCTGCTTTTGGTGTATTTTGTGGCGGCAGCAGCGCCACTTACAGGCCTGGCATATGTACTACAGCGTTTCCAGCATTTCCAGCGGTCTAGTGTGAACGGACACGTTAATGAATCGAATGCGTGTGAATGGAAGACTTTTTTGCGTTTGCGTATGCGTTTTACTGTATGCGTCCTCGTGGGGCCGGGGTCTAAGCCAAACTATATCCAGTCACAGAGATCTGCTATTTTAAAGTAAGGTCAACACATATCGACCCTAAATATAGTCTATATTAAGAACGAGAAAAGTCTTAACGTATATATCGTTTTTTGTAAACATATGAAAAATGTGTGAGGGTGATGACGTCTGTGACTCGGACTCGAGTCGCACTTAAGTCGCACACACAGAGACTTCAGACTTGACTTGGACTCCTGCTCAAAAGACTTCAGACTCGACTTGGACTCGTGTTTTGGGACTCGTGAACAATCATTGTGTTTTCTATTTTTGGCGTATTAAAGGTGGGGTAGGTAAGTTTGAGAAACCAGCTCGAGATCGCTAGAATTTGAAAATACACAACCGGAGAAAATCTGCCACTTCCTCACAGAGCCCCTCCTCCAACACACACGAACGCACACATGACCAATGAGGGCACGAGATAAGTTTGTGCCCCGATGGAAGGCTGACAGGCAGGTAGGCCATCCAGTTACTGGCTATCGGGATGTTAAGAGCATTCCATGGAATATAACAAAAAGTGTATCTCGAGCCGGTTTCTCAAACTTACCTACCACACCTTTAACATTAACATCATGGTAACACCATGGCGACCGGCGGGACACCTGCAGCTGTACCGCTTGTAATTAGGTTCAACTATAAAAACTTCGAACAAAACGCCGGCGGCACCAACAAAAGGAGCGCACACTGCAAAGTCTGCAATATTAAAATCAAGGATGCTGGTGCAACAACGTCACATTTCATCAGGCACTTGAAAACTCACCCGGAGAGGTCAGTCACATTAACGCATATGGACGGTTAGCAAACATGTTTAGCTCAGCATCAGCTATGTCATGTTAACTTAGCTTGCTACTAGCTTTGTAACTGAATATTTGAAAAGATGAGTGAATGTTTGCTTGTCACACTTGTTTGCGTTGAGTGGCGTTGACATCCAACTCTTGACATGACATAAAAAAGGTCGGTAACGTTAATCATTACGTTCCGCTGCCACCATCTACTGGCTAACGTTAAACGTAGAAAAATACATAGTTACATACATAAATACATCTGTCGGTTTATAGGCAGGTTACAGGTTTATTGTTGACCACGTAACGTTAATGTTACAGGTTTATCAGGTTACCATTACACTGGGTTTGAGTGAGAGGATAGAGGAATATGTTTATTTATAGTAGACTTAAAAGATGTCATTAGAGACCCAGTGTAATTAAACAATACGGTTGCAGAGGTCACATTTTAACATTTTTGTCCACTGGCCAAATGGCTAGCCTAGTGAATGTTGAAATGTTACCAGCCACTCAATAGATTGCCATTGTTATTTTTGGCTGGTGCGTGCAACATACAGTACCAGCCACTTGCATGATTTACCAGCATTTGGCTGGTAAATGGTGTTAATGGTAGATATCTCTTTTGGAACAGGTCATGTTTTAATATCACCAGTTCAGTATATTTCAGATAATATTGCAGCAATAGTTTTTTAGTTGCAAATGGCACAGAACAAATGTTTACTTTTAAGTACTTTTAACACAGTTTCCCTGCGGGGGATTAATAAAGTATTTGTGATTCTGATTCTGAATTGTTTTGCTTATAAGTTGTTTGCATTTAGCTAAAGTGTGATGTTTTTCCTCATATTGCATTGCAATAGCCTGTTTAAAGTGATCATATAACAAACAACTAATCAGTACTGATACTGTATGCTAATAGATATAGGAGTGATAATAATACAGTACATGCTTTGAATTTCTTAGATATAGCTGTGCAGTATTCTTAACAGACTGGATAGCAGCAGACAATAGAAGGCTTATTACAACCAGAAGAGACATGAGACTTTTATTTTTTAGAGACTTGAGACTTGACTTGGACTCGTGACCAAAGACTTGAGACTTGATCAAGTCTCACCCCACAAAGACTTGAGACTTGACTTGGACTCGTGACCAAAGACTTGAGACTTGACTTGGACTTGCAAAAAAAGACTTGTGAACATCTCTGCGTCAGAGCATCGTCCTATGTGCCGGGCTTAGCCCCGGACAGCCCCAGCCCAATTTAACTCCTGGGTATTTGTGAGGGAGCTCCTATATGGCATTACCCCGCTGAAGCTCACCAAAGTTTAATATATTTCATAGTTCAAAGTTTTGTCAATTGTTTTTTGTTTATTGGTCAAATACTGGTTTCTAATGGTTTCTGAGGAGTTTTACTGGAATGAAAGAGTACAGAAGCAACAAAGCAGCATCCTGCATTAAACCTGACCTTCACAGAGAGGTTTAAGTTCATGTGGAGAGGAGGCTTCAGTAGTCTGTCTGCACTCTGTTTAGTTGTGCTATCTTACAATCAATATAGTAAATGTGAGGTAAAGTGTGTCGCCAATGTAACCGGTTAGAACTCGAAGTTGCGATGAGTTCTTAAAATGTATGGAACGGGTCTTAAAAAGTATTAAATTTGACTTCAGGATTCCTGCATATACCCTGTACATGTTGGCTTGCTAATGAGCTTCACATATCAACCTGAAACACTGCGAGGCTCCACTCGCAGCCCCCCCTCCGCACCAGTTACTCCGCTGCGAGACGCTGCACGCACCCCCAACTCTGACTGACTTCCCGCGTCCCTGTGTAACTGGGAAACTGATAGAATTGGATCATAAAATCGTGGTGTTTTTGCAACTTATAAACTTTATTGAACTTCGGCTTAACACATGTATGGCTCTGCCGCTCAGCTCTGCTGCTAGCTTCAGTCTGTGTCTGCGTTCTTTCGCACCTACCTCTAATCTAGACCCAAAAATAGGCTAAAATCCTTGATTATGTGATCAAACATGCAGGGTTTTATGTGGTTTTATGCGGTGAAATTGTGGGAAGTTGCAAAATATGCGGAAAAAATAAATATTGGGATGTCTTATTTATTTATTCTCTCTCACACACAACCTGCCACTAACGTTAAACCCCTTTACTATACAATTAAACACATTCAATGTTTATTTATTGTAAAAGCAATTGGGCTATTTTAATCACACTCTCTCTCTCTCACACACACACACACACACACACACACACACACACACACACACACACTTCTCCGCCTCATTCTGTTTTCATTTACTCGTTCGTCAGTGTGCGAAAAAGTACACATCCCACCGTCCGGGACGTGTTATTTACAATATCGGACAAGTAGATCTTTCAATTGACTTGTCCGGCGGACAAGTGACGTTTTTCGGCCTGATTTATTGACAAATTATTGATACATTCAGTTTACAAAAGGCAGAACTCATTCGCAAATTGTATGTGTCCGCCATTGTTCGTTTAGAAGTGTTAGTTTCGGTTCTGCTTGTCGATTCCTAAGGAAATGCATCTCGCCGTTTTCTGTACAGTTAGACGGGGGCGGGGCGGAGCGGGGTGGGAAGTGTAGCACAGTGGCAGGGTTGGGAAGCAAAATTTGTTTCCGAGTAGGAACAAATAACAATTGTCCGGTACCGGGATTAATAAGAGTTGTGAGGACAGGAGGCGAGGCCGAGCCCCGAGCCCCGCGGACTGCAGCTCTCTCTACTGTATGCTCCGTATCAGCTGATCGCTGCACGGTGCAGATCAGCGTCTCTCTCTCTCTTTCTACACACAGCGGATCCGCTGCCCGTTTAACAGCCTCATCTTTGTCAAACTTTCTTATGTTCTTTCTCTAACACGTAATGAAGGTTATTAAGCGTTTTAACTCCTATGTTGTTAATATTGACCACCATTTCCTTTATGAAGTAAAGCAGCCTCCCTGTCTGTGTCCTCGCGCTGTCCTCACATCCCCGGACCCCCAGACTCGGAGGAGCACAGGGATATCAGTATTGTTTATGAAGCAGGGTAAAGAAAGTACATTATTGAAATGAAAATACTATTTATTTACTTTTACAAACAGTGAGCAGCTGGGCAGCTGCAGCATGTGTATTGCAGGACATGTGTAAGCGTGCAAGCGTCTTTGAGTTGTAGAAAAGTGCTAGGCCTATAGGCTATACATCTAATGTGTCATTATTATTATTATTAGGTTATGTCCTATGTGTTGGACATGTGTGGTTGGACTCTGTCTCACAGGCAGGTTGCAGTGTAACATCAGAGGAGACTGGGCCAATTGTACATTCTCAAACTGCACCACTTAGAACTAACTAAACAATGCAGAGATTATTTTTATATAATTGTATTCAATAACCGTAAGAAATTCAACAGTATGAAGTGATTTGTAAATAGGAATACAGATTTGACTTAATGTTTTCATAAATATATTTTTCTCCCAGTTTGTCATGGGACTTATTAACCCTCTCAAAGAACCGGAATCGAGAACCAAAAATAACCGGAATCGAAAAGCAGAACCGGAATCGTTAAAATCCAAACGATACGTGTGATGCAGTAAAATCTTACTGCTCACTTACGTTAGCGGTGTCATAAAAACCGTGGGAAAATGTAAAATACGATGACGAAGAAGAAGATTCCAGTGGCCCCAATTTTTGTCCATTCTGGACAAGTGAAAAATGTATTCGGACAAGTAAATTGCCAAACTCACTTGTCCATGGACAAGTACTCTCTAAAAACTTTTTCTCACACTGTTCGTTATCTGACCAGCTTCAATCTTGAAGGCTACTCACCTCGTTTCTTGTAGTCCTCGAAAGGGTTTTGGAGGTTGATGCCTCGGTGAACGTGAGTTGTTTGGCTGTCTTTTCCGCAGCAGCAGAAAGCATTTTCGAATGTTTGAATGAATCAAAGTGGGTCGTCACCGTCAATGTTCTCTTATGCTCCAACACACAGTTGCACGGGGTGCAGAATAGTTTCCCCCCACTTTCGTGCAAGACATCGGGGTACTGCTTTGCCCGGTCTTTAGCAGAAATGTTCGTCGGTAAATGAGATGGATTAGATTTTTTCATCTTGGTGTTTTCTCTCTCGTGTGAGTTCCACACGTTCACTCTACGGTGTTGTTTACCTTCTGTGATGCGCGAGCTGATGACGTCGCGTCATCATCATGACTTCACGTCAAGACGAGTTCACTTTTTTCCCCCTCAATTTTGTGTGGAAAAATGCGGGGATTATGCGGCCTTTTGTTAAATATGCGGCCTTTTAAAAATCTCCGCCATTTTGCTGATTATGCGGTAAATTCTGCGATCGCCGAATCGCGTTTTTCTGGAGGGTCTAGTAATCTGAGAAGGTCCCACCTCTCTGGCTGGCTCCTGCCCGGAAGATCTTCAGTGTTAATTAACACTTCAGTAATAGCCTATCAGATAGCGTTGTGGGCGGGACATTGCTCGTGTACACAAGAGTGGTGACTGCAGCCAGAGAAATGGCCGCATCAGAGCCAAAGTTTTATCGGCAATTTGATTAAAAAAAAGGCCGATACCGATAATCGGTCAAATGCGGAATATCGGCCCCGATAATCGGTCGACCCCTATTGTTGACAGGAAGTTGTTGTTGCTATGGAAAAGTCATATCTACATATAAAGACGGAGAACGTAAACGATAACGTTTATGGTTAAGTGTTAGCACCCCCCCGAAGAGGCACAAGCTCTTACGTTGATATTGGAGATTTCAATCATTTCAATTTTTCAAAAAAATGAATATCCGAATAACGAAATTGAAACCCGAATAGTACTCCAACAAACGAATATTCGGATATTCGGGTACAGCCCTAATATACAGTAAAATATTACATACAACATCAGCTGGAAGACGCACAGACTAGCCGTTGACCATTATATTGTGATCTTGCTGTAACAATATCAGTAGTGTATGTATGCCATTCTATAAGATTTTGACAAAATAAAAATTGAAAATTAAAAAAAATGTATTAATTTTTTTATCTTTTTTTTATTTGTATTATTAATAATAACGTGTGCATAGACATTTTTCAGGGGCGGACTAGCCATCTGTATAATTGCCCCGCAGCGAGGCTCTCCCTTTGACAATCCACTAGCGCAGTTTCTCAAACTTTTTCATACCAAGGACCACTTCACCAATAAAAAAACACTCACGGACCACCTGACTCCACAAATATCCAAAAACAATAGGCCTGCTTACCATTCCAACAGTATATAACAAATTACAGCCTAATAATGACAGCTTAACCTTCTCTATATCGCCTCGTTCACACATTAAATCAACAATACAAATACAACTACAGATTATATAAGCATTTAGTTCAAATGCGATTTAAAATGCTCAGGTTTTACACCTCTTATAAAATGTAGACTACATTTATTACGGAGTTTATGTCCGAGCCAACAGACTCACAGATCGTTGGCTACCGAGAGATATGCAAAATACACCGCATAGTACGACACAAACCTCCGCTGTGGATTTTCAAAACAAAATACAGTAAAACTATGGTCGCAGGCCCAAGTTTAACTCTCTGAGGCCTGCATGGTCTGCCTACAAAACAAAAATAAAAAAACGTTTATGCAGCCCCAACAACAGCCTCTGATCATCAACTGACTTCATGCAATGCTTCATTGGATGCATATATTAGATAATAATCTCTATCTCACTCCTAACACATCTAAATCTACTTCCAGCATGGATAAATGTTAATAAAATACATCCATTGTTTGTTCTATATGATTCTTGGAATCTAAAAAAACACATTGTCTTTCTAGAACAGATTACAAATCTGAAAATGGTACAAACATGCAACATGTTTTACGAAGGTGTTGCGCTGGGCTATATCATGCAATCGAAAGGGAAACTTACGCTCGCTCCATTGCAGAGATATTCCCGCGAGAGTGCGGAAAACTTAAATTAATTCACTAGCCAGACACCAGAGTCAACGTGAACTGTACTTAATTTCACCCCTTCTACGACTCAGAGATGTTCACAAGTCTTTTTTTGCAAGTCCAAGTCAAGTCTCAAGTCTTTGGTCACGAGTCCAAGTCAAGTCTCAAGTCTTTGTGGGGTGAGACTTGATCAAGTCTCAAGTCTTTGGTCACGAGTCCAAGTCAAGTCTCAAGTCTCTAAAAAATAAAAGTCTCATGTCTCTTCTGGTTGTAATAAGCCTTCTATTGTCTGCTGCTATCCAGTCTGTTAAGAATACTGCACAGCTATATCTAAGACATTCAAAGCATTTACTGTATTATTATCACTCCTATATCTATTAGCATACAGTATCAGTACTGATTAGTTGTTTGTTATATGATCACTTTAAACAGGCTATTGCAATGCAATATGAGGAAAAACATCACACTTTAGCTAAATGCAAACAACTTATAAGCAAAACACTTCAGAATAAAAAATCTGTATCACAAATACGTTATTAATCCCCCGCAGGGAAACTGTGTTAAAAGTACTTAAAAGTAAACATTTGTTCTGTGCCATTTGCAACTAAAAAACTATTGCTGCAATATTATCTGAAATATACTGAACTGGTGATATTAAAACATGACCTGTTCCAAAAGAGATATCTACCATTAACACCATTTACCAGCCAAATGCTGGTAAATCATGCAAGTGGCTGGTACTGTATGTTGCACGCACCAGCCAAAAATAACAATGCAGGGTTTCCCACACATAGACTATACTTGGGCGGGCCGCCCAGGTATATTAACGGCCGCCCAAGTATATTTCGCGACCCATTTAGTTTTTTTTTTTTTTTTTTATACATTTTTTTTTTTATACATTTTTTTTTATTATTCGTCCGTGACCACGACGCCATCTGCGATCGATTAACTTGTAGACAATGATCCCTCGCTCCCTTGCTCTGATCTCGCCTCCTTCTGGCCTGTTAAGTGGCCTGCCTCACACAGGGTGACTGGCTGTCCACATGATGTGGCCTGCCGACATGGCCACTGTCATACAGATCATAAATCAAAGCCCTTGATTGGTCTCTGTGTGTCATTCAAGCTCGGGATAACCTCAGCTCAGGTGAGGTAAAGGACTCTCTGAGTGTTTAGATAGTTAACTTAGTCTAAGTTCTCAGTGGGTCTCAAACGGTGATGTCACCATTTATGTAAACACATATTTCCATTTGAGAGGGTAGTGATTGGTCTAATGGATAGTGAGGTGGGCTGAAGATCGGAAGGCTGTGAGTTCAAATCCCGCCAGGAACACCACCACTAGTGTGCCCTTGAGTAAGGCACTTAGCCCTCAGTTACTCCAGGGAGAATGTCCCTGTAATCGGTCATTATAAGTCGCTTTGGATAAAAGCGTAAGCTAAAGGAAATGTAATGTGATTAGTAAAATATGCATGAATAAATTAAAAAAAAGTTAACTAGGTGAAAAAAGGTAAGATACACTTTTAAAACTTGTTGAGAGAAAACTAGTCTTTGCTGCTGCCTCAAAGAGGAGCAGGGGGAGAGGATGGAGAGGGGGGAGAGGGGGGAGAGGAGGGAGACAGGAGAGGCTGATTCAGGAGCACAGAGACACTCACAACTATAAATGAACCAAAACTAAATTAATAAACAAGTTTCAGTGTTTTTTTCATATTGGAAATGGTATGTTATTGGTTATGGCCTTGATTTTATGATTATTGAAATGTATACAGTTCTGTTAAATATAGGTGTTTCCATAGATCTAGTCTCTTTATTTTCCCCTCAAAATGCACCAGATTGATGCATTTAACTCCAAAATAAAATCTTACCGGGGGGGCATGCCCCTGGACCCCCCTAGAGGATTTGAGGTCGACCCCCACTAAAAATCACATGGATAGGTTCCTAAATACATTAATAAATACATTTATTTTTTTAAATAGTAACCCATTTCCATATGTTCATGTGTGGGTAGTAGATTTAAACTATAGGGCTATCATTATGGACCCTGCCTGTACCTGTACCTGTTCGCTCTGCCATCGCGTGAAGGGTCTGCTAACAAGCGACCAACAGAAAGGTTAATGTTGTTGCACGTCACCTCAACCCCCCCCCCGCTACCACCACCCCCCGAAGTATATTTCAGATCTGTGGGAAACACTGGCAGTTAATGGACCAGCACCAGAGGCATTCCCATACACACAGGCGTTGGAGCTGTTCTTCATGAAATCCCAGAAGGATGAAGTGCTCTGACAAACAGTGCCATCTTTGCGCAAAATGATTATACCGGAATGAAAAGTCAATAAATAATGTTGTTAAAACATTTTTTTTTTCTTTTCGCGCAACCCCCCCCCCTTGCCACCACCCGCCCAAGTATATTTCATATCTGTGGGAAACACTGCAATGGCAATCTATTGAGTGGCTGGTAACATTTCAACATTCACTAGGCTAGCCATTTGGCCAGTGGACAAAAATGTTAAAATGTGACCTCTGCAACCGTATTGTTTAATTACACTGGGTCTCTAATGACATCTTTTAAGTCTACTATAAATAAACATATTCCTCTATCCTCTCACTCAAACCCAGTGTAATGGTAACCTGATAAACCTGTAACATTAACGTTACGTGGTCAACAATAAACCTGTAACCTGCCTATAAACCGACAGATGTATTTATGTATGTAACTATGTATTTTTCTACGTTTAACGTTAGCCAGTAGATGGTGGCAGCGGAACGTAATGATTAACGTTACCGACCTTTTTTATGTCATGTCAAGAGTTGGATGTCAACGCCACTCAATGCAAACAAGTGTGACAAGCAAACATTCACTCATCTTTTCAAATATTCAGTTACAAAGCTAGTAGCAAGCTAAGTTAACATTACATAGCTGATGCTGAGCTAAACATGTTTGCTAACCGTCCATATGTGTTAATGTGACTGACCTCTCCGGGTGAGTTTTCAAGTGCCTGATGAAATTTGACGTTGTTGCACCAGCATCCTTGATTTTAATATTGCAGACTTTGCAGTGTGCGCTCCTTTTGTTGGTGCCGCTGGCGTTTTGTTCGAAGTTTTTATAGTTGAACCTAATTACAAGCGGTACAGCTGCAGGTGTGCCGCCAGTCGCCATGGTGTTACCATGATGTTAATGTTAAAGGTGGGGTAGGTAAGTTTGAGAAACAGGCTCGAGATACACTTTTTGTTATATTCCATGGAATGCTCTTAACATCCCGATAGCCAGTAACTGGATGGCCTACCTGCCTGTCAGCCTTCCATCGGGGCACAAACTTATCTCGTGCCCTCATTGGTCATGTGCGCGTTCGTGTGTGTTGGAGGAGGGGCTCTGTGAGGAAGTGGCAGATTTTCTCCGGTTGTGTATTTTCAAATTCTAGCGATCTCGAGCCAGTTTCTCAAACTTACCTACCCCACCTTTAATACGCCAAAAATAGAAAACACAATGATTGTTCACGAGTCCCAAAACACGAGTCCAAGTCGAGTCCGAAGTCTTTTGAGCAGGAGTCCAAGTCAAGTCTGAAGTCTCTGTGTGTGCGACTTAAGTGCGACTCGAGTCCGAGTCACAGACTCGAGTCCCCATCTCTGCTACGACTACTTGTTGGCTCCTTTGCATAAGAAAGGTTGTGGTCCAATCAACTATTGGGCCGGTTATACCCATGTGGGCCAGCTTTAGCAACAGGCGCTTATGTGGAACCGTGTCATAAGCCTTTGAGAAATCAAGGATTGCTACATCGACTTGCAATTTCTGGTCATGATATTTTGTCAGGTCATGCATTGTGACTAGGAGTTGCGTTTCACATGAATGGTTTTGTCGAAATCCATGCTGGAACGGGGTGAGGACATTATGCCTTTCCAGGTGATTCAACAGGTGTTTGCAAATGATGTGTTCCAGGAGTTTACAACATACTACTGTCAAGGAAACTGGTCTGTAATTTGCAGCTGTGTGCCGGTCCCCTTTCTTGAATATATGCGTAACGTTTGCCTGCAGCCAGTCATCGGGTAGATTTCCTGTTTGCAGTGACTGCGTGAATACGCACTTGAGCAGTGGGCCTATTTGGGGGGCCAGCATTTTGAGTATACGATTGGGTAGACCATCTGGGCCGCTAGCCTTGTTGATCTTAATATAATATCACCCCCTTGAATAGGGGAGATTCCAATTTTGTCTGCTCCACACTCTTTGACATATTTCCAGAATAGTCTGGTATTGTTTTCAGCAAGACTCTGGGTGAGTGTGTTTTCGATATAGTCCCAGTGTGCACTGCGAAGGTTATTTTGAACATGTTTCTTTTGGTTGCGGAAGTTTTCCCAATCACGAGTTTTGCCTGATCGCTTGACTTTGTTGTATAACTTATTTTTATTTTTTATTTGGGGTTTCATGCAGTGAGTGAGCCAGGGCAGGTTGTGCCGTGTGGTAGTGAACTTGGTCGGGATATGCTTATCCATTTGTAAAAACAGTTCATCTCTGAGCATATTCCAGTTGTCATTCACAGTTTGCTGATTTTCTGTTCTAACAAATTCTGTGCTGAACACTTCCAGCTCAGTTTGGATGGCTTCCCAGTCTGCTAATGAAAATTTGTAAATGTTTCCCTGGGCTTTCTTTGTATATACAGGATGTATACTAGAGTCCATCATGACAGCACAGTGATCTGATATGCCTGGTATTGTTTGCACATTTTGCACGAGCGTTTGATTTGAAGTGAATATCAAGTCTAATATGTTCTGTTTTCGAGTAGGCTCGAGTTGTACTTGTGTTAGTGAGTATTCTTTGACTATGTCTAAAACATGTTGGTTTAGAGCTATGTTGTTTGTCCCTGGTTGTTCATTTTCCCAATCTATACCAGGTGCGTTGAAGTCACCACCTAGAATTATTGTTCTTTCTGATGCGTTACCAGGCAATAGAGAAATTGATTTCCGAAGCTCATCCAGTTTGGTGTGATGGTCACTTGGTGGTCTATAGAAGCTACCAATGTAGAATGTTTTGCTCGCTTGGGAAACCTTGACCGAGACCCACATGATTTCAATGTCTGTGTCTGTGGTTGCAATCCTTGTTGCTGTAAAGCCTTCCTTTATGCCGATGAAGACCCCACCTCCGTTTATATTTCGATCCTTCCTAAAGATAGTATAGTGGGGAATATTGCACCATTCTTTATGGTTTCATCTAGCCATGTCTCGTTCCCAATTATGCAATCTGGTTTGGTGTCATCGATGAGAGCATGCAGGTTGGGGATCTTGCCCTTTACGCCACCACAGTTGATCAAGATTGTTCGCCATTGATTATGTCTTTTGGTTGTGGTCCCTACAATGTTGTCGGCTGAGTCATCCGCAGAGGTTGTGTTTATGGTTGACAGGCTTTCACTCACTTCTTGGTCACTGATTTCAGATTTTCAGTTGTCAATATTATATTGTTATTGGTGGTTGCTGGGTGTCCGTTTTCTCTATATTGGGTTATGGGTTCGAGATCTATTCTTGCTTCCTTAGTTTGACTAGTCGCAGGTTCCAGGGTGGACCGCAAACTAGGAAGACGTAGTTTTTTGACTCATCGGCTGCTGTTTTTGCCTTGGCCTCCTCGACTTTATTCCTGATGAGTTCACGATCTTCCTTGTTGTAGTCATTTGAAATGCTTATTCTCTGATACTTGTTTTCACTGTTTTTTTTGTTTCCTCACATTCTTGAATATTTTTCTCTTTGTCATCCCTGTTGTTGAGGACAATTTGTAATGGTCTGTTCCGTTTGGGGCCCTGGGTAGCCTGTGTTCCTAGTCTGATAACCTGTTCTGCTCTGAACAATGACAAATATTCTCCTGAATATTCTCAACACAACAACCTCTGAACTATGACAAATATTCTCCTGAATATTTTATTGATCTTCAGTCAAAGCATGAGACTGAAGTTCCCACCGTGGGTCAAAATAATGCGCTGTGATATGCAGTCGACACGTTGGATGCGATCCGAATTATCTAACGCAGCCCCTCGTCCTCCACAATGTTAAGCTGTAGCACTAGCCACCCATTTAGCTATCGCTGTTGTTGTCTAGGCGTCCCCCCGGCAAACTTTCAAGGGTGGTCTGCCGCAAACGAGCGGCAAGAGCAGGGCTGTCAGCATCAGCTGTGTGCTTAGCTTGCTGTTTAAAACACCTTTTTTTGTATCCCTATCTCTCGCTAGAATCTCCCACCATCCAACTAACAACAACAACAACAACAATGTCAAGCCTTTGGGCTCTGAAACTACGGGGCGGGCCGAGGACAAATACACATGCGTTAATCACACGTTAAAATAATTAGTGGCATTACAAATGTTAACTTGACAGCCCTAGTTATTTTTAACCAAATATCTCTCAGAGGTGGCTCCTTATTTTCATCTAAAGTAACAGACAGAGAATCAGCACTTTTGAAACAGGGCTGAAACAGAGGGGATTATGGGATGCTGCAATGATCTGTTTGGTATTTCAAGCCAAACACTTCAGAGACATGTTTGTATATATACCGGAGAACTATAATATATTGACAGGGTTCCCGCGGGGTCTTAAAAAGTCTTACATTTGATCATCAGAATTTAAGGCCTTAAAAAGTCTTTAATATGATCAAAAACAATTAGAAAGGTCTTAAATATTATTTAAAAGGTCTTAAAAATGATAGTATTTGAAAGGTAGGCTACTTCTGTGTTGCGATCACGTCTAACTGTGTTTTTCTGGGGAAATGTCCGGGCTGCAAAGTAACCAGTAACAGGGTGTCCGCGGGGTCTTAAAAAGTGTTGACGTCAAATCCAACGGGATGACACTAGGTATAAATACTAGGGCCGGGACTCGATTAAAAAAATTAATCTAATTAATTAGAGGCTTTGTAATTAATTAATCGAAATTAATCGCATTTTTAATCACATATAAATATTTGACCTAAGAACAGTGAGAAGCAATTTTTTTCACATGGATTTTAGTATACCATTAGGCGCATTCACACCACAGTACTTTTCCCACAAAGGTTCATGAGAACTTAGTTCATGAGAACTCTTTGAACCTGGGGGAGGATTAGGCAAATTAAGCCGCTGACGTCACTTCTTCTTCTTCTGCTTTGGGTTTACTGGCAGGCCGCAAACCACTTCACGGCGTATACTGCCGCCCAAAGTCCCCGGCCGGAAGTCCCCGGAGTTGGGGACTGGCTTCAGTAGAAGCTGCTGGGAGTCCCAGCAGCCTTCCGAGTAAATCGCCAGAACACCGACACCTCCTCATCTCCACCGCTCCCATGTTTTATTTTGTGTTGCCATAAGTTAGTCTCTCTGCGTTTCTGCGCTGGGCTAATGCTAATAATGCTAATGCGAGGATAATAAAATGACGGCTTCACAAAACTTTTTGGGAGTTTTACGGGGCGTGGTTTGCAATCCGCCCAGCCAATCAGAAATATAGCTCTTTTCTCACAAGAGAGCCGTACGAAAGTCCCTGCTCTCTAGCAGCTCTCTGCTCTCTAGCAGGGACTTTCGTGGGGGTAAAAAGGTTCTCATGAACTAATTTTAGTACCGGCTCTTTTTGGTGTGAACGCGATAAAAGAGTCTAACGTCCACGCTAGCTTCCACGCTAGCTGCTATATGTTTTGCATTGAGGTGATACTTGAGGCTTGATGTGCTGCGGTGATATGCAAATTCCTTTTTGCATAATTTGCACACAACCGTGCTCTTATCGACGCTTCCATCCGTCCGTTTTTTAAAACAACATTTCTCACTGTTGTTCACTGTGGTTTGTTGTTGTCTGAAGTCATGAACGTTAGTTGGTGCTCCAGTATAATCGGTACGCCTGAAACTCATCCAGTGAGAAACGTTCCGCGGTGCAAAAATAAGTGCGATTAAAATGCGTTAATTTTTGTGTAATTAATTAATCTTAATTAACGCGTTTAAGTCCCGGCCCTAATAAATACCCTTATTACATATCGGATCTGCACAAACAAGATATCGATTAGCAAGCGGAGATTCCACAGGTTCTAGGGGTATAAGTATCATCACTGAGCGATCTGAACTTGCGACAGGGGAAATAAACACAGACATCACAACACGGAGCTTTACGGAGCAAAAACTGGACATTGTCTTACCTATGCTGTTGTTCTGATCAAAAGTTGTGTTCAATGGCATTAAAACGATAAAAATGCTGCTGAAGGTTAATCCATAGGTTAATCCAATGTGTCTGAAATGATTACTGATAATCCATCTTCATATTTATGTCAATAACGGAGTTTTCATATATAGTTTTACTATATTCAATCTGAATTTACTTTAAAATTAAAAAAAAATATTTTGATTCTGACTTTTTTACTTCCAACTCACAGGTTTATCATTGCTTTGAGAAAAAAGATTATTAATTTACCCCTTTTAGAAGTGAAGGTATTGTATTTTGTTCTGGGAATGTCATTTTCGAGCCTGAGACCTGAAAAACAGGCTCAGGGCTTAACAGGTTAATAGCGGTTATAAAGGAAAAGGCAATGTTTCTTACTGTGTCAGTACTCTACAGTGAGTTGAGTAGGCATGACATGCAAGGACAGTATCTGGTAATGTTGGGTGATGGATCCGTATTATTTCTTATGAACTTTAATTGAAATTGTGTTGTAATTATTATTCTATTTATTGTTTTTACAAAATTGTGTTCATATTCAGAAAATGAGTTATGTTGAGTATGTTGTTTTTCTCCAGAGAAGTGTGTCCATTGGGTCGTGGAGACAAAAAAAAGCATGTTAAGTTATTAAGTGAGTATTCTGTTTGTCATTGTTGTGTGTTAGGAGTGAAGAAGACGTTTCAGTGTGAGCTGTGTAGCTACACCTGCCCCCGGCGCTCCAACCTGGACAGACACATGAAGAGTCACACGGACGAGAGACCTCACAAATGTCACCTGTGTGGAAGAGCCTTCAGGACCGTCACCCTGCTCAGAAACCATCTCAACACACACACTGGTACACATAAGCACACATCTTCATTAAAACTTTAATGAGACAGAATAATTTGTAAGTTCTTCAGTACCATGCAGTGATTGCTGACGTGTCTTTGTTTTGTTTGTGAATGCAGGAACTCGTCCACACAAGTGCACAGACTGTGACATGGCTTTTGTGACCAGTGGAGAGTTGGTGCGTCATCGTCGCTACAAACACACACATGAGAAGCCCTTCAAATGTTCCATGTGTGACTACGCTAGTGTGGAGGTAACACAAGCTTTGTGCTTTACGAGTTTGATACACTAAATATGGTGCCTATAAAATGGATGATTTACTTTTTGTTTTAGTGTTCTGATATGTGACTGTGTGCTTGTGTGTTTTGTAGGTGAGCAAATTAAAGCGTCACATCCGTTCCCACACCGGTGAGCGTCCGTTCCAGTGCAGTCTTTGCAGCTACGCCAGCAGAGACACGTACAAGCTGAAGAGACACATGAGGACACACTCAGGTAAAAAAGACCACTTAAATCATTTGTGACCTGCTCCATCGAAATCAGTCGCATTGACCCGAAGACACATTTTGAGTTGTATACACTGTTGGAAAGAGGATATTCCTAGCTTTCTAATGATATCAGGATTGTTTTTGTACTCCAAATATTAAGCGAAATATGTCACATTATATAATGACTGTCACAGAGTCATCATTTTGAGAAAAAGGCCTTTAAAGTTTCCTCTTCTCTGGAATCCATCGATCTGATTGATTATTAGCGGCTAGCAAATGATCAAAATACTACGGAGGGAAGATATTTTCATTTGGAGGGGAAGCTCGCGAGTGTGTGTGTGTATACACGTGTGTGTGTTTGTGTAATTTTGCGTTTGTGTGTATTGTGTTTGTTTCCCGGGGAAAACACTCACGAGAAACACCGGCTGTTGTTATGCCTGCTGTGACGTTAAGTTACTCCGTTCTCCGCTTGTAATTATGCCGTTACAAGCTTCAAAGTTGTATTTATCATCTGAATTTGCCGAAACAAGTTTAATATTCTGAAAGCCAAGACTTTGTTTAATTGAAATCAGATGAAAACAAACTGTAACGGACCCTGCCGTGTTATCTATGATTACTATACTCTTACATTCATAATTTTAGCCGGAGGGAGGGGGGCGACGCTGCGGAAGAGCAGATTGCGAGGGAGAGGTGCCTGTCTTCGTCCCTTTACAAGCTTCTAGGGCTGTCCCGAATACCATTTTTCGGGCTCCGGATATTCGGTAGTAATCAGCAGCGAATATTCGAATATTCGGTGCTGAGAGATTGTTTGTTTTTTTTAATAAAAAAAAAACATTTAAAAAAAATGTCATAACACGCTCCGAATCCGAGACACCTGACAACACGCTGTTAAGCAGAAGCGCAGAAAGAGCATACTATTACGATTTATATGTATTTATTGTCTCAGTATTTGCATACATTAAAACTAAATGTGTCCTCTGCATGTAACCCAGCCGCAGTGCAGCGCCCGGGGACCAAATCTGGTTCCAAATTCCGTCTATAACGTTTTACAACCTGAAGATACAAAACACATATTTCTATTATAACAACAATACTTTTAATAACATAGCCGTAACAGTAGGCCTAACAGTGTAGTACTTACTTTACGAAAATAAATGAACGAACTGTATGCCAATAATTGCCTTAGCCCCAGATGTTCCCACATTGCTCCTATTATTTTCATTATTCGGATCAAATTCAAAAACTAATATAAAAAAACAATTCGGTTGCTTGCTTGCAACTATTTTGCAAGCAAAGTAAGTGCACGATTTTATCATGTGTAACGTTACTGTTTAAACGGCGGATAAAGCAGCTTCATCATGGCAACTTGACAACAGCAAAGCTAAGCTAGGCTAGTACTTACAGCATCCAGTGACTTTTCAGAGTTGTTGTGCCACCGTGGTAGGCCAGTTTCTTATCGCATATTTGGCACACTGCCTTCTTCTTACCGTCGTCCAATTTAAAATGGTCCCACACAGCTGAAGTCTTAGGCATTTTGTGTTCAGGTGTGTGAAGCGAGGTGAAGCGTGCCGTTTGCGTTCGTGACTGTGAGTGAACGCGATGTCAGGAGCACAGGCTGAGATTGTATATATTTCCGCATTTTAACAGTGCAATTCAAAAGTATAAATATAGTATAAGAATAGGGCAATTCGCCTTTATTGATAGCATACATTTAGGAAAAATGTAAAAAATAAAAAACGAATATCCGAATAATGAAATTAAAACCCGAATAGTTGGCCAACGAACGAATAGTCGAATATTCGGGTACAGCCCTACAAGCTTCAAAAATGTATTTATCGTGTGATTTTGGAAATAAAAGTTTCATATTCTGAAAGCCAAGACTTTGTTTGTTTAAAATCAAACAAAACACCCGAACCCCGAAAAAATAGTTTTTTACGTAAATCCACGTTTATTTTGAAATGAGCCGTTGCGACTTCCGACTGATTTCGATAGAGCGGGTCACATTTGGTCATTTGATATTTTTCTATACCTCTCCCCCATTAGTTAACTGCAACTAACTAAACATTTAACAGGGTTCCCGCGAGGTCTTAAAAAGTCTTACATTTGATCATCTGAATTTAAGACCTTAAAAAGGTCTTAAATATGACCAAAAAAATAAGAAAGGTCTTAAATATGATTTAGAAGGTCTTAAAAATGATCGGATTTGAAAGGTACTTCTGTGTAGCGATAGCGTCTAAATGTGTTTTGGGGGAAATGTCCGGGCTGCAAAGTAACCAGTACGGTAAGAGCCTTTCAGTTCCCCCCAACAATATGTATTTAATTAAATCAACATGGAACCAGTAATCATTAACTTTGTTTCCCCCGGCCCCTTATCAGAGAACACCCAGCTAGTAACCTAGCAACCAAGCTTCAGCTAGCAGCAGTTAGAAACTCATGTATCTTCGAATCTACTTACAAATGAATATGGGGAAGTGTAAGTTCAACCGTATTTGGTTGGAAAACATCGAATTTAGTGCTTGGTTGAAACCAGTGGAGGGGAACGTGTTTGAAGCCCGCCGCACCGTTTGCAAAAAAAATTAGCGTTTGTTTTGCTAATTTAGCGTTAACTAGTGCAGCAGCTCCCGCAACAACATCGGGGGACTTCCGGGCGACGTTTGGGTCTACGTCAACCCTAAAAGCGTAGTTAAACAACAATCATACAACAGCAACGATGAAAGATTGTAGCCAAGGCAGCAGAGCTCTGAATATAGCTCTTGTCACACACACACACACACACACACACACACACACACACACACACACACACACACACACACACACACACACACACACACACACACACACACACACACTAGGGCTGCTCGTTTATGGCAAAAATCATAATCACGATTATTTTGGTCAATAATTTATATCACGATTATTAAATATGATTATTCATTGACTTTGAAAACATCCATTTATTGAACTTTAAAACTAATAATAATTTGAACAATCAATCAATGTTTATTTATATAGCCCAATATCACAAATGTTACATTTGTCTCAGTGGTCTTCACAGTGTGTACAGAATATCAGTATGACAATACGACACCCTCTGTCCTTAGACCCTCACATCGTACAAGGAAACACTTCCGGAGAAAACCCACAGTTTAAAGGGAACATGGGAGAAACCTCAGGGAGAGCAACAGAGGAGGGATCCCTCTCCCAGGACGGACAGACGTGCAATAGATGCCGTGTGTAAATCGAAATTTACAGAACAGTATCTTTTTAACTGTTGATTACCCTGAACGTATAATTCAACTGAAAAACCAATACAAAAATAAATTAAATAAATGATACATTTAAATAAATAATATCAAAATAATAAATACCAATAAACAAGATCAACAAATATTTTGAGGCGCACTTCCACAACCTACTAAATATGATAAATAAAAATAAATTAGACAACAACCTAGCAAAGCTAAATAATCTTTTTTCTATTATGTTGTTTTCGTAATTGTGGCAGGCCAAAATCGTAATTGCGATTAAAATACGATTCATTGCACAGCCCGAACAGACACACACACATACACACTTTTTGTCTAACACGCTAACACAGTTCTGTGTACTGTTATGCTGTTATGTTCAGTCATTGTTCTTATGTTGAACATGAATACATTTACTTTGTACGTAATTATGGGATGTATTTCTTCTTTCATAGCAATTTTCCTTCATACTTTCTTGCCGTGAAATAGGTCTTAAATTCTATTCAAAGTGGTCTTAAAAAGTCTTACATTTGAGTTGGTGAAACCTGCAGGAACCCTGATTTAAATATATACTACATTTTATACCTCCTTCCCTATTGTTACCTCTTGCAAGGTGCAACATGTATTTGTTGTCTACAGGAAATATGACTTGTGAATGTTTAACTTTTACCTACCAGTTAATACAATATTATTGTGTTTGTTTGTTTACTATACTAACCACTTTCATTTTCTACCAGCAATCCAGTAAAATATGAAAGTTGTGGTGCTAATGTGACCTGCCTCTTATTCTTCTATATTGTTTTGTTGACTATGAACATAAATGTGAATAAATGGATATAGATAAACATAGATATGATAAACATATGTACATTTTCAATCCTCTTCTCAGGAGAAAAACCTTATGAGTGCTACATCTGCCACGCCCGATTCACCCAGAGTGGAACCATGAAGATGCACATTCTGCAGAAACACACAGAGAACGTGGCCAAGTTCCACTGTCCACACTGCGACACTGTCATCGCACGCAAGAGTGACTTAGGTAACACAAACTGTGTAAACTTATCAGACTGACAAGATAGTTCACTTTGCATGTCATTTTTATTCCCCTCATGTCTTTTCTTTTTCTCATCTGTTTGCATTGCAGGAGTCCATCTGCGTAAGCAGCACTCTTTCATCGAGACTGGGAAAAAGTGTCGCTACTGTGACGCCGTTTTCCACGAACGCTACGCTCTGATCCAGCATCAGAAGTCCCACAAGAACGAGAAGAGGTTCAAATGCGAGATGTGCGACTACTGCTGCCGCCAGGTGTGTGTTCTCTTTTATCTTGAGTTACTTTACTCATAACAATTAAGGAGCAAATATCAGGGATAGGTATCCAAAGCCAGTATCATGTTATTATCAGCAGCAACTTCATTACATTCGGAAAAAATAAACAATTTGGAATCCTGATTTTATTTAAAATAATATAAAGAATAGCAATCAATGAAAAAATGCATACCTGGGCAAAAAGAAACACCTGTAAGTCACATGTTGGAATCATTTCGCTGTGTTCACAATTATTAGGCAAGTGAGTATTTTGACCATATCATAATTTGTATGCTTATATTCCAACTCCATCAATCAATCAATGTTTATTTATATAGCCCAATATCACAAATGTTACATTTGTCTCAGTGGACTTCACAGTTTGGACAAAATATCAGTATAAGCTCCAAGCTGTATAAACTTGAATGCGTATTGTATTGAAGCATATCAGGTGATGTATTTGTGTAATGAGGGAGGGTGTGGCCTAAGGCAGTGTTCCTCAAACTTTTTCATACCAAGTACCACTTAACCAATAAAAACACACTCGCGGACCATCTAACTCCACAAATATCCCAAAACAATAGGCCTGCTTACTAGGGATGCCAGTGATTATTCAATTATTCGAATATTCGTTACAGTCTCTATAATCGAATATTATTTTTAAAAATCGATTTTATTTATATATTTTTTTTATTATTATTTATGTTTTTTGTTTTTTTTTCTGGCTTAGTTTCAACCAAAATATAGACTAATGCTAATAATAGTAATAGTATTAATAATTGTAAATGGCCATTGGTCACACCACCAGTTTGTTTTACTGTAAACTTGGAGGAAGCCTGCGTGCAGAGCAGACTGCTGCTGCAGCACGCTACACACCGCCCCCACCCCCCACCCCCCCTCTCCCTCACACGTGCGACTAAAGATGAACAAAGCGGCAGGTAAAAAGAGTTCCTCCTCGTGGAACTACTTCGAACTTACAAGTCCAAAGGAAGTTAAATGCAAGCTCTGCGAAAAGACGTTGGTCTATCACAGCTCAACCTCAACAATGCGTTCGCATTTGAGTGCGAAGCACGCCAAAGAGGTTACAGAGAAAGACACAGCACAGCCGGCCATTACCAACTTCACTTCAAGGCCACGTCGTTGTGATGACTTTTGTTGTTTGTACTGTTTAACATGTTCCAGTAAAAAAATCAAAGGAATTCCTTTTGTCTGAGTTTTTTTTTCTTTCTTACCCGCAGGGGGGGGGGGGGGGGGGTCGAATAATCGATTATTATTCGCCAGGGCTGCCGAATAATCGATTTTGATCATGGTCAGTTTCTGGCAACCCTACTGCTTACCACTCCAACAGTTTATAACAAATTACAGCCTAATAATAACAACAGCTTAACGTGACCTCTCTATATCGCCTCGTTCACACATTAAATCAACAATACAAATACAACTACACAGATTATATACGCCTTTCGTTCAAATGCGATTTAAAATGCTCACAGGTTTTACACCTTTTATGAAATGTAGACTACATTTATTACGGAGTTTATGTCCGAGCCAACAGACTCACAGATCGTTGGCTACTGAGACAGTGTTTCCCCTACCATTGTCTTGGCGGGGCGCTGCGCCCTGCCAACGGAGCCCCGCGCCCCGCCTGAAATTCAAGGTGTTTTTTATTTATTTAAAAACTACATATATATCGCACCAAATTGCAACTGAAGAAATCTATCTACGGTCACTTTTCACATTGAACATGTGTTCTTTTATCAAATAAACTAAACGCCTATGTTATTTATCCAATGTATGTGCATGTTTCAGTGTCCACTGCTTTGCGTATTCACATTCTCCCTCCGCTCTGTTTCTGAAGGGCTCCGCTCCGCTCCCCCCCCCCACACACACACACGAATGCACACACTCACAATCAGAGACAAGAGCGGAGGAAAGAAGGAGAACAACAAAGTGTAAAAAAGTCAAACAAATCTGCTTTATTGCCCCGAGCTCTGCTGTCTGCCCGTTTGTGGCGCCCCCCCCAGTTTGAAATTCGTTTATTAGTTTTTAACCTCAAGCCGTTATCGTCACGGGAGAAGGACACACACAGCCTGCCCAGGTGGACGTGCGTGAACGCGACAACGAACGTAGCGTGCGCATTCTAAAAATAGCTCACAGATGGTGAGCAGGTACTGCGGTTTTGAACTACAGTATTAAATTTGACAGAAAACAACAATGAAACGCCAGCAGAAGAATAGTCTAATGAGTTGGGTGAAAAAAAAGACAGGAGATGTGAGTTGATATATTCAGTAAATTAGCTCAGGATAATTGGATGTTCTGTCTACACCTGTTGATGTGAGGCTAATGCAGGATTTGCTAGCTTGATGCTACCGGCATTTAGCGGCAGTGACTCAACAAATTGCCTCTTAAAATGTATCGTCAGCAATGTATGACAAGCAGACTGCTTGTTTAATGTTAGACTCACACCAATAGCTCAATATGGTCCTAACACGATTGCTTTCATATCAGAGATCAGATGAGGTGGAGCTGAGTATCCATAGATCTCTTAATGTTGCTCTCAAAGTGCACCATATTGATGCTTTTAACTTCAATATTAAAAAAAAATCTTCCCGGGGGAGCATCCCCCCGGACTCCCCTAGAGGAGGTGAGGTCCGCCCCCCACTCATAAAAAATAGCACTTTACCCCTGCCTATATGCCGTGAGCTGATTATCGAGCCTTCATTGTAACAGTTGCGGGTATACTGTGTGTGCGTGTGGGGAGTGGCCGCCGCCACTGTGGGCTAAGCCCCGAATGTTTTCAGGTCCAGGCGACGCCCCTGCATATGAAACGAGAAAAAAAGAAAAGACAAGGCGATGTGCCTGCAAGACTGCACTCAGGTAAACAAAACATATTACCCGTGCGCAGCAGCCAACCTGCCTTTTACAAATGTTAAAAAATGTTTTTTTAAATGCCTCTTTTCATCCTCTGTCTGAGGGAAACCCCAAAAAGCATGATAGGGCAAGCCAGGCCCCTTTAAGTTATTTTATTTATTTTTGTCTGCTTCTGAGAAGCTAATGTATAAATTATACAGTTATTTCTGAAAGAAAATTACTATAAAATGACTGTTTAATCTTCACATCTTGTATTCATGTCTATAATTTTGAGCACCAAATTATTGAAAAGTATTGATAAGAGTATCGAAAAATACCAATAAGCAGTACCGGTATCGATAAATCCTAACGATACCCATCCCTACTCTGAACCCTTTCTTTGCCATTATATAAAAATAGTGTTGCTACAAAAGTATAAATTAGGCTTACTAATAAGACAACTCAGATCTGAAGCTACACAGGAATCTGCTGCCAAAGTGCAATAAAAAAGACAAAATTAATAGAATCAACCCCTCACATTTTTTTGTTGCATTTTAGGAGAGAGAGAGAGAGAGAGAGAGAGAGAGATTGGTATTCCAAGGGATCCCATCCCTGTGATTTGATTAAGAGGAGATCTTCTATTGTTTTCAATCTCAAGCGCCAGTCTCCTTGGATCCTCTTGATAGTTGAGAATTGGCGTTCAACTTGGGCTGTGGAGACAGGGAAGACCAGTACAATCCTGATGAGATGAAGGAGGTTTGGATAGATGGCTTCTTTTTCTGTGAGCATCCTGTGCCATAGCACAAGGAAGGCCTCCCTTCTGTGATGCTGCTGAATGTCATGTTTGTGCTGATGAATGTCATGTTTGGCTCTCAGCCACTCTCTCTCCACTTCGGCCACATTGCAGCCATTACTCAAAAGCAGTGGCTCAAAATGCTCACACAGTCTCTGAACTTCCTCGTCTCCGTAAGGGTCGATTACACTGATGTTCTCTGGCATATTGTGTGGATCGAAGATCTCAGCAGCCAGGAGCACAGGGTCTGTGGAGAAAGTCGCAAACCATTGAGAGATGCAGTCAGTGATTCTGTTGACTATTTCCACCCTTTGGTGGCGGAAGGCCTCATCAGACATAGAATGGTGGCTGATAGCCACTCCCTTAAACTCAAAAACACCAGCGCTGCTTGTGCTGGTGAAGGCATTGAGGACAGGACGCAAGTAAGGGCCAGGTTTTTCCCTCTGTCTGAGCAGAGCAGTCTGGGAGGCCACAACCCTACTCCTGACAGAGGAAAGGGACAGCTCATCTGCCTGGAAGTCCAGAGAGAGTTCAGACAGTTCAGTCAGGAGATCCTGGTATAAGACCATATGCAGGACGAATTTAGACGAGGTTAGTTGCCGCTAATACACTTTCAGTTTGACTTTGTCTTGTCCAGCTAAATCTGCACCCTGGAGAAGATGGACCGAGAGACTACGATAGTTGGCAGCAAGGCTAAGGCATTCCTTCTGTGGTTGATCCACCTTGTCCCCTGAGCACGTGTTGGCTTCAATACATGCTCCTCAAGAGCCTTTCCGAGGTCCTTCAGCTGCCTCCATTTTTTGGCTGAACGGCGGTAGTAAAGGCGGGTAAGAAGGTCATCAATCTGGAGGGGGGGGGGGGGGGGGGTCGTCAGAGAGAGAGAGAGACAAGCTATGGAATTCTTCATATTAAGTGTGTTTTTTACCTACAGTATTGTAATGGACAAAAATAAGACATGCATTTCTTCTTAAAGGGAGGCAATCCTCATGACACGCATTTTTAAATAATTATCATCCGATAAAACAGACCAGTCTCTGCCAGTCTTCTTTTCTTTTTCTTTTTTAATCCGATAATGTTATCAGTGATTTTAAGCTGATTAATTACCTAAATAACATCAACCCTGTGGGCGCCGCCATTTTGACGAGTCACATGACTTATTTTACCGGAAGTGACGTGAACTATGCGTTGGGTGTCGAGGACAAATTGACATGTGTTCTTTGTTCATGTTGTTTACTCTAGTTACTCTCACAATTATATTGAAATATGCCTCATTGTATCGCGAAACATTGCCACAATTCGGATAGGAACAATCCACGGAATGCTCGGTTCCATCTATTGCCAACGGGTAAGCGTAGGAAGTACGTTCGGAGGCAGTGGCTAGCGAAATGTGCTCGGCCCAAACCGAAAGATCCACAAGCGCATGTATGCAGCGAACATTTCAAGTTTCCGGACGACTACTCTGAGAGTATGATGAAACATAAAATGGGATTTATTAATCAACCATTACTTAATGAGGATGCAGTGCACTGCCAATGCCAGCCAGCGTAAGCACATTACGCAGCAGACTTTACTTATTGTTTACTACGTAAGTAAGCAGGAATTGCAGGACCCAGAGCGCACGGAGAACAGAGCGGACAGCAGATAATGGAATTGCAGTTTTATTGCTTATAGATTATCAGAACATTTCAAAGGGGACACAGTCACATTGGATATTATCCTATGGATTAACTACATCATCGTTTTTATCGTTGTAATGCCATTGAAGACCAGTTTAGACCAGACAAAGACCAAGGTAAGCCATGTTAGCCTAGCGCATGTTAGTACCTAGCGCCACTTGTTTTGATGTACGTTTTTGTTGATAACGTCGCGAGTTTGTATCTTTCAGTGTTGAGGTGAGCATCGTTAGATTCTGTGTCTTTACGATCATAAACGATGTGTTGGATGTGCAGCTAGGATAAGTAATAAGGGAGCTAGGAGTGATTTTCGGTGCAGTAATAGGTTAGCATTTTTCGCTCGGGGCTAATTCAGAGGCTCACTGTTAGCATTGTGTGTTTTTTTTTGAAGAAAAAAATGAAAAGGATCAGTTAAATTAGTTTTTTTCCCGTTATATGAATATAAAATATTCATAGTTTATTACATATTAAGGTTCCTTAGACGTTGTTTCCTGCAAATGACGCGATTTCGGCCCCCGGAACCGGGTCCGTGGGGCCTAAGAGGATAACAGAGTATGTTTTTTATTTATTTTTTCAGTTGTATTTGGATGGAATGAATACCAAAAGTGATAATTCAAAGTAATTCCGCCTGGACTTTATTTTTCTAAACTTCTTCCTCGGCTGACGAGTCCGAACCTACATCCATGGTCCGAACTCAAATACTCCGCCATGTTTTCGTCGAATGAGCTGTTCGTGTGTTTACAAAGTGAACGCATAGTTGACGTCACAACCTAGTTTTTCGGATCATGTGACTACTGAAAATGGCCAAAATGGCAGCTGCCTGACGAAATATACAGGTTTTGATAAAAAAAGAGCTATAAAATCATTATTTACCGGGGAATATCGCTGATTTCTTCAGGGTATGGTTTAAACATAATGTTTCACTAAATACTGAAGTATTGATTAACTATCTAATGACTGGAGCCGTCCTTTAAGTTATAGAATGTAACAAAACATTGCTGCACAAACACACAGAAAATCCCCTAATGTATGCTTATTTGAACACACCTGGGTAAAGTATGTTTCCTTAAAAGCATCCTTCAGACACAGCTCAAGCCTGTGAGCAATGCAATGAACCTTGATCATCCAGGGGGCCGACTGCTGCTGGAGTCTTGTCAGGACACCGGTGGTTTTTCCAAAATGTACACTGGCACCATCAGCTGCTGTTGCAGTCAGACAGTTGCTGAGGTTGAGCTGGTTCTCCTCACACTTCTGTGCAACAGCCTTCAAAATCCCCTAAGCATCACAGGTGTCTGGCTCTACAATTCTGAAAAGAAAAAAAAAACATACCAAAACATTTATTCACCTTAAGTTATTAACATTGAGGCATATGTTGGCTCTGGCTGAAATGGAAAATCATTTGAACTGAATCAACAACACTAAAAACCAGTTATTCAAAAGCCAGGTGCATTAATAAACAAAAGCCATGTAAATGACTGTATAAACAAGTATGTGAGGGAGCTACCAGTACTTACCCAAGCAGCCGAATTCTTGGTGTGCCATTTTCAATGACCTTAATGCTTATCACCTCTTTCTCCGTCGTCGTTTTGTCTGTGCTCCCGTCAAAAAGCAAAGAGCAGTAGAATGGCTTCTTTTTAACAAGGTCATGAAGCTGGTCTTTCATTGTCCTAGCGATGTGCTCTATGAAAAGTCGACAGGCTTTTGAATTTTGATATGTAACTCCAAGCTCCACACCATGCTTCTTTTCCAGTCCCACTAAAGTTCTGAACAGCCTGAAAGGCTGCTCAGAGTGGGCCACAGTGTATGCAATGTCAAATAATTTACACATCTTCTCTTTTGTTCTATCATTAAGCCTTTGCAGACATTGAACTGTGTCAGACACTTCAGGTGATGGAGTAGTGAGTGCCTGAAAGGCTGTGATATGTGACTTGGACTTTCCATGTGTGTTAGCTGTATCTTTTTTTATATTTGTAGTTCCTGAGATGTACGGTTCAGTGTTACAAAGTCTTTCTTGCCCTGCATGCAGTGGGATAGACCCCTGGTGTTTGCTGTAGTATTCTCTGCATCCAGACCGTTGTTACTACTTTGTTGTTAGCCTCATAGCGGAGCCAATCAAAGCCCCAAGAGTCCACAGTGTGGGTAGCTGATGTCCTATGTTTTGCATTAACCTCAATTTCTATCTGGGTTCCTGTCGTGGCCGTTGTTAGTGTATCTCCCTGTTCCTGTGTCAACTCCATGCTTTCTGGTTCCTGTGTCTGCTCTCTGCTTCCCTGTTCCTGCGTTTCTCTGTTCTGCTCTCCATCTTTTCCCTGTGCACCATCATCCAGTTCGAAACCCGCTCCCGCCCCACTGCGTCAGGCCGTTGTGTCCTTGGGCAAGACACTTCACCCGAATTTGCTCCTGTGGGTATTGTCCACAGTAGATGACCATTACATGTATGATCTGTATGTGTAATGTGTATTTGTAAAGCGCTTTGAGAGTTTTTGATAAAGCGCTATAATAAATATAAGGATTATTATTATTATTATCTTGAGCCTGACTGACCTGGGTGCTGTGAAAACCAAATGTGCAAGTTAAACAAACACATCTTCAGCTTGAGATCAGGACTATTATAATATAGAATATATAGCCTGTTCACAACTTTTACTAGGACATAATTGGAACCTTTACATTTCATTAGTTCCGATTTTCTCACACATACACATACATACTTGGGAATGAAACTGCAAAACTCACCGATGTATAAATCCATCAAGACACATGCACTTAGCTGCAGAATCACGCAGAAGTTTCTCTTTTTTTTTTACGGATTCTGTCAAATCCAGGCATCTCTGAAAAGGGTGAAATGCAAGACGATTATTATAGTATTGGCGACCTATTAGTTGCGTTCAGTGTTGGGAAGTATACTTTTAAAAATGTATTCAGTTACAGAATACAGAATACATGCCCTAAAATGTCATTTGTAACATATTTCGTTACATTACTCCATCTAATTACCGTATTCTAAATACTTGGATTACATCAGCGCTGTTTTACATTTTATCAAGTGTGAATCAAGCTGCTATTTCAGAGTTTGAATCACCCACATGATGCCAGCAAAAACCCACAACTTAACTATAGGATAAACTGAAACATTATGCATCATCTCACAGAAATGTCAGAATTTTAGTTCAAAAAGCCCAGAAAATCATGAGAAGGATTCCAAAAGTAACCCCTACAATTCCTTCAAAGAGAGACGTATCCTCCTAACTAGTGCAGGGCTCGACATTAAGGGGCCATCTAGTATTTAGCTCGGGCAATGAAGCCTCACCTGCTGGTTGCCCGATCAGGCAATCTATTATGCCAGTATCATGCAGCTCGTGGATCAGTGATGAGTGACCCGACAGTGAAACTAAACATATCTGTAACTAGTTTAGGTAGTTTGAGAGGTAATTCAAATAGCTACGTGTGATATTCTAACCTGAAGTGTGTGTTAGTGTTTTGTCCGCTCACCGCTGCATGTGATCATGCAGAGCTGCATGTCGACTCGTCAGCAGCAGCTGATCTCTCTCTCCCGTCAGATTAGACTTTACTCACGTTTATGTCCATATCGATCAGATCCAGCTAGTTCTAGCTAATGATATGACTACCTGCTTATTAAAAGACACCTAAACAATAAGTGTCGCTATGCAACCGGGTGAGGCCACAAAGTATAGCGCAGCATTATGCATTTGTTTACATGCCCACCGGAACCCAGAGGCATTACCAACGGATCATCGCACAATCAACCCACACAGGACATCTCTTTTCTCCACATTAAGTGTTAGACATTAGAATTGACTATTCTTGTCTGTCACATACTCTTCTTGTCTGTCACATAAGTGGCGCAACTGAAGCGGTATTGCGCTAAAGGGAAATTATTTTGACCGAAGAGATTTAGATTTTGCCGGCTAACGGGAACTCTGACGTCGCCATTTTGTGTGCTTCGCGGATGCGCTCGGCTCCTCTCGACTGCTGCTCGGGTCTGCTCGGTCAGATTCCGGATTCGTTCGACCAATTTACAGTAGATAACATTACAAACATTTTTAACAGGGGCCATAATAGTGTAAATAATGTTTGTTTTGGTAGTTATAACTGAATGTAATGTCTTCTACTTTTTTACATCTGATGAAGGCATTTGCCTTCATCAGATGGAAAGTGTCTTGACCAACAACTTAAGTATTTCTTATAGCTATGCAGGGCATGCAAGCGAGCAAACACAAACAAGAACAAACAAACAAGTGAAATGAAGAATACAATTTAAATTGTACAATACAATATTGTGGTGGTTAATCTTATAATTCAGTCTAGAGAATACACCAGACGGCATCTAAGACCTGCAAAAATCTAGATGTTCTAGGGGGAGGCCCCCCAAACCCTTCGTGCGTCATTTCGTCCGCGCGCATTTTTCAGGGCAATCTCTATTGGGCTCAGGGCCATCTGTAAATTAGCTTAGATGGCCCACAGGGCCATCTAAGCTAATTTGACGTGGTATTTTCAAGGTTGGGAAAGTGCTTGAATTTTGGGAATGGTGCTTGAAATTGAGATAAAGTGCTTGAAAATGTAAATGCTTTACTTTTACAATAAATTGCTGTCTGACTGAATAGTTCGCTTTTTAGATGAAAAGAAAATAATTGCTTCGCTTCTAAAACAGCTCCGCTGCGGCCTACCCGCGCTATGCGCGCGACCTGCAAGTGTTTGTGTTATGTGTGACCTGGGCATTCTGATGAGAGTGATAGATGACTGTGTGCCAGGAGGTTGCCGTTTCAACGAGCGTTGGCTAGCAGAAGACAAATACAAGCCATGGCTAAGACGAGGGTCAAGCCCACGAGTAGCCTCCTGTAAAGTTTGCAAAAATAACGATGCGAGAGTCTGCGCTGACGAGCCACATGAAAGGTACGCCGTAGTAGAGCATTTTAGATTAGGCTAACGTTGCATGTTACGTTTGTTTAAGCTAACGTTAGCGAGCTGAATAGCGAACTCGATTGAGGTATAATAATAATTGCAGGGGACTATCATTTCAGAGGAGCGTACCTATGTTATGTGCGTTACAGTCGCCATCGTGTGGTGTTCAGAGGATGAAGCACTCACGGCATTTCGTGTTATAGTCACGAAATATAATCTATTGATTCGACACAGAGCGATTTTGAAAGCAATGTATTTCTACTGGTAGTATGTTTCGTGCCTAAACCAAATGTGACTTGCTCTATCGAAATCAGTCACATTGACCCGAAGACACATTTTCGTTTGTATTACTGGTCTGGGGGAAGCTCGCGAGTGTGTTTGTGTATTTTTGCGTTTGTTTCCCGGGGAAACACTTACAAGAAACACCAGCTGTTGTTATGCTTTCTGTGACGTTAAGTTACTCAGTTCTCCGCTTGTAATTATGCCGAAGCTTCAAAGTTGTATTTATCATCTGAATTTGCCGAAACAAGTTTAATATTCTGAAAGCCAAGAATTGTTTATTTGAAAACAGATGAAAACAAACTGTCTTTATATAAAATTGAAGTATTATACAAGTAAAACTACATGTTGCTTTAATCCCATGTAATTGTAGAATGAACAGAGTCTTCCTTTGAAGATGTATAAGTCAGGTGTCTTGAGTAGTCAGCATTACCTACAAATCATTGTACACATTTGTAAATATTATTTTCCACTTGTTACCATTGTGAGTCTATTTCTATGCAGCTCTGCGTGATTTTGTGGCTACAATTCAGACTAATACACTACCAGAGGTGGAATAAGTACTCAGGTATTGTACTTGAGTAAAAGTACAAGTATTCAGATCTTGTAGTGAAATTATAAGTACTCAGATCTTGTACTTAGCAAAAGTAGAAGTACCAGAGTGTAGGAATACTCTGTCACAGTAAAAGTCCTGCATTCAAAATATTCCTCAAGTGAAAGTAGAAAAGTATTCTCATCCAAATATAGTTAAAGTAGCGACAGTAAAAGTAGTGATTGAGCAGATTGGTCCATTTCATAATATATGATATGTTTTATAATGATTGATCATGAAAGTGTTCTCAAAGCTGGTGAAGGTGCAGCTAGTTTGAATGACTTTGTATACTGCAGGGTAGCTTGTGGATTTACTCCAGGTGGAACTAAAGTCTGATTTAACACTTGATTAGATTTCACATCATTCATCCACATCTGTGAAGTAACTCAAGGTATTAAATACATTTAGTGGAGTAGAAGTACACCATGTACCTCTGAACTGTAGAGGAGTAGAAGTACACCATGTACCTCTGAACTGTAGTGGAGTAGAAGTACACCATGTACCTCTGAACTGTAGTGGAGTAGAAGTACACCATGTACCTCTGAACTGTAGTGGAGTAGAAGTACACCATGTACCTCTGAACTGTAGTGGAGTAGAAGTACACCATGTACCTCTGACTTGACTTGACTGCCAACCTAAAAGTACCTCAAAAATAGTAATCAATAATGTATTGAAAAGTTATTTGGCTGATTGTTTTATATTGGCTCAGACAGGTTATATGGGACATACAGATGGGTCACTCATTTTGAAATATTAAACTTAGTTTTCTTTTCTTTAATTTTTCATCCTCGTGTAGAAGGCTATCACGAAACACACATTTGGTTGTTTATAGCATAAAGAACATCTGATTTAATGTGAGGTAGGGAAATAATCATTTGAGTATGTGTATATAAATATGTAATTTACAACAGCTGTAAGATGCTAGAAAATGCACCTTGAAAATGCTTGAAAAGTGCTTGAATTTGACTTTGGAAAAGGTGTAAGAACTCTGACTGTAGTGATAGCTCACCAGCTATCGCTAGTCAATCAACATGACTGAAAAGTGTAGCACTAACGTCAACACCAGTCGTATACGTTAAGTTCAGCCATAAACCACATAAGTCAGTCATGTATTATATCAAAACCGCTTAGCAAGAAAAATACTAGATTCAAAGGTGACAGCCATCTGCTAGCTTGTAGAAGCAACACTAGATGTAGACCCCTTGAAGGGAAGACGTTAGCGCTATCCAAACTAGCTAGTTATCGCTAGTTTTCATGACAAAATGTAACGAGTCGACTTTAAATAGGCTAATACAATGGTAATTAACTATCAATAGTACTTTCTATAAACACGTAAATGTTAAGTCCTTTCAAATACTACCACATACTTCAGTTAAATCATATGCCGTCGCGGCCGTCGTGAAATTCCCACCCTGCCCGACACATGGGGTCACGCCGGCCAATCACAAAGCTTTGATGTGTTCAAGTGCATTATTCTGGCACAGGAAGATTATGTTTTAGGACATTAACGATAAAATAGAATATTGTAGTTCTATTTTTAGACACATTTCGCGATCGACTGGTTGGGCACCCCTGCCCTATATCAATGTGTGCATAATTATTAGGCAGCTTCTTATCCTCAGGCAAAATGGGCCAAACTATTTATTTAACTAACTCCAAAATTGTAAAAACGTGAAATATTTCAGAGGGATGCAGCAATCTTGAAATGACAAAGATATTGAGGCGTGTTCAGAAGACCCTCAAAGGTTTGTTGCAAATAGTCAACAGGGTGGCAAGAAACGTGTTGAGAGAAGAGACGCAAATAACTGCCAAAGATCTGAGAAGAATCAAACGTGAAGCCACCAGGAAGCCATTATCCTGCAGTGCTGTCTGGTTGGCTGTGGTTGCTGCGGCAACAGGTGATCGTCAACAGATCAACAAACTGACACACTCCACTAGGGGTGTAACGGTATCCGTATTCGTCCCGTACCGTCACGGTTCGGCACATCCAGTCACACGGCGAATGCGCCTTTTTTTTACGACTGGGAAAAAAGTCTGTCACTCAGGGCAGTATTACACTATTTATAATCCAGGGGGCGGTATTGCGCCTAAAAGCCAGCCGCCCGTAAATAACAAATGAAGAACAAGAACAAAACACAACAAAACGAACACAATACATGAAGAAGAAAAGTTAGTTGCTACGGCGAGTTCACACAACACACAGGAGCTAGAAGACCCACCTGCTTCTTTTAAATCAGGTGTGTGGTAACATTTTGGGTTCCCTGTGGACTACAACAATGATGGGGTGCGAGTTGTGGATCGGACGAGGACGGTGTGTCGGCGTTGTTCGACAGCTGTGTGGTATGCTAGTGGTAACACGTCAAACATGCTCAATCACCTCCGAGTCAGTCTCAGTCCCAGCGAGAGCGTTTTCTCGACGGCAGGTGACATAGTTACCGCCAACAGATCTGCCCTCACTACTGACAACGTAGACAAACTCATCTTTTTGAAGAACAACTTGAAAATAGAGTCAAGCTTGAGTACCTTTATTTAGGCATAATGGCCTCACACACTCACAAGTTAATTACACATGTTAGACATTGCTCCTAAAGGTACAGATTTTATTTTGTTTTATATTTATCATTGTATTTATTTTATATGTTGACATCAGGAGATGTTATACAGTTCTGTATTGCCTTTTATTGATTGTGATTTAAACACTTACTTATTATTTATTTTAATATTTTCAAGACATTCTTTTTAGTTGTACAGCTTATTTAACCTTTTTGTTTGACATCAGCTAATATAAATAATATGGCCATCTGAGTGTGTGTGTTGCTGTTTGTGGTTTGTTTTTAACTGTGTAATACAGCTAATGATTCCAAATGGTAGAGTTCCTTATTTTCATACCAAAACTAAAAAAAAATATGCATTTGGGACTTTTTTTTGCTTTTCCTTGTTGTACCGAACCCGTACCGAACCGTGACCCCCAAACCGAGGTATGAACCGAACCGTGACATCTGTGAATCGTTACACCCCTACACTCCACCAATGGAAGGCTTGTGACTGTTATTGAAAATAAGGGTGGCTTTATTGGTCACTGATTTTATTTTTTGAAATGTCAGAAATATTTATTTGTACATTTTGAGTTGTTTGTTTTATTATTCTCACGAACAGATTAAGTGGGATGGGATATGTTTTATCTTTTATTCAGTTGCATATTCATACTGTACACTAGGGGTGTAACACGTACCCGTACCGAAATTATTCGGTACGGGCCCTTCGGTTCGGTACAGGTGTGTACCGAAGTGTACCGAACGAATATAACGTTAAACGTAAAAAATTGAGAACGTGAATAACTTTTTGGAAGTAATCTCAGGTGCTGCATCGCAGCATTCAGAGTAATTTGCTCACATTGGGTTCAACGCGTCATAGAGCGAGCAAGTCATTTCATTGGATGAGAGGCATACTATGAGAGCTGGTCAGAGGGATGCGTTCAAATGTAGTCAGTAATTTGAGAACTGTCGAAATGGCGAACGCAGATACAGTTGAGCTCGAAAATCCTCCAGCATCATTGAAGTCTCCGGTTTGGGAACATTTTGGTTTCGCAGTTACGTACAAGGATGACGGACAAAGACAGGTGGACCGAACCAAAGCTGTTTGTCGGCATTGTTCAACTAAAATTGGTTACGCGGCTGGCAATACATCAAACTTGCACACTCTTGAAAAGGCATCACCCGAACGTGAATATCACCGGTACCAAAAGAAAAAATGACTGAAGTGCAAACCCAACTCCCACTAGCATTCAAGCCTCCACCACTCGCAGAGAGTTCAGACCGAGCCAAAGCTATTACAAACGCCAAACATCCTTATGTTGCCATGTTAGCAAAGCGCTACCTGGCTGTATATGCTACCTCTGTCCCTAGAGAGGGTGTTCTCCACAGCAGGAGACATTGTTAGTGCCAGCAGATCTGCACTTTCGGCAAGCAATGTGGACAAGTTCATCTTTCTTTAAACAACATGAAAATACAATGACAAGCAAGTCATAATGTCAAACTGGCTGCTTAGGTGCTAGTACAGTTCAGTTCAAATACAGATTATTTCAGTTCATCGACATGCTGCACCTTAATGTTCATTTTATTATATTTTGTATTTATTTGAGTGAATATTCACAGTTTAATAATAATTAAAAACCCAAAACTAATAGTTTATGTTTTGTGAGTACTAGTACAGTAAAGTTCAAATACAGATTATTTCAGTTCATCGAAATGCTGCACCTTAATGTTTATTTTATTATATTTTGTATTTATTTGAGTGAATACATTATTCACAGTTTAATAATAATAATAAAAATATATATATATATGTTTTGTTTTGTGAAAAAAAATTCTGCTATACCGAAAACGTACCGAATCGAACCGTGACCAAAAAACCGAGGTACGTACCGAACCGAAATGTTTGTGAACCGTTACACCCCTACTGTACACTAATAGTTGCCCATTAATTGTGCACACAGAGATATTCTCCAAAGAAAGCCAAAACTCCAATTTCCTAAATATTTAGTAGAATAAATCCTCAAAAATACAACTTTCCTAATAACTGTGAAGACAATGTATGTGTGGGTTCAAACACAACGTTGTTTTTTTTAACAAATCTAAAAGTAAATACCTGTGTATATATAAAGGCTGTAACACTGAAAACTCATATTCACCTTTTTATGTCAAACCAAAATGTTTTCTGTATAAAATAAAATAAAATGTAAGTTTTGTTCTCTTTGTTCAAATGTGTAACTTTATTTTTCAAATGTGCCCCATGCTTATGTTTCCAGGAGCGTCACATGGTCATGCACCGTCGAACCCACACCGGAGAGAAACCGTACGCCTGCAGCCAGTGTGAGAAGACCTTCAGACAGAAGCAGCTGCTGGACATGCACTTCAGACGCTACCACGACCCCAACTTCGTCCCCACTGCCTTCGTCTGCCCCAAGTGCAGCAAGACCTTCACTCGCAGGGTAAACACACTCCCATCTGAAGTGAACTCTATTGGCTTAATAACAGTCAGCAGCCCATCTAAAAGTATTTTCTTGTAGAACACCATGGCTCGCCACTCTGAGAACTGCAACGGTGAGGTGGATGATGCCGAGAATGGATCTCCAACCCCGAAGAAAGGAAGGAAGAGGAAGATGAGGACCAGGAGAGATGAGGATGACAGCGGTGAGAATTTTATATTGCACGCAGTTGCGGGCATGGTGCTGCATTTGCTCTTTTCTCATTTGTTTATCTGACATCTGACTGTGTTATTTCGCTGTCATGCAGAGGAGGATCATGGAGAACTAGATGAGGAGGATGAGGGTGAGGGTGAGGAAGAAGAACTGCTACAAGAAGAGGAGCAGCCAGAGGACATGGAACTGGACCAGGCCCCTGCCGCCATCCCAGTCCCGGCTCCTGACGAGCCACCAGTCAAGAGAAAACGAGGCCGACCCCCAAAGAACGCCCCCAAGCCCCCAACACCCAGCAAGTCTGCCCAGGTGGCTGCCAAGGCTGCTGCTGCTTCTGGTGAGAGCACTGACAGGAGTGATTGGACAAGAAAATAGAGCAGTTTCACGGGAAACAGGATGTATTTAGTCGATGGGTAGGGGGGTGTTATATAATGTATATGTTCTGTAAAAGCACATGCCCTGTATATATATCTAACCCTAATTCTATATTTAGTGTGATTTCTGTCAGTCAGAATATCCATTTTTTGGCACCATGGCAAAAAGATACAAGTCTGTGCACGTTTGATCTCAGCTAGAGGCACATTCCAATGCTTTATGACAACATACACAGCGTTTTGATGAATGCAGAAAGAAAATGTCTTTCATTCCAGCATTATGGTACTGACCTGTGATTTGGCAACGGTTCAGGCATTACATTTCCTTTTTATTTAGCTGGTAAAGTCATGCTTTAATCTTAGTCTTGACATGAAAGACAAAATAAACCGAATATCGGTGCAGCTCTGAGGTGAGTCTTTGTGCTTGCAGCTGCTGCCATCATTCAGGTGGAGGACGAGAGCACCGGAGCGGTGGAGAACATCATCGTGAAGAAGGAAGAGGGCGACGGCTCTGCAGCCCCCCTGGAGCAGGAGGGAGCCCTGACGGTGGAGGAGCTGGGGCTGGATGGGGGGGGGATGGAGACTGTGGAGCTGGCTGTGAACGAGGAGACAGCGGCCGCCGCCAACGGAGACCTGACGCCAGAGATGATCCTCAGCATGATGGACCGGTGAACCCCCACACCGGACCATGAGTGAAACTGGCAAACACATAAACATTTCCACCCCCCCCGGCCTCCCCCTTATATAGCACCTACGGCAGATCCTAATGGTGGCCATTAAAGTGGCTGCTAAACCAACCGTGCAAAAGAAGGGAAGCTGCACGTAAATACGCACTAAAATAACTTCACATCCATGTACACGACACACTGATGTTTGTGGGTCTCAGTTACACACACAGCAAAGCTCACACAGATGTCCTCCCAGACTGCTCTGCTCTTATTTCAGTTTGAATGTCTTCTGAATGAATCATCGTGTATTTAATACTTTGTTCTACCCAAAGCCACTTCCTGTCAGTCTCTAACCAAACTCTGCAGCTACTGCTCAGCTCTGAGAATGATTTGATCACATTTCACTTTGATTTCCTGCCTGCTGTTCTTGCAACTATGCTGAATTAGCAAATTCCCAGCATTTATATTTGTATATATAGATTTAAATGTAGTTTTTCCTAATGAAACGTAGTATATGGTACTTGGGTTGAGAAACACCTTGCTTTCAGTTATACGGCTGTATATTTTTGGCTTGTTTAACACTTGGTCCGTGTTTTGGTATTTCAATATTGAGACTTTTATAGAATGAAGTTACGGGGATTTTTCTTCATTCATGAGCAAACGTGCAGATCCATCGAAATGACCAGAAGTCAGTGATATAGAATGATTCAGCTTTCTTCTTCATCTTTTTCACATTCACACTGTCAAAGGTCATTCAGTTTCCCCATCAACAACATCATTCTTTTTCAACAGTTTTTATTTTGGCTGACCTCGATGCTCGAAGGAATTGTTAATGTTCGTCCTCCTCGTGTTCCGAGCTTTCATAGAGGTAGTTTGGTTGACTGAAAATGATTTAGTTGGCAAAACGCTGTACCCTAGTCGTGATCTTGAGCATTCCAAATACTTCAAAACACATGAAATGATGTCTATGCATTTCAATCATTTCACTTCAAGTAATAGACAGAAACACTCGAACATTTCATGATTTCAAACCTTTAGTTCACCAGATATGTCCCTCGAGATCAAACATCTCTTTTTCAAGGGAGACCTGCAAAATGATGATGCCAGTTGCTCTTTCTTTTTTTTTAAATGAATTCAATTCTCAATTAACATTGCTTTTGGAACAGGTATTCTAAACCAGATTGTGAAGAATATCTAAATAATCTATGATGGAAAACTGGCAGGTGTTTTTGCATGTAAATACACATTTGCTTTCTGATTGATCCTAATATGTATAAATGGCTGATAGGGAGATGTGTTGGTGAAAGGACATCGGGTTATCATTTCAATGGTTAACATGTTGGGGTCACTCATGTCCTGTCTGCTTCCCTCCCATCAGGCTGTCCTCCACCAGATGAGCCCCTCTAACCAGCCAAACTCATCTGAACCACTTTCAGTTTCTGAGTGTTGTCTGTTATTCAAAGATGTGTTCAGATACAAAACAGTTTTCACTTTGACATTTTTCATTTCTGATCACTTTGTAGTTGCTTAATGCTGATCCTAAGATATGCCCTCTCCATGTCCCTGATTTATGCAAAACAAAGGTTTCAAATCATCTGAATCAAGGTTAGAACAAAGAGATCACCGTATGATTTGAGTCGTCCTTCTAAGTGTGACCACAGGTGATGATGGTTGAGTGTGGCCTTCCTTTTATAACATGTTATAGTTACATAGAACCATTGGTTAGATCGGCCCAGCACTGTAAATAACCATGGCAACAGAAAGATAGTAAACATTTTGTAAGAATCTTTAAACGGACAACAATTGTGTGACTGTGGTCTGAGATACATGTCATTCTGTAAAAGGAGAACAAAATGTCCTGTCATCACCCTATCATCGTCATCATTATGTTCTGCAGGCGGACGGACGGGAGATGGATGTTAAGACTGTTTGCATAGCAACAACAGCATTGTTTTTTTGTTTGCACACTGCTTATTTGTTTCGGCAGAATAAATTAAAGAGAAAAGTTTTAAAGATGTTTAACACATCCCTGTTTTCAGACTGAGAGAACAGGAGAAACCTTAGTCATGTCATCATGGAAGATGAGACACTGTACAGCTGATAAAGAATAAAATCATCCCATGTGCCCATGTCTGCCGCATCACTGTTTTTATTCATACTATTAATAGCACACAATGGCTCTGATATTATCCAATATGTTTTCTGTTTGTATATAGGCTAGGGATGGAGGCAGTGTCATCTACTGTATGAAGCTAAATGTTCAATAAGGGAGACTACCTTACATTCATTCATTTCTCTTATTCTCCAGCTGCATCTAATCAACAGTATGGGCGTCCATGTTTTACTTTCATCTCAATACCCATTCATCATGCTGCTTTCAGATTTTCAATCTGTTCTCTCTCCTGCCGTCAGCTGTCATTTCAGGCTCAACAGAGTTCAGGAACAGATGGCGGTAACTATCACTCAAATGTGCGGTCCCTCAACCCTCCTGTTGTCTTCGGGTCAAATCTGACCGATTTACTATTTTCATCAATCATAACTTTCTTGTTTTTACAGTCGATTGCATTACGGCTTTATGATTTCCTTCTCAGTAGACATTTGAACATGTACAATGGCTGATCACCACTTTCATTGAATTTTGGATGATTTAGTCAACTTTGTAACACCCATGCTGTTCCCGGTTGACCGCCATAAAGAATACTAATTAGTAACCATCCGGATCAGATCACACACACACACACATACTCTAGATGTGTGTCTCCCCCCCCCCCCCCCCCCCCCCCCCCCCTTATGTGCCAAATCCCCCCACATGGATCACACTTATGGGCTCAGAACAGTCTCATAATACATACATGCACACAGAAGGATTCAAACTTGTATTTCCGGATCCATACTTGTGTTTTTCAATGCACACACAAATGTATTCCGTTTCATATACATGTAAATAAAATCCAAATACAGAAAAAAGTTTTACATATGTATTTTTGATCCTCACATATTACTTTCCCGTTTACATCCTCTGCACCTGCAAACACAAACCGCTTTCTGTGCACGGATCGCTGTGCATTCTTGTGTGGCTTTTTTGAGACTCCCCTGACGGTCAGCCGATTCGTACTTGTAATTTTTTCTATCTATAGCCAATCAGATGTCTCCTTCATTCTAAGCCAATCACATGAGCGCGCCCCCACGAGGGTAAGATTACTTCATATACGCATTTTGCGCAGGCCGGTCAGCTCGCTAAACAGAGGGCGGAGCATCAGGTGATCATGCAGAGCTGCGTGTCTCCATCAGACTCAGCAGCTGATCTGATCTCTCTCTTGCGTCCGGTTATACTTCACTCGCGTTTATGTCCATATCGATCAGATCCAGCTCTCCTGATCGGCCTTTATAGAGAGCACCGATCAAACTAGTGAATATCGGCCGATAATGACCGGCGGGGCTCCCCCCCATTAACAGGTCACTGTCTAGCACAGGCTTCGTAGTGCACTGATCGATTAGGCTAAGCTAACCTGTAGCTGCTCCCTCCACACTCACAACAACTTCATACAGACATAAATAAAGCAGCTGTATTCGCCATACAGGAAACACACATTTAAAACGGTTTTGCCTGCCGTTTTTGTGTACACAAGCATTCATCAATGGTTTGGAAAGTGGCGCTGTACCTTAATAATATAAAGGCTTGTATTTGCGTGCATTTCCTGTTCGGAAAGTGGCGCTGTACTGAGAGTGGAGGGTGTCCTGAGATTAGCGCCTGCAGGCAGGCTCCATGGAGCTGTCAGCTCCGGACTGCGCAAAATGCGTACATGAAGCGCTACGTCATGAACGCAAGAAATCTACCCTCGTGGGGGCGCGCTCATGTGATTGGCTTAGAATTTAGGAGACATCTGATTGGCTATAGATAGAAATAATTACAAGTACGAATCGGCTGACCGTCAGGGGAGTCTCAAAAAACCCACACACGAATGCACAGCGATCCGATTTACATGTATATGAAACGGAATACATTTGTGTGTGCATTGAAAAACACAAGTGTGGATCCGGAAATACAAGTGTGAATCCTTCTGTGCGCATGTGTGTATTATGAGACTGTTCTGAGCCCATACACACCTGGCACACGCAATACATGTTCAGTGTCTATTCTTTGTATCTTTACTGCAGTTGTTCATGTATACCAGTAGTCTGATACAATACGTACAATTTGAAAAGATGTTAAATGAAATACACCCTAGGGCAGGGGTTCCAAGTGGGGGTCGCGTTTACAAAATAAAAATTGAAAATTAAAAATAAATAAATAAAACATTTAATCAATTTTTTTGTAATTATTATTATTAATAATAACGTGTGCATAGACAGTTTTTAGGGACGGACTAGCCATCTGTTTAATTTCCCCGCAGGGACCCTTTGTTTAATTTTGGGATAAAAAAAAGTCCCATAATCACTGATGTATGTGAGTCAAGACAGTTCTGAAAATAACTGGACATTGAATTAATCCAGTTTCCTAACTCCTCAGGTCAAAGCTTTTACTTTAGGATTCCAGATGCTGCAGCTCAGTGTAAATATACTCTGAGGGCTTCAAACTCCACATCACACTTGTTAGGTTGCACACTGGACCATGATTGACTTCTTAACTAGTTATTCTGTCATAAATCCAACTAATGCGTGTTAAACTCAGATTCACAGACAACATCCAATAAGAAAACTACATTGTAAGTGATTATTAGATAAATATGCCTAGGCCCTTGTACAAAGTGAACACATTTTCTTTCACTCTTCTTTATACTTTTCAACACCTCAAAATAATCTTTACTCAAATACAAATTTGAAAGATTGTGGTGCACGATTTGTGTTTGAATGCAGGTTTGGTACCCCCTGGTGGTTAGAAACAGCCCCGCATATAAACAAGCTGTTGGTCTTGTATGATTTTCTGAAATACGGTTCTTCTTTAACTCCTGTAATTAATTATTATCTGTGTATCCCCATAAAGCATTCAGTGTGTTGACAGTTTGAAGCTGAACTTAGTGAAACCGCAGACTCCTACAAGTGTGGGAGGTTGGAGGCTTCAGTCGTCTCTACCTTCATGACAACAGTGACTAACAGCATGGAACAGGAAGTGTGTGTGCAGAAACTGTGCAAGCAAGGAGAGCTGATGTGTGCAAGCAGGGGTGGAAAAAGAAAATGGGTTGTCAGTGCATCTGTAAAACGTGTGTGTGTGTGGTGTGTGTGTGTGTGTGTGTGTGTGTGTGTGTGTGTGTGTGTGTGTGTGTGTGTGTGTGTGTGTGTGCGTGTGCGTGTGTGTGTGTGTGCGTGTGTGTGTGTGTGTGTGTGTGTGTGTGTGTGTGTGTGTGTGTGTGTGTGTGTGTGTGTGTGTGTGTGTGTGTGTGTGTGTACTAACACCTTCCTCCTCTTGTCTCCATTCCTCAGCTGACGCTGGATGTGACACTGTTTTTCTGATTGTTTTATTCAGATCAGATTTTTTTTAATTTACAGATATGTTTCCCTCCAATATGTCTTCCTCTAGTGAAGATCATGTTCTGTAGAATCAGCCTGAGAAGTTTTCACTAGTTTACTTATCTTGGAGGCGATCTCATCTTGACTTTTTGGTGCATTTCTTTATAACATGCTATTGTCTCATTAAAGTCTCTACAGAATGGACTCCGTCTCTCAGAACCTGAAAGGTAAGATGAGCCTACTTTACATCAATGATCTTTACTTAGAGTAGATTTGATATACTTTATTTATTACACAATAAGACATTATTTTGTCCCCGCAGCTTGTTAACAGGCATTACACACAAGTTAAACATATAATAAACAACTGAATATATACAGTACTTCTCAACAGATATACTGTATAGATTATACATTGTTGAATTAAAGAATTAAAGCTATTAGATATATGGAGAGAATTGAAACCACTTGAAAAAGGTATTCCTGTTATTCTAACACATTCTATCGAATAGATTACTTTTTGATTTCCTCAGAATTGCGTACACAAATTTGGTGCAAAAAATGGCTGCAAGATGAAGAATTCGTAAAATATATAGGAGGATAGATCGACGAGTTCTTTTAAATAAATACTACACAAACCTCTGCCTGTACGAGATGGGAAGCTTTTAACGCTTTCCTGAGAAGACATAATCATTAGTTATACAGGGTCAAAGATACGAGAGGAGAGATTAAGATTGGCAAACAAAACTAAAACTCTTCAGGAAGAAGTCTTTGAGAAAAGCAATCCTCAACTGGAAAGTGAGTTACTAATTTTGAGAGCTGAATATGATCAACTGTCAGCTTGTAGCCCTGCCTATAGTCTTTTAAGACTGAAACTAACTTTCTATGAACAAGCTGATAAATCAGGCATTAGCCACTAGCATTAAACAACTAGAAACCAAAACATCACTAACAACCATTCCAATCGGGATTGTTGTGGATCCTACAGAAATTAATTATAAATTTAGTGACTACTATAAAGATCTTTATAATATAAAAAATGAAACTAATGTACGAAACATGAATAGATTCTTAGATTCACTATCAATGATCCAAAGAGAACATAAACAAGATCAAGAGCTAGAAATGAACAAGGACGAGATTGGGCACACCAGATGCTCTTCCAATTGATCTTTATTAAATATTTCAAAACAAATTGCTTACACCTCTAGTTGAAATGTTATCAGAGGCTTTTAAGAATGGCAGTCTTCCACCCTCAACGAACAGTGACTTAATCATTTTATTACCAAAACCAAATACTCTAACAAATGTGAAAAAATTAGACTCATAAACTTGTTCAATTCTGACCAGTGGCGTTTTCTCCTGGAGGCCAAGGGAAGCCAGGCTTCCCCTGTTTTTTCGGATTGTAGTTATAATTTTAATAAATAAATAAAAACACTTCGTTTAGTTTCGGAAATTCTTTGTTGTGTGTTGCTGCCGGCCCGTCTCTCCCCCATTCTCATTGAGTATTTTACAAAGAGTGAAACAGCACCCCTGTAGATGTTATGGTGAAACAGTAGATTGCACTCTCTGTTGCGAAAGGAGGCTCGCCGAAATTGGCTTCCCTTGGTGAAAAAAAATGGAGGGATTGACCAATCAGATGAGGCTCACGTCATGCCCCTGCCGACCTGTGATTGGTCAGGGCCATGCCAAGGGAAGCCAGAGGCGGCTGGCTTCCCTTGCCTCACAATCCAATCAAATCGCATCAACTTAGTGTTGCAGTGACGCGTCCTAAAACCCGGAAGTAAGCTGCGCTCGTTTTCCCTCGACAAAAAAGCAATGGGATTTTTCCTTAGGATTTTGGAAAATAGCTCGAAATAAGCTCATAAATGTGGTTGAACGCCTCACCTTGAAGGTGGACAACTTACAGACTGAGGTAAAAGACTTGAGAGCACATAGCCGTGGAGCTGAGAATGGCAGAGGGAGCTCCGCCTTGACCTGGGATCGTCAGAGGGTGCACCGGCGTGCCTGCCACTATGATTGTGGCGGGTTTGGTTGCAGATCTACCACCGGGGATTCCCACAGGGACGACCGCAGCAGGGGCCGTTCTCCTCAGCGCAGACCGCAGGATGGTTTTGGTGCCAGGGAATGGTCTCCACGTGAGCTGGGGACCCGAGACACCTCTGCGGACTTCTCACCGCGACGACTAGGCAGCGATGTCCAGCAAGGATCACACAGCGCTGGGGAACGTCAGCCAAGGCGTGGAGTGAGGTTTGTGTCTCCCTCTCGGCGGTCACCATCTCCATCCTCGCACGGACGGCTGCAGGGAAACTTCCAGTGACTGGCATCAAGACCCAGATGCCGGTTTCACCACTATAGGGTCAAATGGACTATTCTGCTGGGAAAGCGCCTGCTTGTGCATTGGACTCTTGTTCTGTGGGTGAGTCTAAGCCCACAGCCTATGTTAGAGGACTTGTTGAGGGTGTTGATGTTACTGTTTTGATTGACTCTGGGTCCAATGTTTCACTTATTTCTGAGGACTTCAGAATGTCCATGTCTGCCTTACGTAAACGTGTGCTAAATACCCAGTACACTTTTTCACGCACAGTAAATGGTCAATTGTTGGACACTCTGGGTACTGTGACTCTTCCCATACAGTTGGGGGGCAAACATTGGGAGCAGTTTGTACATGTAGTGCGAGGGGCAACACAAGCTATTCTGCTGGGGTTTAATTTCATGTTGCAGGCTCGAGCTGTTATGGATGTTGGTCGGTCGTGGTCTGCTTCACCTGGGGGATGTTGATATTCCTCTCATGCATGCCACAGATTTCATACCAGAATGTTGTAACATCTCTATGTCTGTTGATGCTATTATTCCCCCTTTCAGTGAAATGATTGTCCCAGTTAATGTGGATATTCCCCGTACTGCTGGTCTGCCGACTCTTTCTTAGGCTACCTGGAGCCTGAGGTGCGTGATAACGTGGGACTTGTGATTGCACGTACAGTTGCACCTGTGAAGAATGGATGCACTGTGGCCAGGCTGCTCAACCCGACAGAGAAGGAGTTAAAGCTGCACCCCGGCTCCCATTTAGGTGTGTTCCACCATGTTAAGGACTGTGAGCTACTCACCCCCTCTGAGGTTTTCCCCTCTCAGCAGGGGGCTACCCCTCTGCCGGATGTGGCTGGCTTCCCGTTGTCTGCTGAACAGAGACTGCAGCTGCAGGCCTTGATGGGGAAACACCATGGGGTGTTCGGCTATGGGAAGGGCAGAACAGGAAACACCGGTCTGATCAAACACCGCATACAGACAGGTGATCATTCCCCGGTCAAGCGTCGGGCCCACCGTAGGCAGACAGACAGGTTCAGCGCCTGTTGGAGGATGACATAATTGAAGAGAGTTGTAGCCCGTGGTCCGCCCCAGTGGTCCTCGTCAGGAAAGAGAACAACACATGGCGATTCTGTGTGGATTACAGGGGACTCAACTCTGTGACAATAAAGGATTCTCATCCACTGCCACGGGTGGATGACACATTAGACGCATTGGCGGGGGCCTCCTGGTTCAGCACCTTGGATTTTTCTGACGGTTACTGGCTGGTGGAAGTGGCTGAGGAGGACCACGAAAAGACAGCATTCACCACTGGCCAGGGCCTATACCAGTTCAAATCCATGCCTATGGGTCTGACCAATGCACCCGCTACCTTCCAGAGGGTTATGGAGCTGGTGTTAAGGGGGCTGCCATGGCACATCTGCATGGTGTATCTTGAAGATATACTGATTTACAGTAATTCGTTTGAGGCCCACATGTCTGCTTTGGAGGAGGTGTTCATTCATTCATAGATTGAACGCCAGAAAGTGCCATCTTGCCCGTGATCACGTGGTATTCCTTGGTCACGTCATCTCCGCCGGGGGGCTTCGTCCTGACCCCCGTAACACAGATAAGGTGAAGACTTGGCCAGTTCCACCGTCCGCTACAGAGGTGCGTGCTTTTCTGGGTCTCTGCTCTTATTATAGGAGGTTTGTGAGGAGTTTTGCCCAGCGTGCTGCCCCCCTCAACCATCTGACGGGAAAGGATGTCCCTTTTCAGTGGACGGCGGATTGCCAGGAGGCATTTGAGTTTTTGCGGGATGGTCTTTGTGCCGAACCTATCATGTGTCTGCACCTGTCCGCCGTAACCTTCGTTCCCTCTCCCCCTCTACCTTTGCCTCATAGGTGCTCTCAGCCCTCCCTTCCTCGGACTCGTTCCAACTACTACCTCCAAACTCTGCTGCAGAAACTCTCCTCTCTACTCTCTCATCCTCTCTGGACTCGCTCTGTCCTCTCACATCTCGGCAGGCTCGTCAGTCCCCTCCTGCTCCCTGGTTAAATGATGCACTGCGTGCTAATAGAACCGTCCTTAGGGCAGCAGAGCGGAAACGGTGGAAATCCAAACACTGTGACGACCTCCTAACCTATCAGGCTCTCCTCTCCTCTTTCTCTGCTTCGATCTCTCAGGCAAAAAGCACTTTCTTTCAAGATAAGATCCAATCTTCCTATTCCAATCCCAAAAAACTATTTTCCATCTTCTCCACCCTCTTGGACCCTCCCAAAGCCCCTCCCCCCCTCCTCACTTCTGTCAAGCGACTTTGTTATCCACTTTGAAAAAAAGGTTGATGATATTCGCTCTTCTTTTTCTGACTCACCTTTACTCACCGCTGGGTCACCAGACCCTCCTTCCACCCACACACTAACCTCCTTTTCCCCTCTCTCTCCAAGTGAGGTTCTTACCCTCATTACCTCTGCCCGCCCTACCACCTGTCCTCTGGACCCCATCCCTTCAAACCTCCTTCAGACTATCGCTCCTGATATTCTACCGTTTCTCTCCCATTTCATCAACACTTCTCTAACTTCTGGTCACTTTCCAAATAGTTTCAAGGAGGCAAGAGTAAACCCTCTCCTAAAGAAACCCACTCTCAACCCGTCTGATGTTATAAACTACAGGCCTGTCTCTCTACTCCCGTTCCTGTCTAAAACACTTGAACGCGCTGTCTTTAAACAACTCTCCTGTTATCTCCATCAGAATAACCTTCTGGATCCGCACCAGTCTGGTTTAAAGGCAGGTCACTCCACAGAAACTGCTCTCATTGCTGTCACTGAGGAACTGCACACTGCCAAAACTGCATCCCTCTCCTCTGTCATCATCCTGTTGGACCTGTCTGCTGCATTCGACACGGTGAATCATCAGATCCTCCTTCGCACTCTCCAAAAACTTGGAGTTTCAGGCTCTGCACTTTCCCTCCTCACCTCATACCTCAAAGACCGTACCTACAGGGTAACTTGGAGAGGGTCTGAGTCCGACCCTTGTCAATTAACTACAGGGGTCCCTCAGGGCTCTGTTCTTGGTCCCCTCCTCTTCTCCCTGTACACAAACTCGCTCGGATCAGTCATTAGCCCGCATGGTTTTTCATACCATTGCTACGCTGACGACACCCAATTAATTCTGTCCTTTCCCCGCTCAGAGACCCAGGTCGTCGCACGCATCTCTGCTTGTCTAGCTGACATCTCTCAGTGGATGTCTGCTCATCACCTCAAGCTCAACCTTGACAAGACTGAGCTGCTTTTCCTTCCGGGAAAAGATTGTCCCACTCTTGACCTAACAATCAACATCGGCACCTCTGTTGTTTCCTCGACTCAGACTGCAAGAAATCTGGGTGTGATCCTAGATAACAACCTGTCCTTCACTGCAAACATCGCTGCTACAACCCGTTGCTGCAGATACACGCTTTACAACATCAGGAAGATACGTCCCCAGCTGACCCAGAAAGCCACGCAGGTTCTGGTCCAGGCTCTCGTCACCTCACGCCTAGACTACTGCAACTCCCTCCTGGCTGGTCTACCTGCATGTGCTATCCGACCTCTGCAGCTCACCCAGAATGCAGCGGCTCGTCTGGTCTTCAACCTTCCTAAATTTTCCCACACCACTCCGCTCCTCCGCTCCCTTCACTGGCTTCCGGTAACTGCTAGAATCCACTTCAAGACACTGGTACTTGCTTACCATGCTGCGAATGGATCTGGCCCTTCGTACATCCAGGACATGGTTAAACCGTACACCCCAGCGCGTGCACTACGCTCTGCATCAGCCAAACGACTCGCTGCACCCTCGCTGCGAGGGGGACCCAAGTTCCCATCAGCAAAAACACGTGGGTTTGCTATCCTGGCTCCAAGATGGTGGAATGAGCTCCCCATTGACATCAGGACAGCAGATAGCTTGCACATCTTCCGGCGCAGACTGAAAACTCATCTCTTTCGACTCCACTTCGAGCGATAGAATTATTAACAAAGCACTTATATACTAATAAAGGACTGGCTTATCTAAAGCCAGTTGAGTAGCACTTAAAATGTTTGGCTCTATGAAACCTGATGTACTTATATGATTCTGTTTTCTTCAAGGTTGTGTCTTCCTGGTCGAATGTACTTATTGTAAATCGCTTTGGATAAAAGCGTCAGCTAAATGCAATGTAATGTAATGTGTCACCCGGACTTCACCAAGAGTTTTGTGCTGTGTACAGATGCTTCGCAGATTGCTGTGGGGGCTGTGCTGTCACAAGAAGTGGATGGCCTGGAGAGAGTGGTGGCCTACGCTAGTCGCTCCCTCACAGCAGCTGAACGGCGTTGGTCTACCTACGACAGGGAGCTGTGGGCGATAGTGTGGGCAGTGCGTAATTTCAGGCATTACTTAGGTCTTCTCCCCTTCACAATTATTACAGATCACCAACCTTTGTTGGGTCTGCGACGACTTCAGGTTGACAATGACATGACGGGGCGTCGTAGCCGTTGGGCTCTGGAGCTGAACCCATACGACTGGGTGATTGTGCACAAGAGTGGGGCCAAACACACAAATGCAGATGCCCTTTCACGCAGGCCTGACACCCCTGAAGCTTTGGAGAATTCAGGCAGTCTCGATGCCACATCCGCTCCCTTGAGTACAATTCTCCCTGGCGCTGGAGACAGTGGTCCTAGTGATGTGTGTGCAGTGGGGACTCCTGCCACGGCCCAAGCCCAGGGACCGATTTCAGGCCCTCCTTCTCCTGACTCAGGGTCTTCAGTGGACCAGACCCTAATCTTCACTCTGTCACATGATGGCTCCGGTATTAGGGAGCTCCAGCAAAAGGATGCAGACATCGGACAAGTTTTGGCCTGGCTGGAGCATGGCCAACTGCCCCCTAGATGGAAGTTAAAAGATTCTAGTCGGGGTGTGAAGAGACTTTGGCATGAGTTTCCCCGGCTGACTTTTATGGAGGGACTTTTATGTAGAGTTGTTTGGCTGTCTGAGGCAGGGCAGTCTACTCAGGTTGTTGTTCCTGCTGTCTTAGTTCCAGAGGTCCTGGGACACTTGCATGGTGCTCCACTGACTGCTCACCTGGCGTATGAACGCGTTTTGGCACGTGCAAGAAGTGTGTGCTATTGGCTATCATGGTGTGACCAATGTTATGCCTGTCAGAGAAGGAAGTCCCCGGTGCCTAAACATGAGAACTTCGCATGCAGTTAGACCTTTCCAGCGTGTGGCGGCTGACATACTGGAGTTGCCGGTCACATCAAAAGGCAACCGGTATGTGTTGGTTGTTGAGGACTATTTCACAAAATGTGTAAATCTGTATGCCATCCCCGATCAAAAAGCCCCCACGGTCGCGGAGTGTCTCTTCCAGAACTACATCTTGGAGCATGGGGTAATGGAAACTGCACACTGATATGGGCAGACAGTTCGAGTCAGATGTTGTGAGGCATTTGTGCGGAATATTAGGTGTGAAGAAGACGCACACCACGCCTTACAATCCGAAGTCTGATGGCATGGTAGAGAGGTTTAATAGGACACTTATCGATCAGTTGGCGAAATCTCTGCTATCATGTGAGGGGGAGTGGGACTCTTTTCTGTCACAGGTCGCGTTTGCGTACAATACCAGTGTACATTCCAGCACAGGCTTCACGCCGTATTTTATCATGCATGGCAGGGAGGCCAGGACTCCTGTGGATGTTTTACTGGGTTCAAAGCGGGATTATCTGGTGCAGGGTCCCCGGGAAGACTTTGCTGATTCCCTTCTCAGACGCTTGGACGCTGCGTTTGATCAGACAAGGGATAACAAATTAGCTGCAAGCAGCAAACAGAAGTCGTACTATGATGCCAGAGTGAGGCACGTCCCATATGAAGCCGGGCATTTGGTGTGGTTAAATGATCCCACTGAGAGCCGCTGTAAGCTGGCTCCCCACTGGAAGGGGCCTTATCTGGTACAGAGGCGAATGGATAGGGGTGATGAAGTGGGGGTCACGTACCAACTAAGTAGCCCGTTTGTTAATGAATCCTCTCTCCAAACTGTCCATTATGACCGGTAGCCTTTCCCTTGGAGGGACCATCAAGGTCTCTCTTAAACCTTGCTCAGCCTCTTCCGTTCCAAGATGCAGTCTCCCAACAGAGCTCTGGACGCTTGAGGTTTTCCGATGGGGAAAGTGACAGTGATCTTGTGCCGGGTTCTGGAGCTGGTGATTCCCCTGAGCTCGAACCAGCCGCACTGACGGTGTCCCGGGCTGGGAGGTTAGCGCGGCCTCCTGTCTGCTTTATGGACTTTGTTATGGGCCGAGTGACTGGTGTTTACATGTTCGTGTGCTTCTTTTCTCCTGTGTATTCTATGCTGCATAATTGTGTTTTTTTTTTCATGTCTCAAGTGTGCAGGACAGGGGAATGGGTTATGTCATACCAAGTTGATGTTTTATTTGGGCTGTGGATGTGTATTATTTTTTTTTTTATGTTTTGTTGTGTTCTCACCATGTGTGTGGAAATGGGGACAGTTCTTTCAGTAAGGGGGGACGCATGTAAGCATTGGGTTGAGAGGTCATGTGTTGTGAGCATGCGCAGTCTGTGCTGGTGTGGTGAAGGAGAGCGTGGTGTGACTCGATAATAATAAACGGAGGCGCTAGCTGGGACGCTCCAAAAAGTACTAAGTTCCTGAGTTTTTGTTACACAGAAATATCATTGAAGCCTTAACACCGCGGACGTTACAATACAAATGTGTGTAAAATGATACCGGGCGCTGTAATCACTCATCTGGTTACGTTATTACATTGACCACCACACCCCCGACCCAAAAGAAAGGACGTATTATTGGCCTCCCCTAATTTTTTCCCCATGCCACGCTACTGATTCTGACCTGAAGATAGTAAGCTTTTAGCAAAACGTTTACAAATATGTCCACGAAATACCATCAATAAAGATCAAACTGATTTATTAAGGGAATGTAAGGTTTCCACAACGTAAGGAGGGTGTCTAAAACCCTCTGGAGTCGGTGGACGCGCCAGATGCGCATAATTTACGTAATTAATCGTATATTTTCGATTATATGGAGTAGAAATATGATTCAGATATCCGCGGAATCGCTGGAAGTGTAGCTTTCCAGCACACGTACCCCCCACCTACACAGCAGCCAGACCCACTGTCTTGGAAGACGGACAAAGACCTTGACACTGTCTTTACATTTATAATGAATAGTTGGTTGAAAGTTGTTCAATATTGTAAATAGTGAGATTTTCCAGTTTCTTATATTTATATAAATAGTTGGTTGAAAAAAACATATTTATAATAAATTGTTGGTTGAAAAAAAAGTCCTAACGTATCTCAGTCCCTGCTGTGCGTATCTCAGTCCCTGCTGTGGTGAAAATAGAGTGATAAACACCTATTTTACTCAAAATTCGAATTGAATCTTTTTCATTTTAGACATGAATAACACATTTATATACAGTGTAATTCAAATATTTCACTACTTTTGTGATCCTAAGACTTTGGTAACCAAATCTAAAACACCAAAACAATTGGATGACATGAGTACATTTGTGTTTTCACATTTGTCGTTCTGGGGCAGCATAGACAGGTATTTTCTGTGTTAGAGTTTTACTCGCTACAGGGTGTACTTTGAGGGTTTGTGACTTTGCAGACCGTTTATATGGATAACAAGCTACATAACACACAAGGGGATGGGTAATAACCGGAAAAGCATGACACGGGACCTTTACAGATATTATATAAAAACTATTTTTTAACGCCACTAATTATTTTAACGCGATTCACGCGTGTATTTTTTGTTCTCGGCCGCCCCATAGTTTCAGAGCGCATCGAGTTTAAAATATCATCTACAAGCTGATGCTGACAGCCCCGCTCCTGCCGCCCGCTTGCGGCAGACCACACTTCCACGCTCACCGGCAGGCACCGACTGGCCATCGGGAGGACGGGGAGGGTGTGTGTATGTGTGGCGCGAGCGAGCGAGAGAGACCTTGGCTTAGAGGCTTCTCAATTCTTAAATTTCCCCTCCTCGACTCCCCTCCTCGAGACTTAAGAGGCTTCTCAATACTCAAATTTCCCCTCCTCGACTGCTCGACTCCTCGGTCCTCCGGTAGTGACCCGGAAATGAATTTCAGCGCGCCATTTTGAAGGACGTCTCATTTCTCTAAATGCACACCGAGGACCGAGCATCGAGCGTCGAGGAGGCTCTCTGGAGGAGCTATAACCGAGGATACACTGATGGTTCCTCCACGGCTCCTCCACGGATGCATTTCCGGGAACGGTGGAGGCGTGACGCACGGCCGGACTTATCTCAGCCAATGACAGCTCTGCATGCATCCCCTGGATATTATTTTAGAAACTGCTTTCATCGCGTCGCCATGTTTCCAGAGAGAACAGCTGTAAGGTCCATGCAGAAAGCAGAGCAGTGTGTATAATATATATCACTCAGTATAACAGGCCTACTCTCTTTATTTGCTTTAATTTAGTAGATATCTACAAACAAAGAGTCGATATTTTTCTAAGACCATTGCTTCACATAATCAAATACACAACGGCTTATGCGTTAGGACTAGGAGCTGTAGGTGTGTGTGGTACAGTGTGTAGGTGTGTGTTGTACAGTGTGTAGGTGTGTGTTGTACAGTGCGTAAATGTGGCGGACAGACGGGTCTCAGTTGGTTTTGTGTCCTCTGCTTACTTTTAATAGGCCTACTTGTAAATACAATTTTTGGCCCGTAATTTCAATTCCCCATTTCAGCGACCAGAGAGAGGGGGGGATATATCCAGTCTCTGATTGTGTTACGTTATTATGAGAGTGCTCTCATACTTTAAATTGTATATATTTATATAAATATATTTGTGTGTGTGTGTCCGCATCTGTAGCCTGTTATTGTCTCATTATACCGCACTCTCAATGAATTCAAAGTAAATATGTGGGGGAACAATGTTCAGCTGATCTAACAGAGATACAGCGCTATGACAAAACACTCGACAGCTGATGCCACGTAATAATGAACGGACGTCTCTTTAAAATGACCGCTCAGAGGAGAGGAGTTATCATTTCTTTAAACGTCTGCTGCTTCCCCTCCTCGGTCCTCCGCTCGCATCTCCTGTGGGCGGGTCTAAGTCTCGAGGAGGGGAACCGAGGAGGGGAGTCGAGGAGGGGAAATTTGAGTATTGAGAAGCCTCTTCTGTCCCGCCCACAGGAGATGCGAGCGGAGGACCGAGCAGGGGAACCGAGGAGAGAGGAGGGGATGCAGCAGACGTTTAAAGAAATGAGAACTCCTCTCCTCTGAGCGGTAATATTAAAGCGACGTCCGTTCATTATTACGTGGCAACCTACAGTCTATGGTGGCAACCATACCGCGAGCTGCATCAGCTGTCGAGTGTTTTGTCTAGCGCTGTATTTTATAATCTCTGTTACATCAGCTGAACATTGTTCCCCCACATATTTACTTTGAATTAATTGAGAGTGCGGTATAATGAGACAATAACAGGCTACAGATGCGGACACACACACACAAATATATTTATATAAATACAATTTAAAGTATGAGAGCACTCTCATAATAACGTAACACAATCAGAGACTGGATATATCCCCCCCTCTCTCTGGTCGATGAAATGGGGAATTGAAATTACGGGCCAAAAGTTGTATTTACAAGTATTAAAAGTAAGCAGAGGACACCAAACCAACTGAGACCCGTCTGTCCGCCTCATTTAGGCACTGTACAACACACACACCAACATACTGTACCACACACACACATACACACTGTAGGCCTACCACACACACACTTACAGCTCCTAAAGCAGGGATGGGGAACCTCCGGCCTCCGGGCCGTATACGGCCCGCGAGACAATTTGGTACGGCCCTCGAGGTAATTTATAAACACACGCAAAAAAGAAAAAAATGTAAGAAATCTAGACCGCAAAAAAATTAAACAAGCGAGTGCCTGTTTTTCCTGGCCAAGGTCAGGGTCCTTGAACACAACACGAGCCTAACGTGTCATCACGTGGTATATGTCTCGACGTCTCGACTGACAGGGGTGCAGTTCTGACGGAGAGCACCAGAACGCCACTCCAGCACTTCAGAAATTGCAGTACCGATAAGGAGCCGTACACATGCCGCAGTTTCTGCGTGTCTGTGTCTTTAGTTGTGAGCCCAGTGGCGATCTGTTCATCTGTCATACAGTCAATAACTTTATTGTTATTAGCATCTGGTTAGCTAGCTATGCTAACGAATATAAGACGCTTTTTCTACAACCAGTGAGGTAAAGGCACATCTTTATATGATCATTATAGTTATAAAAGAGAATAAAGTATAGGTTTAACAGGTATAAAATACTATATGACAGTAAACAAAAGTTGTTATTAATAAACAATAATACAGTTTGAAAGGAGAGTGATTTGTCAAATATTCATAAAGAAAAATAAATCTGCTTCCAGTTCTGTTTCATATGGGTGTTGAGAGATGTATCCATAGATCTCCTAATTTTGCTCTCAAAGTGCACCAGATTGATGCTTTTAACTTCAACATTTAAAAAAAAATCTTCCCGGGGGAGCATGCCCCCGGACCCCCGTAGAGGAGGTTAGGTCCCCCCCCACTTAAAATCATGTTCACATGGATAGGAAACTAAATACATTTGCACACATCTTGTGTCCATATCTTTCTGTTTTCGTGGTCACGCCACATTTTGCACGTGCATGCATGCGCGAGTCATGGTGAGATATCTGGATTAAGAGGTTGCTTTTTCTTTGCACAGAATGAAATGAATGGGCTGTGATTTTAGTTCTTTTAAGCAGAGGTCAATCATTTGTACGGCCCTCTGAGGATATTGTACAAATTGAAATGGCCCTTGAGAGGAAAAAGGTTCCCCACCCCTGTCCTAAAGCATAAGGCTACAGCCGTTGTGTATTTTATTATGTGAAGCACTAAATGGTTTTAGAAAAATATCGACTCATTGTTTGTAGATATCTACTAAACTAAAGCAAATAAAGAGAGTAGGCCTGTTATACTGAGTGATATATATTATACACACTGCTCTGCTTTCTGCATGGACCTTACAGCTGTTCTCTCTGGAAACATCGCGACGCGATGAAAGCAGTTTCTAAAATAATATCCAGGGGATGCAGAGCTGTCATTGGCTGAGATAAGTCCGGCCGTGCGTCACGCCTCCACCGTTCCCGGAAATGCATCCGCGGAGGAGCCGTGGAGGAACCATCAGTGTATCCTCGGTTAGAGCTCCTCCAGAGAGCCTCCTCGACGCTCGATCCTCGGTGTGCATTTAGAGAAATGAGATGTCCTTCAACATGGCGCGCTGAAATGCATGTCCTGGGGCCTCATGTATAACGCCGTGCGTAGGATTCACGTGGAAAGGTTGCTTACGTAGTAGAAATCCGAAAAATAGGTCCATACATTTTCCGCCACTTCCCGATTCACCAAACATTGCGCACCGACGAGGAAAGCGCGTACAGCACTTCCTACGTCGGTTTCCCTTTATAAATCACAACCGACTCGAAATGCGGTGCAGCTTTTGCGGGCTTCACGTAACGCCCATATTTGCCTATAAATAGTCAAAGAAACGCCCATTCATTCATTCATTCATTCATTCTGACTGACTTTATGAAGAAGATCGCAGGAAATGACGACAGAACAGCTAAATGTGTGACATCTCACACCGTGTCAGATTTTGGTTATTTTGGGGAGGTGGAGATAAATCATATTGTTTGGTGGATGCAGTTTGAACCAGAGTAGCAGCATGGAGGTCGGATCGTCACCAAAATAAATAAATAAATGGCCCGAAAAAGGTTAATGACAAAATAAATACACATAGCCTTCCTCAGGCAGTGTGTTTGTACCGGGGACAGGAGACCCCCCCTTGATGAGAAACTAAGAAATGATCAGGGAATCCCTCCGGAGTGGAGTCATGACGACTGGATCTGAATTATTTGTTTGTATTTGGTGGTTTGTGTCCCAGCTGTCGATCAGCTGTGCGCAGCCTCTCCACTGCAGCCTGTGCGTCTCAACCCCCCCCCCCCACCCCCACCCCGCAGCAACCCTATATCCACCAGTTAAAGGAAATACAACTAATGTGTTGTGTTATATCAGCTGTACAATTTACCACATATGGTGTTCTTAGCTTCCATACCTCCTGTGTTTTACGAGCGACCTATCAAGTCTTAGCAAACGGCATAAAACACGATTAAACGTGATAGTATATAAAACCATGCTCGTATCTACAACCTATAGAAATGCAAAACGGCGTCAGTTTAGACGTAATTCTGTCCTCCTGCTTACCGCATCATTTATGAGAAAACATTTCATAACATTAACACAACATATTCGAGGTGGTTTTTAATAACATATCCGTATTTATTTATTTCTCCAAGTTATGTTTTTGTGTGCACTGAGGAGTCTCAAACAGGCGTTTGTTAAATCATTTTAAGATTGGCTTTAATCAATGTTTGAAAATGAATTCTTCATATGATAAATGAGAGGTAACATTTTATTTATGGTATTATTTCCACATATTTCTCTCCATTCTTCCTTCTGCCAACGGTGTCGCAGTTTCTCGTCTCTCCCGTGTGTGTGCTTAGTGCGTACGCATGGGTTAGAGTTTGCGTGGAGGACCGCACGTTTTCCCGTCAAGTTAGTATTTTATAAATCGCAAACATTGCGTAGAAACTGGAGTACGCCATTTTTTGAGCGTATATCGCTTTATAAATGAGGCCCCTGGTCACTACCGGAGGACCGAGGAGTCGAGGAGGGGAAATTTGAGTATTGAGAAGCCTCTCTTATGTGTATTGTTGTTGTTAGCATCTGGTGCTAGCTAGCTGCGCTAACAGATATAAGAAGCTATTTAACTGAAAACATTTAGCCGACAACTGCGACGAGCACTTTACTTTATGCAAGAAGCCAGACAGTGGGACATTGTACGAAAAGTCAGCCTCACTTTGGGTATAGTATAATACAGTTGCAAGAAAAAGTATGTGAACCCTTTGGAATGACCTGGATTTCTGCATAAGTGGGTCATAAAATGTGTTCTGATCTTCATCTAAGTCACAACAATAGACAAACACAGTCTGCTTAAACTAATACCACACAAACAATTATATGTTTTCATGTTTTTATTGAACACACCATGTAAACATTCACAGTGCAGGGTGGACAAAGTATGTGAACCCCTAGGCTAAAGACTTCTTCAGGAGCTAATTGGAGTCAGGAGTCAGCCAACCTGGAGTCCAATCAATGAGACGAGATTGGAGGTGTTGGTTAAAGCTGCCCTGCCCTATAAAAAATACACACCAGTTTTGAATGTGCTATTCTTAAGAAGCATTGCCAGATGTGAACCATGCCTCGCACAAAAGAGCTCTCAGAAGACCTACGACTAAGAATTGTTGACTTGCATAAAGCTGGAAAGGGTTACAAAAGTATCTCTAAAAGCCTTGATGTTCAAGACAAGTTGTCTATAAATGGAGAAAGTTCAGCACTGTTGCTACTCTCCCTAGGAGTGGCCGTCCTGTAAAGATGACTGCAAGAGCACAGCGCAGAATGCTCAATGAGGTGAAGAAGAATCCTAGAGTGTCAGCTAGAGACTTAAAGAAATCTCTGGCACATGCTAACATCTCTGTTGAGGAATCTACGATACGTAAAACACTGAACAAGAATGGAGTTCATGGGAGGACACCACGGAGGACACCACGGAGGAAGCCACTGCTGTCCAGAAAAAACATTGCTGCACGTTTGAAGTTTGCAAAAGAGCACCTGGATGTTCCACAGCACTACTGGCAACATGTTCTGTGGACAGATGAAACCAACGTTGAGTTGTTTGGAAGGAACACACAATGCTATGTGTGGAGAATCCAAAGGGTTCACATAATTTTTCTTGCAACTGTACAATACTGTATTGTATTGTATCTGTAAATACAATACAGACCCATGTATTTAGTTGGTTCTGAGAGAATAATCAACATGCTGCATAACAAGATAAAACAAGCAAAGCACAATAACACCTCTATCAGCTGACGACAACAGGCAGGAACAGGGAGACAAAACACTGAGAGCACAGCCAAGGCTCAGGGGCTCAGTGAGGGCATTACACACTGATAAACTGGGTCAAAGTTATGGGCCTAGGAAAATATTTCCCCAACAATGACGTCATTTTATTCATATCCAAATTAAAAGAAAATATATATATATCTATAAAGTATCCAAAGAATACACATTATAAAATAAAAAGAACATCTACTACTAAAACAAAAATTGATAAACATATTATACTCTACATGTATTAAGAAACGATAAACTCTGTACGAAACCAAATTTTCCCCTGGGATGAATAAGATATTTTGATTTCAATATACATTTAGAAAGTGAGCGAAGTATTTTCAGTTTTTAAAATGAAAATAAAATGTGAAATGCAATGTGAGTACATTGCATTTCAAATGTATTTCCCAGTGTATTCGTACTGTTTTAGGGAGGTGTTGATTTACTTCATTCTTATATTGGAAGCTGTCCTTTTTCATGTCGTTGAATTGTCTGTTTCATCAATAGGGGTGTGCTTAATATGTTAGTCTAAAAATGCAGAAAGGCTGATATGTAAGCTCATATGTGATGTATACAATTGACATATTTAATGCCAGAAATGGAAGCGTTTGACTTTTCATATAACTATCAAACATTTGAAATAAGTGGATAACCAGTTGTAGAATAAACATGACAATAATTCATGCAATGTTATATTTGCATATATTTGCTCCTCAGAGCTTTTGTTTTTTTGTTATAAAGGTCAAACATTAAAGGTCACAGCTGTTTCCATTTTAACAGTCAGTGACAAAGAGAAGAACATGACTCAGTCTGTGGTTGGTTAATCATCTTTGAACCGAGAACACAGGGTCTGTTGTTTTTACAATATTGCTTTAATTATGACTGATATATTGCTAAAATGTTCCGAAGTCTTTATAACGGAACATGTTCTGGGATTTTGCTCATTTGCTCAAGTTTCCCTGCCAAGCCCAAGTCCATGTCTAAGATTAAGAGTGTGTAAATGGATTTCACAAGGGACACATCTCTTCAAGACATCCAGAAAAATTCATAATAAAAGCCACAACAGTAGAACTTTAATAATTTAAAGGTGACATATTATGCAAAATCCACTTCTTCCTGTCTCTTCTACATCAACATGTGTCCCCTCTGTGTAAAGAGACTCTGAAAGTTTCAGGAACAAAGATTCTCTCTCTTTTTGTCCTGATCCATTTCTATAAAAACCTGTCTGAAAATGAGCTGATCAGATTTTGGCCACTTTATGATGTCATAACGATGTTTTGGCTTGTGTAACCATTAGCCAATCAGCAACCAAGGTAACCCCGGCCACCTTATCCCCTGAATCTCCTCCCAGAGCACCATTGTGTTTTTTTAAACCAATCATCTCTCAGAGGGGCGTGGCCAGCAGCAGCTCATTAGCATTTAAAGCTACAGACACAGAATCAGCACTTTTGGAACAGGGCTGAAACAGAGGGGGTTATGGGAATCTTTTCTAGAGCTGAAAGTGACGTTTTCAGCTGTGTGTGTGTGTGTGTGTGTGTGTGTGACCTAGCATTAATATCCTTGTGGGGACCTACATCTGTTTACACAGTCACGTGTGGGGACTCGCCTCCCTTATGGGGACATAAGGGAGGTCTCCATGAGGGGAGTCATTCATTTTAGGGTGAAGAGCCCTGCGGGGTGCACTGGCTCTCGGTAAATGAGTGTGTTTAAAAAAACATTAAAAAACTCCATAAACATAGCCCTACAAAGACCTTATAAAAACCCTTTTTAAAAAGCATCATAAAAACTCTGTGAGTGAAAAAGTGAAGGACGGGGATGGACCACGGAACGGCGGCAGAGTATGTTAAAAAGCAGATCTCCCCAACCCAGGGTCTCTGGAGGGGGGCGTGTTTGTGTGTGGATGTGTGCAGGTGTGTGTGTGGGTGTATGGAGCTCGTCCCAATGGAATCAGTAAAAGACCTTAAATGAGAGGGGGATCTAAAATGGTTGATTAAAAGTGCAAGTATTAAAACACAAGTGCAATAATAAAATAAGTAGAATTAAAACAATCTCTCCAATAATTAAAATTAATTATTTCATTATTAATAATTTTAAATGTAAAAGGAGTGTTATAATTAAACTAATAATAATAATAAGAGTGATAATAAGTAAAAGAGGGAAGGGGGGCACACCGGGTTAGTCAAATCGTATAAAAATGAACTAGATGTCACTGGAAAATAAAAACCACTAAGATCAAGGTCGGGTAAGTTTAAAAGATTCCATAGGACAGGTGTTTAATTTGCCCTGTTTATTTAAAAGTGATGAAGTGATGTATACATGTGTGTGTGTGTGTGTGTGTGTGTGTGCGCAGATGAGATCTCTAAGCTGCTGAATCCTCACAGAGTGTGTCTCGTGACTCCTGTCATCCTCCACCCCCCCGCTCAGACATGTGGGAGGTCGGCCAGCAGGTTTGTGGTGAGTGATGGACACTAAAGATGTTCTATGTAATATTAAGTATATTGTGCTTATAAATGTATGTATATTTAGAAATGTTGTATTTTCTTTTTACTTTCATTAAAAAATTACAAAGCTCTATTTTTCCCATGGAAAATAAAGTTGTCTGAATCCGATGATGTGAAGAAAGGAAGTGTTGCATATCCTTGAGTTTCAGATCATTTTGTTGCATACAAAGTGTATCCTGCCACTGTCACTTAGTTTGAGGTATTTTGTTCATTTTTATCTGGGAATATGTAGCTATAAAGAACCAAACTTAAATGAGTTATGTTGACACCTGCACAATCAACAAATCGCAGTTGCTGTACCAGTTTCCCTGGTACAGCACATCCAACACAACATGCAACAACCTCTGTAGTTCCAGAGCTGTGGTTCTGTCAGTCCCATTTCTAACGTCGTTTCTCTCATCAGGTTCTGAGTCTGTGGAGAGGTTACCTGTTTAACAACAAGCCACCTGTCAGGGTAAATCACAGCTGTTCCATTTTACACCACAGCTACACTCGATTGCACATTTTATAATCTCTCACTGCTTTTCACCATGCACTGCTCATTCTGAACCCTTGCAGGCCACAGTGTGAGTTTTCTAGTGGCAGGAGTTAATTTTTTTAAGGACTATTATCTTATGTTGACTTTTACGTGGAATACTTTTACATCTTAAGCGTCTTTGAGTTGTGAAAAGCGCTATATAAATAAAATGCATTATTATTATTATCTTCAAGCCTCCAACAGTTACTCAAATGACACATATCGGACGTTTTAAAATTCAGGGAGTTATTTTAAAAGTAATATAAAATGCAGCAGGTTTTTATTTGATCTAATTTCCTTTTTTGCCACCACAATTTAATGGATGAGGATAGATTTTCGTTCCTGGTACTCACTGTCTCAAAGAGAAACTGCTGTTGAATGATTTTTTTTCTCATTTACTTCTGTGCGTGCTTGAATGTGTACAGATGGAGAGCACCTTCAGCTACTTGGAGATTTGCTCCATCAACATTCACAGTCTCACTCAGGTACTGTCATTTATTTCTATCTGAACTATACTTGTTTAACATTTGTGTATATGTATATCTATGTTTTATCCACTGAAGCACTAGATTCCATGTTAAACAGCAAAGGTTAATATGAGAGCAGTTTACAGTCGTCATTGTGAAAAAATATGATGTAAATGTTATATTTCCTTTCTATAATACAATATGACAATGTGCACGTGTTTCAGGTTGTGTTGGAGACAGACCGGCAGACTCTGTCCTTCAGTGTTTTGCATGTTGAGGATCTGGAGGCCATGGTGTGTCACATGACTGCCTCTCTGAAGAGGATCTTCCCCGACTCTTCTCCAGGGTGGGCTGCTCCACCTGCTTCATGTCTCAATGCTCTGCCTGAACACACAGCAACACTAGCTCAAACTCTACATACACTGTTTACATTTGAGTCATCACACACATACCTTCTCTTTTCAGACCAGGCAGATACTGAAAAATACTACCATGTCAAAGAATCTCTACACACAGAATACATTGTATTTACTTTGTCTTGCTGATTTTTCATTGAGCGGAATCACCAGCTCAATGTTTCTTCTTTATGACAAAAAACCTGCATAACTAATGATGTTTAAGTAATAAGTGCTAAATAGCAAATGTTAGAATGCTAACATGCTACACTAATATGCTAAGAATAGTGAACATTTTAATCATTGTATATGCTGAACATAAACATGTTAGCATTGTCACTGCACGCATGTTAACGTGCTGATGTTAGCATTTAGCTCTTAGCCCCAGTGAGTGGCACAGCGCCTCACAGAGCAGCTAGCATGGCTGTAGACTCTTTGTCTTGTTTGATGATGTCAGTATTTAACAGGTGATCTCTTGTCCTCTGATCTTCAGAAAGCTGCTGAAGACGGTTCCTGCTGATCTGCTGCAGAGAATCCTCACACTGACGGATGAGATCGAGGAGCAGCTGAGCAGCCGGCCGGGCTCCTGTGGTGTGTTCCCTCCACAATACACTATACTGTATATCAGGGGTGTCCAAACTTTTTTGACCGAGGGCCACATACATAAAAATATACGAAGGGCTGGGCCACTCCCTAGAGGTACAGGGCCTAATAAGTTAAGTTATAAGTCAGCAAAAGCTGCCAAATGTAAGTAAATTATGCTTGATACTTGAATATGCTTTATGAAAACAAACAGCCTACATCCCAGCTCTCCATAGGGTTTTATGTATTTTGTTGGCAGCTAATTCCTTTCAAGCTTGTTATGTAAATAAGTTATTGGGCTTTTTTCAGCAACTTAGGTTTTTTAGAAATAGTTTTCAACTTTAATTGACTGAATGTATTTTAAACATTTAGCTTATTGACTCATGAATACTACTGTGTAATATGTTTGCATATATATTTGAGAAGCACAATATAAGACAAGCACAAGTTTCATTTGTGGGCCATACTTCATTATACCCTTTGAACTTGCTGAGGCCCGCGAGCCGCATTTGGCCCCTGGGCCGTAGTTTGGACACCCTTGCTGTACATCACTGTGAGAGGCTGGAGGTGATAGGGCCAGCTACTGGAGTCCGACCAGCTACCATCACCTGGGCAGTTTAGGTTTACATATGTATCTAGTAGAATTTATCTTGTAATTATCAGCTAATATAAACCCAGAATCAGAATCAGAATACCTTTCATCCCACAAAGGAGACAATTCCATTGTTACAGCAAAAGTAAAGAGCTAAAAATAGCTTAATATTAATTTAGAGGCATGCATAAAATATTAAAAATAATACAAAAAATGACACATATTACAATTTACAAACACTTCCAGTACCAGTCACAATATTTTGTGCAACATGTATGAAGTAGTGTGATAGCAGCCAGGCGAAGGTGGAATCATATGATGATCATATGATACAGGGAACTCCTGTGTGTGCAGATAGATAGTGTTGTCTGTGTTCCTCAGGAGGATTCTCTGATACCTACGCTGCTCTGTGTGACTTCAACGAGATGCCGTTCAGAGAGGAGATCCAGTGGGTGAGTCACAACTGTTCTTTAGCATGATAGGACACGGACCACTCTTTCTAAGGATATATGTTGTCCTAATCTACTAGCCAATTGACGATAAGCTAATGTTAGCATTGGTGTGGCTAACTGTTTTGGCAGGATATTGACAACATCTACTACATGAACAACTGGAGAGAGTTCAACCTGCAGGACTTCAGCCACTTAGACAGCAGGTGAGAAACAGCAGAGTGTTTCATACTGTCTGAACTCACCTGTGTTAACACTCCTCTCCTGTGCTAAACTTATTTGTTTTTTCTAAGTATTTATTTATTTTTATATTCCTGTATTTTACTTGCGTAGGGTGGACTAGCAAAGTAAGATTTTCATTGTACGGTGTAACTGTCTGTTTACTGTGCATACTCAGTGGCGTTTTTATATGTACAAAAGTGGTGGGGCACAAAAAACTTAGATGTCTATATATAAGCTTCTGCAGTGAGGTTCATGGCTGGTGAGGCACTGGCACTGACTCTTTACAAATATTATATTTTGACCTAAATCAAAATATAATATTATTTTCAAAAGCTTTTTTTGTCTGATGCTTCAATTAATTTTAAACAGACAGTTCAACAGAAGGATACCCAAAAAATGTAATTTTATCATTTAAATATTGAATTGTTCTCTCTTAGTAAGATCCCATTTTAAATAAAATTGCAGTCTTACCTTGACATGAAGATTAAGTCCATTTGCATATCCTTCTGGACAAAAATCTCTATTACTTTTTTGTAAAAGTCCTCCTTATCTTCTTGTAGTTTCAAAAGTCTATCATAAATCTAATCTAATCAATAGATTTATGATTCGAAAATTATAAAAGTAGGATAGACATGTGGATATTATCCGGCTGAACAAAACGTGCATTTATCTAACAGCTACGTTTCCCACAGACCTTATTTGGAGCTATTTTCTAAAATCCTATGGAGAAATCTCATTGCTTTTTTTGTCGAGGGAAGCCATGCACAGCTTACTTCCGGGTTTTAGGATGCGTCACTGCAGCTCTCTCGTCTCCTCTTCACACACCACACTTTTCGCGGCACACGTACTTACAGCCAATCAGCTCTGAATTATGTGAGATGACGTATGGTGGGGATGGCAGCAGTATGCCCCTATGGTCATTATTTTTTTGCCACACACATTAAATAGGAACATATTCTGAGCATGCGCAGTGTAGTTTTTACAGTCACCGCTCACTTAGACAGAGAGAGGGAGGGGCAGGATCGGGTTTTGTCCCACATGGCTCTAAACAGCTCTATAGGCACACACTGTAGACACTAATTAGAAGAACACAGACTAAAACAGCAATGTACAGACGAATCAGATGATTAAACATGATCTTAAGATATATTTTATATATATTTTAATTTATTTTTTGCATTTTTTTGTAATCATTATTTTTAATACTTTCTGCCCCTAATGACCAGTCGCCACTGTGCATACTGTATGACAATAAATATCTTGAATCTTTCGTCTCCTCCTCTCCTCGCCTCTCCTCTCTTCTCTTCTACTTTCCCCTCCTCTCCTCTCCTCAGAGACTTGGCATTAGCAGTAGCAGCTCTGTCTTTCAACCAGTGGTTTACCAAGATCTACAGCAAGGAGCTCAAACTGGTAAATTATCTTAATGTTTTTGTCTGCAAATTCCACAATACCATTTCAGATAGATAAAATGCTTGCAACATTCAGAGAATCTGACTCTCCTTCTTACAAACGTTTTCAAGGGCTAAATCGAGGCAATTCGATGCTGTCTGATCTGACCTTTAAGTAATACTTTCCAAGACCTGATACACTGTAAGAGACGGGGGTCAAAACCAAGGTCCTTGTCCTGTTTGAAAACATACTTCTAAAGTCAAGCTGAAGCCAAAATGACACTATATCAAATCCATTTGGTTGCTCTAAATACATCAGTAAATACCCCACTGGTGAACGTCTGATGCTTTGACATGAAAAATAAGCCTAAACATTATCAAACCGAACATTAGCCGCCTTTAGCTTAGCTGTGTTGACAGGAAGTTCGTTGGTAGCACTGGAATGTTAGCTATTTACTTTTGGCAATTTCAATTGACAATCAACTATTATAAAAGTGTTGATGTGTGGAGATTGTCCTGTGAACAACATGTGTAACAATCATAAATGCATGTTTGCCCAAGAGAGTCTTTTCTGCGATATTCCAAATTCCAATGGCTGAAACGTGTTGATACCAGACTATAGAGTTTTGGCCTGCCTCTCTCTCTGTCCCTTCAGTCAGTGGACATCCAGCAGCAGCTAACCTTCCTGCTGTCCAGATCCCCCAGTCTGGAGGAGCTCTCACTGGAGGCCAGCGGACTCAAAATGTGGGTGTGTGTGTGTGTGTGTGTGTGTGTGTGTGTGTGTGTGTGTGTGTGTGTGTGTGTGTGTGTGTGTGTGTGTGTGTGTGTGTTTTGTTGTATCACAGTGCAGGACTAGACTGTACCTTTTAAGATGTGACTGTGGGCCTCTCCACCTGGTACTCTGGTTCATGTACATTGCTAATGAGCTGGGTGAAGGCTAATAAGTAGGAGGGGGTGGTCATTTGAATCTCAAAATCTAAACATGTTACAGTTATTGTTGTGCATGACTACAAACACAATATCTAAAGTCTCGTCTACAGGGATTCATTAAGAAGTAACTTGTTAATGTGCTGCAGGGACTTTGCATTAAAGATGGCCACTGCCCTGCGGGAGCACCCCTCCTCCACCCTGCAATCCATCAACCTCTCAGGCAACCCCCTGGAGGACAAAGGTGAGCTTTTTAAAGTAAACACTAGTGAGTGGTATAAGCACAGTGTTAGAATAAAATAGTGGCACTTTACCATGTTCCATCTGCAGCCAGGTGACATTTTACTCTGGGCTTAAAGGTCTCCTATTATGCAAAAAGCACATTTTGATGTGTCCCCGGTGTGTAAGGAGACTCACAAAGTATCCGTACCCAAATCTCTAAAAACGGGGGTACAACGGAGCTGATCCAGATTTGCGTCCGATATGACTTAATATCAGAAATGTGGGCTGGCTTTACACCCACGGTCCTATCAGAAACGTTGCTATTAGAAACAATGCCTGACTGTTTTGGACGTAATATGGGCCCTTTCTCATTTCATCAAATCCCCCTCCTCGACTCCTCGGCTGATGTCGAATAGTCCATTTAGCTTAGGAACCTTCCTAACGGAGTGAAATGACCCGGAAGTCCCTCAGTGGCAGCCATGATAAGTGCCGTTCCAATTCTCTAGAATGATAGGAAAGGAGGTTTCAAACTTCCTTTATAACCTCCTTTAGCTTAGGAACCACTGGACCTCCCTTACCGAAAGGAGAGGAGAAAATGCTGTCCCACAATGCCTTGCAGCCGCAGCATTTGCCGTCACTCAACAGTCGACCGTTCACGGAAACAATCGATTATGACGGAGAAATTATATCATGAAAGTTACGGTGCTTATTAAGCATTTTAAAACGTATGTGGTAACTTGCCAAAGTGCTTTGTTTTGAACGTTCATCTGTATTATAATCAAAAAGAGAAATATGAACGTTAGTTTTTACTGAAATGATCAAATAAAGTCAACATTTCACAGTCTTTACTGAGCTGTGTGGGGTTTGTTCAACTTTTAAAAGATGTTTGAATGGTGATATACACAGTGATAGATGTTAAGGACTAACGTTTATAATAAATACATTTGTATTGATTTTAAGATATTTTCATACAATCATACGTATTGGGATCATTTGTATTAATGTGGACCGGAGGGAGAGGGTGACGAGCATAAGTTTCACTTTCCTTTTTTATTTCAATTCCAACTTTGGTCCTGAAGAATATGTTTATCTGTTGTCCACGTTCATAAAGCAAAGCAACAGCATCAGAGCACGGTGCAGAGTCTCTAGATGAGTTTACAGTAGTCCCTCGTTCTTATTAAACATCCATGTTGTAGTTCGCTGTATAGAAAACTGTAGTTTCCATAGTTTCCCCACAGCAGCAGACGCACATTCATGACGTTCGCTGGCGCATCATAAACACGTCGGATAGTGAAAGTGCATTCGGATTCTTTAAAGTACCGCAGTCTCTTCTCCTAAATCCTTTTGAATTCTCCTATCCACTATCCCTTAACCCGTGACGTTTCACTCAGAGGTCAAGGAATAGGAGATAGGGTTAGAACTTAGGAGTTGATTTTTAAACTATCCGACCGCAAATAACCCTCGACTCCTCGGTCCTCCGGTAGTGACCCGGAAATGAATTTTAGCGCGCCATGTTGAAGGACATCTAATTTCTCTAAATGCACTTCGAGGACCGAGGATCGAGCGTCGAGGAGGCTCTCTGAAGGAGCTCTAACCGAGGAGACACTGATGGGTCCTCCACGGTCCTCCACGGCTCCTTCGTGGATGCATTTCCGGGAACAGAGATGTTTCAAAGAGTCGTGACGCACGGCCGGATTTATCTCAGCCAATGACAGCTCTGCATGCATCCCTGGATATTATTTTATTAACTGCTCTCATCGCAATGCGATGTTTACCGAGAGAACAGCTGTGACTGTGAGGTCCGTGCAGAAAGCAGAGCAGTGTGTATAATATATATCACTCAGTATAACAGGCCTACATTACTCTCTGTATTTGTATGCTGTAGTTTAGTAGATATCTACAAACAAAGAGTCGATATTTTTCTGAAACCATTTAGTGCTTCACATAATAAAATACACAACGGCTGTAGCCTGATTATATGCTTTAGGAGCTGTAGGTGCGTGTGGTACAGTGTGTAGGTGCAGCGGACAGACAGGTCTCAGTTGGTTTGGTGTCCTCTGCTTACTTTTAATACTTGTAAATAAAACTTTTGGCCCGTAATTTATTTCCCTCATTGTAGCGACCAGAGAGAGAGGGGGGGGGGGGGGGGGGGGGGGGGGGGGGATATATCCAGTCTCTGATAGTGTTACGTTATTATGAGAGTGCTCTGTTTGATTCTGAAATGGTATATATTTATATATGTGTGTGTGTGTGTGTGTGTCCGCATCTGTAGCCTGTTATTGTCTCATTATACCGCAGTGTGAATGAATTAAAAGTAAATATATAAGTCATCATGAACACATCTGTCCATCAGACAGAGGGCTGCTGTGCCTCCTGTCATCATTGATGGACGTCTCTTTAAAATGACCGCTCAGAGGAGAGGAGTTCTCATTTCTCTAACTGCCTGCTGCTTCCCCTCCTCTCTCCTCGGTTCCCCTCCTCGACTCCTCCGTTCGCATCTCCTGTGGGCGGGAGCCGCGGGACTAAGTCTCGAGGAGGGGAGTCGAGGAGGGGAGTCGAGGAGGGGAGTTAGAGAAATGAGAAAGGGCCCTGGTCTTTGTTTACATTAGCAAGCATCGCTAACACTCAGAGCTAACCTCTACTGGAGAGAGTATGTGTAAAAAAGCAGGAAATAAAAAGGAACTCACCTTGTGGTATACCAGCAAGAGAAAAAGCATTTGAGCTCCATACTGTTTCAGAAATAATCCTTGATGTGGTTTTGAACATAATATGGCGTTTAATCACGGCAGCATTTAGCTGAGTATCTGGGCATAAGCTTTTTCTTTTTATTATTGTTTTTTTTCTTTAGACCCAGAATCAGCATTTCTATAACAGGGTGAAATAGAGGGGGACGAGGCATGGCTAGAATGGGTGATCTGTTTGGTATTTAGAGCAAAACACTTCATAGACATATATTTGTATACATCTGAGACCTATAATATATGCCTGAAAATAGTATAATAGGAGACCTTTAAGAGAGAGGGCAGTTAAAAGGCAGATGGGTCGGCCTTTTTGGAGAAAAAGCTGCCAGATAGCGTTGGGGACAGCTGATATAATACCAAAGGTTTACAATCAGGGAAACACTGTAACTAATTACATGTTAAATTACATGTTACTTGTTAGACACTTTTATCCAAAGCGACTTCCATACTCAATACTGTGGGCAATCCCCACAGGAGCAATTTGGGGTGAAGTGTCTCAGGGACACAACGACATGCTGACTGCAGTGGGGTTTGAACCTGTGCTCCCCTGATCCGAACACCAACGTACTAGTCCACTACGCCTTTAATAATTAAAGTCACACAGTATTATTTGAACAACAGCAGTTATATTGATTTGTCGAAGAAGGACAAGCAGAATAACAGTAATGCTGGCTCCAGTTTAGGAAATGTCCCAATAGGGTGGGGCAGTGATGACATGTTTTTGTAGGCTAACCTGGATGTTAGCATCGCCATGGCTCCTTCAAGAAAAAGCCAATTACCAGTGGGGTATTTAGTGAAGTATTTTATGTCGTAGAACAGAAATTGTCAATGTTGTAAGCTTAACACGGGAATCGCCATGCCAACTCTTTATGCCATCCATGTAAGTGGGTGAGCACCGCCAGAGCCCTAAAACAGATATGTTAATAATTCCACCTGTGCATTTCCTGCTTACACAAGTATCTGGTTTGAAAAGTCACATGTTATACAAAACACTTATTCTTATCAGTCATGCTTTTTATGTGAAGTTTAGCAATGTAATTATTTTTTTTGGGTACCTTTGTATGTCCAACATTCATTCCCACTGCAGGTGTCATAGCTCTCAGTCAGGAGCTGGGGAGTCTAGCTGGAGGACTCAGACTCCTCTCTCTGTCCCGGGTATCAATGACTGCTAGAGGTACACACACAGACACACACACACACATACACACACACACACACACACACACACACACACACACACACACACACACACACACACACACACACACACACACAATACATTTTAAAACACACTTCACACTTGAGTCACTCCTGAATGGATTTAACTGTTGTCTCCAGGTGCTGGATGTCTGAGTCAGGTGTTGTCCTCCACTCAGCTGTTCTCAGCGTCTCTGACTCACCTCGACCTGTCTGCTAACCCCGGCAGCATGGGCAACGAGGAGGCCACGGTACTGTGTGTGTGTGTGTGTGTGTGTGTGTGTGTGTGTGTGTGTGTGTGTGTGTGTGTGTGTGTGTGTGTGTGTGTGTGTGTGTGTGTGTGTGTGTGTGTGTGTGTGTTTCATATCAAATAATGTGGATTCAAGACAGCTATTTTTACATACAAACAAGCCAATGTCATATACATAAATTACATATACTGACATGAAGCTCTCACTAGAAGATTTGGGAGGTCTGCATTTATTATTCACTTTTACAAACAAGCTACAAACTCAACCTACCTGTAAAGTGTACAGTTGAAAGATAATATCATTTTAATTAGAAAAACAATAAAAGATAGGTAGAATGTTCAAATGGACTGAAAGTTGGTTTATGTGCAGGGCTGGAACTTCTATATATCCCTTTTAACAACGACTTTACTTTCAGCAACATGTTAACTGTGCCGGTACATCCGTAACAAATACAGATCTGCATTATGTGTTGCAGTTTCTCTTCAAGTTCCTGTCCAGTACTAACTCTCTGTCTCATCTGGATCTCAGTGATACCAGCTGCCCTCTGGACACGGTCAGCGAGAGATGCTCAGTGTTGTACCTGCTTCTTTCATGCGACTATTTCTGAGGGCCCCGATGTCTGTGCTGTTAACTGTTCATGTAACTGTTGTTATTCATTGATCTGTTGTGTGTGTCAGGTACATAACACTCATTGTAACTTTCTCCTGCAGTTATTTGTTTCGCTGTCTGCTGGATGCTGTTTCAAACTGATGCACCTCAACCTGGCCAGGAATCCTTTCAGCCACAGGTCAGCTCCTCTAGAATCAGGCCCTGAATGTGGTATCCTCTCTGCATTATTGAGACACAGAGAGGTCAACACAACTTCCCTGATAAGACTCATAACAACTATCCTGGAACAGCAACTGACCTGATATGTAAACGAGCCAGCTGCTATGATCCACCAAAGCTAAATGTGATGATTTGTTTTTTTAAAAACTTTTATGTGTGTAGTTGTGTGTATGGGTTTGTCTTTATGAAATTGTTGGGCTCAACATATGTTAGCACAGTCACAGCGCAGTGTCCAAAATCTTAAAGGGGACCAAAAGCCTGGACCCCATAAAAATAACCGTGTGTGTGTGTGTGTGTGTGTGTGTGTTCCCAATAGTCATGATAATGGCAAGGCACAATGGATGGCAACATCCTTTTTTTTATATGGAATGTACACACGTTCATGTCCCCCTCAGAATATAACTAGCGATCCCATGTCGCACCATGATCAGGTCAGTATTTAACCTTATGACCAAATACCTGCAGTACAAGCTCAACCAATATAGTAAATATTATACCTGTCAATCATTAGCTTATAAGCTTTGCCACAAAAGACAGTGTTGAAGGTGCAATCTTTTATTTTAAGAATTAATCAGCTTTCACTGTTGTGTGACATCTCTTAAAACCTTGGCTAATTTATACAGTGTGTGTGTGTGTGTGTGTGTGTGTGTGTGTGCGTGTGTGCGTGTGTGTGTGTGTGTGTGTGTGTGTGTGTGTGTGTGTGTGTGTGTGTGTGTGTGTGTGTAGGAAGGTGCGGGAGGTGACCAGGAGCATTGGGCAGTTCTTCAGTCAGAGCTGTGAGTTAAAATATGTCGGCCTGTCTGCAACCAAACTACCTCCACAAGCTCTCAGGTGTGTTGACTCCCAGCTCATGCAATGACATCATAACATGTAATTTATTTAACATGGAAGTTGATACCATCAATTGTATTTGTCAACATAATAATATTAACTTGAAGTGCACTAACATGCTGGGACGTGTATGAGTCATTGGAACGTGACAGCGATCTTAACTGTAAACCGATTTCCTCTTTTGCAAATGACCTGATATATGCATCTGAACAATTGTTTCACCATTTCAGATATATCCCTGTCTGTTCTTCTTCTGATTCAAAATGTGTTAATCTTTCCCTACTGTTTCCCCCCCCCCATCCTCCAAATCATCCCCACACTATTCCTATCGGAAGAGTTATGTTATCCCTATTTGAGTAGAACAACTCCCCCAATGTTCTCCCTTTGCATGTCTATTCTTCTCCAAACTCCTTTGTCTCTTGTAGCGAGAGCATCATAATAATATTTTTCTGTCTTTTACTGTCTTACTACACACTTCTCTCGACCATCGAACACAACTTTTCTGAGTTTTCCATACATTTACTCTGATTTGTATTTACTGTAAGATGCCGTTCTGAAGACCCTCCTTCCCCCTTTCTGAAACACTACTTCCTTTAAGATAGCTTCTACCACTTCATCATTTACATCATGCTCCCTACCCCAAAGGGAATTGAGGGAAATAAAGACACACAGTATATGTGCTGTAAATATGCTGACCTTGAACTTCCAGAAATGTGTGCACCTCTAGTCTTCTGCATAGATTATAATAATGTATTTGTGTATTACCATCCCCCTCCATGACACCATTGTTGCACATAGTTTATTTGTAATAACTGCAGCACTGTTCCCTTCTCCCTGTCCTGCGGTTTATGAGCCTCTTCATATTTCTCATACTTATAGTTTCCTAAAAACGTTCATTCTTAAAATATACCTGTCTACAAACACTTATATACTTTATTATGTTTGTTTTGTAACTAGGTTATTACTACAGGGTCTGGCCACCAACATTCTTCTATTAGGTTTAGGGTTGGACATCAGCAGCTGTGAGGTACACACAAACACACAAAACCTAAAAAACACATTTGTCATTTGTAATGAGGAGAAGCTACAGTAAACAAATTGTGTGTGTGTAGCTTCGTTCAGCAGGTGCTCAAGTGATACAGGAGCATATCTCTGAAGTTACAGCTATCACAAGTCTGGATATCTCTGACAATGGTTTGTAAACCCCCCCACGCACACACTCACTAACTCAGGACATGATCCTGCTACCATACACCCTTCAACACTGTGTTACATGGGTGTAGTTTGCTGTCCATGTTTTTACTCAGGACTAGCAATCTACACATACAGTATAGGTGGGAGATAACCTCCGACTCTCACTTCCATGATAATGTCCCCCCCTTGCTTACAGGTTTTGAGAGTGACATGGTGACTCTGGTTCTGTCTGTGGGTCGATGTCCCTCTCTCCGGCATCTCACACTGGGAAGAAACTTTGCCATGAAGTCCAGGTCAGAAGAACATAATAACATCTGCTCATAATATTGAAATATATATTCCTGCTGAAGTTAGGGTGGCCTAAAGAAACACTTGTCAAAGTTCAAACCTAAAGAATAACTAGCTCCATGTGTAACATTAGCTGGGTATATTCAATAAGCAGCTTCTGTTATTACTTCATTATTTTATTCATTCGTTTATTCGACTGGGACAGTGCACATTTCTACTGTTGCTGCTAAAGCACCACCGTTTGCAAAGGGGCTATTTTTCCTCCTGTTATTCCAGCTCATACATTTTCTCATAGAGTTTGTAGGTATTGGACAGTGATAAGAATGTATCGATTTCTTATCAAGAATGTTGAAGTCCCGTTAACTAAAGGTCTATAGTGGTGTAAAAGTAGGGTTACTGGCCTGTGAGCACGTTGTTAAACAGTAAGTGATAGTGAGAAATGACAATTGAGTGCATGTACATAATAGCTTCTGTTGACATGTAATCTCTAGTAACACCTGAGCCTTAAAGATGAGGGTCGAAGCAAGTATAACTCCATGGTACCTGTATTCTGGTACAACCTTTAGCCTTTTTTTCTGAATCAATTTCATCCGGTTCAACACTAGAACTATTATTTCAGTGAAAAATATGCATACTGTTTTGGAAACATTTAGTTGGAAACAGCATTGCTTCAAAGCAAGCTGTTACATGAACCGTGGTGTTTGTAAGTATATAAGCAAATTGTGTCAAACTACCTCCTCCATGTGCTTAGTGTCAACAACATACATTTAGATGTTTGTGTCAGGACATATACTGTAGATGGTAAATCATTGCTATACAATTAAAATAGCAATGATCCCAGTATCGAGCCTTGTGGGACACCTGTGAACCAATGCCATGTACCCTCTCTTTACCAGACCTCTCACTGATGTTCTTCATCGTATAGCTCAACTCATTCAGGATGAAGAGTGTGTGAGTCACATCCCTTTTCATTTCATTCACTCTCAGTCATTAACATCACGGCCACCCATAAACAAAGCAAAACAGGCCAGATTTCAGTTATTCTTTAAGTAAGTTTAAAGTTCCTTATGTTATGTGTGTGTTTAGCCCCTGCAGTCTCTCTCAGTGAGTGACTCTAAGCTGAAGGCAGGGATGCACATCCTGCTAAGCGCTCTGGGGGGGAACGCTGCTCTGACTGAGGTGGACATCAGTGGAAACAACATTGGAGACACTGGAGCCAAAATGCTGGCCAAAGCCCTGTTGACAAACACCACACTCAGGTACACCTTCACACACACTGGCCAACAATTATAACGGACACAAATATCTCATCTAATTGAAATATGTGGGAATTACTAATAATAGCCTCATGGTTTAATAAACAGAGGGAGTTTCATGGTTGCATCTGTTTCTGGAACATATTTCTCTTTATGTTTCCTTTCCTTTTGTGAATCTACTTTTTGCCACCAGATGTCATCATTTCATTATTTGAAACATGCAGCACTTGATTTGCTCCAAGAGTGATTTACTTCCCTTTCCCTCTTTCTCTTTCTCTTGTTCTCTTGTTCTCTTGTTCTCTTCTTTGAAGGACTCTATCATGGGACAGAAATAATGTTACTGCAAGAGGTTTCCAGGATGTTGCTGATGCCTTGGAGAGGTCATACACACACACACACACACACACACACACACACACACACACACACACACACACACACACACACACACACACACACACACACACACACACACACACACACACACACACACACACACACACACAGTATAAATTAGCCAAGGTTTTAAGAGACGTCACACAACAGTGAAAGCTGATTAATTCTTAAAATAAAAGATTGCACCTTCAACACTGTCTTTTGTGGCAAAGCTTATAAGCTAATGATTGACAGGTATAATATTTACTATATTGGTTGAGCTTGTACTGCAGGTATTTGGTCATAAGGTTAAATACTGACCTGATCATGGTGCGACATGGGATCGCTAGTTATATTCTGAGGGGGACATGAACGTGTGTACATTACATGTAAAAAAAAGGATGTTGCCATCCATTGTGCCTTGCCATTATCATGACTATTGGGAAGTGTACTGTTTTGGACAGAAAGCATGGTGGATGAACGCCATCTTGATACAGTAGTTATGACTTTTAAAGTTATGCTTCGTTGTTACAGGAACTTCACTCTGCAGCAGGTGTCTGGCCTGGCTGATATCACACAGAGTTACCGCGGCAACCCCGACAGAACAGAAGAGGCCCTGCACAAGGTCAGAGAGTGTGTGTGTGTGTGTGTCAATATAACTACATGCCAGTACAAGTAATCTCACAACACTTTGTCATGATCTAATCTGAAAAGTATTTACAAAGATGATTAATGTACTGTTCTGTTTTTATTTGTGCAGATTCAGAGGTGTTTAGACAGAAACAACCAAAGACAATCTGACAGAGTGGATCTCCAGCTGTTTAAAGCCCAGCAATCTGAGATGGTAAGGAGTAAAATAAAAAAATAAATAATATTTAGTTGGAAGTCAGTTAACAACTATAGTACCACATACAGTCAACTATTAGTATAATAAAAGAATCAAATAGCGATCATCCCTGCAGAGAATATATATATTTTTCGCAATAAGTGATCAATCAAACGGATCAAATCATACGAAAGATGGAGCTCTGTGACTGAAGCACATCTAATGGTTAGATCAAACACAGTTCCTGCTTCTTCTGTTTGTCCTCTCTTCCAGCAGGTCCAGGGTCTGTGTCTGCAGTTAGAGGACAGCCTTCAGCGTTTAAACCCCGGCAACCCTCAGGAGGTCCAGGCTGAAGTCCTGACGGCACAGGAGGTTCTGCACAACGCCAGGGAGTCCTTCAAGGTACAGGCAGAGAAACAGAAATAGGAATGATGTCACCAGCGGGCTCTGCTAGATCCTGCTGGGACTGTATTACACATCTGTTACACACATCTGAGAGAAAAATCATCTCAACATACTGCAGTCCTGTTCAACCACTAACTGCCATTTCACTGGCAAGGACCATGCAGCATAATAGGTCCATTGAAGATTTAATAACAGCAAATATTGAATGTAAGGGGTGAAGAAGAGTGAGTGATGTCGTCTGTCAGGCTGGTTTGGAGTCCAGGCAGAGGGAGACTCAGTGTGGGAGTCCAGTCTCAATACAAGCCCCCACACGGTCAGTACCTTGAATGAGAACAACAACTATGCACCAGATTAAATAGAAAGAGACAAGGGGAGACAGGAACAGAGGTTAAAGGAAGGGAGCGATGTAGGGAGGAAGGGATGAGGGTCGAGGGATGTAAGAAGGGAGGAATAAAGGGATGTAAGGAGGAAGGGATGGAGGGATGTTTGTAGAAGGAGATATAAAGTAAACAAGGGATTGAGGGAGGGAGGGAGGGATGAAGAAATAAAGGGATCAGTAGATGAAGACATCTAGGGTCAGATAAATGGTTGAAGGGAAGTGGGAAGGAAAGGAATAAGGGCCGAAGGGATGTAAGAAGGGAGGGATAAAGGGATGTAAGAAGGGAGGGAGGAATAAAGGAATGTAGGGATGAAGGGATGAAACCATGGAAGTGAAGATAAAGGGATGGGGATTGGATGAATGGCAGGAAAAGAGAGGGTGGGTTGTGAAATTGGAGCCAAATTAGGTCTCTATGTGCTGATCGGTATAAATTGCTCAGCAGGGGATTAGAGGTGTGATTGAGGCGTGGCCCTGCTCTCAAACCCAAGTTACCTTTATACCTTCGTCTCAGTTAGAAACATAAAGTTTAATTAAAACGTTACATTTGAACATAAATTGTAATATGGCAGAGCTGTTGAACTAGATTGTATTAGAAAGGTGTACCTAATAAAGTGTCCAGGGAGTGTAAATGACGCTTGATGTTTTGTTGGCAGCTGCTTCCCACTCTGTATGAGGAAGGCAGGAAGGCTGCCCCTGATGGAGGACTGGTGAACTGCATCCTCACTGACGCTGCTGCATCACTGGCTGATGAGATCAACAGAAGCATACAGGTACACATTAACACATCTACACTGTATCAGGGCTGCTCATTTATCAAGGTTTCCACCTCATCAAGGCTAGCTATACTGTGAGTTAGACTTCAAATCAGGGTTAGGGCCATTGCATCACTTCTGGTCCAGGCTCTCGTCATCTCACGCCTAGACTACTGCAACTCCCTCCTGGCTGGTCTACCTGCATGTGCCATCCGACCTCTGCAGCTCATCCAGAATGCAGCGGCTCGTCTGGTCTTCAACCTTCCTAAATTCTCCCATACCACGCCGCTCCTCCGCTCCCTCCACTGGCTTCCGGTAACTGCTAGAATCCACTTCAAGACAATGGTACTAGCGTACCATGCTGCGAATGGATCTGGCCCTTCCTACATCCAGGACATGGTTAAACCGTACAACCCAGCACGTGCACTCCGCTCTGCATCAGCCAAACGACTCGCTGTGCCCTCGCTGCGAGGGGGACCCAAGTTCCCATCAGCAAAAACACGTGGGTTTGCTATCCTGGCTCCAAAATGGTGGAATGAGCTCCCCATTGACATCAGGACAGCAGATAGCTTGCACATCTTCCGGCGCAGACTGAAAACTCATCTCTTTCGACTCCACTTCGAGCGATATAACTATTAACAAAGCACTTTTATACTAATAAAGGACTGGCTTACCTAAAGCCAGTTGAGTAGCACTTGAAATGTTTTAGCTCTATGAAACCTGATGTACTTATATGATTCTGTTTTCTTCAAGTTTGTGTCTTCCTGGTCGAACGCACTTATTGTAAGTCGCTTTGGATAAAAGCATCAGCTAAATGCAATGTAATGTAATTTGTCTGACAGACAGGAAGTTAACAAAACAGTAACTTTATCACATCACCAATAACTCACTATTATATCTTTGTCATTATTTTCACATTGGCATTTTTAACTGGTTTGTTTTTTATTTGGCTAAGTACTGCATTTTGTTTCATCCATTTTACCAGACAGATATTACAATTATTGAGTAACATTGAACATTTTTTAAATAGATTAGATTTTAGTATAGTAATTGATATTTCCTCTAACATCCTAGTCAATTAAAATTGCAAAGAAATGAATTGAGCATGTGTATGAGGCTCACTTAAGGTTTTATTTATGGAAGTACACAGTACACATTCTTAATTTACATTCAAGATACATCTGGCGTGTACACATGTAAGTTTTACTTATCAAACAAAAGTACACACCACATCTGCTCAAGCAAGTCTGCCTCTTTTCAGACAAACTTTACAGACACTTAGGTACTGCTAAATGAAGTTTACCAAGCAAAATGTTTTATAGTGAAGCAAAAAAGCAAGAAAGGTCAGAGACAATGGGATAGTAAAATGCAGAACACAGAGTAGACGCTGGGGTCATCAGTCCTGTCTGTGTTCCAGGGTCTGGCTGAAGGCCTGATGAGGGGGGCGGAGGGGGCGTGTCCTTGGGTGGTGCAGCGCTCCAGTGTGTGCGAGGGTCTGTCAGAGTGTGTGTCCAAAAGAAGCAGACAGACACACACTTTCCTGAGAAGCACTCTGGTGGAGAACACAGGGCAGATCATCAGCAACAGACTGCGGTAATAACATGAACTAGTAGTAGAAATTCTGACATATTGAACATTATACATGACATTATAACATATTCACTTACCAACAAGACAAAACTCAGCTAAGTCATAGCACACAATGCTAACTCTGCTGCAATGCAATGTGTGTGTCCTTTCTTGTCCTCCATTCAGAGACCTCAGACAGACGTTGAGTGTCTCTCTGGCTGAAAGCATCATGGAACAGGTGCAACAGGATCTCATAATGGCACAGGACAGAGTGGTAAATATATGTTTGAGTTTTACCACATAGTTGTACTTTTTGTACATGCATATATTGTGTATTGTTGTATATTGTGTTATTATATGACAGCGCATTGGGAATTAGCAGCAGCTATAACTGCCGTGTCCAAGTTTTGTTAGCCTAGCTTTGCTAGCCCCATCAAAAGTGCAACAATGCAAGTTAACAATAATTAAAACACTTATTTTTAATTTCACTCTGTATAATATGCCACACATGAATGTTTCCTTTAATTATGTAACCTCCATTAAAAACACAAATAGGTATTATTATATTTACTCTATTATTGATCTGATATAGCATATTTTAAGATGACATGCTCAACTTATGATTTGTCATTATGAGTTGCACTCAGTCTTGATGTTTTTCGTTGTTTGCTGTGTAGAATATCCTTTTAAAAGAAAATCCGTGCACCTCTCTGAAAATGAACATCCCAGAGCTTCGACTGATTGACAGCGACTTCCCAACTGATGATGTAGGACACACACACACACACACACACACACACACACACACACACACACACACACACACACACACACACACACACACACACACGCACACACACGCACACGCACGCACACACACACACACACACACACACACATACACACACACACACAATATCCATCTATCCGTTAATTCAGTCATCCATTTAAATATCTGATTTTCCATTTTGACCTCTCTCCATCCCCAGTACAGTCCAGCGTGTTGGAGAGACAGTTTCCACTCCAAGAGCCTGAGGCCTGCCGCTTCCATAAAGAGTAAGATACAACCAACACGATGAAGGATCCTTTAATGTCTCCTTACGTCTGTGAATTTGATTCTGTGTAACTCATTTGCGTGTGTGTGTGATTGCTTTTCTTGAAAATACATTAAATGGCAAACTGTAATAACAAAATGGATTACTCACCACAGGTTTTCTTCTCCACTCCATGTACAGCTTATCTTTCCATTTCAATCTATATTTTGTTAACCTGCATCAACCCTTACCCACCTATCTTATGTCATTTCTGTTTTGTTCTTTTGATAACAATAATAACAATCACAAGATAATAAAAAAAGTCAAATGCAACTTTATTGTCAATCTTCTGTTTGTGTGACACAAACAGGGAGATCGAAATGCTGTTTCTCACAATCCCGAGGAATAAAATAAAAATATTTATTATTTAAAATAAATGTACTGACATGATTCCTTAATTCTTGCTTTCAAATTAATATTTTCAGCACCTAATTTGGCATGAATGCAGCTAACAACACCTTTGACATTACATAGACATGGTCATGTAATCCATGTTAATAAATACATTCAGATTTTAGTATATTCATTGATCTCCTTACAATGTAACAACAGATCTTAATTGAACCTGCTCATTTAGATGAACTTGACCGGGCCCTTAGGTAAAAAGGGGCCCTGTGAACTAAATCTAAGAAGTCCTAACAGCAGACACTCTTTTTGAACCATTTCTTCTTCCCATGACACCTTCAAAGCAAAACGTTGGTTGTAACGTGCAACACAACGACATCTCATTTCACTTTATGAGTAGAGGGGCTACACATATTAAAGGTGTCCACAGGGAGGCAAAAGTCACTTAAATTAAAAACCACTTTATACCATGAGGTTTCATACTGTAGATTGCACCTTTGGACTTAAAATATTTTCTATCAGTTTTTCAATTAAAGCACCTAACACTTTGGATTAATGATGATCAGGCTTTAAAGGATGTAACGTGTGTACGATTACAATAGTTGTGTTATATCATGACTGTGATGGTATTACATCGTGAACAATATTTCCATCTGTTTAGCTACAGCAGTCCAGTCTGAGCGCAGGTCTTAAGCTCCTGTCATGTTTCCTTGTTGTTCCTTTGTGCTGCTCCTGTGTGCGGGCCATTCTGTCAGACACACCGCTCTGTTTGGCTAATTGGAGCATGGCCTGTTTACTGTCACACCAGTGACTCTTACCATGGAGAGATGAGATGGAGAGAATATGGAGGAGGGGAGGAGGGGAGGAAGAGAAAACTTTGGGGGATTTCACAACCGCCCACCCCCCACTCCTATTGTTTGATTGGAGGATAGCTTTACAATGAATCATAAAAAACGAATTAGCTCAATATACAGTATCTTTACTGAGAATATTGAGTGTAGTAATCAATGGGCATTTCAAAAGCCTCTTAAACATTTAGACCCTGTAAGAGAATGATAACCACGTAGGTCTAACCCTATCCTGGTCCTATGTGGTCCTGTACAGCAGGGGTGTCAAACTCAAGGCCCGGGGGCCGAATCCGGCCCGCAACTTCATTTGATGTGGCCCCGCAAGAGCTTGCCAAGAATATAATGTTTATTATATGGTTACATGCCACTTTACAGAAGCAGGTTGCCCATAAACTACATGTCCCACAATGCATCTTGTTTTGTGACTTGCGCAATGAAGAAACTTGCAATTATTTGCCCTGGACTTCTGCTTTCAGACGTAGTTAATTACTAAGTTATTATCCTATCCGATAATAATCCAATTCAGAGGCAATAATGTCATATAATACATTATTTTATATATGATATATTTATATATGTATATTTATATAGTTACCACCGGCCCTTTGAGTGCAACCATAATGTTAATGTGGCCCGCGATGAAATTGAGTTTGACACCCCTGCCGTACAGAGTGACTGCAGAGCCATTTGTTGCTCTTTGTCCTCTCTGTTTCCTCTCTGTTTCCTCTGTTTCCTCTCTGTTTCCTCTCTGTTTCCTCTCTGTTTCCTCTCTGCTTCCTCTCTGTTTCCTCTCTGTTTCCTCTCTGTTTCCTCTCTGCTTGCTCTCCGTTTCCTCTCTGCTTCCTCTATGCTTCCTCTCTTCTTCTTTGCTTACTATCTTATTTGCCCTCTGTTTGCCCTCTGTTTCCCCTCTGCTTCCTCTCTGCTTCCTCTCTGCTTTCTCTCTGCTTAATCAATGTTTCCCATTTGCTTCATTTCTGCTTCCTCTCTATACTCTGCATCGCTGAGCTTTGCTCCTTATTTCTCTCTCTTCTCTTTGCTCTGCCCCATTTTGTAACCCCCTCTTATCTATCCTCTCATCCCCTTTATCCCTATTAGTCTCTTGACACCCCCCTCCTCCCTTTTCCCATTTCCCTTGTTTCCACATTTCCCCCTTTCTCCCCTATCTTGCCCTAGATATTTATACGTTCATTTTGTGGGCTGGATTCCCCATCCTTCCCTCCAGTCTCTTCCCCTCCATCACCTCTCCTTGTGCCTCCCCTCTCAGGTCTCCTGGATGCAGACTGGGAGCAGCAGATCAGAGGAGGAGGTGCCAGAGAAGAAGGGGGAGGAGGATGGTGCGGTGTCCCTCTGTTGTCGACAGCAACCCCCATGTCAGTCAGGTCTCCAAGCCCCTCCCCGTCCCCCCCGGGAATGAGGGGGAGGAGGCGGAGGGAGGGGGAGGCGGCAGCAGCGTTGGATGCTGCAGCAGCGAGAGGAGCATCGTTCATTCCTCCTACCAGCCCCCCCCTCCTGCGCTCCATCTCCGCTGCAGAGGAGGAGGCTGCCGGCCGCGGAGGCTTACCCAGACGACAGGCTCCCTTCCCCGGCTGCAAGCCCAGCCCAGGCTCCCTGCTCAGCTCTGGACCCCCTGCTTCCCCAATGGAGCCTCTACCCACCCAGGGACAGACTCTGAGGCACTACACAGCCTCCCGACCACGGCCACGACGCACACATACACAGCCCCCGTCCTCCAGGCCTCAGGTAAGAACACACACATACCCATAAACACCAACCACTCACCACACACACAATTTGAGTGAGGGAGCAGAAATACATTTGCATACATACCAACAGTAATACATACAAAATATGATTTATACTCTTAGATATGCTCAGTTATACCAGGGACAGGGGAAGGAGAGATGGATGAAGGATGGAGGGAAGGGTATATGAGGTAGGCAGCTAACTGCACGACTACAGATGGATCCCAGAGGAGGAAGAGATGGAAATGGAGGAAGTCGAAACAATACCATTAGAATACAAATAAAGGAAATGGAGGGATGAAGGGAATAATGCTTCTATTTCAACCTAGGTCAATGCAGCAAAATACACATATATCTATCTATCTATCCATTTATTGCTGTATTGCTTTCCTTTTTATGATCCTGTATTAATAATGGAAGCCATCTTTATCTTTGCATTCTCTGGCTCCTTGTAGTTGTGCGAGGGTGTTTGTGTGTATGTGTTTGTGCGTGCGTGTGTGTGTGCAACACGTTCTCACTCCCAACCCGTCACATGTTGACGGTCGGTCAGGGCCCCTCCCCGTCACTCTATTACGGACAGGGTACCCCTTGAGAGTCAGTTTTCAACGGGCAGGGCGTCCCATAGACCTTCATAGAGCTCCCATAGCGTTGATAATAGACGCCATGAGAACGCTCCTCGACGGTCGGTTGTTATTGTCAATATCAGTGGCGAGCCGTGAATTTTATACCTAGGCCCTCTGACCCCCACCCCTTCCCTCTAGTTATTACGTCACAGCGTATACTTCAGCGGAATATCAAAACAACGGCCCGGGGTGCAAAACGCAGCAATGAAAGCGACCCTCTACCACACAAAACAACACCTGTAAATAACCCTATTTGTGGTTTTTGAAATTGCAAAGGATATTGCATTGTGTTTGTTACTTTCGTTGCAGTTGTATGTCTTAAGTGTAATTTGGCATGCTTTTATTTTGAAGGCGAGTTAACGCTATTGACAGGAAGTTGTTGTTGTTATGGAAACAAGAACAGTTTCACAGCGGGCGGAACTTGACATAAAGTCCGCGATAATAACACCCACCCATTTAGAGGGAAGATATGATTGGTCAATTGTACTGTCATTTGACATTACTCTCTCGTTCAGTTACTATAGCGGGGCCCTCTGTGAATTCATAGCTGGACCGCCTGGACGTCCAACAGCTCCTCTCTTCACAGTTACGGCCCGTCTACACTACAGGCATCAAAAAATCTTGAAGCTGGGCGTGTCTGAAGCGTGGCAATTTTTTGCGAGCAACGCGACCAACAACCAATCACATGAATCTCCCGCCCCCGACATACAAAGCAATAGCAATGTTAAAACGAAGTAAACTGGATATAAAATCCCCAAACAGGCGAAAACCTACCAGTTTCACCCACTGTCTCTACCACCTCCCTCCATGCCTGGTTCCTCCGGTTTGTATCCCGGTAAATAGTTCTGGTCGGAAAGAACCGGGTGATTTGCTACCGTAATTTCTCGTTTGGAATATGAGGAAATGAACTGCGGTCTGGCTCTCCCAGCTTGCACGCGGTTTGATTGGCTAGCGCTTGTACTGGCGGGAATTGCAAAAACGGGATTTGATTGGCTGACGCCAGCTTCGAGCAAGCATCGAGCCTCAAAAGTTGAACATTGTTCAACTTTTGACACCGATAGACGCTCGCGATGCTTGCAATGCCTTGCCATGCTACCCACAATGCAGTTCGGCGAAGTTTGAAAATATCCTACGTCACCCCATTCAAATGAATGGGCGAAGCGTTGAAAGCATTTTTTGACGCCTGTGTAGACAGGCCGTAACACGCAGAGACGAGCTTCTTTCATTTAACCCTTCACATTCCAACAGAAACTGAATAGGCAGATTCGAAGGATTTATTTCTTTGGAAATGTTATTTAAAATACAATTAAATCAAGTTATTTTGATAAAACTAATGAAAAATATAACTAAAAAAATATATTAAAAAATATTATTTTATTTAATGTTTTTAAATATTATTTTGTAGAATATCTTAGGCCCTCATAGAGGGCCTAGAGGGCCCTGACGGCTCGCCACTGGTCAATATTAATATAATAATAATCTATTTTTTAATAGTCACACTCGATTTTGCCGATTTTCTTGTTGCCCCAGCTGGTTGACACCTCTTTTAGCAGAAACAAAGGCTACATTAATGTATTAAATCAATGTTAATCCATGTGTGTGGTTGTGGAATTAATGGACGTGCTGTTGTGCGATTGCGTTGCCAGGCAAGTTTACGAACTCTTCAACTACAACCCTAATTATATTTTAAAACATTTTAAAAGGCCTCACGAAATACTTTAATGTAAATTAAAATGTAAATGTGAAGGGATTTGTGTAATGTGGTGATTGACATTGTTCACCCACGGATCTAAGGGTTGGGGTATTGTTCCGCACGGACATTTTAGTTAACCGGACTTCCTGTTGATGTGAAATCCGAAAACATATTTTTAAAATAAAATAATACTTTATTCCGAGTTTGCTTGCTTTTTTCTTTGGAGATCATCACATAACGGCATTGTAATACACGGTTCGGCTGCATTAAATATTACATATCTGTCGTAGTTCTCTATTTATAGAGCCCTGATGAGAAGACTTCTAGACAAACAGGAAGAACTGCCGCCGAAAATGAATATGTGACGTGGATCATAAATATATCAGCAATTAAACAACATCTTCAATTTCTCTTCACAATATAAGTCTCCTTGCAGTATCAATACTAATTCGGCTGACTTATATATTTGATCCAATCGGTATATTGGTATATTTACACCATAACGGTGCACAGCTGATATAAAGGGACACCTGGTGGTTAAAGCACGTTATTGAAATGTATTATTTTTATTATTAGATATTAATAGGAGACACAGACAGACAAACTAATAAGGCTTTATTTAAACATTAAAGAATACTTTAGGTTAAGGTCTTATTTTGAATAAGAAAAAAGCTTTGGGGGTATAAATATTAAGCCTGACAAAGTACTAATATATTGCTTTTCCTTATTTTAACTGATATTATACATATGTATTATACTCTTATAAGATGTATGTAGATTGTATAAGAAATGTGCAGAATACGACAGTTTAATGGTGGAGGTATACACACATATTGATAGATGTCTTGTAATGCACTGTTGAGGAACCTGCGACCCAAGTTTTTTATCTCCGACCTTGTCAGGTATTGAACAATCAATAAATAAAGAACATAGAATTATTCAATATAAAACACAGAATTTGTGTGATTATACTAAATGATTTACAAATAAACACCACTGCATATTTACAACTGTTACACATGCTGATGTAACGCAAATGTTTCCAACTTGGGATCAATAAAGTATATCTTATTTTAAGATGATCGATGGCTACCGCCATATTTGCAAAATGTGCCTCTGAACCTTGACAAGTGAATGTTTCAGGCTTATCAATGAACAACAGGAGGGGTCACAGACATAAGACCAGCTGTTAAATAAAGCTCTTCTGACCTTAGCTGGCATGTGGGTAATGCTGCCCATTATGGGCACAAGCAATTTTCACCCATTTATTAATTATATGTTTTAAATTTGAGTGTTTCCTATCCCCTAAAGCTCCAGGGATGTGCATAGTTTAATACTGGCAACTTCTTATCATGGGAAATACGAAAACGTCTTTTAAAACTACAATTCCCAGCAGAGACGTGCCATAGAACATGTTGCGAAACACACAATAGCCAGCATGTGTAGTTCTTGGGATGAGGTGGGGGAGGGGGGGACGGGGTGGACCCGTTCAAATCCAGTTTTGGACTGTCTGCCGTGGTTCCATCCCATTTCAAAGTGCTGTTCGACACTCGGCGTAACCCTCGGAGCACACTCAAACATCCAATCACAGAGCTTGAGGACTATCACGGGGTTTGTCAAGCGAAGCCGAGAGAATACTTACTTCTGGGTGTAAAATTCTCTAAAGCAACTACTATGAGCTGCTCCGACCCTCGGTCCTGACTCCAACTTGTGTTTATTAATCAAACAAATAAATAAACACAGGGATAATTATGTGTTATTGTTGAGTAAATAACAGTGTGTGGTTTAGAAAAGAATACAAAATTAGAAGGAAAAAACGATCAAAGAATACAGATTTCAGTATTCTGAGCCCCTACTCTCCCCATAACTGACGGCAACTAACCCTAACCCTAAAGAAGTAAAAACAATAAGTGTGGCTTGATATTGAGTAAGAAAAAGGTTGATAAACGCTGTGAGAATGGATCTGCGGAGAGCATTTCGCCACGATGCCAACTCGTCTATTACCAACGTTCAGGGAGCTCTATGCAAATCAATGGGATGCCCTGCCTGTTGAAAACTGACTCTCAAGGGGTACCCTGCGTAATAAAGTGACGGGGAGGGGCCCTGACCGACCGTCAACATGTGACGGGTTGGGAGTGAGAACGTGTGTCTGTGTCTGTGTGTGTGTGTGTGTGTGTGTGTGTGTGTGTGTGTGTGTGTGTGTGTGTGTGTGTGTGTGTGTGTGTGTGTGTGTGTGTGTGTGTGGCCTAGCATTACTATACTTGTGGGGACCTAAATCAGTCACGTGTGGGGACTCGCCTCCCTTATGGGGACAAATTGGAGGTCCCCATGAGGGGAATCATTAATTTTAGGGTGAAGACTTGGTTAGGTTTAGGATTAGGGTTAGGGTAAGGGTAAGGGTTAGGGTTAGGCATGTGTTGGTTATGGTTAAGGTTAGGATAAGTCTCCAGGAAATGCAGATGGATGTGTGTGTGTGTGTGTGTGTGTGTGTGTGTGTGTGTGTGTGTGTGTGTGTGTGTGTGTGTGTGTGTGTGTGTGTGTGTGTGTGTGTGTGTGTGTGTGTGTGTGTGTGTGTGTGTGTGTGTGTGTGTGGCACATGCAAGTTGGGTGTGGTGTTCCCTGGGTTGTTCCCAGTGATTTCTCTCTCTCTCCTTCTCTCTCCTGGGAATGCTTTCACTAAGTCAATTATTCATGTTTTCACATTAATGGGGGTCCCTGTCTTGGTGCTTTACCTGTGTAAAAAAAAGAGGATTTCTCTTCATCTATATGGTGACCTTGTGTGTGTAAATGTTATCGTGCATGTGATCTCTCCTTTTGAAAAATACACATTTGGCATTTTGGTATGTAGGTGTCAATGTAAGGTGGTGTTGTTTTTCACTAACACATACTATTTGATTTTATAAAAGGATATTACTACAGATTATGTACGATCAGTCTTCTCGTCAGTGATTAATGAGAGACTCTGGGTCCCTACTGACTAAACTTTAATAATGTATTTAGCAACTTCTTGCCCAACAACAAATGTTGACAGAAATGGGATAGAGACAATTGGCTAGCAGCATGCTATTTATGGTTATTGTAAAAAAATCCCTGTTAAATGGCTGGAACATGATGAAGCCTTGTTTCCACAGTTGAATAAAAGACAACAAATGTTTTATTAAGTTAACATGTTTTGCTAACGGAAATGTACTTTAATAACAGCTAATGCCAATTAAGCTGCTAGCTTTATTTGAGTTGAGAGGAGAGGCTAGCATTGGCCTGCTGGCATGCTAGTTTGAGTCAAGAAGGGCTGGCATTACCATGTTAGCGTGCTAGCTTTAGTTTGGAGAGGCTGCATAATTGTTATTATTTCATCTAATAAGAGGCAAGTCTGATACATTTCTGTGCTCACATCTTCATGTCTTGAAAACTACAGGACTATTCCCATTTTGCCAGTGTAAAGCTTTATTGTTTTTCTTTACTTATTCTTAGCAAGACGATAAGCTAGCATTCGCCTGCTGGCATGCTAGTTTGAGTCAAGAGGGGCTAGCATATACTATAGCAACCCAGTCTCACGGCATTTCGTGTCATATCCACGACATTTAATCTATTGATTCCTTAGTTTACTCTAAGGTACTCGAAAGGAGGGTCAGGCCGATTGTCGAACCTCAGATTGAGGAGGAACAATGCGGATTCCGTCCTGGTCGTGGAACGACGGATCAGCTTTTTACTCTCGCAAGGATCCTGGAGGGGGCCTGGGAGTACGCTTATCCGGTCTACATGTGTTTTGTAGACTTGGAGAAGGCGTATGACCGAGTTCCCAGGGAGTTACTGTGGGAGGTGCTGCGGGAGTATGGGGTGAGGGGGTCTCTACTCAGGGCCATCCAATCTCTGTACTCCCAAAGCGAGAGCTGTGTCCGGGTCCTCGGCAGTAAGTCGGACCCATTTCCGGTGAGGGTTGGCCTCCGCCAGGGCTGCGCTTTGTCACCAATCCTGTTTGTAATATACATGGATCGGATTTCGAGGCGTAGTCATGGGGGAGGGGGTCTGCAGTTCGGTGGACTAAGGATTGCACCACTGCTTTTTGCAGATGATGTGGTTCTAATGGCTTCATCGGTCTGCGACCTTCAGCACTCACTGGATCGGTTCGCAACCGAGTGTGAAGCGGCTGGGATGAGGATCAGCACCTCCAAATCTGAGGCCATGGTTCTCAGCAGGAAACCGATGGACTGTCCACTCCAAGTAGGGAATGAGTCCTTACCCCAAGTGAAGGAGTTCAAGTATCTCGGGGTCTTGTTCTCGAGTGAGGGAACAATGGAGCGTGAGATGGGCCGGAGAATCGAAGCAGCGGGAGCGGTACTGCAGTCGCTTTACCGCACCGTTGTGACGAAAAGGGAGCTGAGCCAGAAGGCAAAGCTCTCTGTCTTCCGGGCCATTTTCGTTCCTACCCTCACCTATGGTCATGAAGGATGGGTCATGACCGAAAGAACGAGATCGCGGATACAAGCGGCCGAGATGGGTTTTCTCCGCAGGGTGGCTGATGTCTCCCTTAGGGATAAGGTGAGAAGTTCGGTCATCAGGGAGGGACTCGGAGTTGAGCCGCTCCTCCTTCGCGTCGAAAGGAGCCAGTTGAGGTGGTTCGGGCACCTAGTTAGGATGCCACCTGGGTGCCTCCCTAGGGAGGTGTTCCAGGCACGTCCAGCTGGGAAGAGACCAAGGGGTAGACCTAGGACCAGGTGGAGGGATTATATCTCTTCGCTGGCCTGGGAGCGCCTTGGGATCCCCCAGTCAGAGCTGGTTGATGTCGCCAGGGAAAAGAAAGTTTGGGGCTCTCTGCTGGAACTGCTACCCCCGCGACCCGACCACGGATAAGCAGGAGAAGATGGATGGATGGATGGATTCGTGTTCACCAACACGATTTTCCCCTCTTTATTTTTCGTGTCACACAGAACGATTTTAAAAGCAATGTATTTCTATTGGTAGTGTGTTTCGTGCCTGCACCACGTCTTTTTGTCCGGTCGGGTCTTGGAAGACCGGAAGCTGTGGGGTTCATAAAAACATGTTCTTACTCAATATCAAGCCACAATTATTGTTTTTATTTTAAATCATCAGGAAAATAAATGGGGCTCAGAATACTGAAATCTGTATTTTAAAAATATTTTTTTCCTTCTAATTTGTTATTCTTTTCTAAATAACACAATGTTATTTACTCAACAATAGCACACAATTATCCTTGTTTTTATTTATTTGTTTGATTCTATAATCTCTGGCTTTTTTGCCGTTCCTCAGGAACGGAATTTCAAAATAAAATAACCGGAAACAGATTCACACCCACTCAGTGTTGAAGCTCGGTGATTGGATTGTTTAGCCTCAATGCACGTTGGGATATGGTGTTAATGCGATATGAAATCCGAAAAACATTTTCAAAAAAAAGAAAATAATACTTTATTCCGAGTGTGCTTGCTTTTCTCTTTGAAAGTCATCACATAACTGCATTGTAATACACGGTTCGGCTGCATTAAATATTACACATCTGCCGTAGTTCTTTATGTATAGAGCCCTGATTAGAATACCTTTGGACAAACCGTCCAATATGAATATACTGAATATGTGACGTGGATCATAAATATATCAGCAATTAAACAACATCTTTCATTTCAATCTTTATTTCGAACAGATTAAAAAAATAACAAATAAAAAATAACAAATGTGAAAAAACAGAATACCGTATTGTTAAAATAGAGTATTTATCCACATTCATGATACAAAAAAAGTCTTCATATTAGTTATAATAATAAATCATATGTGTCCGAAAGGGAGCAGGAGGAAGCAAATGCTTATTAATTCCCACCCCTTACTTGATCAATAATTGTCCTTTAAATCATTATGCAAGTTATTCCTACTTACATTTACATTTATACATACATATACAATAATTTCTCATCTTCAATCACCTTTCTTCATTCTCATAGTTTTCCAAAAAAGTGTTTCTGTACATCCCTTTAAACTGAATTATGCTTGTGCTATGTTTTAACTCCTGCTCCAAACCATTCCATAAAATCACCCCACAGATTGTTAAACTCATACTTCTCAGAGTTGTTCTGACCTTGAGTTGTACAAAATGTAGATTTCCTCTCAAATGATACCCACCCTCTGTCTATGAACAATGTTTTTAATTTCCTAGGAAGTAGATTATGTCTTGCTCTGTACATGATTTGTGCCGTTTTAAATTTAACCAGATCAGTGAACTTCAATATGTGTGACTTCAAAAATAATACATTAGTGTGTTCAAGATATCCAACATTATTGATAACTCTTATAGCCCTTTTTTGTAATGTGCATAACTGCTGTAGGTTGGTTTTGTACGTGTTTCCCCAAATCTCCACACAGTAAATCAGATATGGCAATATTAGTGTGTTATATAGAGTATACAATGAGTTGTAGTCCAGAATGTGTCTGGCTTTTCCCAATATTGCGATAGTCTTAGCCAGTTTTGCTTTTACATGAGTGATATGAGGTTTCCAGCTGATTTTGTGGTCTAAAACCACACCAAGGAACTTAATTTCATATACTCTTTCTATGTTTATGTTATCTAGTATTAATTCCACCTGTGTATTTTTTGTTTGTTTTCCAAATAACATAATCTCTCTGAAGAACCAGCACCTTACCGTGGTAGAGAGGTTTCTGTGCCCTGATGAACCTGGGGGCTGTGTTGTCTGGAACCTTGTGTTCCTGGTAGGGTCTCGCATGGCAAAGGGGCCAGACTAAGATTGGTTCAAAAGACCTCATGAAAGACGACACAGGAAGTGAGGATACCTGGCCCGGAGGAAGCCCGGGGTCCACTTCTGGAGGAGAAGGAGGACTCGTCAGCGAGCGTCTGGTGGCCGGGCTTGCCACGGAGCCCGGCCGGGCACAGCCCGAAAAGGCAACGTGGGCAACACCTCCGCTTCTCCGTCCCGCGGGCCCACCACCTACGGGAAACAGCGATGGGGTCGGGTGCGCTGCCAGAAGGGTGCCAGTGAAAGCAGAGGGTCTCGACGGACCAGACCCGGGCGACAGAAGCTGGCTTTGGGGACGTGGAACGTCACCTCTCTGGGGGGGAAGGAGCCGGAGCTTGTGCGGGAGGTGGAGCGTTACCAGTTGGATCTGGTTGGGCTCACCTCTACTCACAGCGTCGGTTCTGGAACCTTACTTCTGGATTGGGGTTGGACTCTATTCTTCTCCGGAGTTGCTCAAGGTGTGAGGCGCCGGGCGGGTGTGGGGATACTCACAAGTCCCCGGTTGGGTGCTTCGTTGTTGGAGTTTACCCCAGTGGACGAGAGGGTCGCCTCCCTACGCCTGCGGGTTATGGGGGGGAAAACTCTGACTGTTGTGTGTGCTTATGCACCAAACAGCAGTTCAGAGTATACAACCTTCTTGGAGACCCTGGAAAGAGTCCTGTATGGGGCTCCTGAAGGGGACTCTTTAATCTTGCTGGGAGACTTCAACGCACATGTGGGCAATGATGGAGACACTTGGAGCGGCGTGATTGGGAGGAACGGCCCCCCTGATCTGAACCGGAGTGGTGGTTTGTTACTGGACTTCTGTGCTAGTCATGGATTGGCCATAACAAACACCATGTTCGAACATAAGGATGCTCATAAGTGTACGTGGTACCAGAGCACCCTAGGCAGAAGGTCCATAATAGATTTCGTTATCGTATCATCGGACCTGAGGCCGTATGTTTTGGACACTCGGGTAAGTTGTCAACTGATCACCATCTGGTGGTGAGTTGGGTCGAGTGGCAGGGGAAGCCTCTGGATAGACCTGGTAAGCCCAAACGTGTAGTTCGGGTGAACTGGGAACATCTGGAGGAGGCCCAAGTTCAGGAGGCCTTCAACTCACACCTCCGGCTGAGCTTTTCGGGCATTCCTGTGGAGGTTGGGGACATTGAACCAGAGTGGTCGGTGTTCAAAGCCTCTATTGCCGAAGCCGCAGCGGGGAGCTGTGGTCTCAAAGTCTTAGGTGCCTCAAGGGGCGGTAACCCTCGAACCTCCTGGTGGACACCGGTGGTCAGGGAAGCCGTCCGACTGAAGAAGGAGGCCTTCAGGGATTTTTTATCCCGGGGGACTCCCGAGGCATTTGCAAGGTACCGACAGGCCCGAAGGGCAGCAGCCTCAGCTGTGGCCGAGGCAAAGCAGCGGGTGTGGGAGAAGTTCGGATAAGACATGGAAAAGGACTTTCGGGCGGCACCAAAGTTGTTCTGGAAAACTGTCCAACACCTCAGGAGGGGGAAGCAGGGAACCATCCAAGCTGTGTACAGTAAGGATGGGACGTTGTTGACCTCAACTGAGTGTTAGGGCGTTGGAAGGAACACTTTGAGGAATTCCTGAACCCGACAACTCCGCCCTCTATGTTAGAGGCAGAGCTGGAGTATGACGGGGGATCAACACCAATCTCCCGGGGGGAGGTCACTGAGGTCGTCAAACAACTCCACAGTGGCAAAGCCCCGGGGGAGGATGAGATCCGCCCAGAAATGCTGAAGGCTCTGGGTGTTGAGAGACTGTCATGGTTGACACGTCTCATCAACGTTGCGTGGAAGTCGGAAACAGTACCGACGGAGTGGCAGACCGGGGTGGTGGTTCCCCTTTTCAAAAAGGGGGATCAGAGGGTGTGTGCCAATTACAGAGGCATCACACTACTCAGCCTCCCCGGGAAAGTTTACTCTAAGGCAGTGGTTCCCAAACGGTGTGCCGCGGCACACTGGTGTGCCGTGAGGCAAGTCCGGGTGTGCCGTGGGATTTTGTGACAACCATACATTATTATTGCAATATACAACTACACAAAAATAATTATTTTTTAATTTACTATATCAGTACTTTGTAGGTTTATATGTACGTAATCTGCTCGACTTGCGCGTCCACATCTCCACGTGCAGTGCTGCATAAACATGGCTGAGTCAGCGATAACTTTCGAGGGGTGGAGGTATGCCCATTATTTTGAGTTCGTCCGAAGAATAGACAGGAATGTGACGGTGAGGTGCAAACTGTGTCCAGGCCAGAAGCTGTTATCCACTGCTGTAAACACCACGTCAAACCTCAACAAGCACCTGCAAAGAACACATGCTAAGGTGAAGCTACCGCACACGCTATTTGTTGTTTGTTTATATCACGTAGTCTGTTCTTCTTCTCTGTCTTCCGGTTGTTGCCTGCTTTGAATGACAAATACACACTACCGCCGCCTGCTGGTAAGGAAAGTTATTGCCACTCACGCATGCGCAGTTCGTACGTGTTTGACGAGTAAGGTAACGAGTAAAGTAACGAGTTACTTTATGTAGATAGTAACGAAGTAGTGTAATATATTACTTTTTTTTAAAAAGTAATATGTAATATATTACATTTTTTTAGTCACGACCCCATCTCTGGAGTTGGCGTTCTCTACTCTGATTTACATGAAGAACAACAGGAGGTCACGGCTCTCTGTTGAACAGGACTTGCGAGTGGCCCTCTCCTCAGTGCCACCAAGGATTAAAAAATTCTGCGCGCCCCGACAGGCACATGTATCTCACTAATTTATAAGTCGGCAAAATATTTACAATAGCACATGTTTCAATGCTGATTGCTGAAATGTTATATTTATCATTTGTAGTTCAGGACCATGGACAATGCAGCTTCCTTGCATTGACAGTTCTCTGTGCTGAATTTCTGCTGAGTTTCCTTTGCCTCATTTTTAATGTTGTGACCTGTCTGGTTTAAATGAGTGTGTCGCTGCTTTGATGAAGCCTAATTTGATAAAGTTTCAAATTCATTTCTGAAATATTTCGTTAATAAATATTTCATGAGTAATATAGTTGTCTTTGTCACATTTTATTTGGCATTAGTAAATAATTATGCACATTTACAGATATTTTACATGATAAGGGCTATTTTGCACAATAGGTGTGCCTTGAGATTTTTACTTGTCCTTTGGTGTGCCTTGGGCACAAAAAGTTTGGGAACCACTGGTGTAGTGTCTTCGGCCGTCCTAAACTCCGAAATGTTTTTCGGATTTCATATCGCATTAACACCATATCCCAACGTGTATTGCGGCTAAAACATCCAATCACCGAGCTTAAACCATAGCTGAGGATCTTGGGTAATCAGTTCAGTGGGTGTGTATCGCAATGATGCTCGAAATGTCCCATATAGGCCTACGTCTGTTTCCGGTTATTTTATTTTGAAATTCAGTTCCTGAGGAACACGAATCAATAGATTAAAGGTCGTGACTATAACACGAAATGCAGTGAGACTGGGTTGACTATAGTGTGCTAGCTTTAGTAATGAGAGGCTACAGTATTATCCTTATTTCATCTAATCTCTAAAGAAGAAAAGCCTGATGTATTTCTGTGCTAATATCTAAATGTCAACATCCATGTCGTCTTTACAAAGAATAATTGCAAGTTATTAGCGTGCAATTTAGCACATTTCAGAAGAGTTAGTATGGGTAGCATTTTTGATATAGGAAAAAACAAAGAACTTGGGGAAAAATGTATCCCCTTAATGGGAACTAAACTTAAAAAGCTGCAGGAGGACACTTTTCTTTAGGCTTGAACCCCAGCAGAACCTTTTGTGCTGCTAAAAGTAAGCCTTTCACAAATACTCTCTTTAGTATTATGCTCAAATGGTTCTACGTAAAATATTTAAGTTGCTATAACCTAAAGTGTTGCACAATGGTACAATTTCAAGACTTTTTTTAAGTACAACAGTGCCAAACAAAATGGGCCATATGGAGTCATCACTGTTTTGTTGTATAGTACTACAAACATGAACTGACTCAGTCAGTAGGGGCTTGGACTGTGAGCCGTAGGGTCGCCGGTTCAAGTTCCCGAACAGACTTAAAGTATGGAGTGTGGACTGCTACTTGGAGAGGTCCCAGTTCACCTCCTGGGCCCTGCCGTGGTGCCCTTGAGCAAGTCACCGGACATCCCCCTTCCCCCCCTCACTTCCATTGCTCCCCGGGCGCTGTACAATAGCTGCCCATACTACTGTATATATACAGTAGTACTCCTACTCCTAGTAGTACTCCTACTACTAGGATGGGTTAAATGCAGAGGCCACATTTCACTGTGTGTGCTGTGTGCTCTGCATGTGTGACCATTAAAGAGGGTTTCATCCCTCCGATTCTATCTATCTATTAAAAGAATACTTGACAGTATTATTTATGCTTATGAACTCACTCAGTGCTGACCCTGCAGAAAGGTTATTGCTGGTCATTCTAGTTTGGAACTTTCCTCTCTTTCTATGTTCTGCTGGGTGTCCCGTCATTGTTAGGCAAACTGGAGACAACATGTATACATTTAAATAACTTTTTCATTATCTCTGTGATGCATTCTAGGGAGGGATTCTGTTACTCCTAGTTTAAGACGGCCATCCATCAGCATAACTATACACACCAATCCCATACCAAGGATCAAGGGATTTAAAAATGTATCTATGAGTATTTAAAATGAATAGTAAAGCAGGCTTACAGCATGCAAACCAAGGAAAGAGGCAGGCACATAACAGTTGGCTAGAACACAAGGTACCATAGGAGGCTCTGGCAAACCTTCCACTGTACTGTATATTGAGGAACTACACTGTAACCATATGAGCAGCAGCCATGGGGAGGATCCCAGATTACAAGGGTAGACAGGAGGTTCACAAAGGCAACCTGAGTTTAGTCATCTATAGTGGACAGGTGTGGAAAATGACATAAACCGCTCATAAGAAGACAGAGAACATCTGAAGGATATGAGGGGTGGCAGAAATAGAGCTAATGTCATATCTTCAGATGCACATCATATCAGACGTTTATCAACTCCAGACCAGCATCTTGAACTCTGGAATAAGGACAGTGTGTGATGATTAAATGTGGTAAAAAGGTGGTTAGCATTAACATTGTTTGTTTCTTGCAACACGATGTTCCTTGCCCACATGCTGCGTGGTGAAGTTTTACATCCACCTGCTCCATCAGGCTGTGAGGGGGGAGGGCAGTGTGCTGCTGCCCAGGCTGCCTGGCTGTCTCTGCACCCATGGGAGGAATTGTGTTTGCTCCTCTGCTGTTCAATGAGCTCGCTTGCTGGGTGCGCTTAGGGCAGATAATGCAAAGCAATAGATGCCAACTTAACTACACTTGTCGATACAGTAAAAACTGTGTGTGTGTGTGTGTGTGTGTGTGTGTGTGTGTGTGTGTGTGTGTGTGTGTGTGTGTGTGTGTGTGTGTGTGTGTGTGTGTGTGTGTGTGTGTGTGTGTGTGTGTGTGTGTGTGTGTGTGTGTGTGTGTGTGTGTGTGTGCTTGCAAGCGTGTGTTTATATGTCTGCCGATAACTGTGCCGTTTTGGCATGTAGCACACAGACAGGTGGCTGTAAAGGAGGAGGCACAGAATGAAAGAGAGGCACATTATTTTTCATTGGATGATAGAGAGAGCTGGAGAGAGCTTGGAGATGAACACTGCGTTCACTGACAGGCGAATGTCCCATTTTTATGATTTTGGAGCTTTCATGTATTATAGCTATCACGTATAAGTGTTTCTATTTTCGAGGTCTTTCGACATTTTTAGTATACGTCAATATTTAGTTCATCTGTTGTGTTAGCCCTGTTGTGCATGTTTCACTATGAGGCTACAGCTGTCACCATCTTTAATGTGTAAAGTTTGTATATACATTTGGGGCCTTTTTTAGAGACAAAGAGCGATGTCAGAAAATCTTGCAATGGGAAATACAAGCAACTGAACCTTTAATGAGTTCAGTTACCACGGTTACAGGTAGTGTTCTCCTAAATGGTGAGATTAGTTATCTGTTTGTGTCTGACTGACATTCAGACACATACTTGATGTCTCTGCTCTGTGGAAGTCTGCTCAGTCCAGGTATCATTAAAAAAATTGCCAATATTTCCATGATTTTAGCTTTGTCCGTTAGTATTTGACCTTTTTATCAGAATTCCCAGTGCCCATGATGACATCTTCATATTTCTGGTTTTCAAGCTTATAGTTCAAAACTTACGCTTAAGAAGACGTTCTGTATATTTCACATAAATAGATTAAAATAGTTGCTGATACATTTGAAGTCATTTCATTAATTGACTAAATCAAATGTGTATGCTACATTGATTTGTTCTAAATGGCTGTATTTATTGTGGTTTTGATTTAGATTAAAGTGTCCCATATGTGCACAGTAAACTTCTCATACTATAACTCCTGCATTATTATAACCTAGAGGTTGTATTGACTCATATTTACAGTTCATAGTCGACAAAGAAAGTAAAGATGGCTGCCATGCTGTTCATGGTGACCTGTTGTTCTTGCCCTCTTGGAAGTAGAAGTGGTTGTATTCCTATTTGACTCTTCATCCTGCTGTTACACAACTTAATATAACTGTCGTCATTTTAAATAGTCAGCATTTATAGGGTTATACCTGTTCCCTTGTTCTGCTACATGTAGAAACAGTGAATGACATTTTCTACAATAAAAGGGTAAACAAAAGTGAGTTTCCACAGCCTGGGGGCGACCCAGTTAAAATATTGCTTACACTTGACAACTATCCTGAACTAAAACAACGTCATCTCATCCACAGCAGCTTGACAAATTCAATTAAAACCAGAATGTCTTTTATTTACAGTAGCACTGAATGATGGAAACATAATTAGCTCAAATGTAGGCGGTGATCAATTATGTATGACTACATAGAATATAAATATTGGGACTAAATGGAAATAGTAGTATTGCACTTATACAGTAGTAAGTCAATTTGGATAAAAGTGTCACAATATACATTTTGTAAAATGTTAAGCTGCACTTATCTCTCTACTTTAGGCTCATATTAGGTGAGATATCAGGTTTGCACCTCTTTAACTTTATAGAAGCAACCCAGTTTGCTGATGTTTAAAACAACCAGGTGAACATCAAGGTGGATGGATACATAAATGATACAAGGCTGGAAAAGCAGGACATTTTTTGAAACATGATGAGCCGAATCACATGGGACATAGTATTTAGAAGTCTGGCTGCACCTTTAATAAAGATCTGATTCCTAAATCTTTACATAAAGTAGGTGCTAGTTGGGAAAAAAGAGAGGGGGGCTAGCTGGATAGTATCTGTGACGGTGTGTGAAGCAGGTAGGACCCAAATGCAGAATAAAGTGACAATTAGTGATGTTACGTATTGCACCGAGGCTTCGGAGCATGTGTCGAGTAATCCCGAAGCTTTTTGTGAAGCATGTATCGAGGCTTGTATCGTTTTGGGCCAGTGACGTCATCGATGACAAACGAAGCCTCGCTGCCTGTCGATACCACGTGACTGCTTCAGGAAGCGATTCAGATCGGTTGAACCGTTGAACCACAACGCTCATATTACCCATGGATGTATAATAAGAACCATATTACCCCTCCTGTACCCGGGCCTGGTGACACGATGGAATCAAGAGAGCTCAGACCCTCACTTATAGAGGTCGGAACATGTCATAAGTATAAATAGATACAAGCATAAATAAATGTAGGAATAAAAACATGAATAAATAAATACAGGAATACATATCTTGCAGTGTTTTCAGGGAGACTCAGCGTGTGTGCTGTGGCTCAGCTGGAAAGCAGTTGACTCATGACCGCAGGGTCCCCGGTTCAACGACTGAACAATACGTATTTTTTGTTGTTTATAAAAGCTACAGCTAAATGACATAATGTAGTTAATAAATGTATTCTTTGATATGGTTTAGCCTTTCTCAGGCTACAACATGGTTAAGTTTACGAATATTATGAAGGAATACAAATCCCTCTTTGCAATGTGTACCAGCCTCCTTAGGCTTTTCAATCACAATCATTCAACTGGAATAAATACAATATTGTTAACATGAACATATGATTTAATGTTGGTTGTTTAGAGTTATTCTAAGGCTTTACTCATTGGGAACTCGGTATGAGATAGAGCACACTGTTGAGATGTCCAATCTGCCTGTTTTACACACTTTGACCAACAGGGGGGTTTGTGTTCAAATGAAGCCCATGATGAAGCCTCATGAGATGAACCCTTTTGCGAACCAATTGGCTGGAAAGCTTCAAAGCTTCATAAGGCTTCATCTCACCATCACTAGTGACAATTCCTTTATTTCAAGGCTAGGTGATAACAACGACAAAACAGAACACTCACCGACGAACTAGTCATGACAAAAGACGAACCGACAAAGACAGACAGAAAAACCAGAACTTAAATACACACAAGACTAATCACAGAAACAAGAAACAGGTGAGGAGGGAGGAGAAAACACAGGGGCACCAGGTGAACACAATCGGGTAAATTAGACACACCAGGGAAACTAACGACCGGGAACCACAGACAGATTTAAACAAGACACAACGCAGACAGAAACAGGCAAGACAGGAAGTGAAGACCTTTCAACATAAAACATGAAACAAGACGAGACAAAACACCATAAAGACAGATCGTGACAGTATCTAGCTATCCCCCCCTCGCTAACCGTAACCCTCTATCCAGAGGATACTTTGAATGGGAATAGTTAGTGTTAGGTGTAATGACTTGGATCTGTGGTTGTTTTTAGTATTTATTCATGCTAACAGTATTTGTGTCTACCTGCCCAGGGAATGCACTGGACATCTCTTCTCTAGGTGTGAGAAGGTTTTGGACATGGTTCCTAACAAGTATAATCTAAACTACAAACATTTCGTTTCGCTCTGATTTGACTACATATTGTCTAATAGTTGATACAACTTAAAGATTACCTATTGTGCAAAATCCACTTCTTCATGTCTCTTCTACATCAACATATGTCCCCTCTGTGTAAAGAGATTCTGAAAGTTTCAGGAACAAAGATTCACTCACTTTTTGTCCTGATCCATTTCTATAAAAACCTGTCTGAAAATGAGCTGATCAGATTTTGGCCACTTTATGATGTCATAACGATGTATTGTCTTGTGTAACCATTAGCCAATAACCTACCAAGGTAACCCCCCCCCCCACCTTATCACCTGAATCTCCTCCTAGAGCACCATTGTGTTATTCTTAACCAAATGTCTCTCAGAGGGACGTGGGGAGAGGCTCCTTATTTACATCTAAAGTAACAGACAGAGAATCAGCACTTTTGAAACAAGGCTGAAACAGAGGGGATTATGGGATGCTGCCATGATCTGCTTGGTATTTCGAGCCAAACACTTCAGAGACATGTTTTGTATATATCTATCTGAGACCTATAATATATTGATGAAAAACAGTATAATAGGGGACCTTTAAGAAAAACCTTGTAAATGAATTCTGAGAACCCAATCCAAGATGTACATTCTGATGTATACATTTTTCTGTTGTGTTCTTTGTTTCAGGAGCCTGTTTTAAAGGTAGAGCCGGAGAATGAGGCCACTGAGGGGATGGGCCGAGTGGATGAAGGAGTAGAGGAGTTCTTCACCAAGAAAATCATCCCTGACTATGCACTGTGAGTTGGACATACACACACTGAAGGAAATCTTTAATATCTACCTATTGTAACCAAAGTAACATTTTGTTTTTAACTGAAGGCAATGATTGCCTGAAAGTACGATTCAATCTCACAAACGCAGGTGAGTAGAAGACGGGGGTTCTTCTACTCACCTGTATGAAGCACCAGTCGTGGATAGTTTCCATGACGCAATCCACTAAACCAATATTTAACATGATTGTTTAATATTGTGTTGTTTCAAACATATCAAAAGAAAAGAGCAATAAACATATTTTAAACTCAGTTTGATATGCAGTATGCTGCAGCTAATGACAACACACAAACAACTCACGGTTGCTGGTTGTCATTATAACAAACAACTCTTTCCATCTCAAGTGTTTTCAGGAGCTCAGCAATCAGAAAAACAGTGACTGTCAGAGCAAGAAGACATACAACCATTCTTGCTACTTTAAATAGTAACTGATGAGTTATAATTATAGTGTTTTCATTATGAAATCAAAGGCCAAACCTTTCCTGGAAATGCTATAAAAAAATAGTGTATTGTTGTGTAATCAACATGCTGTGAAGCCAGCCGTGCAGCTGTCTGTGTGAAATGCATGGGAAATGTGTGTGTGTCCCGCATAACTCAAACTAGTATTCTTTTTACTAATTCTGTCCTGGATATATCTCAGTTTATTGAAATCAAAATGATTAGGACAGCTGTATTTTAGCAAGATATTAAGAATATATTTCAATTCTGTAATTACTCTCATTAGTATGTCTTACACTGCTTGCAAGAAAGTTAGTTTACCCTGATACTACTAAAATCTACTCTAAATGTCGTGACTATAACACGAAATGCCGTGAGACTGGGTTGATTATTTAGAGTAGATTTTAAATTGAACACGAATCAATAGATTAAATGTCGTGACTATAACACGAAATGCCGTGAGACTGGGTTGATTATTTAATCTATTGATTCGTGTTCACCAACACGATTTTCCCCTTTCTTTCGTCACATAGAACGATTTTAAATGCAATGTATTTCTATTGGTAGTAAGTTTCGTGCCTGCACCACGTCTTTTTGTCCGGTCGGGTCTTTTAAGACCGGAAGCTGTGTGGTTCATAAAAACATTTTCTTACTCAATATCAAGCCAATATCGATTATTGTTTTTATTTTAAATCGTATAATGTCTGACTTTTCTTGCCGTTCGTGAGGAAAATAAATGGGGCTCAGAGCCTCAGAATAGTGAAATCAGTATTTTTCCTTCTAATTTGTTATTCTTTTCTAAATAACACACTGTTATTTACTCAACAATAACACACAATTATCCTTGTTTTTACTTATTTTTTTATTTATTTTCTATAATATCTGGCTTTTTTGCCGTCCGTCAGGAACTGAATTTCAAAATAAAGTCACCGGATACAGACGTAGGCGATACACACCCACTGAACTCATTACCCAAGATCCTCAGCTATGGTTGAAGCTCGGTAATTGGATGTTTTAGCCGCAATGCATGTTGGGATATGGTGTTAATGCGATATGAAATAACTGTCAACAGAATTGCGTTGCCAGGCAACAGCTTGGGGTGAAAACAGTATTTCCGGTCTCGAAGTTTGCATAGTAATCTGCAATATTCATCCACTAAAAACATCAGTTTATCCTTGTTAATTACACAACATTGATTGGTTTAAATTGTGTACAATGCTTTTGTGTTTTCCCCCTTCGATTCAGAGAAACAAATTTTTTCAGAGTTTATGGCCGAAGACACTACACTACCCATAATCCTCAGCTATCGTTTGGGACTACAGTCCCTTTTGCTTGACAAACCCTGTGATTAATCTTCAAGCTCTGTGATTGGATGTTGGAGTGGCAGTGTGCCAAGGTTATGCCGAGCATCAAACAGCTCTAGGAAATGGAATGAAACCACGGCAGAGTATCCAAAACTGGACTCGAACGGGTCCAGCCCCGACATTGACAAATTCAATAAAATTAACTAGAACTACACATGCTGGCTATTGTGTTTCGCAACATGTTCTATGGCACGTCTCTACGGGGAATTGTAGTTTTAAAAGATGTTTTCGTTTTTCCCACAATTAGAAGTTGCCAGTATTAAACTGTTTACACCCCTGGAGGTTTAGGGGATAAGAAACACATTGGTGTTATCAAATTTAAAACATATAATTACTAAATGGGTGAAAATGGCTTGTGTCCTTAATGGGCAGCATTAATATATACCCACATGACAGCTCATTGTTACTTTATAATTCTACTCCACTACAATTCAGAGGTTAACCTGGTATTTTTACTCCACTACATTTATTTGAGTTACTTTGCAGATTCTGATTAATGATGTGAAATATAAACAACCCTTAAATCAGACTTTAGTTACACCTGAGTAAAATTCAGGGAAGGTGATTGTCAAGTGCCAACAATCAGGAGAGATATTTGGTGCTTGAGAAGACTAAACATTTCAATCAATCAATCAATGTTTATTTATATAGCCCAATATCACAAATGTTACATTTGTCTCAGTGGACTTCACAATTTGTACAGAATATCAGTATGACAATACGACACCCTCTGTCCTTAGACCCTCACATCGTACAAGGAAAAACTTCCGGGGAAAACCCACAGTTTAAAGGGAAAAATGGGAGAAACCTCAGGGAGAGCAACAGAGGAGGGATCCCTCTCCCAGGACGGACAGACGTGCAATAGATGTCGTGTGTAAATTGAAAAAATAATACATTTGCAACATAGGTAGTCCAAATGTTTGGAAATGCATGTGTGTATAATAGGAAGATGAATCCACGAGGATATCCATCCAGGACTTATGATCCAGGACCACAGCCACGATTCAAGATCCAGGGCTCGCGATCCAGGACACAGGACCGCAGCAACAGGATCATCCATGACTCCGGATCCCGGCGTATATAGACACCAAAAAGAAAGACATTTGGGGAATCTGGGTTATTCGGAATATGAGAGTACACAGGTATAGACAGAGAGAAGGAACAAGTAAGATGTCCCCCGACAAACTAAGCCTATATCAGCAAAACTAGGGGCTGAATCTAATCAGCCCTAACTATAAGCTTTATCAAAAAGGAAGGTCTTAAGCGCACTCTTAAAAACGGATAGGGTGTCTGCCGCCCGAACACAAACTGGAAGCTGATTCCACAAATGTGGAGATTGATAAGAAAAGGCTCTGGCTCCCATTGTACTTTTAGAGACTCTAGGAACAACCAACAACCCTGCATTCTTGGAACGCAATGCCCTAGTAGGACAGTAGGGTATAATGAGTTCTTTAAGGTAAGATGGCGCCTGCCCATAAAGGGCTTTGTAGGCGAGAAGAAGAATTTTAAATTCTATCCTGTGTTCTATAAGGAGCCAGTGTAAGGCAGCCAGAACAGGAGTAATGTGGTCCCTTTTCCTAACTCTGGTTAGTACACGAGCTGCAGCATTTTGAATCAGCTGAAGCGACTTGACTGACTTCTTGGTACACCCTGATAATAAGGAGTTACAATAATCCAGCCTTGAAGTAACAAATGCATGGACTAGTTTCTCTGCATCGTTTTGAGGCAAGATATGCCTGATTTTTGCAAAGTTACGTAGATGGAAGTAGGCGGTCTTTGAAATTGATTTTATGTGGGCGTTAAAGGATAAATCCTGATCAAATATAACACCAAGATTCCTTACAGTCTCACTGGAGGCCAAATTAATGCCATCCATAGTTAGTATATCTTTAGATAATTTGTTTCGTAGATTCTTCGGGCCAAGTATAATAACGTTTTGGTCGTGTTTAACATCAAAAGTTTAAGGTCATCCACGTTTTTAAGTCCTTGAGGCAATCTTGAATTTTATTTAGATGATTAATTTCATCAGGCTTGATTGATAAATATAGTTGAGTATCATCCGCATAACAATGAAAATGTACAGAATGATTCCTTATAATATTGCCTAACGGAAGCATATATAATGTGAACAAAATAGGTCCGAGCACTGAGCCCTGTGGCACTCCATGGCTAACTTTGGTTTGCGTGAAAGATTCATCATTGACACGTACAAACTGAGAGCGTTCAGATAGATAGGACCTAAACCAGTCTAAAGCAGTTCCCTGTATGCCAACTAAGTGCTCTTTGCAATAAGATGTCATGGTCGATAGTATCAAATGCAGCACTGAGATCGAGCAAGACAAGAATAGAGACAAGTCCTTTGTCTGAGGCTATTAGAATGTCATTTGTGACTTTAACCAGCGCTGTCTCTGTGCTATGATGTGTTCTAAAGCCAGACTGAAAATCTTCAAATAAATCATTGTTTTTTAAGTAATCACACAACTGTTTTGCGACTGCTTTCTCAAGAATTTTTGAGAGGAACGGAAGATTAGAAATAGGTCTATAGTTGGCTAAAACCTCTGGATCGAGGTTGTGCTTTTTAAGAAGCGGTTTTATCACTGCTACTTTGAATGATTGTGGAACATAGCCTGATAATAAAGACATATTCATAATATTTAATAAAGAAGTGCTAATTAATGGAAAAACTTCCTTCAACAGCTTAGTTGGAATTGGGTCTGATGCCCCTTTCACACCAACGCGTTTTCAGCTCCGGCTCGGAGCTGGAGCCTGAAAAGTACCGTTTTTTTCCTGTTCACACCGCAGAGGCGCCGCCTCTTAGCACCGGAATCCGGTTCACTTCCAGCTCCAAAAAATTGTCGGTCTAGAGGCAAGAGCTTTGGAGCTAAAAGGCGGCGTCGCTTACGTCTCTCTTACGTCGAGGCGGGGGCAGGGGCATGGGCGGGATCAACCTCCTGAACAACAACAAAATGCCTGCGTTTTATCCAGTTTGTACACAACGATTGGAAAACCTCAAACTGAATAAGCAGCAGTGGCCTTCCATTTTGTTTCGTAAGAGGATAACCAAAGCGAACAGCGCTTCAATACAATCGGCCATTGTTGTTGTTGTCGATGTGAGGGATTTCCGCGCGGTTTGGATTTTATGAAGCAGGCACGTAAACGGTGACGTCATGACGCAGCAGCGGCATCTCTGGGCGGTGTGAACAGAGCGGGAGCAGAAAAGGGAAACCGGAGTTGAACCAGAAAAGCTCCCGCTCGGAGCTAGAAAGGGAAAAGCGCTGGTGTGAAAGCCGCATAAGATACACGTTGATGGTTTAGAAGAGAGAATCATTGAATTTAATTGTTCAAGGTTTATGGCTGAAAAGCATTCTAGTTCACTATCTAGTGTAATATTAGAACTTACGTTTCCGGGAGCTGTTGATAACACTATACTGGTCAAAGGCAAGAGGTCATTCATTTTGTTTCTAAGAGTAACAACTTTATCGTTATAAAAGCACATAAAATCATTACTACTGAGTGCTATGAGAATAGAAGGCTCAATCGAGCTATGGCTCTCTGTCAGCCTGGCTACAGTGCTGAAAAGAAATCTTGCATTATTCTTATTCTCATCTATTAATGAAGAGTAGTAGGCTGCTCTCGCTTTACGCAGTGCTTTCTTATATTCATTGAGAGTAATATGCCAAATTAAACGAGATTCTTCAAGTTTAGTGGAACGCCATATCCTTTCAAGTTGTCTTGACTTTTGCTTTATTTTGCGGGTTTCAGCATTATGCCATGGAGCTAATCTATGTTGTTTTATTTTCTTCTTTTTCAAAGGAGCAACAGGGTCTAATTTTATTCGCAGCGCATCTGTAGCACTATCAACAACATGATCAATTTGGGGTGGTGTACATTTTGTATAAGTTTCCTCCCTTACATGCAGACATGCTATCGAGTTAAGTATTGGTGGAATCTCTTCCTTAAATTTGGCTATAGCACTAACAGATAGGTTGATGCTGCAGGAGCTTTTGACTAATGCTTCGTAGTCTAGTAACAGTACTTCAAAAGTTACTAAGAAATGGTCGGATAAAGCAGGATTATGCGGTTTGACTAATAGTTGCTCAATTTCAATACCATAAGTCAGAACAAGGTCGAGAGTGTGATTATAACAATGCGTTGGTTTATTTACACTCTGACGGAAACCAACATAATCTAATATAAAGTTAAATGCAACAGTAAGGCTATTTTTATCATCGTCAAGATGAATATTAAAGTCACCTACGATAATTACTTTATCTGTTTTAAGTACCAAAGTTGATAAAAACTCAGAGAATTCTGATAAGAATTCTGAATAAGGACCTGGTGCACGGTACACTGTAACAAATAAGATTGGCTGCAAAGTTTTCCAGGTCGGATGTGTAAGACTAAAAACGAGACTTTCAAAGGAGGTATAATTTAATTTTGGTTTAGTATTGATAATTAAACTTGAGTCAAAGATTGCTGCAACTCCACCTCCTCGGCCCGTGCCTCGGGCAATATGAGTATTGATATGGCTGGGTGGAGTGGCCTCATTTATGCTGATATATTCTTCATGTCTCAACCAAGTTTCAGTAAAACAGCATATATCAATATTATAATCTGATATTAAATCATTTACCAATATTGCTTTAGATGCTAGAGAGTTCTTATGTTTAAGAGACCACATTTAATCTTCCTGTTTTGTTGCAGTGTCGTAGTTGTTACATTTACTTTTATTAGGTTATTATGTATGACACCTCTATTAGGTTTTACCTTAAATTATCCTTGGGCAGACACACACACCGTTAATATTGGGTATTTATTGGGTTCGGGATTCCTATGGATGACTGCCTAGGAGAGAGCGCAGAGAAGCGTGTAAGACTGCGACTCCGCCTCCTGGTCTCAACTCCAGTTTGTCATGGAAAATATTTTAAGTGGGGCTGTGGAAATGGTGACCAAACAATACTAGGGGGGTCCGGGGGGATGCTCCCCCGGTAAAAAAAATTGTGAAAAGACCCCTTAAATGAGGATTTCTGGTGATGTTAGAGGGGGGAAGGGACAAATTGAGGCTTAAAAATATGAGAAGACTGATCAATACCTCCATAATCTTCAGTGTGGTTAGCTATGAATCTTCCAAAACTTCCAAACACCTTGTCCTGGACATAGTTTCTACAGCATAAACTGTGCAACAGTACAGTAGGCCCACACAAACTGCAGAACACCGGGGCTTTGGGAACATGTGGGTTTTCTCACGAAACTGTGTCTCAGGGCTTCTTAAAATGTAATAAACTATTCATGTGTCCTGCTCATTTAACAGGAAGAAACTCAGCTAACTGATGATATGAACCATGTTTATCGAAACAAAACACAAGTCTCACAAGAAGCGTCTAAATGAGCCCTGAGCGAAAAAATGCTAATGCACTCTAGATATAAATCAATCGATATACTTATTGGATATCCACAAACAAGCTTATGCTAACAAGCTGAGATTCCACAGATTCTAGAAATATAAGTATCTTCACTGAGCGATCAGAACTCGCGACAGGGGAAGCAAATACAGACATCACACAACGTAGCTTTAGGTAGCAAAACACGGAGATATGCTCACCTTTTGCTGTTATTCTGATCAAAAACGAGAAAAACGCGGCTGAAGGTTAATCCATAGGTTAATCCAATGTGTCTGTCATTTTGAAAAAAGTATTGATAATCCCTAATTCCATTTTTATGTCAAGAAACTGAGTTTTGATTAGCTGGTAATGATAGCTTCCAGAGTGAATGACAGCTTCCTATTTGTAGGCGCCCTGTGATCATCAGATTTGACGACGCTGATTGGCTGAAATTAGGTTTTGGCGGCATAGTTTAAAGATAGCAACAGTTAGCTGCTAGTGGCTGCTGCTGCACTGGTTGAGGGCTCCTCTCTTAGCGCCCAGACGACGAGAGAGAGAGGGTAATGATACACGGGCAAGGCCAGGCAGGAAACATGTGACTTATCAGTAACTTTAGACATCGTAACACAATTTTAAACAATATTTTATTGTAGATTATACATTTTACTGATACCAATTATATAATATTTACCTTGTTTATTAAAAATAGAAATAACAAATATTTAAAAGAAAATATATATATCTTCTTTTCATGTGGGAAGAGGTGGGGCGGCGCCCCTAGCGCCCCTATGGGCCGGCCGCCACTGCCTGAAATGTTTGCCGAAATGAGATTTGCACCTTCCAAAGTAGGATGAATGCCGTCTCTCTTAATCAGACCAGGTTTTCCCCAGAAGGCTGTCCAATTATTTACAAAGCCCACATTGTTTGCTGGGCACCACCAAGACAACCAGCGCTGACAAGATGACATGCGGCTATACATGTCGTCATTGATCAGATTGGGGAGGGGACCAGAGAAGATTACGGTGTTCGACATTGTTTTAGCATAACTACACACCGACTCCACATTAAGTTTGGTGCTTTCTGATTGGCGTAAACGAGCATCATTACCACCGACGTGAATAACAATCCTACTGTATTTACGTTTATTTTTAGCCAGCAGTTTAAGATGCGCCTCAATGTCGCCCGCTCTGGCCCCCGGAATGCATGTGACTGTGGAGGCTTCGGTCTCTAAATTCACGTATCTCATAATAGAGCTACCAATAACCAGAGTTGACTTGAATAGTGGGGAATATCTGTTAGATACGTGAACGGGTTGGTGGGGACCTGCGGGTTTCGCGTTAGGCCCCTTCAGAACAGTCACCCAGTCTCCCTGCTGCTCGGGAGTTGCCGGGGGACGGCTAAGAGGAGCTACCTTATGCCGGTCCGCACCGGCTAACATGGGCTTTACTGTAGCTGAGTTACTTTCTAAGATGCGGAGCCGGGCTTCTATGGCTATGATTCCCGCCTCCAACCTAACAACTATACTACATTTAACACATGTACCAGTAAAGGAGGTAGGGAAGTAACCAAACATGAGACAGGTAGAGCAGGAAATAGCACCCGAGGGTGGGGAAAGAGCCATGGCTAGCTATCAAACTAAAGTAGCTACCGTTAGCAAACCCGAAAAAAGTGTAGGCAACTGTGGAGTTACAGTCGCTAAGAGAAGGAGAGTTGTGAGTGCTTAAGCTGTAGTAACGTGTGATTACAACGTCAGGCAGTTGCCGTGATCAAGAGTATTAAAACGATCGATTAAGTTAAGATAATAAGCTATCAGCAGCAGAACAGGCACACAGGATACCCGGAGGTGACAACAACAACCGGAAGTTACAACATGCTTACCGCAATAGTGGTCCTAGTGGCTTTTAGAGATACTTTTGTAACCCTTTACAGCTTTATGCAAGTCAACAATTCTTAATCGTAGGTCTTCTGAGAGCTCTTTTGTGCGAGGCATGGTTCACATCTGGTAATGCTTCTTAAGAATAGCAAATTCAAAACTGGTGTGTATTTTTTATTGGGCAGGGCAGCTTTAACCAACACCTCCAATCTCGTCTCATTGATTGGACTCCAGGTTGGCTGACTCCTGACTCCAATTAGCTCCTGAAGAAGTCTTTAGCGTAGGGGTTCACATACTTTTTTCACCCTGCACTGTGAATGTTTACATGGTGTGTTCAATAAAAACATGAAAACATATAATTGTTTGTGTGGTATTAGTTTAAGCAGACTGTGTTTGTCTATTGTTGTGACTTAGATGAAGATCAGAACACATTTTATGACCAATTTATGCAGAAATCCAGGTAATTCCAAAGGGTTCACATACTTTTTCTTGCAACTGTATAATATCAGTTAAAAATAAATGCTTCAACATAGTTAACATAGCAGGAAAGCAATATATTAGACGTTAAGTACTTTGTCAGGCTTAATATTTATCTGTAGATACCCCCAAAGCTTTTTCTTATTTAAAGGAAGACCTTAATCTAAAGTATTCTTTAATGTTTTAGTAAAGGTGAATTGGTTTGTCTGTTTTGCACATCCTCCTATATCTTTGTATATCCGGCACTAAACTGTTTTATTGTAGAGATCACTTACAGTATCTTCTTGACTTTTTTATATTCTATATTTCTATCATTGACCTTCTACTTTCCCCCTATGTATGTACTCTTAATATTTTTTTCATCAAATATAACATATTCAACAACAAAATTAAATAACGTGCTTTAACCACTAGGCGGTGCGGGTTAAAACACTGTCAAACACAACTAATTATACTTTCTATTATTAGTGTAGGACACTTATGTATGTATAACATCTGAAGATGTGTAGTTTTATTCATGTTTTCACATAATTGTACAGGATATTGCTATATTATTTGACATGTTTTACTTCTACACATTAATATCTGATTTGTAAAACATCACAGACAGAAAGGTATATCCGTCATTTAATGGTAAGCTATTGAAATTCTGAATCCATAGATGTGTCTCCCATCACCCAAAACCCCTGACTATTCTCTCAACTCAGTATTTACATTCTTTATTTCAAAGAAAATCAGTAATATCTTTAAAAACTACAAGTCCCTGTCTATCAGCGGTGCACCGCTACCTATCTACCAATTGGATCAAATATAAAAGTCAGCCGAATTAGTGTTGATACTGCAAGGAGACGTATTGTGTGAAGAGAAATTGAAGATGTTGTTTAATTTCTGATATATTTATGATCCACATCATGTATTCAGTTTCGGTGGCAGTTCTTCCAGTTTGTCTAGAAGTCTTCTAATCAGGGCTCTATAAATAAAGAACTACGGCGGATCTGTAATATGTAATGCAGCCGAACAGTGTATTACAATGCCGTTATGTAATGACTTTCAAAGAGAAAAGCAAGTACACTCGGAATAAAGTATTTTTTTTTATTACAAATTTTTTTTCCGCATAAACACCATATCCCAACTTGCATTGCGGCCAAAACATCCAATCACAGAGCTTCAACCATAGCTGAGGATCTTGGGTAATCAGTTCAGTGGGTGTGTATCGCCTACGTCTGTTTCCGGTGATATTATAGAATTAAACAAATAAATAAAAACAAGGATAATTGTGTGTTATTGTTGAGTAAATACAAGTGTGTTATTTAGAAGAGAATAACAAATTAGAAGGAAAAAAAGATTTTAAAAATACTGATTTCAGTATTCTGAGGCTCTGAGCCCCATTTCTTTTCCTCGCGGACAGCAAAAAAAGTCAGACATTATACAATTTAAAATAAAAACAATAATCGTGGCTTGATATTGAGTAAGAAAATGTTTTTATGAACCACACAGCTTCCAGTCAGGTCTTGGAAGACCGGAAACTGTGTGGTTCATAAAAACATTTTCTTACTCAATATCAAAAAGACGTGGTGCAGGCACGAAACATACTACCAATAGAAATACATTGCTTTTAATATCGTTCTGTTTGACACGAAAAAAAGGGGGAAATCGTGTTGGTGAACACAAATCAATAGATTAAATGTCGTGACTATAACACGAAATGCTGTGAGACTGGGTTGAAATAATACAACAATAATTAAAATAAAGGTAGTTGGCCTGCTGTGAGACAAATATGTTCAGTTCAAAGGGTCCCATAGTAGCGTTTTCCTGGACTACCAACAATATTTCACATTCTTCATCAGTGAAAGAAGAATGGATCACACAACCCATCATATATTAGTGACTGCAATCACATGATGGTGATTGTACATGAAGGGAGTTGGTAACCTCATGTTGGCTAAAGCAGGTTGACCTGACCTGGGTTATGCATCCAACACAACTTACACTCAAATTGTACTACATGTCTTTGTAAAGTTGAAGACATGCAAAGTCATTTGAATGGAATCATCTCTGACTGCCCTCTGTTGGCGTCCATGTTTTCATTTTCACCCTTCGTCGACACCAGCCATAAAGCAAAAGCATCCATCAGCAGCTGCAGTCCACCACAGCTGTTCCTCCACACAACTGCTGAATCACAGCTCTGTAGCCCCATATGGACTGTGAGTGGAGAAAAAAAGAGTGGAAGCCTAAAAACTGTTCCAGCCCAATACACTGCAGCAGTTGCTGAGATGAAAGCATATCTGTTCATCATCGATGGATTAAAAAAAGTACTTGATTTGGACCTGACAATAATGCTAGACGAAATCTCAGGAGGCAACCACAGTAGTTCAAAAAAATATTAGCCCGGAAGTTAGCATCCAACATTTTTTTCATAGATTTTGGAATAGAAAAAGATCCATGTCAAACACACGTTTATGATACTTACAAGTCTTGTTCAGCATTATATACTCACAATATTAACACCACTTTAATTTTTTGAAGATTAAATGTAATAGCCAGAAGTAAAAAGCTAACGTTAAGCTATTAAGGAACTACAGCACATGACTTCACGTCACCATGACTAAGCTAAAGACGGCTAATGTCGGCTTGATGACGTTTAGTTTTCCCCATTTAGTCATTTGCTAGCTAACTGCTAACTGCCGCTTTTATGACACATAGAAGTTTGGCCATTTATTAGTGCGGTATTTATGTTTTTCATGTACTTATTGTATATTACTTACCCGTTGTTCAGCGGGATAATCTTCACAGATTAACACCAATGTTATGATCTTTGAAGCATAAATGCTATTGACAGAAGTAAAATGCTAACGTTAGGCTAAAAAATGAAAATACATGATGGCGCATCACAACCGCTAAGCTAAAGGCGGCTAATGTTTAGCGTGAGACATTTAGTAGTCTTATTTAGTCCCTTGTTAGAAACCACTCTTTTTACGACACATAGACATTTTGGAAATTCACGATTACTGACGTATTTTATGTTGTTGAACACAATCTCTTCAGCTTGTGTTAACCAGAGATCTTGTTTCAGGCATCCAACCAAAACTTAGTTTCAAAAGAAATGTTGACTTCTAGACAAGGCAACCAAAAATAGAAGAACTCAAGAACTTAATAACTCATTCCTGCACCACTCCAAATATCCAAACCAAATGTAATGGTAATCCTTCCAAGAGTCGTTTAGATATGGTGCTCTGGATCATGGTGTGTGTCAGTGTGGTCGCTCTCTGACGGATATCTTTGCTCTGTGGGCCATCTGCATGACCCTTCTTGTTGTGTTGTGCACCTGAACTAAGCATGTGTCCTGACTCCTGTAGCAGTAGTGGTAGTACTGAGTGTCTCTTCTTGTCTGTTGCTCTTTCTGCTGTCTCTGCTGCAGAAAAGGTCGGTGGGAGGAGTCAATCCCTGCCCCAGCCACTCCCCCAGACTCAAGCTCCACCCCCTCAGCCTCAACCCCCTTTTCCTCTTCGTCTGACAATATCACCATCTCCCCCAGCACCACTGTCACCTCTCCCTCTGTCCCATCCACTGACACATGCTTTACATCCACTGATGTACCCCTCCTCTCTACATCCTCCACTCCCCCCGCACCCCCCTCTTCTGTCACCCCCACCACCACACTTCCCACCAAAAACATCAAGAAAAAGTTTGGCGACTTCTTTGCCTTCAAGAGGGCTCGAGGCGGCCGAGCCCCCAAGGCAGGAGGGGGAGAGGGAGGAGGAGAGGGGGTGAAGGTCAAAAGGACCTCTATCGCAGACCTCATCCGACCCCTCCGCGAGGCCAAAGAGAGGGAGAGGGACAAGGGGAGAGGGGCAAGGTCAGTGGAGGATGCTAACGTTTGTAATGATGCCGCCACCACAGAAGGAACCGCTGCCCCGGGCCAGCATCCTGCAGGCGATGCGAAGGGAACGATGGCGCCTGCCAAGACTTTAACCACGACGACGCCTTCCAGTGACACCACTCCCTCTTTCCCCAATACCGCCACAAGCCCCGACCTCACCACTGCCACACTATCCAATCTAACAGGAGAGGCAGTTCCTCTCTTGCTAGGCCCCACCTCCAGTCCTGTAGTCACCTCCCCTCTCACGGAGCAGGAGAGGGGCGGGGTGCAGATGAAGGAGATGTTGGGAGGGAGTCCGTTTGGAGAGAGGAGACTCAAGGTGACCAAGAGGTCGCTGAGGGAGGGAAAGAGCCAGAGCCTCATCCTGCTGACAGGGTTAGAGCCTGAAGACAAGGATGACACACACAGTAAGGTCAGTCTGAACTGACCCGTTTTCAAAGAAAACCAGAAACTGGTTTGTAAAATGTACATGTATATTTCTTCTCTTTGACTTGGTTATACAAATAATTATAATTTATCAACAGCAATATTATTCCTGCACTGCTGTAGTGCGGTGCATAGGCTGAAGATTATTGTATTGGTACTACTTGTTAGTAGTAAAAGGACAACAACATGTAAAAGCACAGATACTGTCCTAAAGTCTATCCTGAGGTCTGAACAGACTCTTAATCTTGATCAGACTGTCAGAGTTCAAAGCTAAGAGATGTAACAAGAAGTTATCTGACAATTCCAGCATCTGTCAGCTGCATCTGATCCTTTAAGAGATGGAGACACTCAGAAGTCCTGCAGCAGTTTCAGTTGTTACCAGAATGCGAGACAACTGTAATCATTGAGTGTTAGATCAGATTCTGTCAGATTAAGTATTCTGCAGGCTTCATGTGTTTATCAGTTTGGTCCACATTTATGATGATTGATTATTTGATTGATTATGGTAAAGAATACCACAGCACTGACAGTAACATACAAAAATGCATTTTTTATTATTCTAAATGTCTATGGATGGTCTTTCAGAAACATGCGTCTGAGAGCACGTCTAGTTTTGAACAGAGGCTTCAGGTGATGCTGCACAGAATGGGCGTGGCCAAAACTCCACCTGCTGACACCAAGACCAGTCAGGTAGGATTTGTGTGTGTGTTTTAGAGGGATTTTATATATTTGTGGCACATTTATTTAACGAGGACTGCTTATCCATCATACATTCTGGATCCTGTGTTGAGTAGTTTAATAATGTATTTTAATATGTGTCTAGAATAAAGACGAGGAGCTGAGAAAGGCCAACTCTGAAGGTGAGAGTGCATTTCTATGCAAATCTTTAAACACAAAAAAATAATACTAATCATTTTACAATCTTCAGTATTTAACTTGCAAAGTCGTGTTGAAAAGTGTAACATTTGAAGTGATTCTACAGTGGCAGACAGTTACAAACGCATTATTAAGGCCCAAAACACTTCCATAAGGAGAAATGCACCACAGTTTCAAAAATTAAGCAAATAAAAAAACACTAATCTGACAAAACACACGCAAATGAAGAAAAGTCTTCACCTAATAGGATTATTCTGGGCCGTTGAAGCCAATTATCGACCACCGTAGATTTTTATTTCATTTGGGAACTAATTAATGTAATATATTGCCAGCAGTAATGTTGCTGCTGCACCTTCAGTGAATCTCCTGCTGATGAGAACAGAGCAGCAGATCACTTACTGCTGTGTCACTTAATTAAAAAGGCTTCAGTGGAGCCCGGTGTTCCTGTTGTATTCATTACATGTACAGCTCGGATTAAAAGTGACCCTCAGTCTTACTGGGACCTACTGTCTCTGTCCCTCAGGTGCTATCCTGGACAAGCCTGTACCTCCTCCCACATACATGAAGCCCAGAACCATGTCCACGTCATCAGGTATAAAGAAGTTGGCATCTCCCTGGTTCCCTCGACAAATAGCAATGAGATTTAACATTGAATTACGGAATATTGCAGAAAAAAGGCTCTGTGGCAAACACTTGTTTATGATATTTGGACACACCTGCTCATTCGAAGGTTTTTATTTATTTTAATAATTTTCTACATTGTAAATTATTATTGAAGACATCAAAACTAAAAGAACACATATGTGACCCGCTCTATCGAAATTAGTCAGAAGTCGCAACGGCTCATTTCAAAATAAACGTGGATTTACGTAAAAAACTATTTTTTTGGGGTTCGGGTGTTTTGTTTGATTTTAAACAAACAAAGTCTTGGCTTTCAGAATATGAAACTTTTATTTCCAAAATCACACGATAAATACATTTTTGAAGCTTGTAAGGGACGAAGACAGGCACCTCTCCCTCGCAATCTGCTCTTCCGCAGCGCCGCCCCCCTCCCTCCGGCTAAAATTATGAATGTAAGAGTATAGTAATCATAGATAACACGGCAGGGTCCGTTACAGTTTGTTTTCATCTGGTTTCAATTAAACAAAGTCTTGGCTTTCAGAATATTAAACTTGTTTCGGGAAATTCAGGTGATAAATACAAGTTTGAAGCTTGTAACGGCATAATTACAAGCGGAGAACGGAGTAACTTAACGTCACAGCAGGCATAACAACAGCCGGTGTTTCTCGTGAGTGTTTTCCCCGGGAAACAAACACAATACACACAAACGCAAAATTACACAAACACACACACACACGTATACACACACACTCGCGAGCTTCCCCTCCAAATGAAAATATCTTCCCTCCGTAGTATTTTGATCATTTGCTAGCCGCTAATAATCAATCAGATCGATGGATTCCAGAGAAGAGGAAACTTTAAAGGCCTTTTTCTCAAAATGATGACTCGGTGACAGTCATTATATAATGTGACATATTTCGCTTAATATTTGGAGTACAAAAAACAATCCTGATATCATTAGAAAGCTAGGAATATCCTCTTTCCAACAGTGTATACAACTCAAAATGTGTCTTCGGGTCAATGCGACTGATTTCGATGGAGCAGGTCACATATGGAATTATTTAGTTAACAAAAAAGTGTTAAAAAAGATTTTTCAGAGTAGCCCCCTTTTGCCTTGATGACAGCTTTGCACACTCTTGGCTTCTCTCATCAGCTTCATGAGGTCGTCACCTGGAATGGTTTTCAATTAACACGTGTGTCTTGTCAAGAGTCAATTTGTGGAATTACTTGCCTTCTTAATGTGTTTGAGACCATCAGTTGTGTTGTGCAGAGTTAGGGTTAGTGCACAGTGGAAAGCCCTATTTGACTACTGTTGTAATTAGGGATGCTCCGATCGATCGGCCGCCGATCCATATCGGCCGATACTCACTCCCTGCCGATCGATCGCTGCTCTCTAAAAATGCCGATCGTGAGAGCCGATCGCATGACGTAAAATACATGACCCTTTTCTCTGTGCGCAGCAAAGCAAGCTCGCCAAAATGGCTTCACCAGTCAGGCAGTATTTTAAGGTGTCCGAAAATGACAATAAAATAGCGGTATGCAACGTGTGTGAAGCAGAAATCCTGCAGCTCCGCCTGCCGGACCGGTGAGCGGAGCAAAACACACACTAAGAGTTAGACCTAACACACTTAGCTATTTTATCTACCTCTGGAACAAGCTAAACTAGTTATACATATATTTATTCTTCACTGTCAGGTCACTCATTACTGGATCAGTGAGCTGCATGAGATACTGACAGGCTGTCAGGAGAGAGAGGGGGAGAGAGGAAAATATTTCTCCCGTGTTATTTTCCAAAGTTAATGTAAACTTGAATAATGTACTTCATCTGAATGTAATAATTATGTTGGTTGTTGTTTGTGGAAGCTCCAGTGAATGAGCCCCATTAACTGAGTTTTAAACATCACTTTAAATCAGTGGTTCCCAACCTGGGGGGCGCGTCCCCCTTGGGGGGGCGCCAAAGATCGCAGGGGGGGCGCCAGGCCTCAGATTATTTGAGGCCAAATATCATATTTAGATTTTTTTTTTACATATGTGACCTGCTCTATCGAAATCAGTCGCATTGACCCGAAGACACATTTTGAGTTGTATACACTGCTGGAAAGAGGATATTCCTAGCTTTCTAATGATATCAGGATTGTTTTTGTACTCCAAATATTAATCGAAATATGTCACATTATATAATGACTGTCACCGAGTCATCATTTTGAGAAAAAGGCCTTTAAAGTTTTCTCTTCTCTGGAATCCATCGATCTGATTGATTATTAGCGGAGCAAATTATCAAAATACTACGGAGGGAAGATATTTTCGTTTGGATTACTGGTATGGGGGAAGCTCGCGAGTGTGTGTGTGTATACGTGTGTGTGTGTTTGTGTAATTTTGCGTTTGTGTGTATTGCGTTTGTTTCCCGGGGAAAACACTCACGAGAAACACCGGCTGTTGTTTTGCCTGCTGTGACGTTAAATTACTCCGTTCTCCGCTTGTAATTATGCCGTTACAAGCTTCAAAGTTGTATTTATCATCTGAATTTGCCGAAACAAGTTTAATATTCTGAAAGCCAAGACTTTGTTTAATTGAAATCAGATGAAAACAAACTGTAATGGACCCTGCCGTGTTATTTATGATTACTATACGCGTACATTCATAACGTCAGCCGGAGGGAGGGGGGGCGGCGCTGCAGAAGAGCAGAGTGCGAGTGAGAGGTGCCTGTCATCTTCCCTTTACAAGCTTCAAAAATGTATTTATCGTGTGATTTTGGAAATAAAAGTTTCATATTCTGAAAGCCAAGACTTTGTTTATTTAAAATCAAACAAAACACCCGAACCCCGAAAAAATTGTTGTTTTTTACGCAAATCCACGTTTATTTTGAAATGAGCCGTTGCGACTTCCGACTGATTTCGATAGAGCGGGTCACATATAATTGTAAAGCAATACATGATTGTCACTAAAAGTCTCTACATTACAACATCAAAAATAATTGATTAATTAATTTGAATAAAAATTCAAGTTATTAAAGGCATAAAAAGACAGAAATGTATAATTCTTTCTTTAATAGAAATATTTACTTGTGTCCAAACCAGGCTTTTCTGGATAAGCGCATTTTTAATACATAGTCATTGTCCATGCCGGTTTCAGTTGGATTATTTACATTACATTACATTGCATTTAGCTGACGCTTTTATCCAAAGCGACTTACAATAAGTGCGTTCGACCGACAAAATACAAACTTGAAGAAAACAGAATCATATAAGTACATCAGGTTTTATAGAGCCAAACATTTCAAGTGCTACTCAACTGGATTTAGATAAGCCAGTCCTTTATTAGTATAAAAGTGCTTCGTTAATAGTTCTATCGCTCGAAGTGGAGTCGAAAGAGATGAGTTTTCAGTTTGCGCCGGAAGATGTGCAAGCTATCTGCCGTCCTGATGTCAATGGGGAGCTCATTTCACCATCCTGGAGCCAGGACAGCAAACCCACGTGTTTTCGCCGATGGGAACTTGGGTCCCCCTCGCAGCGAGGGTGCAGCGAGTCGTTTGGCTGATGCAGAGCGTAGTGCACGCGCTGGGGTGTACGGTTTAACCATGTCCTGGATGTACGAAGCGCCAGATCCATTCGCAGCATGGTAAGCAATTACCAGTGTCTTGAAGTGGATTCTAGCAGTTACCGGAAGCCAGTGAAGGGAGCGGAGGAGCGGAGTGGTGTGGGAGAATTTAGGAAGGTTGAAGACCAGACGAGCCGCTGCATTCTGGATGAGCTGCAGAGGTCGGATGGCACATGCAGGTAGACCAGCCAGGAGGGATTATTTGTCACAGTTGCTCCGATCAGATCGGTCTCCTCCATTTTGTAGATTATTTACGACTTTTGAATCCACATAAACACATCTGCAAAATCCGGCTTACTTTGAGCATGTGTTTTAAACAGTTTAATCCCTTTGTGAATTGTTTCCACTTGCGGCATCCTTTAATTTCTTCATTCAGCGGGAATCCAAATTAATTAATCCTGAGTCCAATAACCATCAAAGTCACTCCAATAGTGCTCCTTAATTACGCTTTCATCCTCCTTTAACAAAATGCTTCACATTCATCTAGTTTGTGACAGTAGTTGTAGCATTTTTGAGACTTTTAAACTTTAATTAGCGCTGTTGCGCCCCCCCCCCCCCCCCTTGTGTGTGTGGGAGGGGGGGGGGGGGGCGCAACTTCCAACCGGAGTCATTTGGGGGGGCTCTTAGGAAAAACGGTTGGGAACCACTGCTTTAAATGGAAGATCCCCATAGGCCCCGCCCACTCGATGGATCGGCGATCGGTATCGGCCGATACTGATTCCGGCGATCGGCCCCAAAATTGGCGATCGGAGCATCCCTAGTTGTAATCCATATTATGGCAAGAATGACTCAACTCAGTAAAGAAAAACGACCGTCCATCATCACTTTAAGAAATGAAGGCCAGACGATCCGGAAAATGTCAAGAACTTTGAATTTATCCTCAAGAGCAGGGGCGGCGGGTACTGTAGGCTAGGGAAGGCTAACGGGCCGTCTACACTACAGGCATCAAAAAATCTTGAAGCTGGGCGTGTCTGAGGCTTGGCGATTTCTCGCGCCCAAGGCGACCAACAACCAATCACATGAATCTCCCGCCCCCGACATACAAAGCAATAGCAATGTTAAAACGAAGTAAACTGGATATAAAATCCCCAAACAGGTGAAAACCTACCAGTTTCACCCACTGTCTCTGCCACCTCCCTCCATGCCTGGTTCCTCCGGTTTTTATCCCGGTAAATAGTTCTGGTCGTAAAGAACCGGGTGATATGCTACCGTAATTTCTCGTTTGGAATATGAGGAAATGAACTGCGGTCTGGCTCTCCCAGCTTGCACGCGGTTTGATTGGCTAGCGCTTGTACTGGCAGGATTTGCATAAACGGGATTTGATTGGCTGATGCCAAGCATCGAGCCTCAAAAGTTGAACATTGCTCAACTTTTGATGCTCACGATGCTTGCAAAGCCACGCTCCGCTCCCCACAATGCAGTTCGGCGAAGATTCAAAATCAACTACGTCACCCCATTCAAGTGAATGGGCGAAGCGGTGAAAGCATTTTTCGATGCCTGAAGTGTAGACAAATATTTGTGTCACTGCATCCTGGTAAAAGAAAAACATAATGTATAATGTTTGTGTCTTGGACATTAGCGCTGCTATGCAGCCACCTGTGCCCTGGGGCGGTGGCGGCGAAGTCGATAGGGACTTGGCTTGGCAACTGGAAGGTCACCAGTTCAAGTCCCGGCAAGACCAAGTGCTACCGAGGTGTCCCTGAGCAAGGCATCGTTCCCCACACTGCTCCCCGGGCGACGTTCAAAATGGCAGCACACTGCTCCTAACACTAGAGAGGCTTCTCAATACTCTAATTTCCCCTCCTCGACTCCCCTCCTCGGTTCCCCTCCTCGAGACCTAGACCCGCCCACAGGAGATGCGAGCGGAGGACCGAGGAGGGGAACCGAGGAGAGAGGAGGGGAAGCAGCAGACGTTTAAAGAAATGAGAACTCCTCTCCTCTGAGCGGTCATTTTAAAGAGACGTCCGTTCATTATTACGTGGCAACAGCTGCCGAGTGTTTTGTCATAGCGCTGTATCTCTGTTAGATCAGCTGAACATTGTTCCCCCACATATTTACTTTGAATTCATTGAGAGTGCGGTATAATGAGACAATAACAGACTACAGATGCGGACACACACACACACACACACACACACACACACACACACACACACACACACACACAAATATATGTATATAAATATATACAATTTATACAAAAGTATGAGAGCACTCTCATAATAACGTAACACAATCAGAGACTGGATATATCCCCCCCCCCCCCTCTCTCTCTGGTCGCTGAAATGGGGAATTGAAATTACGGGCCAAAAGTTGTATTTACAAGTAGGCCTATTAAAAGTAAGCAGAGGACACCAAACCAACTGAGACCCGTCTGTCCGCCGCATTTACGCACTGTACAACACACCTACACACTGTACCACACACACACCTACAGCTCCTAAAGCATAAGCCGTTGTGTATTTTATTATGTGAAGCAATGGTCTTAGAAAAATATCGACTCTTTGTTTGTAGATATCTACTAAACTAAAGCAAATAAAGAGAGTAGGCCTGTTATACTGAGTGATATATATTATACACACTGCTCTGCTTTCTGCATGGACCTTACAGCTGTTCTCTCTGGAAACATCGCGACGCGATGAAAGCAGTTTCTAAAATAATATCCAGGGGATGCATGCATAGCTGTCATTGGCTGAGATAAGTCCGGCCGTGCGTCACGCCTCCACCGTTCCCGGAAATGCATCCGTGGAGGAGCCGTGGAGGAACCATCAGTGTATCCTCGGTTAGAGCTCCTCCAGAGAGCCTCCTCGACGCTCGATCCTCGGTCCTCGGTGTGCATTTAGAGAAATGAGATGTCCTTCAAAATGGCGCGCTGAAATTCATTTCCGGGTCACTACCGGAGGACCGAGGACCGAGGAGTCGAGGAGGGGAAATTTGAGTATTGAGAAGCCTCTTCTGATTGGTTAAATGCAGAGAAACAATTTCCCCACGAGGGATTAATAAAAGTCCATCAATTTTCTGTACTACGAAGCCAGTTCAACAGACCCTGGAAATGTTTGAGTTATCTTAACTAACCCTAACAAACGAGATCTCGCTAAGCGGTCCTACGACGCTGGTTAATATCAACTCGGTAAATCAAGCCAGGGTTTCTCTCTCCAGCTGAGAGCGCGTTCACGTGAAAGGGGCGGGGTTAGCAACATTTGACCAATCACAAACAGGGACAAGTGTACTGACAGCGCAGCGTCATACTTCATTAATGAAAAGTAAACTAATATTAGACAAATATGAACTTTAAACATCCGTGAATTAAACATATAATCCAGGAAACAAGCCACATAGCCACCTGCAAGGAGAATACAGAACAACTGGTTAAAAAATAAATAAACTACAGAGTGTTTGAAAGCGTACAACAGTTTTATGATATCACTGCCCCATCTAAGACACGAGTGGATCTGACTTGAATTACATTTGAGTTGAGTGTTTTGTCAACTTAATGTGTTGCTTAAAATAATACGTCTGCATACAGTAGGCTATATGTGACAATGTAAGTGATACGGCTCGAGAAGCTGACTCAGATAAGGAAATATGATATATTATATGATCGATGATCTGATTGATGATGTGATATGAATGATAAGTGCGACACGTCGGCGTCTTCTCTGCATACGGCAGTTTAAACTGCATTTCCTTTATCCTGTAATATGACTTGATAGATTTAAACTCCGCACACTGAGCTTTGATTGGTCAGCAGGCGGTGCTTTCACTGAGTTGATCTCTTTTCTATAGACGCGGAGGCGGGCAGCGTCAGGTAAAATAAGTTATTTAGCCTTCCCAAACCTGAGCCTCACGCGCCGCCTATGCTCAAGAGCAGTCGCAAAAACCATTGAACGCTATGAGGACCCCCCCCCCGGGAAAGGAAGACCAAGAGTTACCTCTGCTGCAGAGGATAAATACACAAGAGTTACCAGCCTCAGAAACTGCAAATTAAAGCACCTCAGATTGGAGCCAACATAAATGATCACAGAGCTGAAGTAGCAGACAAATCTCAACATCCACTGTTCAGAGGAGACTGCGTGAATCAGGCCTTCATGGTCCAATTGCTGCAAAGATCCACTACTGAGGATGAACAATGAGAAGAAGAGAATTGTTTGGGCCAAGAAACACAAGGATTGGACATTAGACCAGTGGAAATCTGTACTTTGGTCTGATGGGTCCATATTTGAAATGTTTGGTTCCAACCGCTGTGTCTTTGTGAGACGCAGAGAAGGTGGTTTCTGCATGCGTGGTTCCCACCGTGAAGCATGGAGGAAGAAGTGTGATGGTGAAGCATGGAGGAGGAAGTGTGATGGTGAAGCATGGAGGAGGACGTGTGATGGTGTGGGGGGGCTTTGCTGGTGTCACTGTTGGTGATTCATTTATGAAGCGTAAATTCAATTGCCAAAAATCCAAAGATAATACAAGGTGGTGACGTGACATGTCATCAGCGCTAAGCTAAAGGTGACTAATGTTTGGCATTGTCACTACCCGATCTGCCGCCCTGCCCTATCTGCAGTGCGCATGTGCGAGATGGTCCGCCATATTGGACAACTACATACGGCAACTCTAATAGGACACTTGACACAGTGGCGTTTGGCAAAGCAGAAAAAGAACACTCAAAAAACCTGACAATATTAATCTGAACGAGAGAGATGAGTTATTGTTATTACAACGTGACTTCACTATTATTTAACAACTCTTTTTGCATCCATTTCTCACTTATTCTGACAATGTACTTAACCCCAAATAAAAGAACCCCAAAGAGTTGTTAAATAATAGTGAAGTCACGTTGTAATAATAATAACTCATCTCTCTCTCGAGTTTTCTTTTTGTGCTTTGCCAAACGCCACTGTGTCAAGTGTCCTATTAGAGTTGCCGTATGTAGTTGTCCAATATGGCGGACCATCTCGCACATGCACACTGCAGATAGGGCAGTGCGGCAGATCGGGTAGTGACAGGAATGATGGATTTTAGCATTCTCAGTTAGCAGCTTGCTAGCCATCGCCATTTTAGGATGAAGAGATATTCATGTTTGGTTCTACGGCTTATATACTGTATATTGGCAAATACCCCACTGGTGTATGTCTGGAGTTAAAACATTATAATAACAGCAGTTGCTAACAAGTGACTAAATGAGACTACTAATGTCCCTTTCACACCAACGCGTTTTCAGCTCCGGCTCGGAGCTGGAGCCTGAAAAGTACTGGTTTTTCCTGTTCACACCGCAGAGGCGCCGCCTCTTAGCTCCGGAATCCGGTTCACTTCCAGCACCAAAAAATTGTCGGTCTAGAGGCAAGAGCTTCGGAGCTAAGAGGCGGCGTCGCTTACGTCTCTCTTACGTCGAGGCGGGGGCAGGGGCAGATTCGTCGTTGAAGTAGATGCTGAAGACCACAAAGAAGTCTTGCATTTCGCATGTGATGTTTGTAAAGTTCCAAGTAAAGTCGTCCCTTGTAAAGTCGTCCGATGCCTTCCATTTCGTTTCGTAAGAGGATAACCAAAGCGAACAGCGCTTCAATACAATCGGCCATTGTTGTTGTTGTCAATGTGAGGGATATCCGCGCGGTTTGGATTTTATGAAGCAGGCACGTAAACGGTGACGTCATGACGCAGCAGCGGCAGCTCTGGGCGGTGTGAACAGAGCGGGAGCAGAAAAGGGAAACCGGAGCTGAACCAGAAAAGCTCCCGCTCGGAGCTAGAAAGGGAAAAGCGCTGGTGTGAAAGCCGCATAAATGTCATCACGCCAAACATTAGCCGCCTTTAGCTTAGCGATGTTGACCTGAAGTGCAACAGTGATGTAGTTCCTTTATAGCCTAACGTTAGCAACTTACTTCTTTCAATTGCATTAATAATTCAACTACTATAAAGTGGTGTTAATATGTGGAGATTATCCTGCTGAAAAGAACAAGTATCAAAAGTGTGTTTGCCACAGAGCTTAATTTCTGCACTTTTTCTAAAGCAAAAGGAAATCTTGTTGCTTTTTGTTAAGGTATCCCATGCAATGCTAACTTCCGGGTCGGCCTACAAAAATCATCCCTGCATCATTCACACACTGTCTTCTACTCACTGTCTCTGCACCTTGTTTCCAGCTGACCCCAGACATCCAATGAGAGCGCTGGACCCCATCAGACCGGACCCCCCTATTCACCCAAAACCCACCGTTCACGAGCGCCCAGTCGGCCCCCTGCCGCCTAAACCTGCCGTGGCAGCCAAGCCTCCCCTCCCCACCCCGGCCTCTCCTGCCGGGGGGGCAACCCGTCCCTCCTCCGCTCCCCCCCCCAGCAGCTCAGCAGGGAGGGTGCAGCTCAGACACATCCATGACGGCCGGCTGAGCGATACTACAGCACAGGTAACACTGCAGTCAGTCAGAAACTTCAGAGGGAACCCAGCAGCAAGAGTGTCATGTCAATGCCTTGTTAATATTTACCTCTTATGATAACTTTAAACTGATAACAACACAGGAGGAAATGCTTTGAAGCAGGAACTTGTTACACTGAAAGAATTAAACATTGACTCTAATTAAATGTATTGAATTAAATGTGTCAACAGGTTACACATAATTGTATTAGGTTAGTTTAAAGCAATACTATTAAGTTGAACCTATTATTTTGTATTTAAACCTAATATTATTGCTTTCGTCTAACCTAATACAGTTATGGGAAATCTGTTGACATAATACATTAAATGTAGTCAACGTTTCGGTTCTTTCAGGGTATTTTTTATAGTTAGATAACTTGGTTCTTTAGTTTATTAATATAATAAGTCATATAAATACAGTTACAATTACAATTAAAAAGGTTAACTACTATAATTTAGCAGCATTCCATTTGAATTGTGATTTCAAATTAGGGTATGCTGATTTATGGAGGCCACAAGATTAAAGGTCCCCTAGTATACTGTTTTTCATCAATATGTTATAGGTCTCAGATATATACAAACAAAGTCTCTGAAATGTTTGGCTGAAATACCAAACAGATCATTGCAGCATCCCATAATCCCCTCTGTTTCAGCCCTGTTTCCAAAGTGCGGATTCTCTGTCTGTTACTTTAGATGAAAATAAGGAGCCCCTCCCCACGCCTCTCTGAGAGAGATTTGGTTACAAAGAACTCAATGGTGCTCTAGGAGGAGATTCAGGTGATAAGGGGGGGGGGGGGGGGCAATAAAACCTTATGACATCATAAAGTGGCCAAAATCTGATCAGCTCATTTTCAGACAGGTTTTTATATAACTAGATCAGGACAAACGGTGAGCAAATCTTTTTTCCTGAAACCTTCAGAATATCTTTACACATGTTGATGTACAAAAGACACGAAAAAGTGGATTTTGCATAATAGGTGACCTTTAAAGAATGAGGAAGGTTTAGGCAAGGGCAAGAAAACAGAGAGATTTGGTGAGGTGATTGTAATGCTGACAAAACATTATGGGGGGGGGGGGGGGGGGCAGCAGACTACAAAATGCAGACAGTTCAGTAACCAATAGAGAATGAGGGGATATGTGTTTTTTTCAAACTAAGGAAAATGTACTTTATTGTGATGAAGATAAAATAAATTAGAAGAAAATACTGCAGGGTTCATCACATTTCTGTGAAAAGCACCTGTAAAATATGGGTTAAAATGGTGCACTGAAGAATGCTCTGAAGGGTAGAAAGTAAAAAAAAAGAAAAGAAGACAGCATGTATTGGATTATGAAAAGCTTCAGCATAAGCAAAACAAAAGATCAATGCAACGTTAAGAAAGACAACTGCTGAAAAGCTCTAAGAAGAAAAAACATGAGAGGAGGTTTCCAGAAGGAGGGGGATATAAACCATGCACTGCTTTCATAAAGAAGTTACATTCAATAAATAAATATAGCGAAAAAAACGATATTTGTTGAATACACTTAAGAAAGAAAGATAGAAAATGAACACATTTGAGGTATATTTGATACATTTCTTCCCATTATATATCATTGAGGGTGAACTGAATATTAGAAAGACAAAAAACACAATACAAATCAACAGTAGCACAAACTACAACTGAAGTAAGGATTTGTTCCACAACGGTCGTTTAGACTTCTGAGCTAGGTGTATCACCACAAACTACTTTTGATTTCCATATTGCAACATGCATTCCCTGCCTCCATGCTCAGTCAGTCAGCACATACACATTCGCAGCAGCCTCCCCCACACTCTGGAACTCCCTCCCCAGCCACGTCAGATCCGCCTACACTCTCATATCATTCAAACAATCCCTCAAAACTCACCTTTTCACTCTTGAATTCAACTCCTAATCAACTAACCCCTTGCCCTTATTCCTCCTAGCTTAGCACTTTCTACTTTTGTTGTTATTTTGTTTTACTTGCTTGTAAGCGCTTTGAGCACCAGAAAAAGCGCTTTATAAATGTAATGTATTATTATTATTATTATTGTTTGTGTCACGGCTCGCTGAGTTTCATCCTCTGATCTTCTTCTCCAGAACGGCAGCCAGGAGCGGCCCCCGGGTGCAGCCTCCGCTCTGTCCCCCAGGAAGGAGCTGCTCCCCTCTGCTCCGTCAGCCTGGAGGGGGCCCGGCACACAGGAGCGCTCGGAGAAAGCGCAGTCAGTGACCGACGGTACGTCTGACTCCTCACAGAAACCACATCCTCCTCCATATTAGAGGTGGATTGGTATGGATGAAAAGTAAAGTTACAAATACAAGGTATAATCAAAAAGTAGCAGCATTATGAAGTTAGTGAGCATTGAAAAAAGTACCAGGTATAACATAATTAAAATGTAAAAGTCTCCCAACATTTGTTACAGTCTTAGGGAGTGAAGTAGCAGATAATTATAATAATATTAAACCGTGTTAATATGTTTGTGTGGTCTACCACATGTTAGTAGGTTTTACATTTAGTAGCTGAAGAAAAGCTGATTTGTTTATTCACTTGTATACTTTCAGAGAGTCTTCCTAAGACACGGCAACACTTGAAGCCCGTTCTGAAACGCAGAGCTGTGTCAGTCCATGAGGACACTCTGGCCATGACGCAAGGTGAGGCTTTGAAAACTAAAGGAACAACAGCGAGGTTATTGATTCAGCAGAAACGAGAACATGATAGAATTGTCTGGCTCTTGAAATTCTCCTTTTCGATGAAGGCCTTCGTCAGCAGTGAATAACAATTGTCTGGAACATTCTCAAGCCAATTCCTAAAAAGACCAGGGGTGAAGCCGCTCCCTCAAGCTTTATATTGCATACATGTTAAATGTTCTCTACTTTAAAGCTGTGAAAAGAACAGCTGATAAGGATGCAGCATCACCCTGTTCCCTCATGGAGAACCCTGATACAAACTGACATTTCACTTTACTTTTGTTTATACATAAATACTGATACACTACTTGACTTGTGTACTTGGCTTTTATAGTTATTTTGTACACACGGTCATGATTAAAGTTAAACTCTGTCTCCATGTCTCTCAGAGCTGAAGGCGGTGCTGCAGAGGTCTCCTATCCGTTTCCGCGGCTCCAGAGGAGACCTGCCCCCCTGCACTGAAGACCCTCCCTGTGTGGAGGAAGCACAGAGAGCTCAGGAGGGTGAGAGGAGGGTTCATGCTCATAACTGAACTCTGCATCTCTCTTAATATAAGAGACATGTTGCTTCTTTCTTTCTGTTGAAACACGTTCTCACTGCAAAAACCCCAAATCTTGCAAAGTATATTTGTCTAATCTCTAGTCAGAATATGTCTTTATAATAGATGGACATAATAACTTAAGAAGTAACAATGCAGTGAGATATAGGGTCTATGATTTTAAACAATGCATCCTAAGTATCTATTTAAAAACATCTTATTTTGAGTTGTAGCTCAGATGAAACATGTCACAAGGTTTTTAAGCTAGTGTGGTATTTGTAAAAGATTTATCCTCTTGTTTAAAAAATATATATATCTTACTTGATATTAGAAAATCACCAGAAAACGGAAAAGCATTTCTGGCTTATTTTGTAACACAACATCTCCTGATCCTGGTCTAATATAGTTCAAAATCCTTTTTTCCCAGCTAATTACAGGATGTAATTTATCTAAATATCAGGAATATCTTATTTCAGGAAATCTTTCCAAGCAGATTTTCACTTGTTCTATTGGCAGATATTGTTCTTATAATAAGTGAAAAACGATAAACAAAAACGCTGTGTTTTCATTATTTCTGTACTTTTTTTTGGAGCAGCATTTCTTCCAGTGCTTATATCTGTCTATCTGTTCTTCATCCATGCAGCCGGTCACGCAGGGAAACAAGAAGAGAAGAGGAAGACTGTCCAGGATGAAGAGGAGCTGAAGGCAGAGAGAGGCAGGATGGGCTGTGGAGCTGAAACAAAGCCCCCTCCCCCAGGCTCAGCGTGTCCCTCCTCCACAGAAGCATCAGCAGCCCGACTCTTCAGTCCAACTGCAGCCTCCGACAGACCCCCACCTGTCCTGGAGAGGCTGATCCACGGCCTCCAAAAGCCCCCTGTAACCCCCCCGTCTGAGCAGAAGAGCCCCAGCACAGGCCCCCGTTTCCCTCAAACTCTAGAAAAACGACTACTGTCCCCACCCTCCCAAGAAAAGACCCCCGGCACAATCTCAACTATATCTGAATCCCAAGAAAACCCACGAGTTAGCCCCCTGTCCCTCAAGAAGAAAAGCCCTGGCACAGCCCCCCCCCCAGAGGAGGGGAGGAACAGCACACAGGAGGAGCTCTCTAAACAGCACACAGTGAAGGCAGCAGACCAAAGAACTGAGCCCCCTCTGTCCGAATAACACAAACACGGACTTAAAAAAGGACATAAGACGCACCTGGGCAGAGAGGGGGGCTGTGACATCACTGAGATCAGGATATAGGAGGGTATACCAAGTCTGAGAACAGCATGAATGTTGTACCCCCCTGTAGAAAGCTGCTGTGTCCCGTGTCAGGGTGCTCGCTTTGAAAGTCTCAGAACCAATACCCTGTGTCCACACAGCGTCTCCACGTCTTCACAACGTTGCTGTTGCGTGACAGGCTAGCATCGCCCCTTTTCATTTTATTAAATATTAGCAACAACTGGAGGATTCTTGCTCTCACACATTGTATAATTGAGCTTGTCACAACTAGATCAAAATATGGGTAGAGTACAACACTCATCTGCTCTGCTCAAACTAGACTGTATGTCTTTGTTTTGCTAGCTGGACATTTCTACAGCGATGTCACCAGCGCTTTTCTGAAAAGATTTTATATTTTCATCTCAAAGCATTTGAAGCATCAAAAAAAGAGCCTGGTCTATTCTCATGGTTGCCGCATGTGATGGCATGGGCTCACTCCTCATTTGAATCAATTGAGAAAAAGATGCTAGTGTTCAGAAAAGGCGCTATGTGGATACAGGCTCTAATTTAGTGCACATGGTTGGTCAATCAATCAATCAATGTTTATTTATATAGCCCAATATGACAAATGTTACATTTGTCTCAGTGGACTTCACAGTGTGTACAGAATATCAGTATGACAATACGACACCCTCTGTCCTTAGACCCTCACATCGTACAAGGAAACACTTCCAGAGAAAACCCACAGTTTAAAGGGAAAAATGGGAGAAACCTCAGGGAGAGCAACAGAGGAGGGATCCCTCTCCCAGGACGGACAGACGTGCAATAGATGCCGTGTGTAAATTGAAAAGATAATACATTTTACAGCATAGGTAGACCAACTACATGTGGTGCATGTTTTGTTGCCATCTTAAAGCGAATGTCTGCACAGTTGCTGTACTGTCCGTTTGAGGTGGATAAATACACACTGCACATACCGTCCAGTGGTCAAACACCCAAAACATTAAAAAGCGGACAAACTAAATGACAAACAGGACCTTTACACAGTAGGCCATGAAATACACACATGCACAAATGAATGCAATTGATGACCAGCTGTTAGAGTACTGGGCTGCAGCAGTTCAGCACCCTGGAGCTGTTGGGGGTTTGGTGCTTTGCTCAAAGACATCCCGACAGTATCCAGGAGGTGAACTGGCTCATCTCCAGCTACTAGTCCAAACCACGTATATTTTATAACTTGGACCAGTGACCATGTGGTTCCCAAGCCCCAGGCCTGTTGTGCTGAGGACAAAATCTCTACGTTGATTAGGGCAGCTGTTTTAATATGCATCATCAGGGGAAAATCTGCATCCATTGCATGTTTGCATTAAGAAGGCAACTGATCGCCTGTAAACTCACTTTCCATTCCGTCTGAGGAAACCTTTAAGAGTCATCTGAGTCCTTCCAAGGAGGTTGGGTCTGAAATGGGACACAGACAGCATCAGCTGAATGAGTAACTGACAGGAGTGTGTGGTTGAGATATCTTTATTGTGTGATCTCCGCACAAGGATGGCTAATTGAACAGAACGTCTGAGTGTGGCTCATTAACACATCATGTCAAAGACTCACTTATTTCACATGTTATCATTTTATTTAATAAGGGATTTAAAGGCACATGGTGTAATTTACAATTAAAAGAGTATATCTCTTCACTTTTCCTTGTTGATATTTTTTTCCCGAAGATGAACGGGTTCAAGGAAAAAGGCTCTTGAACTAGTTGGACATATTCTATCCATTGGATTTTGGTATTTCTTCCACATTCATACATATGGCCCTCATTTGCTTATTTTTTTTTAAATTGGGCATTTGTGGTAACTCACATTTTTTATTGCATGATGTTTTGAACTCTACTTTTCCCCTCGTAATCCTCTGCTTTTGTTTTTGTCTATAGCTGTTTGGGAGAGAGTTTCTTTGCTCCTATACAGTGGTGCAGTGATGACGATTTTTTTGTGGGCCGACCGGGAAGTTAGCATCACCATGTCTCCCTCGACACAAAGTAGTGGGATTTTTCCATTGGAATGTTACAAAAATGAGATCTGTGGTACTAACACATTTTGTTCAGCAGGATCATCTCCACATATTAACACCACTTTTATGATTTTAAGCTAAGCTAAAGGCGGCTAACATTTGGTGTGATGACATTTAGTAGTCTCATTTAGTCACATGTTATCAACCGGCAACCGTCAATCTCTTCAGCTTGTGTTAACCACAGACCTTATTGCAGGCATCTAATTGAAAACGCCTTCAAAAAACTTTGAGTTCTAGACCAGGGAACATGAAGTGCTAAAATGCTAACTCATTCCGGGCTTTATAACTCATTCCTGCGCCACTCAATAGTGCACACTGACAATTAGTTTGTCAGTTAATACACTGCAGATCTGCCTTACAGGGTGCCAAACTGCTCATCATGTAATCTAAGGCTTATTCACTCACACTCATACACTGATTGAGGAAATTGGGGTCGGGTATCTTGCCCAAAGACAGCGCGGTTTAAGCGTGCCGTGCCCGTTTTTGGTTGTGTTTCCACTAGGCGTAGTTTCGGCTAGCGGTTACTTTTTCACAGTTTTCTGGCTCTCCAAAATCGAGGTTCTTTCAGGGCCAACAACCGGGCTGAGTATGCTAAACTAGTAAGATAATCGCTGGCAACTACAATAAAATGAAAATATTTGACCGTGATTTAATTGTAATACACGTTTCAAAATGATGCCAAAGTAACAACATACTGATACCGGTTAGTAAAAACCATGAATTAATGCTTTGACAAGTTTGCAGACAGACGGCAGGCGAAAAACCTTTTAAAATGCGTGTTTTCTGAATGGAGGCCGATACGCTAACGTTGTATATGCTCCGACCGTCCACACTCACAACAACGGCCTATACAGACATAAATAAACCAGCTACTGTATTCTCCATGACACAAACAGTCTGTGGTTTGTACTTGTTTAACTTTTGTCTAGATTCTGAACAGATATGAGGAGCTGTGAGCTCTGAGGGCTAACGGCTGATGTTGGTGTTGTGTTTAGCATTGAAGATAACGTCACGGCTCCGCCTACACTGCGTTAGTTACTGCTCCAGTTCCTAAACTGTAATGGAAACGCAGCATAACGTGAGCCTGGCCTACCAAGGCCTAACTATACCGTACTAAGCCTCGCGAGGCCCTGCAGTGGAAATGCGCCATTATGCAGAGTCAAAGTATCGCAGATCTAGTGGACATCCCGCTCTACCTCCTTAACTGCAGCCGCCCCATTCAATAAGACTATCCAGGAAGAAAACAGCAATACACTAACCCTCAATACCATTTCCTCATGTGCTACAGGGGCAAACAGCTAAATTCAAGTATTTTCTAAACCAACAGGTAGAAGAGCATGGCACTGTTTTGTTTTGTGGGAATGCCTCTAGTTAAATGTTCTCATTTTAGACTTTTGTTTCATTCAGTACATTACTAACAGTCCCAATAGTTGTTTCAGTTTCATCCACACTAGTCACCAGGTTCAAAGTCTGACAGTGGGATGATTACTTCAGTTATGATTATTGAAGTTAAGCTTATAAAAGGCTAAACTGGCTCACATAATCAACAGTACAGCACCAGACTTGAATCGATCAGTTTATTTTCAAATGTGGTTGGCAATTTGGAGGTTTGGGACCAGACTAGGATTAAGAAACATAAAACATTGATGTTTTTGCATTTATATACCAAAACATCCCAGTTAACCAACATCTTGAAAAAGGAATTGACAAATAAAGGAAAAAACCCAATGTTATTTTCTCAAATAATTGTACACATTGAAAACAATGTCAAATCCATTTCCCTTACAATATTTCTAACAATCTCATCATGCCATCGATGTGGGAAAAATAAATCCTGCCTTGTTAAGTGTTATTTATTTTCTACTATCAGCCTTTTATTATCTTGAAATGTACACATGGGACACTAAAGCTCTGCATGTTTCTGTTGAATCACATCAATATGTGACATTTTAGGGTCATTACATTAGACACACACATGTAATAATCACCATATCTATCATTTCATAAGAGACCAGATATGACCAATATATGATCAGAGATAGTGTGAGATAGCAACAGGAGTATATTTATTCTATCAAACTCTCAGGTGGCTGTGGAGGATGGTGTGTGTTTTGTAAGAGCAGACCTCAGTTCAGTTTCCTGAGCCTGCGTCTCATACTTGGAAAGAAGTTATTTTCTACAGTCTTGTTTATCTTTGCCTTGCACGCACAGAATATGTACAAAAATACAAAGCATAAAAAACAAAGTTATGAACTGAGTGTAAATCCATACCTATACTTGTTAAGAATTATTAAAATATGAGTTCTGTCAACATTTTGTACTCTAGTTTGTTCAATGTCTTGTCTCTATGAGTGGGCTTCGCAAAGTCTGAGAAAATAATCCTGGTGATGTCCACAGTCTTACATTCATTTAGGCTTGAGTCCTTAGACTCAAAATTAATACGGAAAAAAATCTGCATTTTAAAAACACAATGTGAGGTCTTACTGTCCAGCAGTTACCAATGTGTCAAGTTTGTGGAAGTGCAATGCTAAATTGTAAGCATTCCAAATACTTTTTTTTAATAGAATGTGGCAATCATAACATTTAAATGTATGTAATTTATTTAAAAAAACTGCCCCAAAAAATGTAGTTATCAAAACAAAAACTAAATCCCAGCCTAAATATGTGTCCCCTCCCCAGTGTGTCAAGACCATAGAGGTCAAGACCCACTAGTATACCATAGTATGAGAAGAGACCATCCTCTCTCTTTCTCCTGCTATGAGAAAAATGTAGGTATAGCAATGAGCTAATGAGATTAGCTGCTGATAAGAAGTCTTACTCTGTAGCGTTGTGCATGAATGTGCTCATGCTTTTAGTGAACTAAACATATCCATTTTGCACTGATATCTGTATATTCCCTCTCCGCCGTCAAAGAGTCAGGAGTCAACTGGATGAGCAACAAGGTTTCAGTTGTTAGGATTCTGTTCCTCCCGCGGATACTGTTCTGGGGGCCCGTATCACGTGCGTGTTGCTGAGACTATTTTCAAGTTGTTATTGAGCCTACATTACGACCATTGGGATGTATCGTACTAACAGACCGTCCAAGAAGTCTGTGTTTTTCAGTAAGTTAAATTCTAGTATTATTTTATTTATGTTAGCACTGTTAGCACTAATTAGCAGGTATTGGTATGTCTGCTCCATACACTGTATTAAATAGGGGCTGCTCAGGCATGTTAGCTTACTGTAGCTCTAGCCAGTTAGCTAGCTAATGATTTAGCTTTTGAGCAATTACCCAAAAATGCTAAACTGAAGTTAATGCTTGACATACAGTATAGGCAGGGAACTCTGGTTCTTTATACATCCAAAACTTAATAGAGAATATTTTTTGGTTTACATTTATATATTGACCATAATATTAAGAGTATTAACCTGTTATGCCCCACCTTAAGGTGGCCCCATTAGACTAACAAAATCCCAACTCTGACCCAAATACAACACAGAAGACACCTTTAAAACAATCAAATCCATATAAGATTCATTATAATCAACATGTGAAATATACAAATATCAATCCTAGGCTAAGAGGTCAAAATACAGCAGTCCCCACACCAGAGGCCTCCCTCTTCTGCTGCTGCACTGGAGTTTTCAGACCTTCCTTATCCAGGTGCAGCTCGTCTGAACCTCATTGCAGCGACGCATCCAACCCAGTCTCACGGCATTTCGTGTTATAGTCACGACATTTAATCTATTGATTCATGTTCACCAACACGATTTTCTCCTTTTCTTTTTTTCTCGTGTCACACAGAACGATTTTAAAAGCAATGTATTTCTATTGGTAGTATAATTCGTGCCTGCACCACGTCTTTCTGTCCGGTCGGGTCTTGGAAGACCGGAAGCTGTGTGGTTCATAAAAACATTTTCTTATTCAATATCAAGCCACGATTATTGTTTTTATTTGAAATTGTATAATGTTGGACTTTTTTTGCCGTCCGTGAGGAAAATAAATGGGGCTCAGATTACTGAAATATGTATTTTTTAAATCTTTTTTTCCTTCTAATTTGTTATTCTTTTCTAAATAACACACTGTTATTTACTCAAATCAAATCAAATCAAGTTTTATTTATATAGCACATTTATAAACTATTTTTGGTCGAGCCAAAGTGCTGTACATAAAATAAAAATAGCCTACAGTAGAGACACTTTACAGCAAATACAACAGCACAGATTGTTCAGAATATCAGTATGAGAAAAACGACACCCTCTATCTGTAGAGGAAACTTCTGTGTAGCTATGCAGTGGGAGTCACCGACTCAGGAAGGAGACACGGTAGGAGCAGTAGCTTTGATGTCAAACACATGATGGTTTATTTGGAGTTAACGGCCGGAGGATTCACATCACAAGTCCAAGAGTCAGAGGTTCTGACTTCACGGTAGAGTTGCCACGTCAATTCTGAAGAACTCTACCCCAGACCCATGTATTTAGCTAGTTCAGAGAGCATCATCAACATGCTGCATAACAAGATAGAATGATAACACCTCTATCAGCTGACGCCAACAGGCAGGAACAGGGAGACAAAACACTGAGAGCACAGCAGCCAAGGTTACAGGTGCCTGTGCTCAGTCAGGACAGTTTGAACTGATACACTGGGTCAAAGTTATGGGCCTTGGAAAATATTCCACAACACTATCCTTAGACCCTCTGTCCTTAGACCCTCACATCGTACAAGGAAAAACTTCCAGAGAAAACCCACAGTTTAAGGGGAAAAAATGGGAGAAACCTCAGGGAGAGCAACAGAGGAGGGATCCCTCTCCCAGGACGGACAGACGTGCAATAGATGCCGTGTGTAAATCTAAGAGATAATACATTTTACAGCATATAGACCGAATGTTAGGAAATGCATGTGTCTGTAATAAGAAGATGAATCCACGAAGATGTCAGCTACAATCCTGAGGAAGCCATCAGGGAAGCAGCATGACGAGACCCAAGGCAGGACCGCAGAGACAGGTTCAGCCACGACCCGAAGTCCACGACTTAATCCAGAACTCAGGATAGAGGATCCAAGACACAGGACTACAGCAAGAGGATCAGCCTCGACTCCGGATCCCGGCGTAGATATAGATACAAAACAAGAAAAAAGATTTGTCTGGGTTAATCGGAACAAGAGAATACACAGACACAGACAGAGAGGGAAAAGGTCATTGGATAAAAGTTATTCTTGATAACCCTCTAGAAAAATCTCATGAACTTCCCCACTCAATCTATCAAGACCCGAGCAGTTCTATTAAATATAGGATAAGAAACGGAGATACTCAACAATAACACTCAATTATCCTTGTTTTTATTTATTTGTTTAATTCTATAATCTCGGGCTTTTTTGCCGTCCGTCAGGAACTGAATTTCAAAATAAAGTCACCGGTTACAGACTTAGGCCTACAGTATATATGGGACATTTCGAGTGTCATTATTGCGATACACAGCCACTGAACTGATTACCCAATATCCTCAGCTACGTTTGAAGCTCGGTGATTGGATGTTTTATCCACAATGCACGTTGGGATATGGTGTTTATGCGATATGAAATCCGAAAACATTTTTTAAAAAAAAGAAAATAATACTTTAATCCGAGTGTGCTTTGAAAGTCATCACATAACGGCACTGTAATACACGGTTCGGCTGCATTCAATATTACACATCTGCCGTAGTTCTTTATATATAGAGCCCTGATTAGAAGACTTTTCTGGAAAAACTGGAAAAACTGCCACCGAAACTGAATAAGTACGTAGATCATAAATATATCGGCAACCACCTAGTGGTTAAAGCACGTTATTGAATGTTTTTGTTGAATATGTTATATTTGATGAAAAAAATATTAAGAGTACATACTTTCATAGGGGGAAAGTAGAAGGTCAATCATAGAAATATAGAATATAAAAAAGTCAAGAAGATACTGTCAGTGATCTCTAAAATAAAACAGTTTAGTGCCGGATGTACAAAGATATTAATAGGAGGATGTGCAAAACAGACAAACTAATTAACCTTTATTTAAACATTAAAGAATACTTTAGGTTAAGGTCGTATTTTAAATAACTAAAAAGCTCTGGGGGTATCTACAGATAAATATTAAGCCTGACAAAGTACTTAACGTCTAATATATTGCTTTCCTGCGATGTTAAAAGCACTTATTTTAACTGATATTATACATATTAATTATACTCTTATAAGATGTATGTAGATCAGTCTCGAGCTGTGACTTTTATACCCCCCCCCCCCCCCCCCCCCCCCCCCCATTGAAAATTATAAAAGTAGGGTAGACATGTGGATATTATCCGGCTGAACAAAACGTGCATTTATCTAACAGGTTAGTTTTCCACAGACCTTATTTCTAGCTATTTTCCAAAATCCTATGGAGAAATCCCATTGCTTTTTTGTCGAGGGAACCCATGCGCAGCTTACTTCCGGGTTTTAGGATGTGTCACTGCACCACTCTATAACACACATGCATCAACTTCACAGCGGGCGGAACTTCTCATAAAGTCCGCGAAAATAAAGCCCACCCATTTAGAGGGCAGATATGATTGGTCAATTGTACTGTCATTTGACATTACTCTCTCGTTGAGTTACTATAGCGGGCCCTCTGTGAATTTACAGCAGGACCACCAGTCATCTCCTGTCTTCACAGTAACTCACAGAGACAAGCTTCTTTCATTTAACCCTTCACATTCAAACAGAAACTGAACTGGCAGATTCGAAAGGATTTATTTCTTTGGGAATGTTATTTTAAATACAATTAAATGAAGTTATTTGGGTATTACTTAGCCCAGGAGTTGTTGGGGGGGGGTAAATTGCTATTTTTTTTACAAGTGGGGGGTGGACCGAACATCCTTTAGGGGGGTCGTCGCCTCCTCTAGGGGGGTCCGGGGGCATGCCCTCCTCCTTTAATAATACCTTAAAGCGGACAAAAGTCACTGGAGAACACTTATTCATTAACACCCTTTAATGAAGCAAACTAATGCCTTAACTCACTCAAATACAGTCGTTTTTGTGCGTAGAGTTTTAAAGGATGTGGATAGTCTCACCTTGATTCTGGCGCATTGCTTATCGTTTTATAGATCTATTCTCCTCCACCATCTGTGTTTGTGACGTAAAGAGTGTAAGAGTCACGTTTCTGAATCGGACACTCTGAGTGGATGCAGTCACAGCCAATCAGAGTCTGATTCAGAGGGTTGCCTCTCAGTTCCATTGCCTGTCAGTTCCGTTGCTATGGTTCAGCCTGGATTTAAAAGTAGTATGAGTTGCAGCGGACCTGCAGGTTTCTGAGAGTTTGTTCCAGATATTTGGAGCATAATAACTGAACGCTGCTTTACCATGTTTAGTTCTGACTCTGGGGACAGAAAGCTGACCAGTCCCTGAAGACCTGAGAGATCTAGATGGTTCATAATTTAGCAGTAGGTCAGAAATCTATTTTGGGCCTAAACCATTCAAAGCTTTATAAACCAGCAGCAGTATTTTTGAAATCTATTCTTTGACACACAGGAAGCCAGTGTAAAGACTTCAGAACAGGAGTGATGTGATCCACTCTTTTAGTGTCAGTGAGGACTCGAGCAGCGGCGTTCTGAATCAGCTGCAGCTTTCTAATAGATTTTTTAGTGAGACCTGTAAAGACACCATTACAGTAGTCAAGTCTACTGAAGATAAAAGCATGGACAAGTTTTTCCAAATCCTGCTGTGACATTAGTCTTTTAATCCTATATATGTTCTTTAGGTGATAGTAGGCTGATTTAGTAATTGTTTTAATGTGACTGTTGAAACTCAGGTCAGAGTCCATGACTACACCTAGATTTCTGGCTTTATCTGTTGTTTTGAACATTGCAGACTGAAGCCCAGCGCTAACTTTTATACATTCTGCCTTGGCTCCAAAAACCATTACCTCAGTTTTGTCTTTGTTTAATTGGAGAAAGTTCTGACACATCCAGTCATTGGTTTGTTCAATGCACTTACTCAGTGTTTGAATTGGAGAATAGTCTCCTGGGGAAATTGTTATGTAAATGTGTGTGTCATCCGCATAGCTATGGTAACTTATTTTGTTGTTTTTAATTATCTGAGCCAGTGGTAGCATGTAGATGTTAAAGAGAAGAGGCCCCAAGATGGAGCCTTGAGGTACCCCACATGTCATATTTGTCAACTCAGATTTGTATTTACTTTTGGAAACAAAGTTGTTTCTGTCCTTTATGTAGGATTCAAACCTATTTAGAACTGTTGATGAAAGTCCCACCTGGTTTTCCAGTCGGTCTAGTAATATGCTGTGGTCAACAGTGTCAAACGCAGCACTGAGATCTAATAATACTAACACTTAAGTTCTGTCACTGTCTGTGTTTAAGTGGATGTCATTGAAGACCTTTACAAGAGCAGTCTCAGTGCTGTGGTTTGGACGAAATCCTGACTGGAACACATCCAAACAGTCATTTAAATGCAATAAATTACTCAACTGTTGAAAAACAACTTTTTCAATGATTTTACCTAGAAACGGCAGGTTTGATATTGGCCTGTAATTGTTCATTACTGAAGCGTCTAGATTATGCTTTTTTAAGAGCGGTGCGTGGTGTGAGGGGAATACTTTCGGTTTTTACTATGAAAACTTTGAGACTGGAAATACTGATTTCACCCCAAGCTGTTGCCTGGCAACGCAATTTTGTTGATAGTTTATTTTGAAATTCAGTTCCTGACGGATGGCAAAAAACCCAGAGATTATAGAATTAAACAAATAAATAAAAACAAGGATAATTGTGTGTTATTGTTGAGTAAATAACAGTGTGTTATTTAGAAAAGAATAACAAATTAGAAGGAAACAAATATTTAAAAAATACATATTTCAGTATTTCTGAAATAAATGGTCTTTTCTTCACGGACGGCAAAAAAGTCCGACATTATAGAATAAATAATAAAAACAATAATCGTGGCTTGATATTGAGTAAGAAAATGTTTTTATGAACCACACAGCTTCCGGTCTTCCAAGACCCGACCGGACAAAAAGACGTGGTGCAGGCACGAAACATACTACAAATAGAAATACATTGCTTTTAAAATCATTCTGTGTGACACGAAAAAAAGGGGGAAATCGTGTTGGTGAACACGAATCAATAGATTAAATGTAGTGACTATAACACTAAATGCCTCTCAATTTGGTCTATTTATGTAATATAAAGTATAACTTATCTATAACAGAGTCAAGATCTCTGTATGACTTTAGTAAACTTCTGAATTGAATACAAAATAAGTGTAAACCAACAGTGCAGTACATCCAGCTAGCTAGTTAGCGTCACTAACGTCCCGTATTTATTCGTATTATTTAACGAACATTTACGTTTTAATGCCCCTTGGGTTTGACGTGTGTGACGTTAGTCAATTTAAAGTGAGTTAAAACACAATACTCACATTTATTAGTGATTCCTCCGCTTGCTGCTGCTTTTAAATCCACTCTGCTGGGGAGACCGGACCGCCATTTAATTCGAAAAAAACTCACTCTTCTCTGCGCGCATTGCACCCTGGGATATGGTAGACCGCGGAGGATACATCAGATATATCTATCCTCCAAATCCGGGAAAATAAGGCTGCATTCGTGGGCCGCATTCGGAGGAGTCTCATCTTTTTTTTAATAGAGAGGCGAAGTCCCTCCCTTTCCGGTGGACCTCATGGGACCTTATTTCGAAAAGATTATGTATTGAAGTCAATGGCGAGAGAAAACCTATCTTTCGATCCCGTTTGAATTGTGCCATGAATTACACATATGATGTTTGTCAATTTTAGAACAATAATTTCCATGTCAAAGAATTCACAGTTTGTCGTAAAATTGTTGAAATATAAGACAATGAAAAATACACAACTAGAAAGACTACAAATCCCAGAATCGCAAGGGATTAAGTGATTGTAAGTGATGTCATAACTGATGTTTTCCTCCACTAAATATAAGATATAGCTAAGATAAGATAACTTTAAGAAGATGCCTGTGTGCTTTGTACCATGTTGTAATCATACCAGCAATGGGTCTTGCTCATTCTTTCACTTCCCGTCTGATTAAAGGACCAGGAGTGGCTGGATCAAGCTAACTAGCTAGTAGCTTGCACGTTAGTTAGCATTACAGCCTTAACCTTGTCATTTTTATTAGCCTTAACATGAAGTAACCCAACATGTTAAACAGTAAGAGTAGTAGTCATATTTCGTGAACCCTTTGAAGAGTACTGTCACACCGGTGTGATCATTCTATAATACACTGTTTAAGCCCGGATGCCCCCGGGGGAGACATGCTAACGCTAACGCTACATTAGCATCTGCAATCTTTTCTACTTCATGCTATCTGCACAAATGGTTAACATTGAACATTAAAAAGATCAGGCAGTTCAGGGAGAATCGAAGGAAGGCAGGCAGGCAGGCAGCTTTGCATGACAGTCTTCTGGACGTGTTTAATTGCGGTGATAGTGAGGGTGGTCAATCCCTTGTGACGGCCATCTTGGTGACGTGTGTTGTTGTGCGAGACCAGAGATGTAGTTCATTGAGCGGTTTCACACAAAAAAAGTGTTACTTCGCAGTTTTACGCCAACAAAAAATGTTTACTTGCAAAATTATCTTTTAAATTGACAAACATCATGTGTAATTCGTGACACAATTCAAACGGGATCGAAAGATAACTTTTCTCTCACCATTGACTTCAATACATAATTTTTCCGAAATAAGGTCCCATGGAGGTCCACCGGAAAGGGAGGGACTTTGGCTCTCTATTGGGACAGCCTTCTTTCGGCAGAAGTGACGTATGTGGTCTACAAATGCAGCCTCCGAAGGGTGCAGCCCCTGAATTGAGACACGGCCAGAGAGTACCAAAATAAAACAGGAAGTGGGAGACAAGACAAACATGACAAGACTAACATTTTGGACGAGACACAACAGTTTTGTCTCAAGGAATGCAATCAGGCAGTCCACAGTTAAACTGTATATGCAATTTACTTGGAAAACACATTAAAGTAAAGTTATACACTGTCAGTGGCAAACCTTAGTGAGTGAAATTTTACCATAATGGATGTGTTATCAAATGACCATCGCCATCTATATAAAGGGGCAGTTAGTCAGACTGATCAAAAGAGCACAAATCCGTAATATGCAACCTGATTGGCTGACGCTTCCGTTGAAGCTTCAAAAGTTGAACATTGCTCAACTTTTGCACGCGAGCAACGCTATACTGCTGACCTGGTGAATCACTATAATAACTGTCTCTCCTCTTCCCTCACTGCCCTGGCTCCCCTGAAAACTCGCAAAGTTTCATTTACCCACTACGCCCCCTGGTTCACCTCTGAGCTATGTCAGCTCAAAACAACTGGCCGCCGACTGGAGCGACTATGCAAAAGCACCGGACTCTCAGTTCACACGCAAATGTACTCGGATCACCTTCACCTCTACAAGAACGCGCTTTCCAATGCCAAATCCTCTTATTACTCCAACCTCATCAGCACTGGTAACAACAGAGTTCTCTTCTCCACAATCAGTCACCTACTTCAGCCTCCTCAAACCCTCCCTCCAGATATCTCCATTGACCAATGTACTAACTTTCTGCAATGTTTTCACTCCAAAATTAACACCATTCACCTACAGCTGGCCTCAACATGCACCTCCTCAAGTGATCCACCCTGGATGGATACAACTGGTCCACCACTCATCAGTTCCCTCTCCATCTTCACCCCAGCATCGGAATACACCATCTCAGAGCTCATCCTTAAAGCCAAAACCACCACCTGTCAGCTTGATCCTCTTCCCACCACCCTGGTCAAGGCTTGCCTACCAGCCATATCACCCATGATCACTGACATAATTAACTCCTCCCTCACCTCTGGAATTGTACCAACCACCCTCAAACTGGCTGCAATCACCCCCACCCTCAAAAAACCCAGTACTGACCCAGCCGATCTAAACCACTACAGGCCCATCTCCAACCTACCCTTCATTTCCAAGACCCTTGAGAGGGTGGTTGCCGCACAGCTTCAGTCCCATCTTGACACAAACATCCTCCATGAACCCTTTCAATCTGGTTTCCGCCAAAAACACAGTACTGAAACAGCCCTGGTTAAAATCACCAACGACCTCCTCCGTGCATCTGACTCCGGACTTCTCCCCATCCTCATCCTCCTTGACCTCAGCGCTGCATTCGATACCATCTCTCACCCACTACTCCTGGACCGCCTGGCTGGCATTGGGATCACTGGTGTTGCACTCTCCTGGTTCTCATCATACTTCACTGACAGACAACAGTTTGTACAACTCGGTAATCACAAGTCACAAGAAAGTGCTATTTCACTGGGTGTCCCCCAGGGGTCAGTACTGGGTCCACTTCTATTCATCATAAATCTCCTCCCCCTGGGCACAATCCTCCGTCACCATGAGGTTAATTTTCACTGCTACGCCGACGACACACAGGTCTACATTTCCTCCAAACCCACCACTGCCCTGCCCCCCACCTCCCTCACCACCTGCCTTGAGGACATCAGGAGCTGGATGAGCAGGAATTTCCTGAAGCTTAACAGTAGCAAAACTAAGGCCCTGCTCATCGGCTCCAAATCCACCCTCACCAAGTCACAAAACACCCCAGCACCAAACATCATCATCGACGGCTTCCCCATACCATTCGCTGCCCAAGTGAAAAGCCTCAGTGTCATTATGGACGGCTCCCTCTCATTCGCACCACACATTAAAAACATCACCCACACTGCCTTCTTCCATCTTCGGGAACATCTCCAGACTCCGCTCATCTCTGTCCCAACCCATCACTGAAATCCTGGTCCACTCATTCGTCACATCCCGGATTGATTACTGCAATGCACTTCTGACTGGCCTTCCCATCAAACTCCTCAATAGACTGCAAATAATCCAGAACTCGGCTGCCCGGATCATCACCCGCAACAACTCATCTGACAACATCACCCCCATTCTCACTCAGCTACACTGGCTTCCTGTACGCTACCATATTGACTACAAAAATCTTCTACTCACTTATAAAGCTCTCCATAACCTTAGTTGCCACCATCTACATCACCGACCTCCTTCAGCAGTACACCCCCTCCCGCATCCTCCGCTCTTCGTCCGTAGGACTTCTCACCGTTCCAAGCTCTCGCCTCAAAACCATGGGTGCTTGAGCTTTCAGCTGCTCGGCTCCCAGACTCTGGAACTCCCTGCCACTACATATCCGACAGTCTGATTCCATAACAACATTCAAAACCCAACTCAAAACCCACCTGTTCAAACTGGCATTTTCTTTATAAACTGTACCGTGTCCTTTTGTAGTCCATTTCCTGTTGTTTGTCTTGTTTTACCCCGGCTGACATTTCACTAAATCCACTGTTTTAATTGTTCCCTATATTGCCCCTATGCCCTGTAAGGTGTCCTTGGGTGCTATGAAAGGCGCCCCCCAAATAAAATGTATATTATTATATTTGTAAAGTGTCAATGAGTTCTTAACAGGAACAGAATCACTTCAACTGAAATGATGCATCAAAAAATATACGAGACAACATTTAGATATATTTATTATATATATTACAGTCTATAACAGAGTTGACAGCTATACAATATAAAGAAATAAACATTTAATATAAGTTGTTGATAGATTTTAGGCTTTCTTCAAATAAAACAATTTCATTATCACTCTTATAACCTTTTGTCTGCAGTTTGACATCTAAAAATAAAACCTCTGAAGGGTTTTACAAAAACAGCAGGCATCTAAAGTTAAAAAATACAGTGGAACCATCGTCACCGGAGTACAGCTCTTTGGCTGAAAGGTAGAAATGATAAACATCTCCATCAAATCACGAATAGCTCCAACACTACACATATTCCATATTGTTCAACCTCAAATAATTTGTGGTAACAGGTTCTAAATGCAAACTATTTAAAGTGATGTCTCCAAGATTTTCCACTTATTGTTGACACATGCTGCCTCAAGTTTATAAACCATTACATCATTGTCAATAAAAACAATGAGCATCTTGGAGATTGTCTGTGACTGAAGAACACGTTCACATGTTACAAACCTTCATGAAACCGTCCTTAAACAAATGTATTAATAAGCCAAGCTCATGTCAAATGTTACAAATGTGCGGATGTGATTCCGCAGTGTAGAGATGTGTAATATCTGTTTTAATGCTTTAAAATCTCTTGGGTTGTTAGTGCTCCTAGCGCCCCACAAGCAGGTTGGTTTTATGAACGTAAACTAAAACCAATGACTGGGAGGAAGCAAACAAATCTACAAACTGTTGGTCCTTATTGGAAAGTGATAGCACACATTAAAAGAAGCTTCCAAATCCCATTTCTTCCTAATTACCCTCTCAATAGAATACGTAAACAGGAACAGGTTGGATCGTGTGATGTGAAAATAAAAAATAAAGAGACTGTCTTCCATGATTTTTACAGGAATTCAATCTGTGTCTACTGTATGTTTCTAAGCTTCAGGTTCACTGTCTGAATTATCCAACTGTTCTTGCTGGAACAAAGGATTGTGAGCCATTTTGTGCAGATCCTCTGGAGCAATCTCTCTCATCGTCCCGTCCATACCGAGCTGCATGGGCTGGATCAAGTTGTTCCTGCAGGAAGAAATGGTTCACATGTGATAGTGTGAGTACAGACTGCAGCATTGAGTGTTGAAAACTATGTCAGGAATAATTACTGAAGAACATTTGCAGTTAATGCCACTGTGACAATGCCACAAGTGTAAAATAATGTTTTATATTTTTTTGATGTAGTTTGTCCCTCTCTCCCCTCCTTAAAGGAACCCTATTATGCTTTTTGGGATTTCTCTTTCCTATAGTGCGATATACTTTATAGGTTTTTATGCAGCATGTAAATGGTCTGCAAAGGTTGACCAATCAAATCAGAGCAGACTGGGATCTGGTTTCAGGGTGAAAAGAGGTGCTGTAGCACAGGCAGTATGAGACAAATAAAGAGCCTTTTGAACATTAAAGCATGGAAGCATACAATTATGAACCAGAAATGAGCATAATAGGGCCCCTTTAACATGTCTCCATCAGCTGTGCTGTTCCCCACAGGTGTAATGGGAGCTCGGCCTAGGGAACTTTAAGTTTAGTTGGAAATAAAGGGGGGAGGAGGACAGGCAGCTTGCTCAAGTGAATCAGGAAGCTCTCAGCTCCTTTGTATTCTGTTATCTACTGAAGGAACACAGACACCGGTGGAGTGTGAGTTTCCTCCTCGACTGCCAGTAAATTCAGTTATTTTTGATATGTTTTACTTCTTGCAATGCATTGCTTTCCTTAGAGTTATTTTGGAGATATTAATTTATTCAGCCGCATTAGCAAGACACTTCCTGTGGTCTGTGAAGTTGACATATCTCAAGTTACGTTTGTTTGTGCTTTTGTTATTGAGCAATACATTGTTTTAACCTTGCTACAAACTTGTGTTTGTAGCACAAGTTTGTGTTTTTCTTTGGTTGGATTATTCAATATTTAGATGAGCCAAATTAATATCAGCCCTTGTCATAACCAGGTTTGAACAGAAACCTTCATACAGTAACCCATTAAATGTTCAATTATATATTTGTCATATACTGTAGCTGTTGCAATGATTTCAACCAATTTCAAATGTGTGCGTGTGTGTGTGTGTGTGTGGTGTGTGTGTGTGTGTGTGTGTGTGTGTGTGTGTGTATGTGTGTGTGTGTGTGGGTGTGTGTGGATGTGTGTGTGTATGTGTGTGTGTGTGTGTGGTGTGTGTGTGTGTGTGTGTGTGTGTGTGTGTGTGTGTGTGTGGTGTGTGTGTGTGTGTGTGTGTGTGTGTGTGTGTGTGTGTGTGTGTGTGTGTGTGTGTGTGTGTGTGTGTGTGTGTGTGTGTGTGTGTGTGTGTGTCATGCTGTTATTGACCTGGACAGTCTGTCAAACATGCTGACCAGCTTCATGGCTTCGATTTCTTTCTGCTCCTCTGTCATTCCCTCCATGGGATCGGGCTGATTCTCCTCCACCACTCCCGTCACCGGGTTAATACTGGAAAAGAAAGGCATAGATAAATATCAAAGGAACAGAAAACCACTTCTTTTTTTTAAAGTTAAGCAGCAGTGCATAATTATTTAAACTTTAGTTTACATTGATTGACTGCTCGTGAATAAAACACCTCAAGGTATATTAAGTAGCTGTTTCAATCACATCACATGATCTTCATCAGGTCATGATTGAATTTTGAAACTCAACTTTTAGGTATTTTTATAAAGTAAAACCAGGACATTTAGACATAAGACAATTGGCCAGACTCCATTTTCTGATGAACATTGTATGATATGAGCATATACTAACTATACATTTTTGTGTTTCGTGTTTTATTTGAAATGTAGTTTCTCCTTGTGTCTTGTCTTGTTTTACTTCCTGTCTTTGTGTTTTCCCACCTTTGTAATTTTAAGCCCTGCCCTGATTCCTTCCAGCTGTGCGATCTCCTTGCTGCCTGTATGTCTTTACCTGTCCTCCCCAGCTGTGTCTTATCAATGTAATAAGTCCTGTGTGTATATCTGTCCTAGTGTTCTCTGTTGGTTTGTCGGTTCTCCGGTCTGGTTCGGTTTGTCATGTGTCCTTGTGTGCCCTCCTTGTTTTGCCGCCCTTGTTCCCCAAATCATCCCAGTTTGTTCCTCGTTTTGTTTTCCTGTTTCATTACCGTTGGTTTTTATTATTTTTGCCTGATACCTCTGTGTGTTTGTGTTTTTTTTTCGTTTTTGCGAACAGCTTTAGTCTGTTTTGCTTTTGGTTTTGTTTACCTGACTCCATTATGTGTTCTGCATTTAGTTCATCCCTGCTCTACTCTGCATTGTGACACGTTCTGGAGAGCTGCTTTTGCCAATAATCCTAATATCACATTTTCATTTTGTTTCTTTACATTTAGTGTTCACTATTCTATTGTCCCTGGTGTCAGCTCAGCTGGGTCATCAGTGTAAAATCACTGTGAATTGATTGACTGGAGATGAGAGAGAACTTTTTTTTACCCCTTTGTACTTTTAGCATGCCACACAGTGTCGGACTGCTAATTAGCTGACCGGTAGAGATGCGCATTGCATTCTGACTCTAGGCTGAGAAAAACTGGTTCCAGGGACACAGATATCAGCTCCCTGGTGTATACAACCCCAGAGCTAATGCAGACGACTGAAGCGTACAAAATATAGTCGTGCATGAATGGCTCCAGAACTAAGATCCTGGATAGGGATCAGACTCCTGGCTACAATGAGAGGTTCACCTGACTGGATACACCTGTCAGAACAAGAGGATCTTCTTTTAGTGCCATACAACATGAGAGGGAGGCGATGACAGCTGATAGTGCCTATTCACAGAAACCACAGTTCTGAGTCTCTCATATGGGACCTAGAGAGGATGCCGTGTGTGGGGGACTTTAACATTCTTGTAGGCAATATAAGGAGAGGACGGAGCAGCAAAAACCCAGCTTAAGTATATATGTTTTCCCTTTTCTGCAGCCGGTGAGTCATTTCCTTTTTGGATATTTTTTCTTCTTTGGGCAAGGTTTTGTTTCACTTGGATAATATTTTTGCGACATAACATTTGAGTTCATTTTAGTTTTCAATTGGAATTTATTCAGCTGTTTTAAGAAAACTGCAGTTTGACTTGGACATTTACTGGCAATTAGGATAAAGAAATAGATTGATTATTACAGCGTTTGTGGTTAGAATCCTGAAATAAGGTCTGTGGTCAACACTTGTTCAATATATTTTCATGTTTTGTTCTTCTAAGACATCAAATGTGACAGTAAATAACCGACGGGTGAATGTCTGAAGCTTTTCTTATGTCCTAAAAACTGTGTTAACTAGTAGCTAAATGAGACTATTAAATGTTAGCATGCTCAAAATTAGCCACCTTTAGCTTAGCGTTGGTGTTTTCGGTAATAAATACCTGGTACACCTTAATGTGAGGTGGGGTCTGCTACGTTTTCAGGGAACTCTTTCCTGCATTGTGAGGGAGATTGAGTACAGTGTGATGGTGGTTCTTACTGAGCCTTGGCCTCTTTATACTCCTCTGTCTCAGACTCTTCATCCTCAGAGTAGATCCCAGAGTCTCTGGCCCCCCTCAGCAGTCCTCTGGCAGCCAGCAGACCGGCAGCATTCCCGTATCCTGTGTACTTAATGAACCTTGAAACTGGATAGAGCAAAGAACACAGGTAAAACAGTAGTATACAGATATTACTGTTTTAACTGTACTTAAGTACAATTTTGGGGTAATTGTACTTTACTTAAAGGGGACCTATCGTGCAAAATGCACTTTTGTACGTCTTTTATACATGAATATGTGTCCCCGGTGTTCCAGGGAACTCACCAAGTGTCAGAAAACACAACCCTCTCTATTTTCCTCCATACCCAAAACGGATCTGATACAGACTGATCCAGATTTGAACACTGTCCTGACGTCAGGACAGTGGTGCTACGGCTATTGGTCAATTCTCCACCTATCAGGGGAATGAGAGGTTGGGCCACGGCCGGCCATTGCTGCTCGAAAGCGCTGGAGACGCTGTAGTACATATGCCAGGCCTGTAAGTGGCGCTGTAGTCTGCCACAAAAGCAGTGAAGAAGACTTTCCTTGCATGGTTGCCTTCCGTTTATGCTCTGCTGTGGCTCTTTTTCTCCCTCCCCGAGGCAAGCTTTTGCGCCTCCTGCTTTAAACCAAATGAATAATGACTCTAAATAATCATATGTAAGGGATAATGTGCAGCGACGCGGTCATTATGGGGAAAAGAACACCGACAGGCTGAAATGACTGAGGGGGCTGTTAAAAAAATCAGAGGGGGCGAACATTTTTTCACAACAACGAAAAATACTGGCAATGTAATTATTTGACACACAAAGCTTTTTTCCTTCTCACTGCTCTACAATCTCTTTGCTTCTTTATTTGTATTCCGGATTCACCCCTCTCATTCTGTTCTGTTCCTCTGATCTTTAATAATATATAGTACATTATCAGATGGCTGCACTTTGGTTAACAGACTAACATTGATTTCCTCAATGTATAAATGGACAGGCTCTGTAATTATACCATAACCTTTTCTCCTCTATCCCTTAACTCGTCTTCCTATCAGATTTAATTACTTACTATCAGAGGTCGCGTTAACCGAATATTTTCCGTCTATGACGGATTTTTTTTAACAATGACGGAAACATCTGAAAGCCGTCCGTCATTTTGATGGATTAGAACAAACTCAGAACAGCGCCACAGTTTCCTTGCAGCGAGGCTCCGGTGTTATGCCGTGTTATGCATTAACAAATTATACAGTTTCCAAACCTAACTTTGCCGAACAGAACTGTGAGTATTTGCTTTACGCTGTGCGCGATCCCGCGAGGTGCAATGGGCATGCATAACACGGCGCTAACAGTCCCCCGTTGACAGTTCACGAGCGTGCTCTCCCCCCCGGGAGAGTTGTGTACAGGCCGACGGGTAATAATGGATTTTGACGGAAATGTTACGATCCTGCCCGTCAAAATGACGGCCAGCGAAAAAGTCTAGCGCAACCTCTGCTTACTATCTACTCTATATCAGGATTAAAGAACAATTAATCTGGTTGATTTTTTATTAGGATTGAATGTTCAAACCAAGGCCTAAAACCTGGCATTTCACAAGAAAGTGAATAATATATAGACAAACTGTAATATAAGATAAACTACTACACCAAATGGACGGACACAGATCAAAAATAAAGTCCCCTGGTTTGTCTCTATTTGGCCGTGTAGTGGAAATGCACCATAACTGCCATGAGAAAAATCAGATCAATGTTCCACAATCCGCAACTAGATGTCGCTCATTGTACCAATACGGTTTATATAATACATACTTATTATTATTATAGTAAAAGGGCTCGCTTTGGCAAAAGCCTGAAAAGCCCATACAGGCAGCCCTAAATAATAACAGGTAACCATCATGTGTGGTGCTATCTGTAGTTGTCTGTCTTATTTGTTGTTGATTTCATATTGTTTTCACAGTGCTGTAAAATGAATTCCCCCCGGGGACAATACATCAAATCTAAACTAATTTAATATTCAATCCCACACTTGGCCATTGAGAACATCAATGTGTAACTTACCTCGTTTAAAGCACTTTTGTTGTAATACTATGGATTTAGTTGACAATACTAGCCGAGTTTCTTTTGTCCAATATTTCGCGGGCAGGTACATTGAATTAGAAGTAGAAGAAGAAGAAGTAGGTAGAACAAGAAGTAGTAGAAGAAGAAATACGCTAACGCCACAAAAAGGCACAACACTGTTACTCTGTTTTTACTGACATGTACCATTTTATATCACCTTGCTCTATGTTTTTTAACCCACATTAAAAAACGGGAGCATTTTCGGGAGTTACAACCGGGTACCGGCCACCATAAACGGGGATTTTGCCTGGAAAACGGGGACGTTTTGGTCACCCATCCGACTGTGTTTACAGCTAAGCACACATGCTAACATTAAGACTACAAGCTCACTTGGGGTTGAGGCTTTTTTACACGTTGCTTGACTGCCTGCCCACATATCTGATCTAAACATAGTAACGTGTATTGGGGAAAATAATTATTTAAAGTTATTTTATATAATTGTGACATTTATTGTACTTTTTGATGGATGAATGATGCTCAAAGTGAGGGGGCAAAGAATACAACTGAGTGGGCAATGCCCCCTTTTGCCCCCTCGTGGTGCCGGGCCCGCATGAAGGCACATTATGCAATGTGCACATTATCCCGCTTATTACATGGCCACATTCTCAACAAAGTAACGACATGACCGCTTTAATTTGACCGCGGTTTAAATCCGCTAAGAAAAATAGTCCGTTGTTACTGTTTGAACTAACGTAGCAACGGCAGGAACTGCTTCGATAGTGTTTTTGAGGAGCTTTTTTTTATTACAGATTTGAAAACATCGTTGCTTGCTTTAAAAGTAGCACAATTCATTATGTCAAACCTTGGAAAGTATCTAGATATCCCTGCCCTAATGCCAAAGTAACTGCCAACTCCCCTCTCCTGCAGGGGGGCGTGGTCAGTTGCAGCTCACAGAATCAGCCCCCTGCAAAAACAGCGCTGGAAAGAGCAAATAGAGCGAAATGAGGCATGGCTAAAATGCAGGATCTGTTTGGTATTTTGAAGGAAAAAAAAATATTTATATACTTTATATAGGTATGGCCCTACAATATATGTTTCAAATATAGCATGATAGGTCCACTTTAAGTATATCCATTTAATGCTACTTTATAATTCTACTCCACCACAGTTAAGGAGCCAATATTGTACTTTTTACCCTTCAACAATTATTAAACAAGATTAGTTACTTAGTTACATATTCATATTATACGTTAATACAAAATAAACATAAACTAATACATAAACTTGTGATAGAATGATAGGTTATGATATTGAGCAGCAGTATACAAAGTGAATCAATTAGCTCTAACTTTAGCAACTGTGATCAACACATTAATGCATGCAGCCCGGATCATCACCGGCACCAAGGCCTCAGAACACATCACCCCCATCCTCATCCAACTCCACTGGCTCCCTGTTCAATCCCGTATCAACTTCAAAAACCTACTGCTCACTGTCAAAGCCCTACATAACATGCCCCCCCCCCCCTATCTGGCTGACCTTCTTCAGGACTACACCCCCCTCTCGCTCCCTCCGCTCCTCCTCTGCTGGTCTGCTGACCGTCCCCATCCCACGCCTCGTCACCATGGGTGCTCGGGCTTTTAGCTGCACTGCTCCCAGACTCTGGAACTCCCTCCCCCCGCACATCCGACAGTCAGACACAATCACCATATTCAAATCCCAATTAAAAACCCATCTGTTCAAATCTGCCTACTCACTGTAGTGCTCCCTATTATATGTTTCATTTGTGTCCACTTGATTGTCTCCTCTGTTTGTGTTTTTATCATGTTCTGTTACCTATCAGCGTTTTCTTTTTTTTTTAGCAAATTGTACGGTGTCCTTGGGTGTCATGAAAGGCGCCTAAAATCAAATGTATTATTATTAATAGTAATCAGTTATCCAATATAAATATAATGGGACATTACATACAATAACTACTTTTAATGTTAGTACCTAAAGTACATTTTGGTGCCAATACTTTTGTACTTTTACTCAAGTAAGATTTTGTATGCAGCACTTACTTGTAATAGAGTATTTTTTACACTGTAGTATTTCTACTTTTAAGTTCTTCCACCTCTGCCAATACATTACTGCAATGTCAACGAAACCAATACAACGAGCATTTGATTGTAGCCGTAACCTTTTAAATTCTTTAGAACCTTTACAAGTGATGAATCAAGATGTTTGATGACACATTGAGCCAACGTCATAAAATAAAATGTGTATGAATTATTAGCAAAACAGATATTTGACTCACCATTTTCTTTGCAGAGAACAAAGAGGAATTCAGCTCCACAGTCCTTGACGTCGGTGTCAATGTGCGTCATAATGCGCACCAGTTTGTTCCTCAGAGCATTGCCCACCTCGGGCTTGGTCTTCACGTCACGCAGTGGGGGCAACACCTAAACACACACACACACACACACACACACACACACACACACACACACACACACACACACACACACACACACACACACACACACACACACACACATACCTGAGCCACCTGAACACAAACAAAACTCATCATTAATCGTTTCAATGTTCATTCTGTCTTCCTCACTGACCTTTGACCTGAGGAACTTCCTGGTCTCTCGGTGGATTCGGGCACTCTCAGTCAGCAGGTTCAGGGATGGGAGGAGGGTCTCCTTCAGCTTAAGCCCCTGGGAGTCAATGTTACTGCATTATACATGAAAAAACTCAGCTATACTGTAACAGCAAGTACGTTTCATCAACACTGTTTCATGTAAAACAGAGATTAAATCAATTCTAGAATGAAAATACACACCATGTGAGTACAATATTAATACAATGTCACAGCACAGGGGACAGTGTAAATCAAATGCAAAAATCAAATGAGGAGGTTAATGGAACATTTAGAGACTTCTGGATGTGTGAGGCTGTGCTTAATGGACATGAGAAGTATCTGCTCACAACTAAAGATAAGCTCAGGAGGGAGATGGTCTTCCTCAAATCAAAAAGTCGATGTGGCAAGATACTTAACCCCAAATTTCTCCAGATGGCCACGGTGTGTGAGTGTGTGTGAATGTTAGTCTTCTTAAGCAGATGGCACCTGGCATTCACCTTTGAATCTCCACATTGCCTTATTTTGTGTAGGTACTTACCGTGAGAGTGGATGTGCTATTACTTTGCATTTGTGTTCAAACTGGAAGTGGGAAAAGGGGTGGGGCTACTAGAGGTAAATGGTGTACTTTTACTCCACTACAATTATTTAATATCTTTAGTTACTTTACAGATGTGGATGAATGATGTGAAATATAATCAAGTGTTAAATCAGACTTTAGTTCCACCTGGAGTAAATCCACAAGCTACCCTGCAGTATACAAAGTCATTCAAACTAGCTGCACCTTTACCAGCTTTGAGAACACTTTAATGATCAATCATTATAAAACATATCATATATATTATTCTGACATGGACCAATCTGCACAATGACTACTTTTACTGTCGCTACTTTCACTATATTTTTATGCTGATACCCAGGGCCGCCCCTGGCCAACTTGGGGCCCCAAGCGACATTGTGAGATGAGGCCCCCCCCCCCCCCAACCGACAGGAGTGAAACAATTTTTTTTAAAACAAAGTAGGCTACTTTACAAATATAATTCCTGTTTATTATTATTATTATCAACACAGTTACTTTTTTATACAGTGAGGTAAATGTATGTCGTTCAGTATGTGTTTACAGGTGAATACGTCTGCATTTCCTGCCAAATACTAGCCTCAAAAAGATTAAAATATAATTAATGCAAATAAACTAATTCTACTAATAATAATAATCATAATCAATTCAATAATATAAATACTATATTATTTTATTATAATATAGTTGTAATATAGTCAAGACAAAACATGCTTATGACATGCTCAAAAACTGACATTTCTTAAATCTGTATTCAAATGTAGTTCCCTCTGTCAGCAATGTATCAACAACTACACACACATTTCTATCAGTATTTCTCTGTGTTGTGGTTGATATGATGATGACTGTTAGGAGTTAAGGGGAGAGGCTGAGCATCACCATGAAATGTGCAAATTGACATCAAAATGAATAAAAGGGGAAACAATGCTCAATATTTTTTAGGCTGTAAACTTTAACTGTTATGTAAGCCAACTAGACAGAGTGTATCACTCTTCCTCCTGTACACAGATAAAAGTCATAACATACTTGAATGAATGGTAAATAAAGAATGCTGGAAATAACTGCATCTCCATTAGCCTATATGCTATGCAGGGACTGCCTTCTTCATCTCGTGAATTGCAGCTGATGTTTTAATATGGCAATTGGCAATTTGACTAATAAAACATTCGCAAGTTGTACATTTGACTCATACAATAACCCACCTTCGAGTGACGCTCTAGTTTCTTCATGTTTTTTTTTTTTTCCCCTCTTGCTTGCGCCGGACTGAAACTGTCTTTTCACCGACATCTCTTCACCTGCACAAGTGGCCGTATCAAAGCCGTGATTGGTCAGATGTCGATTCATTGCAACGGTGTCGGGTTACAGACATGCTCCCCTTGTCACCTCTCACTCTCGCGGGGGGTGCACGGACAACTGCGCGGAGAACTGCGCACAGCAGCTGAGGCCCTCTGGGCGGGGCCCCCTGCGCAAGGCGGGGCCCCATGCAGCCTGCGTGATTGGCCTGTAGGGAGGGGCCTGCTGATACCTTTTTACTTCTTTTTGAGTAACATGTTGAATTGCAGGACGTGTACTTGTAACAGAGTATTCCTACACTCTGGTACTTCTACTTTTACGCAGTACCAGTTCTGAGTACTTCTCCCACCTCTGTTTGCCTCTGTATGGCAGACAGGTGTGGGTGAATGGGTAATTGTGAGATTGAGAGATTGCAAAACTGGAAAAAAAACGATACAAATGAAGTCAATATACCATACAGTATACCATTATATTAATATTTTCACAGAGTTATAGATACTCCTCATGATAAGTAACTGACCTTTATTTGTAAGATTGGTGGAGTGCTACTTTAAGCCAAAACACAACTGGCTTTTCAACTTTCCGAACAATCAGCCAATCAGCAGCTTTGTCATCAACTTCTGAGACCTACATCGTAGCTAACCAGAATGATTTTTGAAGTACAATGTAAATGCAACTAGTTCTTCTCCACTGCTTTCTGTCAGGAACATGATCCATTAGGTAATTTAATTGTTTACCAACAGTGTGTGAGCATGTGTGAATGTTGTCTCCCTGAGCAGGTGGCACCTTGTATGAATGTGTGTGAATGGATGAATGCTGACTTGGAAATGTAAAGCGCTTTGAGGTATTTTAAAGACTGGAAAAGCGCTATATTAATGCAGTCCACTAGAAATGTGTAGCAACCAGATGCCATTGCCACCCTATTATTTTGCTACTTGATCACATAGACACCGTTCATCCAACCCAGTCTCACATCTAAATGTGTAATAACTACATTGGTCCACAACTTGGGATAGTATACATACAACGTTTTCATTGTTACCAAGGTGGTTGCTAGGGACGCTGCTATCGATATTATTTCTGTTATGTTGTGTAACTGTTTAATGGTGTTATCTTTATTGCTACCCCCTTCCCCGTTAATTTAGAGTGTTGGTCCACAGCGCAAACGTATTAGTTTAACAAAATCAGCATCTAAAATTGTGGCATAGATACGTTATTTTCCCCTGTGCAATTCTCCAACCTAGTCTCACATCTCACATCTCACATCTCACATCTCACATCACATCGTCATAAAGAAATACCGGAAACAGACGTAGGCAAGATCTTCAGCTCGGTGATTGGATGATTTAGCCGCAATGCACGTTGGGAAATGGTGTTTATGCGATGTGAAATCCGAAAAAATAAATAAAAATAAAATAACACTTTATTCCGAGTGTGCTTGCTTTTCTCTTTGAAAGTCATCACATAACGGCATTGTAATACACGGTTCGGCTGCATTAAATATTACATATCTGCCGTAGTTCTCTATTTATAGAGCCCTGATGAGAAGACTTCTAGACAGACAGGAATAACTGCCGCCAAAACTGAATACGTGAACTGGATCATAAATATATCATCAATTAAACAACATCTTACATTTCTTTTCACACAATACGTCTCCTTGCAGTATCAACACTAATTCGGCTGACTTTTATATTTCTCTGATCCTACAATTTCAGAGGCGTTTTTGTAGAAATACTACGTCCCAAGTTGTGGACCAACGTACTTATTACACGTTTAGATGTCAGACTGGGTTGGTTCATCAGTTAATCCTCCAGACATACTCCAGCTATAGTGACAAACATCACCCTTACAGCAGTGTGCCTGGGTGTGTTTATTTACTTCCCAATAAATAAGAATGATTACCAATCAGGCAACATCAATGTGATTTAGAGGTATTAAACCTATATACCCATAGAGTGCAGTCTCACCTGGTCAAGTTTACTCTCCATGAACTCTAGCAGCATGTTGACAGCATCCATGTTGACCCCCATGTACTCAATAGAGCCCTGCTGCACTTTGGGCACCAGCAGAACATCCAGACAGGGCAGAGGGAGGTTTCCTAGCAGGTTAACAGTATGGCTGAGAGAACAGGGAGAGAGATAAATTGCTTTATGAATGAATGAACAGAGAATCAGCTGTGCAAGTGAAGCGTGTGTTTTCGTACCTGTGGAACTCCTCATTGCGCTCCTCTCCCTCGGCCTGGCTCAGCAGACAGTGTCTCAGGATGGCCCCCACATGTCTGTACTCTGCTGCGTCCCCCTTCACACACAGGCAAGGTAAGGCAAGGCAAGGCAAATTTATTTATATAGCACCTTTCAACACAAGGCAATTCAAAGTGCTTTACAAAAAATGAAAGACATTAAGAAAATGGCATTTAAAAACAGTCATTAAAAAGAAAAGATAATAAAAGACACATTAAAAGAAAAAATATATGGATAAAAGTTACAGTGCAGTCTAAGATGTGAATAGTTCAATTAAAAGCAGCGGCAAAAAGAAAAGTCTTGAGCCTGGATTTAAAAGTAGTCAGAGTTGCAGCGGACCTGCAGGTTTCTGGGAGTTTGTTCCAGATATTTGGAGCATAATAACTGAACGCTGCTTTACCATGTTTAGTTCTGACTCTGGGGACAGAAAGCTGACCAGTCCCTGAAGACCTGAGAGATCTGGATGGTTCATAATTTAGCAGGAGGTCAGAAATGTATTTTGGGCCTAAACCATTCAGTGCTTTATAAACCAGCAGCAGTATTTTGAAATCTATTCTTTGACACACAGGAAGCCAGTGTAAAGACTTCAGAACTGGAGTGATGTGATCCACTTTCTTAGTGTTAGTGAGGACTCGAGCAGTGGCGTTCTGAATCAGCTGCAGCTTCCTAATAGATTTTTTAGTGAGACCTGTGAAGACACCATTGCAGTAGTCGAGTCTACTGAAGATAAAAGCATGGACAAGTTTTTCCAAATCCTGCTGTGACACATTGCAGACTGAAGCTCAGCGCTAACTTTTATACGTTCTGACTTGGCTCCAAAAACCATTACCTCAGTTTTATCTTTGTTTAATTGGAGAAAGTTCTGACACATCCAGTCATTGATTTGTTCAATGCACTTACTCAGTGTTTGAATTGGAGCATAGTCTCCTGGTGAAATTGTTACGTAAATGTGTGTGTCATCCGCATAGCTATGGTAACTTATTTTGTTGTTTTTCATTATCTGAGCCAGTGGTAGCATGTAGATGTTAAAGAGAAGAGGCCCCAACATCCCACACGGAAAGAAAGTATACGAACATATATGCCAATATATGGCAAATATATGCAGAATATATGCTGCATATATGCCATATTCAGGTTCATATATGTGCATATGTGGATTAATAGGAGATATATGTGTCATATATAGCTCATATATTTCCACATATATGCCAAAGTCAGGTTCATATATTTGTATATCTCCTACATAATGCCTCATATATAGCTCATATATCTGTCTTTTTGCATATATGTCATACAGAATCCCACACGGAAAGAAAGTATACAAACATATATGCCAATATATGGCAAATATATGCAGAATATATGCTGCATATATGCCATATTCAGGTTCATATATGTGCATATGTGAAACCTATATGTGCATATATGTGCATATACACTGCACCCATATATGTACATATATGTGTGTCCATATATGGATATATATGTACATATCAGGCAACATCAACAACATTTGTTTTAGCTGTTTTAACTTTTAAATGCACTGTAAGGCGACCATGGATGTCCTGAAAGGCGCCTCGAAATAAAACGTATTATTATTATATGTTCAGAGACATATATGTAGGGGTCCAATTTCAGATATGTCACTTATATGTTAAACATATATGTGACATATATTAAATATATATAGGTTCATATATATTCCTTCCATGTGGGATGGAGCCTTGAGGTACCCCACACTAACACTGAAGTTCTGCCACTGTCTGTGTTTACACTGTAAGTGGATGTCATTGAAGACCTTTACAAGAGCAGTCTCAGTGCTGTGGTTTGGACGAAAGCCTGACTGGAACACATCCAAACAGTTATTTAAATGCAAGAAGTTACTCAACTGTTGAAAAACAATTTTTTCAATGATTTTACCTAGAAATGGCAGGTTTGATATAGGCCTGTAATTGTTCATTACTGAAGCGTCTAGATTATTCTTTTTTAAGAGCGGTTTAATGACTGCAGTTTTCAGGGCCTGTGGAAAAATACCTGAGTGAAGAGATTTGTTTACTATATGAAGTAGATCTGAGGCCATGCAAGGCAAAACATCTTTGAAAAATCCTGTTGGAATAATATCAAGGCAGCAGGAGGAGGATTTCAGAAGTTGAATAATGTCCTCTAGGTTGTTATCATTAATCTGATGGAATTGTGTCATGATGTCTGAATTGATGTTAAGTGGACACAGAGACAACACATTTGCTGTTCCTGATGCAGAGGCACTGACTGCTTGTCTGATTTTCTGAATGTTGTCAGTGAAGAAGGCAAAATCATTGCACGCCCTGGTGGATAGAAATTCAGAGGCTACTGACACTGGGGGGTTAGTTAGTCTGTCGACGGTAGCAAACAAGGCACGTGCGTTGTTTTTGTTTTTTCAGTTAAATATCGCTTTGTGGTTACCTCTTTTTGAACATTTTTGTGAACAGAAATAGAGCTCTCAAAGAAAACACAGGAATGGTCAGAGAGTGCAACATCAGTCACCACAACCTTAGAGATATTCAGACCCTTTGAGATAATTAAGTCCAGAGTGTGCCCCTTATTGTGCGTGGGCTCCGTCACATGCTGAGTCAGTCCATAGCTATCAAGAACACAAAACAGTTCTTTAGCCCCTCTGTCCTGGGGGTTGTCAACATGGATGTTAAAATCACCAACAATGACTAGACGGTCAAAGTCAATACACACTATAGACAGCAGTTCAGTAAAGTCATCAAAAAAGCTCGCACAGTATTTGGGTGGTCTATAGATATTTAGGAACAGAGCTCGAGAGGAGCATTTCAGCTGAAGGGCCACATATTCAAAAGAAGCAAAGTTCCCATAAGATGTCTTCCTGCATTGAAGGGAATCATTGTACAAAATAGCAACTCCACCACCTTTCTCTTGCATTCTTTCCTGACTCATAAAACTAAAGTTGGGAGGGGTTGACAGGCAACACACACACACATTGGTCACGTGTTCCTAAAACAACCTCCATCACTGTAAACGTGTCTTCATTGTATATTTGCATTTGCTTGTGTGTAAAAAGCTAAGAAATCTGACTGACAAATGTTCTGTTGTTTTCTGAAATTGACATTTTTGTATTACCCTGACTTTTTGTTTAGTCAGTGGCAGGGGTATAATGTAACTAAGTACATTTACTGCCACTTTATACTTCAAATCAACTATGACGAAAATAGGGAAAAATTGTACTTCACTATATTTATTTGACATTTTTTTGGTACTAGTTACTTTACAAAGTAAGATTTTTGCATAAAAACACATCATTTAATTTAATATGACATTATGTTATAAATTAAACTAATGGTCAATGGATTTCAGGTGTTTTCATCTCCAGAGGATGAATTCTAATGTATTTGGGCATCCCATTATATTCCAAGGTCTCTACTTATTCAGTTCTATCAGTTCTTATTCTATATCTAAAAATCTAAATTGTGCCATGATTCATTGGCAAAACCTTGTCAACCCTTAGATGCACGAGTGACTGGACCCTACACTCTTCCATAAGTGGGTAAAAAAGGACCCGTATTAGAATAATATGTGTTTTATGCCATTTCTGTCATTTTGGTTAAGAAAAAAATGACTTGTATAATATTTAGTATTATATTTTGGTTCACACTAGAAGTATTTTATATTTAATTTTTCACTATTTATCATTTTAGACATTTTTTTGACATTTTGAAAAAAAAATCTTTTTGAACATACAGTATTGATGCAAAGATCTCCGCTATTCTGAGACCCTCACAGTATTCCAGTCCCTTTTCAAAACTCATCTCTTCTCCTCTTGTCTACTCATAGCCCACCCCCCATCAATCCATGCCGGTTGATCAAGTTTGATAGTCCTATACCCCCCACCCTAACCTTCCCTTTTATTGTAAAGTGATTTTGAGTCCTTGAAAAGCCCTATCAAAATATAATGTATTATTATTATTATACTGACAGGTATCAGATCTTGCTGTGTAAAATAATCTTCCTGAGAGGTGTCACTTGTGATGTAGTCTGTGTGGTCCACAGTGAATGTATTCCTGACAGCAACAGATGATAAGAATCAAAGGTTACCATAGGGTTCCATAGAAAATGCATGCGGGTCATTTTTGACCCACTTATGGAAGCTTGGGGGTAGTAATACAAAAACTACAATTTCTTAAAATGTAAATAAAAAATTTGAATGGCATGATATCCAAAACATGTTTTTTGAGGAATAGCTGGAATATGAAATGATACAAAAAATGTAATTACAAAGATACTTCAAGAAAACCACCTCACCGCGTCAAAAAAGACCCACTTATGGAAGCTTGGGGTAGTAATACAAAAACTACAATTTCTTAAAATGTAAATAACATTTTTGAAAGGCATGATATCCAAAACAGGTTTTTTGAGGAATAGCTGGAATATGAAATGATAAAAAAATGTAATTACAAAGATACTTCAAGAAAACCACCTCACCGAGTCAAAAAAGACCCACTAATGCATCTAAGGGTTAATACATTTAGTTCCCCTCAGGATGAATGTTATAACCCAACTACTTTTATTCAAGTGCCATCATCAGACTAGAGTTTCAATCTGTCCAATGCTCTGGTTTCAAATCAGCCTCAGCTATAGTTTTTGTTTAGTAATAAGTAGCAGGTGACAATTAAATGTTGTTATATTGGCATGCTAAACTCAGGTAGGTGGTGAACTTAAGCATTTAGCTCAAGCCCTATTAGCCCAAGTACTGTACAGCTGAGAGAAGGCTGTAGACTCTTAGGTGCAACACACACCAGCCACACCACATGTGTGATGTCATCCTGTGTTCATGCAGACAGAAGATACAGTAGCTTGGACGTACCAACAACTGGAGATCATTTGATATGATTGCTACTTCCGGGTAAGTCGGAAAATAAAAAGACATATCCTTATGAATTAATGTACAAAGTCTACCACGGAACATAGTCAATCAGTTTGAACATCCAAACACATTTGAAATACGTGTCGTTTCTTTTTAGTACCTCGTCAACCTTGCGTCTGTTGGTGTCAAATGTGATATTGAAGAGTATTTTCAGTATTTCCATGGCCCGTTCTGTCGGCTGCCGGCTCAGGGGGGGCAGCTCTTCGGGGGGGACGCCCTCAAAGCCCGCCCTGGCTGTCTCCAATGTGTCCGGCCAATACAGACCCAGCGTGGCTTCCAACTGGTTGCCTAGAACATACACAGAGGAGGAAGTTATATACTTGTGCTCTCTCACCTAGTGCATTTGTACCTTCTGTTTACACAACCATTTACCTGATTATGTTTACCTATGTTGAGTTTTTGGCACTTAGAACATCTTAGGGATAGAGTGATGCAGTTAAGACATATTTTTGTAGGCCAACTCAGAAGATAGCATTGAAAGGGCTCCTTGACAAAAAGCAATGAGAATTGGATTTTGTAAAACACCAGAAAGAAATATCTTTGGCAAACACACAATTAATATACTTACAGGTTTTGTTGAGCAAGATCTCCACATACTAACACCACTATGATTTTTAACAGCTAACGTTAGCTTTTAACAAACATCCCAGTCACATGACTTCATGTCACCGCTAAGCTAAAGCGGCTAATGTTTGGCGTAATCAAGGTTCAAGGCTCAAGGCTTTTATTGGTCATACGTACATAGCTACAATGTAGTTATGACGATTACAATCTTAGGTCACAGGCTCCTCCAACAGTGCAACACAATAAAACAGAAAAACAGAAAAAACTGTGCAAGTAAATACAAAAAGAAAAATAGTAAAATAGTGAAATAGTGCAATAAGAGTCTATATGCAAGTGATTGAATATGATATATTGGATAAATAATTTCTAAATAGCAGCCAGTTTAATGTTATGGATGTTGTTTCAAAAGTTCAGGTGTTTAACAGTCTTATGGCCTGTGGGATGAAACTGTCCCTGAGTCTGGTGGTTTTAGTCCTGATGCTGCGGTAACGCCTGCCAGACGGCAGCAGACAGAAGAGGTTGATGGGGGTCTTTAATAATCCGGAGGGATTTCTTCCTGAGCCGCTGGGAGTAAAGGTCCTCCATGGATGGCAGCTCCGTCCTGGTGATGTTCTGTGCGGTTTTCACCACCCTCTGTAGAGTCTTACGGTTGAGGGCGGTGCAGCTGCCGTACCAGGCCGTGATGCAGCCAGTCAGGATCCTCTCTATGGTGCACCTGTAGAAGGTCAGGATCCTCTCTATGGTGCACCTGTAGAAGGTCAGGATCCTCTCTATGGTGTACCTGTAGAAGGTCAGGATCCTCTCTATGGTGCACCTGTAGAAGGTCAGGATCCTCTCTATGGTGCACCTGTAGAAGTTGCAGAGTACCCTGGAGTCCATGTTGAACCTCCTCAGCCTGCGGAGGAAGAAGAGCCGCTGTCTAGCTCTTTTGGTGATGGTGTTGGTGTGAAGAGTCCATGTCAGGTCCTCAGTGATGTGGACATTGAGGAACCTGAAGCTGCTGACTCTCTCCACCGTAGTCCCATTGATGCGATGGGGGCGTGTCCCTCTCTCTGCTGCTTCCTGTAATCCACAATCAGCTCCTTTGTTTTGCTGACGTTGAGATGGAGGTTGTTATCCTGGCACCAAGATGTCAGGTTTTCGACCTCCTCTCTGTACGCCGTCTCGTCGCCGTCGGTGATCTGATCGATGGCGGTCGTGTCATCAGCAAACTTCACGATGGTGTTGGAGCTGTGTGTGATCACGCAGTCGTGTGTGAACAGGGAGTAGAGGAGAGGGCTAAGCACGCAGCCTTGAGGGGCTCCGGTGTTGAGGATCAGGGCGGAGGATCTGATGTTTCCCACCCACACTGCCTGGGGTCTGCCCGTCATGAAGTTCAGGATCCAATCACAGATCTGAACAATAATAATAATTTTTGTAAGAACTTGTCGCTGTTGAGCCCGAGCTCTCTGAGCTTGATGACCAGCTTGGAGGGCACAATGGTGTTGAAAGCTGAACTGTAGTTGTCATGGAACACAAATAAGAATTTATTAGCAATTAGAAGGCAGCTTTTATTTTTGAAATGTACTTTGAAAGAGATGGCACTTCCTTTGTGGCTATGACCACTTCCATCCTTCGTTCTAAGCCCTAAACGTGGCATTATCAGTAAGTCAAGTTACTAATTATTATCTTAGCTACAAGTGTTTGATATTATTTGTGGTAATATAATTTTGTAGTAAGGATAATTATTATTTTTGTAAGAACTTGTTGCTGTGTTATAGTGTGTTACGTAATGCTTTGTAATGTTGCATTGCATATTTACCTGCAATAACCTGCTCTTGTAAAAAGTACATTTATTCTGTAAATGTTAAGAACATATCATTGTTTTATACTGTACTGAAATGTATTCTGTTTCAGTTTCACACTTCTTCTCATTACAATTCCTGCCAAATACAACACCTGCCTGTTCCTTGGAGGAATGATGCTGAGGAGAGTTTAGCTGGCTGTTAAGTTCAATATCCATACGTTGAAACGAGAACAGTACAGTAGTCAATGAACAGTATTCTCACATATGTGTTCCTCTGGTCCAGGTGTGAGAGGGCAGTGTGGATGGTGAGGGCTATGGCGTCGTCTGTGGACCTGTTTGCTCTGTAGGCAAACTGCAGGGGGTCCAGAGAGTCAGGGAGGGAGGAGGTGATGAAGGTTTTGACTAACCGCTCAAAGCACTTCATAATGATGGAGGTGAGTGCTACTGGGCGGTAGTCGTTGAGGCTGGTGATTATTGTTTATTTGGGGACAGGAACGATGGTGGAGTGTTTGAAACATGCAGGGACTACAGACTGCAGCAGGGACCTGTTGAAGATGTCTGTGAACACCTCTGCCAGCTGAACTGCACACACCCTGAGAACACGGCCAGGGATGCCATCAGGTCCAGGAGCCTTGTGTGGGTCAACCCTTTTAAAGGATTTGCACACTTTAGAGACGTCATTGTCTCCCTTTAGTCACTTATTAACAACCGCTGTTTCTATGACATATAGAAGCTTCAGACATTCATCACAAGTGGGGTATCTACTGATGTATTTTATGTCGTAGAAACATTTTTAAATCTCTTAACTATAGACCTTATTTCAGGCATCTAAACACATCCAAAAAAACATTGACTTCGAGATGAGGCAACTGGAAGTGGAAACATTTTAGGATAGTTGCCTCTTAACATTTGTAACCAAAACAACTGTTGTTGGTTTTCCAGGTCAGCAGTTAAACAGGAAGTCAGTTACCTAGCAGACTGATGCCGTGGAGCTCCTGGACCAGCTGAGCCCGGACGTCCACTCTCAGGGCCGTCAGCAGGAAGGTGAGGCGCAGGTCAAAGAAACGCACCTGGACACAGAGCAGGGACACTCATTCACTATTTATCTTTTCCTGTTCAGAGTATGGCTGGATATCCGACCTCAGTGCTCATTTGATACAAATATGTTGCATTAAAAATTCTAACGTACCAAAACAAGAACCGAATGTCCTTCAACAGTTAGGTATCACAACATTTGTTTTGGTTTTTGTACCAAACTCAGGTATTACATTAGCACCAGTGCTGAATCCCAATCTTCTAGAAGGTATGATCTTATTTTACCAATTTGAAATAGCAAAGATACATATACTATAATGTTTCATGACGATGTTTCAGACAAAATTGGAAAAGTTAGGACTGACTTGAAGCAAGAGTCGGCACATGTTGGCTTATTCAATATGTGCATTAAATAGTAAACTACAACCTTTCTCTAAACTTTGTCAAGTTAACTCTCAGAGTAATAATTTCCCCCCCATTATAACACATGTCTAACTGACGTCCATACCTCATGGTTCCAGATGGGATCATGACACTGCTTCAGCCTCTCTGCCACGCCCTTTATCAGCTGGAGATCTGCTGCGACCACCTGCCATCCATCATCAATACAAAGACATATTTGATAAATGATCACCAACCAAAACACTTGATATTCTCTGACAAATGTATATAAATGTAGGTTTGAGGAGACAACGGCAGACTGACCTGTCCTGTCTGGTTGTGCAGCAGCAGGTTACAGATGGACTTCAGAGCCTCAGTAATCACTTCCTGGTCAGCGTTTTCTGAAGGGGGGGAGGCTGCCTCTCCCCTCTCTCCTTCCTCACCCTCAGCTAGGAATAGGAAGAAGGCAATTAACAGAGTAAATCTTTATGTATTAAAAGGTTGGGGCAAATGATAAACCGAGTAGCTTCTATATCTCGAGATTTATTTTAGTAATTGTAGAACAAATTTGTGCTGTGCCTTCAAGACACCTTGAATCTTGTCTCCTGTCTCACCTTCTACAAAAACCCACAGAAATGATGAGCAACACACAGCATATATCAATATAATATGCGGGGGAACTTTATCCAAGTGTACAATTAATCCAAACCAAGTGTCAGCATTTGTCAAATCTGGAGGTTTGTTTCCAACCTGTTTCCAGACCTTCGCTATTACTGCTGTGAGTATAACACTTTTAATAATGGCCAAAACTACAAAAATAAGACTGAAAATGTATTTTTTTTTATCCTTTAATGCCACCAAATCTATTTTTGTGTTTGGACAATCAAAAAACACAGGAGCACCAGGATGAAGGCCTTCCAGTCTGAAACCTGGGACAGCTGTCTGGAATCACCTTGGCCCTCCTCCCCCTGGTTGTGTTCCCCCCCAGGACTGGACACGGCGATGCCGGCGAAGCGGGCCAGAGTGGACATGGCAGAGCGGCTGGTGAAGGGGTCCAGGCAAAGAGGGTCCCTGGACAGGATCCGGACTGTTTCCAGACAGGCCAGGTGACAGGAGGGCTGCAGGTCCCGGTGCAGGAACTCCAGCACTAACTCCCCCAGGACCTGCATCACACAACAGATACATCAGGTCAGGTTCAGTGTTATGAGAAGGAATACACTAAGTGACCTCATTAGATAGTGACTGCACCAGACTTTTTATATTTAAATACACTTTAAAATATGTTACTTTGCAAACCATATTTCTGAATTCATCTCATCTTTATTCCCATTATAAATGTCAGTTTTAAGTTTTGACATTTCTATATATAAAGATTTAGCATTTTGAATGTGTTCACCAACGCAGCAGAAAGTGGAAGTTTTGACTTTACTTGGATTTTCAGTTCTGAATTGAGCTCATTGAATTCAATCAATTTGAATTATGGTTTTGAATACTGAGTGCTTACAATTGATTAATTTGTTATTTTATTTTATTGGAATTTCCAAATATGAAACATTCTCCATATTTTAAATAGGGTCATTCAGACTTTTCTTAATTTAGTTTTGAAGCAAATATATGTCAGTGTTATTTCAAATCCATATTTATCTCACTTTGGTTCATTTAAGAAAATATATGTTAATTATGTATTCAGCTACAATTTAATGAATGACTAAATTAACCAGGTAATAGCTTGCTTAAAATACTTTAAACGGCCCATCTAATAGTAAATTACACAACTACACAAGAACTAGACAATAGTGCTACTTTTCATTTGGATCACCAACCAGTATGAGGAAAATATCCTTCAACAGAAAAATACCTTGACTAAACTTCAAAGGTAAAAGATCAGGAATCAAAGTTTGGAAGCTAAGGAATACCTTTCTGTCCTGCTCGTCTTCCTTGTTGAATGTGAAGCAGTGGTTCATCTGAAGAAGGAAAAGCAGAAGGCACAAATAAAGGTGTGAGAGAAAGAGAAAGAGCCAGAACAGAAAAGGGGAAATAGCAGTAAGGTCTGGGAAGAGAGGGAAAGCAGTCGCTGTAGCCAAGACACATCCGACCTGAGCCTTTGTTACCGCTAGTTTTGATGTTGTGGTTTTTCTGGTACATTAATAGTGTTAGGGTTGAGGTAGCCTACACAGAATGCAGACGGGCTGGCTGTGAGGCTCTGCAGTCTACATGTTAAAGAGTCTTTTGGGCAAGATACTGAACCCAAACTTACTATCATTATTATGGCTGTGCCCAAGGTGTGTGTTGTTTATCACTCCTGGGGAGCAGGTGGCTCCTTGTATGGTGACCTTCAGCAGTGTATAGATGTGTGTGTGTGTGAATAAGTAAATGCTGTTTGTGTTGTGAAGTGTTTTGAGCAGTCGAGACTAGAAACCTTTATTTTAAACATAGAACTTATCTTACTTTTCTTTTTTAAACATCATAACATAAGTTCCTTAGGCTTTGTCATTTAGGCAACATCTGAAAACCAAAGTGGTTCACAAAGCTGAGCCAGCAGTTCTCAAAGTCAACATTTTGAAAGTGTAAAAAAAGCTAATGTAGCAGACGGACTGCTGCCAAGCTCAAGAATGGAGGGTAGTGCTGCATTCTGGAACACAAAACCTTTCAAACGGTTGTTCCAGCGCACGTAACGTTATGTAGCACTTGTGTATTTTACGTGTTCCTTCTGATGTCAGGACTGTCATACACAACATGGTGAATGGACCAGAGCAGGCTAACAGCAGAGGAAAAGTGAGCATAGCAAGATATAACACAGCCTATTCCACACAGCCTGTAGCTCTAAGCTGCTCAGTGTTAAAGGGTTTAGTAGGGCAGGATTTGACCGGGCCGTAGGAGACTGTATTTGTGTATCAGAGAATCTAATCCAATTGCCTCTAAGATCAACGCCCACACAGCTGACCGGGCGGAGAGAAGCATGATGCAGAGTTCAGCTAGTTAGCAGACAGCCTGAAGCTCAGCTGGTGCTTAGTCAGATGAAGATTGAGGCCTCTATGTTGGAAAACCTAGCGTAGCAGATTACACTGAAGTGCATGCTGCCCAAATACATGTTGGTAATTATACGGCCTGCTGCCCGATGCACCTGGGGCTCACTTAGTCACATGATGGGATCAGAAAAAAAATCATAAACATACATTATATACAGGCGTGTGAGACACATTCACACTGCGTCCCCTTGTAGCACAGAGCTCTCCGTGTCATGACCCAGGGTTCTTTATGGGAGTTAAAGATCTGATGGTCATCAGTGGGTTTAATGCACACATGACATATGCAATAATTATTCCCATAAAAAGTAGATCTAAATGTGGTCTTGATTGTTTACTTTTTATTTTTCTTATGCTTTAATTCTTTATTTGTAGAGTTTATTTTAATTTTACATGCGAAAAATTACTACTGACAAACTGAGCCATGTTCTTGCCTCTTTGGTTTTTAAACTGTGACAAAAAACTACGAATTATCTACCAAGAAAAAAGTATTTCAGAAATAACAAGTCAGAATAATCTCTGTCACATTTGTATTCATATGACACTGGAGGTGGAGAAGACACGTCCCCCTCTCAGTTCAAATCAGTTTTTAGTTTTGTATTCCTTAGTGCTTCCTTAGGCTACATAGTTTTCCACACTTTTGACACACATTGACACCTGAGAGAGGTTGTGGGCTAAAAAAAGTACTGTCACCTTCTCTGCATGTCTCGGTTTATTTACAGTTGATATTCTCCTAAAAAAGAATGTTGTGAAAGCTAGGACAGAAAACTCAAAACTAATGGTGCAAATAAAACATAATCCATGTCATTATTCAGGTAAACATTTATGTATATGTTTTTCTACAGTATATAATATCCTATGCCCTTGCTAGTTCAGGCATGAATGGATGCATGATTGTTACGAATCCTTTTCTTCATGTGTCTCGGATAAGTTTTGTCTTCTTTAAAATAAAAACTTTGCAAACCAATAAATTATAGAGTAGTGCAGTGATGACGTTTTTTTGTAGGCTGACCTGGATGTTAGCATCGAAAGGGCTAACTCAACAAAAAGCAATGGGATTTTCCCATTGTACGTTGGAACATTGCAGAAAATAAGCTCTGTGGCTAACAAATGTTTATTACATGTTATGTTAGGCAGGATAATCTCCACATAGTAACACCACTTGATGATTTTTGAAGCTTAAATCGAATGCTTATTTCAAGGATCCAGCCAAAAACCGTTGATTTTGAGATAAGGTAATCGCAAATTGTAAAAAAATTGCATTTGTATTTCAATGATAAAGCTGCAATTATCATGTGAATTGTATTATGAACAATGGATTACAGTATGTTTGAGCCACAGCGGCCCCTTTACATGGCTTTTGTTTTCCAACTGATGAATGTATACTGTTCGGTCTCAGTGCTCTCATTAGCTTTGTTTCTATTAGCATCACTAGCAGCTGACTATAAAAGCTCTGCTGAGCAGCAGGCAGACACAATCAGAGACTCTCTGGGGAGCATTTCTCAGCTGAAGAGACAGATATTTAACTCAGGACGGAAGATAAACGCAGGGACAGATGCCTCCAAAACATTTCTGATGCTGGAGGTGTAACTGTTCTGCTTCCCACAAGTGGTCAAATATGTGATACAGCTTTAAAACTGGCATAGTGACTCCACGATAGGAAATGAAATACTTTACTTCAACATTTAAGTTTCAGTTTGAAATTCTTGAGTCTGGTGGAAACCAGTGTTAGGCTAAAAAAAGGATTTTAATATCACCTGTAGTGAAAAAAAAGACCTGCTTTTTTTTTCTTTTTTCGTTATGCCAGTTTTCCATCTCCTCTAATGTGTTCTATAGGTTTTAGTGCATGTAAATGGTCTGCAAAGGCCACAATCCCTGTGTTCCCTGCAGAGGGAGTTTATCTCCCACACACAACATTAAAGCATGTGAATGACATGTTTACATGCTTTAATGTTCAAACAGCTCTTTATTTTTCTAGAGGAACAAAATACTAATATGAACCTGAACATTTGCATAATAGGGCCCCTTTAAGGTTGTAGAGGTGAAAATAATATGCACGAGTCAAACAATTGTTTCTTTTCCATAGATATATCGCAATAATAACGTTGTTGTGATTCTTTAGGCCACCATAATTGTGTGGTTTAGTGATGTGTCGGTCGCGAACTACTGCTGTTTTGTTAGGGCCTTTTCTTTAAATATAATTTTAAAATGTCGATACTTTTTTAAAATGTCTATGCTTAAGTTTTTATAGGTGTTGCTATCTGCTTTGTGTAGCGTGGTTCTACAAGCAAGTCAGTGCATTCATTGGGTGGTATCAGAGAGTTACAAGGGTCTGTAAATGCAATGAAAACAATTGGCCACAGCAAATCATTTATATTAAACATGTCATTTTTACTTTTGAATACTTCAGTACAAAGGATGTATTGAATAACTTAAGTGATATATGTGTACACATATAAATCATTCATTAGTCAAAACAGGGCTACATTTGATTTAATTATAAAAGGTATAATATGTGGTAAACTGAAGAGCCGTTTGGGAGCCGAAAGAGCCGGCTCACCAAGAAGAGCCGGAATTCCCATCACTATAGTTAAAATATGATATTATGACAGCTCTACGGTTTCACCTGTCAAATTAGGGAAAACACATGTTGTGAACAATGTCTTGTTTCTATTCATTTCATTTAAGTACTGTCAGTCCTGCACAACCCTGCGAATATTTTTGCACGTTTGTATACAAAGCTTTTAATATCTGGACAGCTCTCCACTTTTCGTAACAATAATGCACATAGTTAATTTTATTCAGAGTTTTTCTTTTCATATTATACTATATTTTTTGTTGTTTTTCTTACAATGTATCTTCTTTAACTGTGTTTATGTCTCCACCATATACAATAAACCTGCTTCTGATTCTGATGCAGAAACAGGTGTGCCCATAAGCCCTGGTCTCCCCTGAAGACAGCACCATCCTCTGACCTGAAAGGTGTTGTATCTGACATAAAGCTAAGCTAGCCAGGCAGCATTAGCAGAACATATGTGTGTATGATAAACGTCATGCATGTATGCAGGGCGCACGTCACGTGATTACCTCCTGGTTGTAGCTCTGCAGAGCCGTCAGAGCTGAGTCCTGCTCTCCGGTCTCCATTTGGTCTATGATGCTATTTAAATCCATCTTCATCGCCATGACGCTAGCAGCAGCCTCCTCCTGGTCTCAGAGCAGTGTGTGTGTGTCTCACAGAGTGTTCAGGACCAGCTGACTGCAGGAGGATGGATCCCGGGAACCGGACAGAAGCGATTAACGGACAGGCTTAGTGTAAACCGAGCGCTGCGTTCAGGTGTCTCAGGGAAACACGGAAGAAGCTAATCTTATAAACGGATTGGCATATTGGTTGGAAATGTAGTTGATTTTAGCTTCAGAGGGCATCTCCAATGTATTCATTTTACATTTAAATAATAATGTAAATAAGTTGTTTACTACATTATGTAATATACGCCTAAACCCCGCACCTTACCCTTGTGCTTTAAACCTTATTCATATGTATACAACTTGTCTGTACCCTGCTTCACATAATGCAACAACTCTGACACGTGTAGGCCTACTGTATGCAAATATACTGCAAAGTGCAACCTCATGCACTTTACTTTTCCTTGTATTGTGCATGCTGGATTACACATCCACCGTGTTTTCTTCCTGTATGTTCCTGCCTGTGTACATGACATAAACTGCTCATAACCAATTGCCCCTTGCGGGATTAATACAGTTGTTGATTGAATGATTGACATAACCGAGTAACCTCTTGTACAAATCTATGAAATGATAGTTAATACCTGAGTAGGAAGGCCTTCAAACCTATGGTTTAAACAATAGGGTCAAGTTAAAAGTACAATACAATGACACATATGTATGTCCCAATAGTGTGCAAACAGTACTGCATGCAATACTTGCAGCTGAAATACAAGCTAAAAGTACATTTAAAAAAAGTGTGTTCCTAATAATTCCTTTTTTCTTAATTTCTTTTTACAATTCTCTGGTCCATTTCTTAATCATGCATCCTGTTAATATATAGATTTCTGCATACTGGCACTCAAAAATACGTTTTAAACAGTCTGCAGCAAACTAAGCTAATTCCTGATTTGTTTAGTGTTAGGCTATATATAATGTTGTTTGTGTAGGAGCTGGCAGAATCATTTACATGGTGGTTTTCTTTATTATTTGTCATTGTCGGAATAAACAGATCATCTTTAATTTGATCCCAGTGTTGCAGCATCACCAACACGATACAGAAGCACCTGTTACTATGTTCAAATGTTTTTCATTTTTGTAAAGCACTTTGAATTGCCTTGTGTTGAAAGGTGCTATATATAAACTTACCTCGCCTATAGCTCGCTGTGATACTTGAATATAGGACAGAATTAGCATTAATGCTATGACTAAAACATGTACTTGACCTAGTATGGCAAATTATAATGCAGAGCTGTCACAATATTACATTGTAACCACACAATTGTGGTTCCCAAAATGACCACTATCACGTTATTACTGCTGGGGCCAATCTTAGGTCATCCCTTAAACATCAAGTGTGCTGAGGCTTAAGGGGAATGTGAAAGTATTACAGCTGCCTGTAATGTACATGCACATGTCAGTGTAATAACTGTGTTTGACTTCCTTCCTCTTGCTACTTTGGAAGTGAAATAGCACCAGTACTCCTAAGCCAACTGAGGGATGTTCTCTCAGTTATCATTATCAATAAAAATAATAATTGTGAATTTAACAAATAATTCTGTGTGCCGCCTTATCACACAATGTGTTCATCATAACAAATAACTTGGATAAGAAGAGAGACGGATTCAGCTGAAAAAAGTGTTAATTAATATTGTAGCAGACTAAAAAGGCTTAAATAGTAAAATTAGGTATCATATATGTTGTGTTGAAGACTATGGATTGTTGTATTTTCCCAACAGCAATACACCCTGACGGTAATGACACTAATGTTATGGTGGTAGGCAGCATTTTATTTATTTATTTAAATGGAATATTTTTACCTTCAGTAAAAGGGGCGTTTCTTGGAGAACGATGGGCGTAATCGTACTGGGAGAGTACGTTTGATTTGTAATACCGAACAAACGTGCGAGCGGGGTTAACGTTGACATTACTGAAATTTCCCCCATATTTTTTTTATGACTGATGACATCATCTAATTTGATTGTATTCACCTCTTCTGTGACCACAAGCATTTTACTTAAAATACACATCTAATGAAACCGTTTAAACTCCACTCTTCCGGGCCACATAATACTTACTTCGATTGAGTGACGCATTATTGTGGCACGCTCTTTAACCAATCACATTTCACGGCCTGGTTTGAGAGATGAGATAACCACCAATAGCGTTGCTGCGGCAGTTTGAGTGACAGAGGCTTTAGCTGTAGTGGGGGAAGGGGTCGCTAAAGTTGACGGAACCGCCATCTTGAAAAGTGCCCTCCGATGATCTACCTTTTCGCGCCTGTCAGAATCAGTTTTAAACGCTTTATTTTCCTTGCTGGAATTTCGTGTTTTGCTAGTTTTCGTTTTGTTAAGGCCTGGGACTGACGGCAAGATAAGCTACATGCTGGAGACTCGCTGTTTACCGTTGTCTATCGGTAGGTACACTTGCCAGCCCATGCACTTGGTTGGTGCTGAAGAGACGATTAGCCAGCAGTCTTAGATAGCCGGCTAACGTTAGCTGGCTAGCAAGAAGCATACTTGGCCATCTTTACACTGTGCTGTCAGACACTCTGGTATACCTTTAGCTATGAAAGGGGTAACCTTAACGTTGCATGTCTCTGTTTTATTGTATCTTGAAACCATAGCCTTATTTATTGGCCAAGTTGTCAGCCAATTAGCATTTGTGTCATAGCTCACTGATACCGGTTAACTCGACGTAACGTTAGCTCCTAACGTAAGTTTGATCCTGATTTAAGTTGGCCAGGTTAGCTAACAATAGCTATCGAGAGCTAGTGACGTTAGCTAGGTTGCCTGAGCCGGTGCGTTAGCGGTGGTCTGTTTTGGGCCCTTGTATGTAAATGCACTGCGGTACCGCAAACGCAAATAACGTTAGCCAGTGGTACCTTGTATGTATGAGCTAGGTAATATTCGGAAATATCAGAATGTGTTTACCTAACGTTTCATGTTTAGACGGAATTCAAGCTGTTTCTGTCGTCGTTCGGTTTAACCAACGTTTACTGTGTAGCGTTAACGTTATAACAGGGCCGTCATGTTTTTTTCAGGAACGGCCACTTTGCGTGCATTTGGTGGAAAGCTGGAAAATGGTGTTATTTCTTCCGGTATCCATCTCAAACAAAACTACGTCTCAACGGGTTTATTCTGTTTGATCGAAACTGGAAATGACTGAATCTCATAATTATGTATTAGGCTGAAGCAGCTCTGTGTATTTAAGAAAGGAACAAGCTGTTGTTGTTTTTTTGGGATCTTGACAGTCAATGGTTACGTTATATGCTGACTGTCAGTAGCTAATTAGTGTCGAGATCAATTTTGTTTAGGTCTCGTGACAGTGGCTGGTGGACTGTGACATCCCATAATGCATAGCTGCAAACGAGTGTTTCCCACAGGGTTTTATTGCTTTTACCCTTTGGTTTATGGCTCACTTTTATTTGGAGTCTTGAGACTGTACAATTATGGATGTATTGTATTGTTGCATTGCTTGTGGTGGACAGCTGTTGCTGATGTAATTCAAAGAGAAACTCAACCTTAATCTGAGACATCACGAATGTACCTTATATATCATGGCAATCATCTGTTATGTTTATTGAACCTATTTCCTTCGGTCTTTTCATTGTTCTTCAATATAAGTAGGAATGTGGTTTATGTAACAGTGCCCACTTTACCCCTCCTTAACGTGAATGCTTTCCACACTAGATCACATTGTTCACACATATACAAGAAAATCAATCATGGGAAAACAATATTCAAGGCATTTGAGTAGGTCTACACTAATTGTAATATCCTCTTCGGTAATACATGTGTTTAGCTGCATCTGGCCTGTAATTAGGTGTTACACTAACACCAACTTATTATAACATTCAGATTTGATATATAATGCTGCATACTAGTCAAAACATGTTTAATGTATTGGTGCATTTCGGCTGGTGGCACATTGAAAGGAATATTGAGTAGTATTAGAGATCTCAAAGTTTGACGAATTGAACAGAGATGCTTAGCTGTACATATCACTTTTTAGACCTATGTATCTCAGTTTCAGTTGTTCTTCAGTTATTGCAATCCTTTCTAAGATATGAATAATGACCTCTTTTAACCTTAAGCATTACACATTCCCTGTCCTGTATATAAATATCTAGCTGTGTTACCTGGAATTTACTTAAACCCTAACTCTCATTCATTACGGAATCTGTGCTTGGTGTGAAATATTTTTCTCGTGATCCTAGTGGTTGTTGACTTGTGTTGCAGCTGAAAAATATGTATATATCAAATATACTTGACTTGATAAATAGTATAATGTATTGTAGCAGAAGAATGTATTTCAGAAGATTCTCACCACTCTAAAATGTTTTTGGATTATTTTAATATCCCTTAAAATGTCCCACCTAGACCATATTTTAGTAGTACAAAAATCAGGATTTTGATTAATCAATTCAAGTAAAGTACTTCACTGAAAGGGCTTTAAAGGAGTGTGCTTAGATGTATTTTATTAACCAATAGAGTACCTTGCTTGATCATGTTGCTTTGTTACAAAGGTTCAACTTTTTTTTTTAAGCCGGATGCTGTGTTTTGCCAGGAGCCCCTGAGTTTGCGCCCATGCCAACCATATGATAGGCTGGCTCTATTCGGATACATAAGAGAGCAAAGTTCTCAAGTCAGTTTGAAAGGGACCTTTTAAGGCACAATGAGTAGGGTTATTAATTAAAGAAACGTTGCATAGACTCAAATAATACGGAAACAAGCGTTTTCTTTTCATTTGTTGTGACCATGACATTTTTGTCCCTTTCTCTGACTGCTCTGCCTTCAGGTGTACCTCTTCTGCCAAGGCTCTGTTTTGCCCTGGATCATACTAATCACTGTCGTATGAGTTGGAAGCTCCACTAGTTCTCCCGTCTGGACACAAATGTTAGCCTGTTAGCTAGAAAGTGGCTAGTGTGGTTGAGCAGGAGCCAATGTTGTGACTGTTGTGTTTACAACTGCAAAACAAATCCTTTCCATTGTGTCTTTCCAAAAAGCAATAACATGCTCCTTGGTGCTATTATTCAAGCAGCCACAAATTGGTTACTATTATTGGTCACAGGCAGTACTAGAAGTGTTGTTTATCCAATGTGATGAAGCTACATCTCTTCATATTGCACTTTTTTCACGAGAACCGGGCATTGTTTAACGGTTGAAACAGAATTCTGCCAGTCCGGTTGTATGTGAAAATGATTTGAGTCTTTGTTATTAATCAGTAATTAGTGAAATTGCCATATTATCCCCCATCCCAAAAGCAGTGGAACATTGCTTTAACAATTCTTCATCTGCTTCTGTCTTCTCAGGTGTGTGCTGTTGAACTGCTGTATGTGTGCTTTGTCAGTCAGTCCATCACCGCTCTCTGCCTGCCTGTCCATCCGGCTCGCCTGGAATGGGCCACAACTCCCAAAGACTAGAACACACCTCTTTTTAACCTGAGCTCCGCCGTCTGGACTCCCAGGTAGGCACAAGTGCTGTTACACGATCCTTCAAATAATCCTGATTGTCGTCTATTATGCCTCTGGTTTTGACCTTGTTTTGATTTAAATGACGGGTCTCTTTTTTGTTTTTTATAGCCAACATGTTTTGGAAATTTGACCTCCACACCACATCCCACATTGACACGCTGTTGGAGAAGGAGGATGTGACGCTGACAGAGGTGATGGACGAGGACGATGTCCTGCAGGAGTGCAAGGCCCAGAACCACAAGCTGGTTGACTTCCTGCTGAGACCACAGTGCATGGAAGACCTGGTGACCTTCATCACACAGGAACCCGATACTGATGTTGAGGAGAAAGTTAAATACAAGTAAGAGAAAATGCTGCAAAGGATAAGGGGATCAAAACTAATGACCTGGTTTGTTTCCTTACAAGAAAGCTAGTCAATTTAGCAAACCCCTATGTGGACTCTTTCTGCTTATTGCATTCATTAGTTTAGCCATTATTTGTACATGTGCTGTTGATAGTGCTGAAAACAGAAGGAAAGAATGTCTTCTAATGAAATGATACAGGGTAAAACCTTCCTATGGATCACTGCAGTGTACAATTAGAGCATTTGAACAAACGCAGCATTTGCTGGGATGTGGTGGTCATTTTAGCCCCCGCTGCAAAAGCTCCTGTTTCCTTTGGCTGTTTAGTCAATAGGTCCAGTCACTTAGTAGCAGCAGGAACTCAACGACTAACTCAAATCCCATAGTTCCTATTTTTGTTCCTGCATCCCCTTTTTGCATTCTCTCCTGCTGTTCCACCACGTCTGAAGACCACAAAGCATGTGTTTCTTGGTTGCATTGAGAAACTACAAAACAACGTATCTAGAGAACTATGAAAATTACATAATTGAGTGATGTTACTGACTTTTCTCTGTTATTTTCTCTCTCGCATGTAAGGGTTGGGGGTTCAGTGATAAGCAGATAGGCAGGCTTTACTTCAGTGCATTACATGCTAGTAAATATAAACACCATACGAGTTGAACAAACATATGTTTAAGAGGAAATTAAGAACACTTTTTCTGGCGCCACACTTGTGGGCTTGCCATTCTTATTAATCTTCCCAGTGCCGAGACAAAACAAAAACTATGAATGTATCGACCTACGCAGCATCAAGCTGTCTAGAAAAAGTGCTGTGTAGTTGTTAAGGAACCAATAAGCAGAACCGTAAGTCTCCGGTTCTTGGCATTTTAAGTTAGTTTCTCAACCCTACAGTGATTGTGAGTGATGCTCCCAGAGCAGCACCACTTAACACTTCTTTGCATCTACCAGCAGTTTTATACAGCCTTCAGAGTATTTGAAATCTTTTGCCTCTGTCATTAAGAATCAATAATATGGATATCTTATCCAGTGCAAACCTTGCCCCGAAGGAATCAATCAATTTGATTTGAGAGCAATATAAAGCCGCAGTTCCACAGCATGGCAAGGCTCTCCCCGTCTCCACTCACTTTTGGTACCAGGTTCTTTTCCGAATGTAGTCTCTTTGCCGAAACTGCCATTTCAACCTGAGACCCACTAAATCTGGCAACCAAAAACAGGGCACTTCCACGTCCGCTGTATGTCATAGATTAGACGGCTGGCTTTCTTAAAATAATCTTAGTTGAGTGAAAAACACTGAATGTCTGAAGGCAAGTTATTGAGGATTCTCTAGACCAACCAGTGGTCTGCAGTGTTTTAGCATCACCTCTTAGTACTGGCCCATTCGGCTTTGAAACTCTGCTGAGGTGGTACTAAAGAAAGTGTCAGGTACTATTCACAGCCTTTACAATGGGAACAAAATAAGAGTTATTTGAGTAGAAGCATACCATGCAGTAGAAGAGCGGCCTAAGTATCAGCTTTTGTTCTCCTACAGGTATCCCAACATCTCTTGTGAGCTGCTTACGTCAGATGTGGGACAGATCAACGACAGACTGGGAGAAGATGAAAAACTGCTGATGAAACTCTACAGCTTCCTCCAGAATGAGCCGCCGCTGAACCCGCTCCTGGCCAGCTTTTTCTCCAAGGTGCTGTCCATTCTCATAGGACGCAAACCTGAACAGGTACGTTGGGGAGAAGCGGGTATCTAAAGATGCAAATCCTCATCAGATAAGTTGATGAGTTTTCCAGAATCCATTTGAAAATGCATTCATTACTGTGATCTGCTCACATGCTCTGATTTTCCTAATTTATAGATAGTGGATTTTCTGCGGAAGCGGGAGGACTTTGTAGACCTGATGATCAAACACATCGGGACATCTGCCATCATGGACCTGCTGCTCAGAATGCTCACCTGCATCGAACCACAACAGCTCCGGCAGGACGTTCTCAATGTGAGTAGTGGGATAACACTAGATAATATCCCGGATCAAATCACACATTACACAGTTAGAATGGAACCATCCCAAACTTCAAGAACAAGCCAGTACATTGAATTGTAGTCATTGTAATCTGGCATAGATGTTGAGGACAAGTGTCTTTTCTACTTCAACTGGTCCAAAGGGTGTTGAGACTTTCTCTGTATTTGCTTCTGAATGAAAAACAATAGATGCTATTCAGATAACGTTGAAGACATATTTTAAACCAGCCACCTTTTTAAAAAAAGAAAGTGTTTCTAAATATAATTGTAATATTCATTTTTGAAGACAGAGACTTTTTGGTTACAAATTCAGCACAATTGTGTATCTATCTTTCTAGTTGTAGCTCAGTCAGGTGCCCGTATGTGTCGTCTACAATCAAATCTCATTGCACATGCTGACCTGGCAGAATTTAGCAAGGCAAGCATCACGGTACAATACAACATGGGTATCAGACACAACTCAGACGATTTGCATGCACGTAATATGCATTTGTTGGAAGGTTCTTTAACTTCTTGTCAGGGTCTTCCTAAGATATCAAATAAATGGCATGGCACTTGGTAACTGGACATGTGCCAAAAAGGGATAAGTCAGAGTGATGATGTTTTGTTAATTATGTCTACACAGAATCTTTTGAATTTCTATGATAAGGCAATTATGAATTTGAAAACATACTTAACATTTGAGGTCTTGTTCGCCTCGTCTCCTCCTCATCTGACATCTGTGCTCTCTGTCTTCTCTCAGTGGCTGAATGAGGAGAAGGTGATTCAGAGACTGGTGGACATGGTACAACCTTCTCAAGATGAGGATGTGAGTTTCTCACACACTTCACTGTTTCTTCCAATTGCCACCTGGACATTTAAGTCCCCTGGTCTCTTTATGAATCATTGAACAATTTGTTTTGTTTTAATGTAACTGAAAACACAACTTGGAGTAGTTCATAATAGAGGATTTGCAGATCTACATTTAAGAATCATTTTTCCAAAAAGGATTTGTATATCTATTTTCCTCTTAATTTGTTTATACATTTCTATTATAATCAGGATAAATTCTGATGGTTATTTTCAAATGTGTTCAGGAATATTGGGTCCTTGATTGGATGTATTTACATTCTACCCCCCCCACACAATCGTTCTTGTTTCAGAGGCACTCCAATGCCTCGCAGTCTCTGTGTGAGATCATCAGACTGAGCAGAGACCAGATGTTCCAGGTCCAGGGCTCCTCAGATCCAGACCCACTCCTGGCAACACTTGAAAAGTAAGCATGTGTTCAGCTACACAAACTCTTATAGGGGTGCCTGGAATGCACTTACCTTCATTTTCCTAGGTTCTTACTGTACCAGTGATTTTCATATACGTCACTTGTTGGCTTTTGTTTATTTGGTACGGGGTAACAAAATAAACATGGTGGCATGGGCTATTGTCCTTTTTGCATAGTATGCTATTTACCAGTGACTAGTGCTGCGTACCTGGACTCACATTCAGGTTCAGGTCCGGACTTATAAGTCTGGACCTGAACCCATGGCTTGTGTCAAGTTGTGTGAGTAACTAAAGTGAACTTATTGTGAGCTAATTATCAATTGAAAATAAACTCATAATCAAGTCAAATTCAAACTCGTCAGGTTTATTGTGCTCCCTTCCAACTTGTGTCTACATTTCTCTACAAAGTACAAATGTAAAAAAACCACTTTTTGCCTCTTAGTCTACAAATGACTTATGACAGCATCTACAGTGAACTACTACACAGTTCAAACATTTATTTCACCAAACAAAGGAGTTAGCTACACTACCAAATATCCAATATGGCGACCAGCAGCCCACGCTGTCCACTATGTCTAAGCCAATCACATCGCTAGCTTCCCTTGACGTCACACAGATCTCGCGAGCAGTTGCGATATTTTGCGAGACTTCGTGAGTTCAGTAATGGCCGCCATATCAGAAGCCGACACGATGTTTTTCGTCTTTTCTCAGCGCACATTTCTCGATCTATGGAAGGTTTTAGATGGTTTAGAACAAAAAGGAGAATATACGTAAGTGCTAGTTTTTTTGTGAGTCCAAGTACCGGTTCCCGACGTTCCGGTTTTAACCGGACTTGAACCAAAACTTTTTACAAGTCCAGTACCGGTTCGGCGTACCGGTTCGGCACTGCCAGTGACTGATGCTTGCTTTCCTTCACCTTCCTCTCTTTCCTCCTCAGGCAGGAGACGGTGGAGCAGCTGTTGTCCAACATCTTTGAGAAGGAGAAGAATGAGTCTGCAATCGTCAGTGTTATCCAGATCCTCCTCACATTGTTTGAAACGAGGAGACCAGCGTACGTCCTGTGGCCTCTGCCATTCTTCATGATGTTTAGTGTATATAGTAGAGGATTGGGTGCTGGACAATATGACGTGACAAATAGATTATTGTACATCAGATAAGATCTACTTTCTTGATCCCAAATTGAGAAATAGTTTTGCTATAGCAGCATGTAAAAAAGGCATTGCACCTGAATAAAAGTATACATAAAACATTAACAAAAGAAAGATATACATCTATAGAGTATCTCTAGAGTAAAACAAATATTCAGAATAAGTTCAAACTTACTATAATAAACTAACCTGATATTAAGAATGGAACTATGCAGGATATATACATTATGAAGTTTGCTAAGTAGTTGCTGTTTTTCACTTAAGCTGCAATACTACCTTCCTAACCCATAACTGTTGTTCTTGTCCTACTTTAGGCACAGTCCAAAATAGTAAGGGTATAACCTTCTATGTTATAGGTTTGAGGGTCATATGGATTGCCCCCCAGGGATGTCCCACCCTTCATTCTCAGTCAACCACAGCATCCTGGAAGCTGTGAGACCCCGACTCAAAGACTTTCACCAGCTGCTACTGGAACCCCCAAAGGTAAAAACACTGCTTTAACATAAAACAATATATTGTATATTAAAGTGACAAGTCTGCATGGAACTATTTCATCCAAGTTGAGTCCAACCCGTTTTGAGCTGTTCTCAGTTTAGTTTGGATTAGTAAGTTTCTTAGAAAACAGCTGAAGATGACGGATGTTCCAGTCACAGAATCACTGTGTGACATGGACTCTTTACCACACACGTATTCAGGCATTGCTGTCGATGGATCCCAGTCACTTGTGTATATATTGAGCAGAGTTTTTGATCTCCACCAACAGGCGAATCTGATGAAGACAACGTGGGGGGTGCTGGACCCCCCTGTGGGCAACACCAGGCTCAACGTGGTCAGACTGGTGGCCAGTCTGCTGCAGAGCAACACTCACAGCATTAACACAGAACTCATTAACCTCAACACACTGGGAATAATACTAGTGAGTAATATCTACTTGAAGCCAGATTGTTTTCACACTGCCAACCCTACAAGCTCATTACAGTAACATGCTTTACAACTTAGGCTGAGCTCGTCTCTTTATCTTTGGGAAACATTTCATTGTTTTTTCTATTTTATGTTGAAGTTACAGATTATGAATATAACGCTGCCATTTTATAATGCTGCAATTATCTGATTTCCTAAAAAGTGTTCTTCCATGGGAGACATTAACGTCTGGCAAGTTTATAAGAAATTGATTGAAGATTGTGTTACTAGGGTTACGGTTTCTTTAGTTTATGTTCTGTTTTTATTTCAACTTTTTAGCCCATATAAAATAAGGCCTACATAACTCACAATATAGTCTAAACCGTTAACTGCCCACATAAAGCATAGAACCTTCTGCCCTCAGTTGCTATGCTCCAATGCTAACCAACATCTTATCCAATCCTCAATCTTCTTGAAACATTTAATATGCTGTCTTAGCTTATTTTTAGGTTGTAGCTACAGATTGTGAATATAAGGCTGCCATTTGATAATGCTGCAATAAAGTGTTCTTGGAATACAATGAAGTGAGTTTTATCATTAAGGAGTACTGATGTTTTCTTTAGTACTCTGATAAAGTTCAGTGACAAATCTATTCTGATGTTCCTATTGTATTTATTATTTTGTTTTGCTCCACAGGATATGTATTTCAAATACATCTGGAACAACTTCCTCCACATTCAAGTGGAGATCTGTACAGCCATGATTCTGGCTATGCCCCCCGCCCCCACCGAGACCCAGCCAGACACAGAGCAGGACACTGCAAGGGAGAGCATCCTCATCAAACACGTAAGATTGGAACAATTTCATCAAATAAAATAACTTTGATTATGTTTGTTGTACTGAAAGACACAAGTCACTATGAACTACTACATTGTGGCCACGCTGAATTGTTTGTAGTAGAACCTTTATTTAGCCAGGAAAATCAATTAAGAACAAATAGTTATTTTCAATGATGACCTGACGGGAGGCAAAAGGCTTCCTGAGGGCCGGGGGTTGGGAGGAAGGAAATAAAAAGACAGACTCCGGGCACTACAGAACCCAGGAGACAACACCATGACACAGAGCAGGGCATAGCTGTTCAACATATAACATCTCTAAAACAATACTGCTGGGGTTCAATCAGTCATTCAAATGATATAGAACATTCATTCATGTATTTACTTTGTTTGTGTTTTTCTTCCACCAGCTGTTTCAAAAGTGCCAGTTTATACAGAGAATTGTAGAAGCCTGGAGCTCCAACGAGAAAGATCAGTGAGTATTCTGCTCTGTGAAAACACGAGTCACTCTGTCAGAGTCTAACAATGCCTTATTCATTTGCTGCAGTCGAAAAGAATACACCATGATCCCTACTATGGTTCTATTAGTGTGTGTATACCCTGGGTTGGGAGGGTTACTTTGTAAATGTAATCAGTTACTGATTACTGATTACATGGCTCTGAAAGTAATCCGAATACAGTTACAGTTACGTGTCTTAAAAAAAGTAACGTAATCAGATTACTTTTAGATTACTTTTGGATTACTTTCTTTTTCCATCACAGATGGGTATGTTTTGGTGAACAGGAGACACAAAAAGCAAAAGGAAACTGAACGTGTTTTTACTGTTTTAATGGCTTATCAAGAGCACAACTGAAACATAACATCTGAAACGATGTAACAACATAATACACTTGTTGGGGATGCAGCTTGGGATGTGAGGAGTGAGGGACACGGCTTAGAACGGGCGTGTCGCCTTCTGTCCTGCCAGTGTTGGCAGGACATGAATTAAAATGTCAAACTCGGACTTCATTTTAAGGACATTACGGCCAGGGGTTTAGAGCTATATTTGTTTAAGCACCGGATTGGCAAAACAGGAGAGTGTGTGCACCAGTCTGCCTTGATCTATGAATTCATGTCTGGGACTCTCACAGTATCTGCTGCCCGCAGCTGTTTTATAGAAGAAAACCTCCTTCACTTCATGAAATCTCTGCAGCACCAGGAGGCAGCGGGAGGGTTAACTCAGCCTCTGAGAAGAGGAGCGTGCAGTGCCTTTCACGCACCGCCTTTGCTGTGTTTACCTGTGTTGATGTGTTTTAACCACACACACCTCTACAAACACACACATACACGATTTTAATGCAGACTTTTTTTCCTCCATGTTTCGTTGTTATTGTTTCACTGAGCGGACCCGCACATTTTTTTCAAACGCTCCCCTTTTTGGTCCATCTGCGGCGGTAATAGGTTTTGTGGGCTGTGATGATTCGGCTGTACCTTTAGTAATGAATATTAAATGTTGTGAGGAAATCTTTCCATCAATAATTCCAATAAGCAATCCAAAATGTATTCACTTCAGGTTTACGAAAGTAACTGTAATCAGATTACTCGTTTTTCAAATGTAACGCGAGCTGAATACAGTTACTTGATTGTTGTATTCTGATTACGTAACGCCGTTACATGTATTCCGTTACAACCCAACCCTGTGTATATATTATATACAGAGTGGTCAGACTAATGACTCGTAATGATATGTCCTCATATCTGGTGTGTTCATTGGTGTTATAGGGCAGAAGGTGGTCGTCGACGAGGATACATGGGCCACCTCACCAGAATAGCCAACTCTATAGTTCATAACTGTGACAAAGGCCCTAACGGTCCACAGATACAACAGCTCATCTCTGGTAAGGACTTGTTTATCGATCTCCACATTTGTATGTGTTGTTCTCATGTCGCATCACTTAGCTCTCTGTTCATCTCACTTTCCTTTATGTAATTGCATCTGCAATGGACCTCAAGGCACCATTCTTTAACATTTCTGTTAAATATACAGTATATGAAGATGCAGTGTATATATATATATAAACTGTGTGTGTGTGTCAGAGCTGCCAGCAGAAGACCGAGACAAATGGGAGGCCTTTATTTCTGGGCAGCTGTCTGACACAAACAAGAGAAACACTGTGGACCTGGTGAGTAACTACAGGAACATCATCACTGATGTCAAGCTCTAATGTTTACTAAACTACATGTTAGTTGTACAATGCAGTTATTTAGACGATGAACCAGGTGTTATTCTGTTGTCTCTGTACTCCAGTGCATTGGATATGAAATCAAATAGTAACTGAATAATTAAGTTCTTATTTTTCCAGATCAGTTTTTGAGCTTAACTTTATACAATTTTATATATTCATAAAGATTTAGACTAGGGTTGCCAGAAACTGACCATGATCAAAATCGATTATTCGGCAGCCCTGGCGAATAATAATCGATTAATCGAAAGGAAAAAAAACTCAGACAAAAGGAATTCCGTTGTTTTCTTTACTGGAACATGTTTAACAGTACAAACAAAATAAACGACAAATAAACCAACATCAACATGATGTTGGTTTATTTTTTGTTATTTTCTAAAGTGCCTGCCATTGCCTTTATTTGGAGATGCGCTATGCGCGCACAATGTATTTATTGCAATGCTGCCATTATTAAATACAGGCTACAGCTTGTATTAATAATAGCAGCATTGCAATAAATATTATTATAGCAATTTATTTATTGCAATGCTATTATTAATACAGGCTGTAGCCTGTATTAATAATAGCATTGCAATAAATAAATTGTGCGCGCATCTTCAAATAAAGGCAATGGCAGGCACTTTAGACAACAACAAAAAATAAACCACCATCATGTAGCCTGTATTAATAATAGCAGCATTGAAATACATTCAATAATTAGCCTATTGTTCCACGAGGAGGAACTCTTTTTACCTGCCGCTTTGTTCATCTTTAGTCGCACGTGTGAGGGGGGGTTGGGGGCGGGGGCGGTGTGTAGCGTGCTGCAGCAGCAGTCTGCTCTGCACGCAGGCTTCCTCCAAGTTTACAGTAAAACAAACTGGTGGTGTGACCAATGGCCATTTACAATTGTTAATACTATTACTATTATTAGCATTAGTCTATATTTTGGTTGAAACTAAGCCAGAAAAAAAAAAAAAAAACATAAATAATAATAAAAAAATATATAAATAAAATCGATTTTTAAAAATAATATTCGATTATAGGAGACTGTAACGATTAATCGAATAATCGCTGGCATCCCTAATTTAGACTAGGGTGCACTGCGCCAGAGCACATGCAAAAATCTAGATGGATCAATTTGATCACACAGCTCTGCCTGATCAGTGTGGAATGCCCGTTGATGCGGTCAATATATCTTTCTTCTTTTCTTGCTTACATTTTTTCTTTAGGTGAATACACACCACATCCATTCTTCCAGTGATGATGAGGTGGACTTTAAAGACAGCGGCTTTCACCAGGACTCTTCTCTACAACAAGTAAGATCTACACACACACACACACACAGCAGGCCCATAGCCACACACATCTAATTTATCTACCAATAGATGTAAGTCTTTCTATCACCGTCTTTAACAGAAGCTCTGTTGATTCGAGGTAAATCCTTAAAGCATATTCTCTTAACAGCATTAGGAAAAGTGCCATACAAATCCCATGTATTATTATTAACAGTTCTGATAGGACAAAATGACGTTTAAACCAGTGTGCATAGACAGGGAAACAGTTATCAGCTTTCCCTAAATGACCAAAAGTGCTAATGAATCATGATTACATTTTTTAAGTGAGACGTCTTACAATGGCTACTTGTATAACTTGTAATCTCTGTAAAGAAAGCATATTATGCAACATGGGTTGAGTGATTCAACTCAAAAAATCTGGCTTCTAATACAATCCAAATATGTATTTGTGTTATTGAACAAAACTAACTAATTTAACAAAAACTAGAATGACAGGAATCCTTGTCTTTGGTTTCTTGTTGAGGTGTTTTGGGACTTTTGCAGTGCAGATCTTCAAATATTGAAATGTCTACACCTCATGCTCTATAACACTAAATGCAAATCCCCTATTCCCTACCAGAAAATGTCAATCTGTTGAAATGCAAATAATTCAATCTAAATGTCCCTTTAAATTCAAATATGTTGTGACTATGGCATGGGTCTTGCAAAATCTACTACTAACTACTAATGTTATTTAGGAAATTTGACTTCAATTAATATTCTCTGATGTGTTTTTAAATGAATCTTAAAGCATTTTGGCATCTGACTATAAATGCATGTTTGTGCTTTTTTTTAGCCATTAACGTGTCTAGTGTACTTGTTAAACATTATTTTGTTTCTACATCTTAGTATGTGCATTTGCTATTTTCTGTACTGCAAGTAATGACCAGCTGTGTATAGATCCAAGACTATATCATTATCGTTGGTCCTGGGTTTTGCCAGGCCTTTTCTGATTATCAGATGCAACAAATGACGTCCAATTTTATTGAGCAGTTCGGCTTCAATGACGAAGAGTTTGCTGATCAGGACGATGTTGTGGAGTGAGTACTCATCCTGCATGACTGGAACTGCTGTCTTCATATTACTGTGTAACAATCAAGGGACAGGGCACATAAGCACATAACAAAGTTGGTGGTGGGGGGCATTCTTTCATTTCATAATGTCACATTAATATGCTCTTCACTTTATTTGAAAACCCTGTTTTTAATGATCTGCCTCATTGTTATGACATGAGCTTTTTCTTTGATTCCTATTCAAGGTTCATGTTGACATCAAAAAAAGTAATGCCACTTGCCGTTCAGCAAAATTCTGATTGGAACAAAAATAACCTTGACAGTAACAAATGTCCCAATCAAAAAAACAGCTACTGCCATTACGTCTTTAAAAAGGCTGCCATAATAAATACATAATATGGCTTGAAAAGAAGAAACTATTATATTCAGCTTTATGTTTTTCTGTGCTCTCCCTTTCTATATTTCTTAGGGCAAACTGGTTCTGCAACTGTTGGGGGGGCTGTGGGAGATGGCTGTTAGTCGATCATTGATTTCAAATGTTTGCTTCATTTGAAACAGTTTGTTATTTGAAGTAGAGCTTTTCTACATAGATGTTTGGATTAGCATACTCAGGCTAGGTGGGTGAAACAAGAGTCCACCAATACAAACGTTCAGCACAATCCATTCCTCAAGTCCTCACAATCATTCTTCTACCTTTTTTAAATAGGTTTACAAGAGAGCATCTAAAAAAAAATAGATGGCACATTTTCATTTAGTTGTTGTGCCTTACACGTGGATCTCCAATGGATTCAAGCATGCATTTCTAAATATGGAAGGTCTGGAGGTTTGATCCTGTTTAAAAGACTTCCATCAATAGTCATTACTAGTTCAACATTAAACTGGTAACAATAAACGGCTGAAATGGTAACATTGAACACAGCAGCATTTCCTGCGGTCTCAAATTCTCTGTCAGTTCTATATACTTCTATTTCATATAAGAATGACATGACTGTTAATATTGTGAGGGTGAAGAGTGTTATTTGCTGCACTGTTGTATTGGTGTCTCTAAAATGCTCCCATTCTAGTAGGGGCTCAGGGTCTGGTGTTCCTTCTATCTGTTCAGGCGAAATGCCGGGAAGGTATCGACCTGGCATTTCAAGGTCAACTTCAAGTCAAAGGCCTAAACTCATGTGCATTGGACACTGACTGTGCTTTAAATCAAACTTGCCTTGTTATCTTTAATGCACGATGGACGGTAAAGCGTGTATGAGAAGATTAAATTAGGATACTATTATAGTCCCTCCTATATGTGCCATATGAAAAGCGGGGAAGAGTAATAAGGTGATGAGATTGAGGAATTCCTGTGTGCTTTGTAGGCTGGTATAAGATGAGGAGTATGGAGATTGTTGGGTTCATGTGAGGGTTGGACTTAATGTATATCTAATGTGACTCAGTCTTCATCACCTATGTTAGTGCTGTTCATTGCAGTCTCATTGGCCTGATGGAATTGACTCTATCTAACATGGCATCCTACATTTGAACTGTGCTTGGTATGCTTTATAAATCAGGACTTTTCTGATGAGAAGGTCAATGTAATGCTTTCCGTCACTGAGGTAGTCTCACAATGTTTTAAGCCTTGCTCAGCACAAAATCTGCACGCATAGGGAAACTGCTAGTGCGGCTCAGTCAAATGTGAAGAGAAATATACTGTACCTTGCCACCTTGTTAATTCAGAAATAGTTCCATCGAGTAACTCCTCTTAAACCCATAATATAGAGGCTCAGGAACTGCCTTCAAAACCTACGTTGGATTTCTTTGTTCATGTGTGATGTGATAGCATTGCATTTCCACAAGAAAATGGTGTGCATCCTGATCAAACTTCAGTTATAGATCCCACTGACAATGAGGCTCGAACTTGTGTGTCGAGTTTATGTTTGTATGTGTTAAAACATTTTTATATCAACGAATGAGGGCTTCTCCATAAATGTTCTTAATTAGATCCAGGATAACGACATTGCAGGATACAACACTTAGTTAAAGTTATGTAAAAAATACTGACCAGGATGAACACCAAAAAGTCTCAATTCTTTCTTTCAAAGAGAACAAATTGTCAGCAAGATAATGTATAATGAAAATCTTTGTTATAATCTATATCCACCTTTTAGTAAGTATGACAGGATGTTGGAAGGTGTATCATTCACCGTTAGAAGTGTCCCTCTGTTTCCAGGTTTTGTGCTAAGCTTTGAGCTGCTATGTTTCTTATCAGATGAAGATGATCATTTACTAATATGTTGGACTTCCCTTCAAATAATAGCCTTTTTGGATACAGACTTGCCATTTGGGAAACATTGCCATCTACTAAGCAATGTGAAAAATGGCTTTACTGAAGAAAAAAAAAACCATGGCCTGTTTATAACTATTTTCTTTTCTTTGACCAGTTTACAAAAAACATTCATATAAAGAATGAAAGTGGCTATGAAAAGCGCAGTGTATATGTTACTATGATCATGAAGGGTTAAAGCTGTGTGCTACTGCCTGTGTGTTGCCATATATGTGGATGCCTAACTAAACTCTGTTCTCTTTAACATTGCAGTATTCCGTTTGATAGAATATCAGACATCAATTTTTCACTGAATACAAATGAAAGTGTAAGTACTTTGATTATTAATCTTGAATTCATACGTAGTCAATCACTGAGGAGATCATAACATGATATTGGAACAAATGAAAATGTGTTATATTATCATATGGCATGTTTTTTTTATCTCACTGTTAACATTCATTTAGAAGCAGATGCCACAAAGCGACATGATGCAAAGTGAAATTCTTAACGAATAAAATATAAGGATTAGTTTTAAAACTAAAATTGCCATAGCCTGTATTTGAACCAAGAGTGAAGCATAGGCTGATTCTATCAAAAGCTCTACCACTGATGCAAGACCTAAGCTTATATGCCATAAGTTATTTCCATAGATTTTCCTGATACCTGAGGTATCCACATTAATGCTTCTCGGCTGAGTGACTTTTGTTCTGCAGGGTCCAGCCCTAGTTTGTGAACTTTTGATATGACATATTTTTTCTAAATATATCGCCCCTGTGTGTTTTCCCCAGGCAAATATAGCTTTGTTTGAGGCACGCTGTAAGGAGAAAATCCAGCAGTTTGAAGACGCTGGTTCAGACGAGGAGGATATCTGGGATGAAAAAGATGTCACCTTTGCACCAGAGGCACAGAGACGCCCCAGGTCAGCAACGCACTCACACACAGGATTGCTCTTTGTAATGTCGTACAGAATAAACGTTGATACATTTGAACACCTTCAGATCATTCTTCTACTAAAATGACAATTCTTTTTTCTTTTTTTTTAACTGTACCTGGAATATTAACATTATTCATTAGTCATTGGCTAATTCAGCTTTTTTTATAATCAATCAATTATGATCATTGAAAGATGCCAACAACCGTTCACTGTATGTACCTCGTTTAACCCTAATGGTGCGTTCACACTGGACACGATGCGATTTTTGGGCGAGGCGTGATTACATGTAAAGTCAATGCAAAGACGCAGATGGGTGCGAATTCGATTGAAGAAAAAAATAATGTAACTCTCGCGATTGTCGCGGCCCCGCGAGAGTAAAATGTTTTCAACTCGAGCGTCAACTTCGCGTGACGCATTCTCGCGTTAGCCAATCAGCGGTGAGGATCTCAGCCTGACGTTGAATCAGAAAACCCAGCCATTAGCTGTTAGCACACAGAGCTCACAGCTCCTCATATCTGTTCAGAAACTTGAGAAAAGTTCTACATTTACAAACCACAGTCCCTCGTGAAGATGAAGTTGATTGTCCATTAAAAATAACTCCTGCTCCGTCTGTCTCAGGAGCTCGGGCAGCACGGACAGCGAGGAAAGTACAGACTCAGAGGAGGAGGATGTGAAGAGAGATCCGTTCGAAGCTGCCAACCCCAGCACCGACGACAGAATGGAAGTCGACACAGGTTGGTAAACACAACACTACTACACAACAACCCTAATAGCATATCAATAACTATAAAGAACCCAAAATGTTACCTGGATGTAGATTTCAGTTAAGGGTTTTGCACACAGTGCTGATGATGCGGGTTATGGAAAGGCTATATGCTGCATATCAATGCAAGAAGAACTAGTGCTCGGGTTAATACTTACATTTTCAGACTTATATTTATATTATTATATTATAAATTACATTTTATAGGGCCAGTGTGGACGGCCAACTTTGATGACATCCCCATGGACACAGGTACATCCACTGCTCCAGCCACCAGCCCTAACAACCCTGCTGCCTCCTCTCCTTTGGCCTCCCCCTCCTCTTCCACAGAAGACCTCCCTGAGACCTCATGGAGCTCCCCCCCTCCCGCCACCTCCAACGCTGAAACAGGCTGGGCCGATTTCTCCAACTTCACCCCCGTCAGGTAGGAAGTTCACACAGATCTGCAGCGCTTCAGGAGAACGGCGCATCGCTTTGGCTGTGATCGTCTTTGCACCTGAAAGAGTGACTCGTAAATAAAACATCCTCTCTTGCAGCCCCAAAGACCCTCTGAGGTGCAACTCTCCTGTTGCTATGGAAACCAGCCTAGAGACAATGGACCCTCTGGGAGTCAATGCACCCACACAGTCTGAAGGTGAGATGTGTGCAGGAATGAGTTCTTTACCTGAAAATGAGTTAGCATTTTAGCACTTCTGGGCTCCCTTATCTCAAAGTTAAGGTTTTTTTATTGGGTTTTTGATAAAATGCCCTAATTATGGTTTATGGTGCGTACATGCTTACAATATTTTTATATTTAGTTTACAACATAAAATACTCATTGATGGAGCCATATACGGACTTATATTATTTAATAGTTATCCATTTATTTTATATGTTTTTTGTTTATAGTAAATCTTCCTTTTAATTCTAGTATTGTCCAAGTTGATCAAACAAGTTGTTTTATGCTTTTGTTTTGAGAAGGCTGTTTTTGGGGCACTGGGGGATGGGAGACCTGGTGATTATACATTTGGGAAACAGGTGGTGTTGGAGAGTGCACCCCGGTAGGCCTATGGTTTTTACTATCGGGTAAACACGAGGAAAGAGCACAGACAAGAACATATTGTACTCGTATCTAGGGCTGCTCAATTAATCGTATTTTAATTGCAATTATGATTATGGCTTGCAACGATTACGAAAACTTAATCGAAATAAAATGATTTCTTTATTATTATTACTTTTTTTATTACCAATAAATTGATGTTTTCAAAGTAAATGGATAATCGTTTTTAATCGTGATATCAATTATTGACCCAAATAATCGAGATTATGATTTTTGCCATAATCGAGCAGCCCTACTTGTATATAGTGGCATCAATCAAATATATTGAACAAAAATAACTTTAGCCTGGACCTTATTAAACCCATGCGTAATATTAGCTAACAAGGGTCTCAATCATGTTTTGGTTTGTTTTTGGAGGACTGAATACCTCCTGTAGGTTGTTGAGTGTTAAGATCTGACATCTATTCTTTTCTTTCCTAACACGCCAGATTATGATGGCTGGTTGGGTAACAATGAGGCTTCCCCCTCCTCCAACTCACCTAAGCATTGTGGGAAATCTAAAGCAGAAGAGGAAACGGCCTCCTGTGAGCAGCGCAGCATCACAGAGACGGTCATCAACGGCTCCATGAAAGAAACGGTCAGCCTCACTGTGGACGCCAAGACTGAGACTGCCGTTTTCAAGAGGTTTGCCACACACACACACACACACACACACACACACACACACACACACACACACACACACACACACACACACACACACACACACACTACTCAGCTCTCTGTGCTAGCTGGCCCTAGGCCACCAAAACACATCTAATGGTTGTTTTTAAAATAGGTAACTTGCATTTTAATAATCTTTTCACTACTGCTGTTGGTCTGCTGCAAGTATTTAATTTGCTCTTGTAGACAAAATCACCAAAGTGACAGTGGAGTGACTTTGTGCCAGATAGAGAAGCTGTTTAAAAGAAAGAATTCTCAGTATCATAAATCAACATCCAACAAGTTTGTTTTCTTCCTTCTGTCTGTGCTCTCAAAACTAAAAATGCAACACAAAAAGTTTCTAGGTCATAATTAGATAGATTAAAAACCTAAGCTTGAGCTGGGCTGAAATAGGGCCCTCAGACTTATTCAGCGTTCTTACATACTGAGCTCATTCTTTCACTGGCTAATAATATATGTTGGTTATAGCTCACATAACGGATTGGAAAGTAATGCTCTACAGTTAATATATGTTTTGCCCTTGAAATTATATTCTACAATATTATGAGTACCTTTTTCAGAATCAAAAACTCTAAATGTAGGGCTAAATACTAGGAGCATAACTGTAAACAGAAGTCCTGGTTTGGTCCATACCAGGTTTAGCAGTCAAGGTCTGTTGTAAGTTTGGTATATGGGAGGAAACGTTAATTTTCAAACAGAGAATACAGCAAGTGTGAAACGCAGAGAAAATCCTACTGCTGGTGACTAAGGCTTTATTTTCCCACTGGCAACATTGGAATAAAAGAACATTTCCATTTCCAACCCTTTAATACACTAAACACTCACAAAAACCACCTGTCACAAAAGAGATTCATACTGAAAAGCATTTATTATATTATGAAACGGACAATGCTATCATATACATATCATATACAAAAGTACGTAGCCGTCTGAACGTAGCCGTCTGAACGTAGCCGTCTGAACGTAGCCGTCTGAACGTAGCCGTCTGAACGTAGCCGTCTGAACGTAGCCGTCTGAACGTAGCCATCAGAACGTAGCCATCTGAACGTAGCCGTCTGAACGTAGCCGTCTGAACGTAGCCGTCTGAACGTAGCCGTCTGAACGTAGCCGTCAGAACGTAGCCGTCTGAACGTAGCCGTCTGAACGTAGCCGTCTGAACGTAGCCGTCTGAACGTAGCCGTCTGAACGTAGCCGTCTGAACGTAGCCGTCTGAACGTAGCCGTCTGAACGTAGCCGTCAGAACGTAGCCGTCTGAACGTAGCCGTCTGAACGTAGCCGTCTGAACGTAGCCATCTGAACGTAGCCCTCCGTGATGGCTTTTCCTGTGTAAAGAAATCTCCACCATGTTCAGCTTAAAGATGAAATGGGTTCTTCTTTGCTTCATCCTTCCAAGTTGCATCAATCCTGCTGACAAAAAAAGAAACCACAAGCAAAACAATAAGGAGTAGTGTTTCAATTAGTTTACCCTTTGCAATTTTTAAACGATAATAACAATTTAAAAAAGTATGTTTTGTGCTGTATTAAGATGTGAACATGGAGCTCAGAACAGCCACCATCAAACCATGCTAGTCTTTCTCTGTTGATATTGTAGCTGTTATATCATGAGCGGACACGATGGGTTTAATTGGTCCCGCTGTGGTGTGACTCACACGGAAAGCCTGTTGTGCTAACCTGAGCTAATTATGCTAGCGACGTTCCACTAAAAGTGTTTAGGGCACAAGTTTTACTTTGAGCTTTAGTTCCCCATCACTTGCGTTTTTTGTTGCAGGACAAGTTTGAACAATGTTTTCTTTCCAGAAAATATTCAAATGAAATCCACAGTAATTGACCTCTTACATCCTCCTCTGTCCTGTTTCATCTCTCACACACACACACACACGCACGCACGCACGCACGCACACACACACATACACGTACACACACACACGTACACACACACACACACACACTGCTCCCAGAGTCCTCTGTCCTTCTGTCTCCTTGTTGATGCTGCATTATATTGTCTATCTGTCTGAGTAAATAACAACTGTCTGATGAACTGAGCGACTCTTACAACCTGAGCTTCCCCTCCTCTCTCTTGCTGTGCGTTGTGGGTGTGGTCTTCTTCAGAGTTTTGAAATCTTATCGGTATGTACAGCCAATCAGAGATCAGCCTGCAGCCGTGATGTAGTCTTGTTGTCACGTCAACCACCAACTTTTCTTTCCCAATTTTGATCTTCTTTGGTTTCAGCTCCTTGTTTGTTTATTTCATTATCTCCATTCTGCATGCGTTTCTACCCAAGGTGTTGTCTCAGTGCAGTATTTTACGTTTAGGGTTGCCTCCTTATGTGCTTTGGGTCATCGATCTTAAGATTGCGAGTTAAGACTCAAACGGGCAATTTGAATGTGTAACTAAGTCCACTACGCACTAAACTCACAATACAGTTTACTCAAAACTTTTTTTGAACACAACACTCTACATACAGCAAGCATTAAATCATAAAAAAAGCAAAATATTCCTACAACAATTATTTATATTTGTTTATATACTTATATTTTAAGTAGGAAGGCATTTTTACTTGTACTAATTTGAATTAAATACAAAAATGTAATGTGCACGGAACATGTTATTTCATTAAATGAAATCAGTGTTTAATAATGTATCATATCGATAGCCTTCTTTTATAGGTTAATGTCATTTTAGTTGCACACATTTTCAAAAACAAACTGGGATGTAGACACCTGAATAACCACACAATATATTTCCTGGCTGATGTACAGTGTGTGGCAATCCTGTTATTACTTAAACATCCAAAGTCTGACGTTGAGCTCAAAAGTATAGGCATCAAAATACCAAAAGTAATATTACTCGTAATACAGATTGGCCCATTTCAGAATAATGTACAATATGTGTTTTGATTATAATTTAGTATGTGTTTAATCACAGCTGGTAAAGGAGCAGCTAGTTTGAATGACTTTGTATACTGCAGGGTAGCTTGTGAATTTACTCCAGGTGGAACTAAAGTCTGATTCAACACTTGATTATATTTCACATCATTACTCTTAAGTCTGCAAAGTAACTTAAGGCATTACATCAATAAAGTGGAGCAAAAGTATGTAATTGACCTCTGAATTGTAGTGGGGGTGCAGTACAAAGTAGTACAATTTCCTGAAACATGTACTTGAGTAAATGTGCTTAGTTACTTTACATAACTCTATGAATTAAAAAGAAAAGATGGTATTGCGCTGGAAAATGTAAAGATAATCAGAGCCATTCAATTGAACATATTGTCATTAGCAGCATGACCGCTTGTTTTGTTTTTTATATGAACACATGCTCATCAATGATGTGGCACCTAAAGTATAAGAATATAAATGGATGTCTCTGTGCGTTGATTGAGGCCTCATCAAGATTATTGGTGGTTCTCCGAGACGAAGCAAGACTGACGGCTGTCAATTTTGGTCCAATCAGAGTCCAAATGAGTTTGTAGGCATGCCTACTGTTTCCTGGCTCTGTAACTAAACGATAAACAGAGTTTTGTCGCAAAACAATCCAAACTTTCTCCATTTGCTGTACATTTTGAAGCTTTTCCCACATACTATTCACACTTCCTCATTTCAACACGTCCATCCTTTTTGTTTTAGTGCGCTCTGTCAGTCAGTTGAGCATGCATCACTGTTCACGTCTCACTCTGTTCTGTGTGTTTCTGTGGGGAAGGTGGGTGCTTCGATTCCCCTCACATGGTATTGATGTTCATCTGTGTGTTTGTGTGTATCTGTGTGTTCCAGTGATGAAGAGAAGAGTGCTTCTCCAGAGAAATACTCAGTAGGGGAGTGTGTGGATTCGGAGAGAACGGGCGTGAACAGCTCAGCCACAGCCAGCTGTCCCAAAACAGGGTCAGAACCAACACTACATGTTCACTAAACATGAGTTTTCAGTGTCTAACAAAGTTTGATGCTGTCGCATTTTATATTCCCTGTAACTGTATCCATCATATTGACACCCTAATTCAGCTAGCAGCATTGTTCAGTTCATTTTAAAACATGATTGGAAATCAAATAAAAGCACAATCAAAGTAGAACAATTAATTGGGAAGTACAATATTGTAGGAAAGCACGTAGTAGGTAGAAAAGCAAAAAGTGCTTAAATGTTAAGTTATTTTATGTACTTGTGATCATTGATCTGCTTCAGTTTTTGTTAGTGAAATGATTCATAGATTATGAACAACACGTTGTAAAAGTCCAAACCCCACACAAGTACACAGGCTTTGTCCACAGAAACAGACACAGCACCTACAGCAGAGTTGGCCATCACAATAAAAAAAATCTAAATTTGCATCATTTAGTAAAAGTCCTGTAATTAGTTGCTTTGTAGATCCTGTGACATTCAAGCGGGCATGTTCTATATTAAGAGTTTAAGAGCAACTCCTGCATCTTGTTTTAATACATCTATTTGGACTGCTTTTGATATGGTTCTATCACTAGGTATATGACTGGACTAAAATCATGTTATATGATTCTTAACTTTTCTCTCTCCTCCTGTGTTCCCTGTAAGCAGTGAGAAGCTACCAAACGGTCCTCTGGAGGAAATGTCGGCCAGCGAGGAGGCCAAGTAAGTCTGACTGCTTTCTACTGTCTGTACCATTCTAACAAGGAACCACTCAAAAGTACTTGCAAGGATTCATTTATAAACAAGATGTAAATCATGATTCAACTTTAAATCATGATGCATTAGTGTTGCACGGTGTACCGATATTTGAAAGGTACCGCGATACCCTGCCGTTTCATTAGTATCGGTACTTTAAGAATGACGGGGGAAAGTACTCGGTGAGAAAGCGCCGTTTTAATAAGAGCCGTGTGTGTTCAGTGCTCTGCTTCCACTCCCTGCACTGCAGCCGTGCCTGCAGTCCCTCCACTCTCAAGCACGCTCTAAGTGCCTCCCCTCTCTCGTGCACGCGCTAGCTGCCAGAGCATGTGAGAAAACGAGAAGCATGGCTGCAAGTGGGAGTGCAACTGCCGCTGCGCCTCGGCTTGTTGATAAAAAAGACGCCAGAAGCGAAATTAGGAAGTATTTGAGCTATATCTCTGACAGTGAGGGCAAGCCTACGGACACCACGAGGCCTGTCTGTGAGACATGTTTTAGATCCCTGCAAACCAAGGGAGCCAACACATCAGACTTGGCTAAGCACCCGCCGACCGGAATCCAGAGCTGTTTAAATAATTTAAAGACAGACAGGTTAGCGAATGTGATAGATAACATAATTACATAATGCTCAGCCCATGCTCTCAAATCTAAGTCAAACAAGTGTAATTTATTTTGTGACAAACGAACGTTTTCGTAGTTTGACGAGGCAATTAATGGCAATGATAACTGTCTAATATGGCTATCTTTTTAGCTAACTTACCAATGTGGCTAACATCTGCAATGTACATTTTGTCAATAATTATTTATATTACTGTACTATTACATGTTAATAAAATATAAAGTTAACTATCAAAGAAATCACATAAACTCAAGTATAAAGTTGTAAGAAAACACTTAACCTGTTAAACCCCGAGCCTGTTTTTCAGGTTTCAGGCTCGAAAATGACATTCCCAGAACAAATGACCATATCTTCCCTTCTAAAAGGGTTAAATTAAGAATCTTTTTTCTCAAAGTAATGATAAACCTGTGAGTTGGATGTAGAAAACTCAGATTCAATATAGATGTTTTTTTATTTTAAAGAAAATTCAGATTGAACATGGTAAAAAACTGTAAATTATAGTGTCCGTCCAAAAAATATTTTGTACTTATAGTGAAAACTAACCTTGGATGATGGGTTAGTAGACTAAAAGCTTTAGGAATCCAAAGTACAACATATAATAAGTACCCTGTATCAAGATTGATGCAAAACAAGTTAAATTTGACCTTTTTAGAGAGGTTTAGCAAAAAAAAAACCTCTTCTGGGGCCATTTGGGTGGATTTTCCATATCTCTGGCCCCCCTTGCTGGATTTTGACATGTGACATCTCTTTCTGACCGTCAGAGCCAATGGAATCGAGGGGAACTCCCACATAGTCCTTATTTGGTAATGTGTGTGTGAGAGACTGCCGCATAGCCTAGACCGGAAGCAGCAGCCACTCTGGTGGCTACCATTAGCAGCTAACATTTGCTCTCCGATTTTTACATTAAAATGGAATTATGGATTATAAATTAAATAATTTTTTTATCAGAGACGTTAAAAACCTATGGATTAACAGATTCAGCCGCGTTTTTTCTGGTTTTAATGCCATTGAACACGTCTTTTGATCAGATTGACAGCTACAGTGAGACGATCTCCCTAGAAGCTCCGTAAAGGTACGTGTTGTAATGTCTGTGTTTGCTTCCCCTGTCGTGAGTCCGGATCACTCAGTGATGATACTATATACCTAAATAATCTGTGGAACCTCAGCTTTAATCGGATATCTTGTATGTGCAGCTACGATAAGTAATAAGGGTACTTTTATCTTGAGTTCTGTGCCAATGTCCGTTAGCATTTTTCACTAAGGGGTCATTTAGATACTACTTATGAGACTTGTGTTTTGTTTTGGTAAAAATGGTTTGTACACGACACTGTGTCTCAGGGGATCTTAATATTTAAGAACCTATTAATGTGTTATACCAGATTAACGGAAATAATCTCAGCTAACTGACGATACAAACCATTTTTACCAAAACAAAACACAAGTCTCATAAGAAGCATCTAAATGACCCCTGATCGAAAAATGCTAACCTACTACTGCACCGATAATCACTCATAGCTCCCTTATTACTTATCCTAGGGGCACATCCAACACATCGTTTATCATCGCAAGGAGACACAGAATCTAACGGTGCCCACCTCAACACTGAAAGATACAAACTCGCGACGTTATCAACAAAAACGTACATCAAAACAAGTTGCGCTAGGTATCCCACAACGCTAACATGGCTTACCTTCGTCTTTGTCTGGTCTAAACTGGTCTTCAATGGCATTAAAACGATAAAAAACGATGATGTAGTTAATCCATAGGTTAATCCAATGTGACTGCGTCCCCTTTGAAATGTTCTGATAATCCATAAGCAATAAAACAGCTTTTCCGTTGCTTTATATCAGAGCAGCGATATTTCTCCCCTCTGCTGAAAGCTAGAATGCGCAGAGGCCACCATTTTTTTTTTTTGTTACATGATTGTGTGCGGGACGATTTCCCTTGGATTCTATTGGCTCTGACGGTTAGTAAGATATGTCGCATGTCAAAATCGAACAAGGGGGGCCAGAGATATGGAAAATGGCCTCAGAAGAGGTTTTTTTTGCTAAATCTCTCTAAAAAGGTCAAATTTCACTTGTTTTGCATCAATCTTGATACAGGGTACTTATTATATGTTGTACTTTGGATTCCTAAAGCTTTTAGTCTACTAACCCATCATCCAAGGTTAGTTTTCACTATAAGTACAACATATTTTTTGGACGGACACTATAATTTACAGTTTTTTACCATGTTCAATCTGAATTTTCTTTAAAATAAAAAACATCTATATTGATTCTGACTTTTCTACATCCAACTCACAGGTTTATCATTACTTTGAGAAAAAAGATTATTAGTTTAAACCTTTTTAGAAGGGAAGATATGGTCATTTGTTCTGGGAATGTCATTTTCGAGCCTGAAACCTGAAAAACAGGCTTGGGGCCTCACAGGTTAACAGATAAACTACAATTGTATTGATCATGAAAATAATAAAAGAAAAGTATCGAAAAATAATCGGAATCGCAATTCTTGACTTGTTATCGGTATCGAAACCAAAATGTTGGTATCGTGACAACACTATGATGCATCATACTTTATAACTAGCTTAAAATACAAAATGTAAACCTCTTTTTCAACGTGTGTTACATTTTACATGTTGATCCTTTGAACCAGGGGTGGGGAACCTTTTTCCTCTAAAGGGCCATTTCAAGTTTTACCACATCCTCCGAGGGTCATACAAATTATTGAACTCAACCTCTGCTAAAAAAAAAACTAATATCACAGCTCATTGATTTCGCCTTTCTTTCATGCTGTGCAAAGAAAAAGCAACCTCTTAATCCAGGTATCTTTCTGTTTTCACTGTTTTTATGTTATGCTTTGGAGAGTGTGTAAAAGGCGTACGGACCAAAATGCAGACACTCATAGCAGGTACCTTGAATTCCAGGAATTGAATGAGAACTTAAATGCAACAAACTGAGGAACACTGGATACTGAACTGCACGAAGAGTGAACACAACAGAAACTAACACAGCAGAACCAGGTGAACATCGCAGACAAATCTGACATAAAGTGAAGTGTTTGCCAGTTCAAAACACTGCCATTAAAAAAAAAAGAAAGTGACACCGACGGTCTCGTTTAATATTGAAGACGTGAGATATACCACGTGATGACACGTTATGCTCGTGTTGTGTTCAAGGAACCTGACCTTGGCCAGGAAAAACAGGCAGTCGCTTGTTTAATTCTATTGCGGTCTAGATTTCTTTTTATTGCAGTTGATTTTTTGTGTGTGTTTATACATTAATATAAACACACAAATGGTCTCGCGGACCGTATACGGCCCGGAGGTTCCCCACCCCTGCTTTAAACTCTAATTTAAAATGTGATCCGGTATTGACTTAAAACTCACCATTTTGGAGTTTAAACTTAAAATATTGCTTTTTAGATCTCACAAAATAAATTCCTTGAACAAAGTTTAAGATATACTCAACCAAATTGAGTATTATGTAACTTTTTGATACCATAGCTTTATCAACAACAAATAATTATAACAAAATCTTGAGTCGCATTGCTTTTATCTGTGTAAACCTCCTTTTCTTTTTTAAATCGGATGTTTATGAGCTGCTGGGGTTTTGCAACAGTCGCTGTAAATATACAAAAAATAGCTGGTTCGTCAGGATCGATGCAGACTCCCTGTTGGAGGATTTCATAACTCCTACTTCCACTAGTTTGTTTGGAAAAAGAGCTTAAAGAGGCTAAGGGTTTGGACATCTCTGAGCGGTTGACCAATCGCAACAGAGCCGGTCAGCTAACCAATCAGAGCAGACTGGGCTCTGGTTTCAGACAGAGGGTGAAAAGAGGTGCTGCAGCACAGGCAGTATGAGAAAAATAAAGAGCTTTTTGAACATTTAAAGCATGGAGACATGTCACAGTAGAGACACTAAATACTAATATGAAGCTGGAAATGAACAGAATAGGGCCCCTTTAATGTGGAAAGGGTGTAGGGACCAGATTGGAAGTGTACTTTTAAGCTTTTGTCTGTTATCCTTGTTTGAAACGTCCACCCACTAAGTCTACCTGCTGGTACAAATATACAGTGCATCTGGAAAATATTCATACCCCTTCACTTGTTCCACATTTTGTTATGTTAAAGCCTTATTTCAAAATGGATTAAATTCATTTATTTTCTCAACATTCTACACACAATACCCCATAATGACAACGTTTTAAAAGAATATTTGCAAATTAATTAAAGGTCCTGTGTCATGCTTTTCTGGTTATTACCCGTCCCCTTGTGTGTTATGTAGCTTTTTCTGTATGTAAACGGTCTGCAGAGTCACAAACCCTCAAAGTACACCCTGTAGCGAGTAAAACTCTTAACACAGAAAAGACCTATCTATGCTGCCCCAGAACGCCTCGTTGGACATTTCTCTTTTTCCATTGTTTTCTTCCTGGGTTCTGTGACGTGTGAATACCCAGGTCCAAATGGACCAATCCGCGGAGCTCTTCACACACACACTCAGCCTTATCTTTTCTCAACCTCGCTACTTCGCAGAGTTTCGCTGGCACACACCTTATCTTTTCTCAGCCTCGGCTCCATGGTCGGCTCGCACACGTGTGTGTGCTCAGGCTGAGTTCCGTGGTGTCTCGCTGTCTCGCAGACCCCATGCAGCAACCAGGAAACGACACCAGTAATCCACCTCACACTGTCCGCTCCTCGAGCCCCACTGGGCGGAGCAGCGAGCCCCGCAACGTCCCGCCAACACGGCACCCAGACCCCACGCAGCATTCTCATCTGTTTGTCATTACTGGTGTCATTTTCTGGTTGCTAACAAATGCCATTGTAACACATAATCACAGATCAGAGCACAGTGGGCTCATAGGGAGAGGGGAGGGAGAGGGGGGGGCAGGAGCTCCAACAAGGTGTGTAGGACAGACACATACTATACAGAGATGCTGTATGAGAAACCAATGTGATTTTGGAACATTGAACAATGTAAATCTATTCTAGTAGACCTCAACAATGGAATTATGATCAGTAGAAATGGCCATGTCATGGGACCTTTAAAAACAAAACACTCATATCACATGTACATAAGTATTCACACCCTTTACTCAATACTTTGTTGAAGCACATTTGGCAGCACTTACAGCCTCAAGTCTTCTTGAGTATGATGCTACACGCTTGGCACACCTATCTTTGGGCAGTTTCTCCCATTCTTCTTTGCAGATCGTCTCAAGCTCCATCAGGTTGGATGGGGAGCGTCGGTGCACAGCCATTTTCAGATCTCTCCAGAGATATTCAATCCGGATCAAGTCTGGGCTCTGGCTGGGCCACTCAAGGACATTCACAGACTTGTCCTGAAGCCACTCCTTTGTGATCTTGGCTGTGTGCTTAGGGTCGTTGTCCTGTTGAAAGGTGAACCTTTGCCCCAGTCTGAGGGCCAGAGCGCTCTGGAGCAGGTTTTCATCAATGATCTCCCTGTATGCATTGATCTTTCATCCCCTCGCTGCATTGATCTTTCCCTTTTGATCCTGACTAGTCTCCCAGTTCCTGCTGCTGAAAAACATCCCCATAGCATGAAGCTGCCACCACCATGCTTCACTGTAGGGATGGTGTTGGCCAGGTGATGAGCGGTGCCTGGGTTCCTCCAGACATGATGCTTGGTATTCAGGCCAAATGTGGTTTCATCAGACCAGACAATTTGGTTTCTCATGGTCTGAGAGTCCTCTAGGTGCTCCATGGGGGCTTTCATGTGCCTTTTGCTGAGGAGTGGCTTCCTTCTGGCCTCTCTACCATAAAGGCCTGATTGGTGGAGTGCTGCACAGATGGTTGTCCTTCTGGAAGGTTCTCCCATCTCCACAGAGGAACACTGGAGCTCTGTCAGTGACCATCGGGTTCTTGGTCACCTCTCTGACTAAGGTCCTTCTCCCCGATGCTCAGTTTGGTTTGGGCGGCCAGCTTTAGGAAGAGTCCTGGTGGTTTCAAACATCTTCCATTTGCAAATTATGGAGACCAATGTGCTCGTTGGGACCTTCAATGCTGCAGACATTTTTCTGTACCCTTCCCCAGATCCTGTCTCTGAGGTCTACAGTCAATTCCTTGGACCTCATAACTTGGTTTGTGCTCTGATATGCACTGTCAACGGTGGGACCTCATATAGACAGGTGTGTTCCTTTCCACGTCATGTCCAATCTATTGAATTTACCACAGGTGTAGTCCAGTCAAGTTATAAAAACATCTCAAGGATGATCAGTGGAAACGGGATGCGCCTGAGCTCAGTTTTCAGTGTCAAAGCAAATGGTGTGAATACTTATGTACATGTGATATTTCATTTAATTATTTTTAACACGTTTGCAAAAAAATATTTAAAAACGTTTTCACTTTGTCATTATGGGGTATTGTGTGTGGAATGTTGAGAACAAAAATGAATTTAATCAATTTTGAAATAAGGCTATAACATAACATTTGAAAAAAGTTATGGTATGAATACTTTCCGGATGCACTGTATACCTGAAGCTGTGCTGTTGTGCGTTTTTTTAAATGTTCCAATATTTGACCATTACTTGCACACAATGCTATGTATTCCAATATTTTATTATTAAATGGTTACATATTTCCATCCTTGCGTTTCCCCCAGACTGGACCAGAGTGCCGTGTCCTCAGAGCCATCTGTGAACGGGCCGGCGTGAGGGGGAGCCGAACGCCGGCCAGTGTCCAGCCTGTTCTGCCATGCAGGGCCCCCCCCCCCCTCCTGCCAGCGGTCGGCCACTGCTCAGAGCTGCACCAATCACACGCCCCCACCAGGACCAGCAATACTCCCATTGGCTCAACACTGACGAGACAGAAGACAGGTGTACAGACACACGATGAACTGAAAAGCAAAACGAGAGACATACTCAAAAGGATACAGAATACATTTTTTTCTGCATTTGTTTATATACTATTGTTCTTATGAGGTGATGTGCGACTGATATCTTGCCACTCAAAAATGAAATAGTAATGTTGCTATAGTTAAAGAAATGATTGTATGAATAAAAATATTTTATAAAAAGAAAAATGTATACAGAAACATAAGATGAATTGCCACAGAAACAGGACTAGCTGGTTGGTGTCTCACCCACTCACCCAGCTGTTGTTACTGCGCGTTTCTGTTATCCTGCTAACTGAATACAACAGTTGCTATATTTAAATTCCCACGCACCATTGGTCTGTGTCTCTGAGCAGAGCTGCTCTTCCAATTGAAACACATTTTTAGAAACAGTTTTATTTTGCTGCAGGTATGATTTGTAAATGTTTTTCTCTTGTATTCTTCTCCATTGAGTAAGATTTGTCACGCTTTTTGGTATAATTATTTTTCATTTATTATAGGAGTAAGATAATGGTTGTTTTGTTACCAAGGAGCCATGCCAACACACCTCTCCCCTTCTACAGGCTGCATTCGTGCTAACCGGGTTCCTACCTCGCAGCTACAAGACTAAACGTCGTCACCACGGCAGAAACACAGCTGGAAATCTATTCTTGTTTTCCTAGAACCTCTTTTTTTTTTTAAATCTTTTTTTCTAGACTAGTGGTTCTCAACTGAGAGCTTTGATTTGAGGTAGCTACAGCTTTTAACAGAACTTGGAAGGTGAGGGAAACTTGGCTGTTAAAGGCTTACTTGGCACAAATAAAATAATTTAGCAAATGAAGAAATGACCCGCCTCCTGGAGCTGCTGTAGGTGTAACTCAGTCACTTTAGGATGTTATTAAGAAAACTAAGTTACAATCATACATTTGCTGATATTGTCTATTGATCAAGCTCCAACCAGAGGTGTTTATTCTTAATCTGTGTTCAGACTGACAGCAGCACTGTTAGAAAACGCAGCAGCTACCTCTACAAGCTGCTGTTGAAAATATGATGTTAACCAATCAAATCAGTGTGCACAGTCCTGGTGAAGAAATTAAAGTGAATGGGGAAATTGTTTAAATGCTAGTTGTTGATTGCGGAAGGATAGGATGATAAATTGATCACAATATGATGTGCATTCTTTTATGAGCCTTTACTCGTTACTTTGTCAGCAGTAACTAAAGCAATACCTCCATCAGACCTTGTTTTTGTCTGAGGTATAACCTAGGAAGTTTGACTATTAATGCTATTGTCAGTCTGAATGCATCCTCCACTTTTTTTTCTTTGAATGAACCCCTTTTTTTTTTTTTAAACTCTGCCTTCATGAGGCGGTGGATTTATGAATTTCAAACAAACATAAAAACCAGCCGTGTTAGAGTCCGGACATATTGTAGTTGCTCTGTGTGTTTATGGCCTTTTAGCTAAGGGTTGGTCTTAACCAATCCTCCAGAAATATGTGTAGCTTGTCAGCCGCCAGATGCTTAACTTTATTTTCTTAACATGATAAATAGAGGACCAACTTTTGTGATGGGCCAATTTTTTGTCTACTGATTAAATATTGAACATCTGGATTGGCAGTGCTGATGCTGAATATCCGTCCTCATGGCACTGAGCCTTAAACAGAGCATTGCATCTACCTGCAGCTGCCATTGAAATGGTGTCTTTGCTGCTAGAAAACACACTCCTCTGCAGCCTTCCTCCTTCCCATGGAACCACTTTGATTCCCCTCACCAAATGTTTTTTCTTCATCTTGGCAACAAATGATTCACTATTTCATGATGATGGTACAACCCACTTTTTTGTCAGATTATTAATTAAATGTCATCTTAATTTCTGAAGTTCAGTGGTCTTTCCAGATGGTTTCTTGGGCTTGATTGTCATGACTGAAGTTTATTAGGCCAGTTTCACAATCTTTCTTTAGAGATATGTTGTTAGTACTAAATACAGCACTCTAACTGTCTAATCAAGATATCTGTAATATTGGAGATATTCTGGTCTATCAAATTCTTTAAGCCTGGATGGAATCTGCATTTACATTTAATGTGAAACACGGCATTAGATAGTAATTGAGTGAAAGTGTTGCGTTATTTCTGTGAGGCTTTCCTGCATTGATACTAGCCAGAAATGAACCAGATATTAGGCTTTGGATGTGATGGTGGCCGCAGATCAAGATGTCAATTTCTTTCAGTCATGGAAAACCTGGACAAGGTCAGTATAATGCTTTTTTTCTTTTCATTTGGCCAATAGCTGTGGAGCCTCGACAAAACTTGGAGCTATTTAATTTAAGCAATAATTTCCAAAAAAATGATTGTAAGATTTGTCAGATAAATGATGTCCTTTAAAATTTGTCACGTTAAATCAGTAAGTAAAAAACTATATATATATTAAATATACAAGCTACTAATGCTTATTGTTTTTTATTATCCTTATCTAACAGAATCTTGTCAGTCTGTTGATTTCCTGGACATTTGTTCATGTCATCAACTTCACATTTAGGAGTATTGCAGAGTACCCACTACACTTTAAAAAAAAAAAGAAATATGTAAGTACCTTAACATTTACCTACTAGTCTTAATTTCCACTTACAAGCAAACAAAAAGTTTGATACAAGTATATGCTCAAGTGTCGTCTATGTATATATACTTCAATCTAGAACTATGCCTACTTAATTTTTTTAATGTTTTATACATCATGGGTATTATTCTACATTCAAAGCCAGAAATGTAGTTATGCGTCAGATTCTCAATAAACCCTAAATATATTCCACATGTGTAAAAGCCCACATTATTGATATTCAACTTTTCATTGACCTTCATATGGAACCTATTCCAACTATCACTAATACAAATATTTAAAAAAAACACATTGATATTAAATCCTTATTTCAATTGAAACCTTCCTATTTGAAAGTTATTATTGTTATTGCATTGTGAGTAAGTTAAACGTAAGTGACTATTGTAAGATGGATTTGGTCAATAATTATCCTTTATGTCGTCGTGCACTATGCACCTTATACAGTATCTTAAATACACTTGTAGTTGCATATTACTGTGCCAAATCTTCCGGGGTTTAGTCTGTCAGGCAGCCTACTTGCCATAAACTGCTTACCGAATATTCCTCATTAAGGGTATACTATAACTAACAACTAGTAACTGTCCAACACCTGCAACGTTTTATATACAATCTAATGACCACTGCTTACATTTTGCCCAGGTTAGTGTTTAACATCCGGAAGCGCTGTTACCTGACAGATCCAACTTGGGGGAAGGACATTTTTAGGATGCTATTGCATGATGACGTCAAACAAGTTGTGTTGACGGCTAGCCTGATGCTAACCCGATGCTAGCTAGCCTACTTACGTCAACACAGTCTGGGCAAATCCCCTTACCGACTCTTATGGTTTTACAAGTCATGTGGACATTTGTATTCATGCAGTGTCGACTATCGGTGTGAGACATGCAGGATAAGTATACGGAGATAGACCTTCTTCAGCAAATACTCGGTTTGAATTTAGTGCCGAGGAAGAATGGCACATACCGAGGAAACGACACATCTCTCAACGACTTCTCAGGTGGGCTAATGTTTGGTAGCTTGTTAGCTCTACTCACTGTGTATCAGTGCGAATATGCTGTATAGTGGCGTCTAGTGAATTATTTTAAACGAAAATGGGGGTTAAATTGTGCTTAATTCCGTTTAAATGAATTGTTTTTATAGATGAAGTAAAGTTGTTTCACGCTGGTGTACGTGTTAGCTTAAAGCCTCTTACACACCAAACTGACACCAAAGAATACGTCCCGACGGAACGTCGCCTCACGTCTCCTGCGTGTTGGCCATGTTTCGCACTGGAACACACCGCAAAGACTTCAGCCAACGGCCAAGTTGCACGTAGGAACTGCGCATGCGTGAGTGGCAATAACTCTCCTTACCAGCAGGCGGCGGTAGTGTGTAAGAGGCAACAACCGGAAGACAGACTGCATGATACACCGAGAGAAGAAGAACAGACTGCGTGATATAAACATGGATGTATAATAAGAACTGGATACAGCGTGGGAGGCGGGGCCTCATTCATTCCTATGAGAGTTGCTCAATGGCTCATGATGACAAAATGGCCCAACTTTTGAGAGAGCGAAACGTCACCGATTACCCAGCATGCCTGAGAAGTACCCGTATGTGCACTCATAGAGCATGCGCAACTTTCACACGCCGCCCAAAAGGCTTGTTCACATTAAGCACGTGAATTTGCGTACACGTAACAGCACTGCCGTTCATGACAGCATGGTACTGGATTTATATTAACGAGGCGGCAGTTAGCAGCTAGCGGCTAGCTAGTAAATTATGCTAAGTTGCACATCAATCGTTATGTACTTTTTAGGGATGCACGATAATTATCGGCCCGATAATTATCGGTCCGATATTAGGAATTATGACGTCATCCCGATAAACCCGATACCAGTATTAATAGCCCCGATAATATACAATATATTTTGGTGGATTGGGATGAGGGGCGCTTGTTTTTCACTCGGCTCCTCCCGTTTTGCCAGTACTGTGGTATTAGTGGTTTAGGAAGAGGGGAGTTCTTCACAAATCCAGCGCTCCCTAACTCATGCCTGGCTGTGGCGTAAATGGTGTGCGGCCGTGAAGCCAGGACAGTAAACAAACATGTCGTCGGTGGTATGGGCGTTGGAGCTATGTGCAACTCAAGGCATATGCTCGAACCGGAGCTGCCTGGATGCTGCAATCATGTTGCGCACTATCCGTGCTGAGTGTGCTGACTTTTCGTACAATGTCCCACTGTCTGGCTTCCTGCATAAAGTCAAGTGCTCGGCGCAGTTGTGGCGAATGTTTTCATTTAAGCAGCTCCTTATATCCGTTAGCGCAGCTAGCTAGCACCAGATGCTAACAACAACAATGCACGTAAGGTCTCTCTCTCGCTCGCTCGGGCCACACATACACACACCCTCCCGGTCCTCCAGATGGCCAGTCGGTGCCTGCCGGTGAGCGTGGAAGTGTGGTCTGCCACAAGCGGGCGGCAGGAGCGGGGCTGTCAGCATCAGCTTGTCGATGGTATTTTAAACTCGATGCGCTCTGAAACTACGGGGCGGCCAAGGGAAAAAAATACACATGCGTTAATCGCGTTAAAATAATTAGTGGCGTAAAAATGTTTTTATTATCGGTTATCGGTATCGGTCTTGAGAAGCAGGAAGTTATCGGTTTCAAAAAAACAATATCGTGCATCCCTAGTACTTTTATATTACGCTGACATCAGGATCTAGTGATATCCAAGCAACAGAGCTTCATTTAGCATGATACTTGTGTGGGTTGTACATGAAACCACTTGGTAATATATAACAATTTATATGTTGAAGCCTGTTATGATCAATTGTGAGTTAAAACTTTATCTAAAAAGTAAAGCTGATGATGGATTACTGTGGTGGAGTTAAAATAACAATAGCCTATTTCTTTTTGAAATGTGATGGAGTAAAAGGATAATAACTGTGATTATTCATGTTAAGTAGCCCACAAGTAACTAAAACAATTGCAAGTGCAATAAGAAGCTACAGGAACGTTAATCTATGTCGGTAATATTAACTTTATTTAATACAACATTTACGGTACAAGATTTACATCATACAGCCCATGTAGTATAATATTTTACAAATGATGAATTACAGCAAACATGTGCAATATATCCATTATTACAGCTCCGTGGGCTGGCAGTAAGGCGATATGGTCCGTTGTTATTGTGCATCCATGGGTAAAGAGAAACATGAACGTGCCGGGCGGCGCGGTCCCGTGGGTTAGATGCGCGTTCATAATGCCGAGGGAAATAACTCAGAATAACGTTATTAGCACATTTTTACAACTTGAGGACCGAATGTTTTTAATAAGGGCTATACAAACGTTCATACTGGGTAGTTTATTTAGTTTAAAACAAATTATCCAACGAGTTACAGACCACTCTTTCCCAATGTAAGTCAATGGGAAAAAGTGTTTCCGGGCCCAGCAACCTAAAGGAAGTGTAGTACCGCCGTTTGACCAGCATGAATATTCTCATCAGACTCCGGCGCACTTCCTGGGGGCTTGGATATAAACATGGATGTATAATAAGAACTGGATACAGCGTGGGAGGCGGGGCCTCATTCATTCCTATGAGAGTTACTCATTAGCGCATGATGATAAAATGGCCCAACTTTTGAGAGAGTGAAACGTCACAGATTGCCCGGCATGCCTGAGAAGTACCCGTATGTGCACTCATAGAGCATGCGCAACTTTAACCAAAATGCTCACATCAAGCACGTCAATTTGCGTACACGTAACAGCACCGTGCGTTCATGACAGCATGGTAATGATTTGTTATTATGATGGATTTGATATTAACGAGGCGGCAGTTAGCAGCTAGCGGCTAGCTAGTAATTATGCTAATGTTCTCATCAATCGTTATGTACTGATATTACGCTGTAACAGGATCTAGTGATATCCAACAGAGCTTCATTTAGCATGAAAGAATTATTGCACTGTCAGTCGATTAAAATAGTTAATCGCGATTAATCGCAAATTAATCGCACATTTTTGATCTGTTCTAAATGTACCTTAGAGGAATATTTTTCAAGTTTTTAATACTCTTATCAACATATGAGTGGACAAATATGCTTTATGCCAATGTTTATTATCATTTGAACAATGACAAATATCAAATATTCTCATGAATATTAAACACAACAACCTCTGAACATTACAAATATTCGCCTCAATTCAACCTGGAACCTCTCTCATACAATAATACAATACAGTGACGCGCGTGCGTGCTGGATCGTTGGAGCTATGTGCAACTCAAGGCTATGCTCGAACGGGAGCTGCCTGGACGCTGCAATCATGTTGCGCGCACTATCCGTGCTGAGTGTGCTGACTTTTCGTACAATGTCCCACTGTCTGGCTGCCTGCATAAAGTCAAGTGCTCGGCGCAGTTGTGGCGAAATGTTTTCATTGAAACAGCTCCTTGTATCCGTTAGCGCAGCTAGCTAGCACCAGATGCTAACAACAACAATGCACGTAAGGTCTCTCTCTCGCTCGCTCGGGCCACACATACACACAACCTCCCGGTCCTCCCAATAGCCAGTCGGTGCCTGCCGGTGAGCGTGGATGTGTGGTCTGCCACAAGCGGGCGGCAGGAGCGGGGCTGTCAGCATCAGCGGGGCTGTCAGCATCAGCTTGTAGATGGTATTTTAAACTCGATGCGCTCTGAAACTACGGGGCGGCCGAGGAAAAAAAAAATATATGCGTTAATCGCGTTAAAATAATTAGTGGCGTTAATTTTTTTTTGCGTTTTTGTATTGTTATTTTTTTTTGGGAGTGATGCCTAAGTTGATTACATATTATCAAATTGAATAATTCAATGTATATATATACGACTATGTCATAGCTAAATGTGTTAGGTGACGTCTAAAGGTGTGTTTTGCTCCGCTCACCGGTCCCTCACAGCGGGCAGTGCTGATCTCTCTCTCTCGTGTCCGGTTATACTTCACTCGCGTTTATGTCCAAATCCATCAGATCTAGCTAGTTCTAGCTAATGATATGGCTGCTGCCCCTCCCTACACGCAGATCACGCAGACTCAAACCTCATCTTAGGCCCAAATGTGGTGCAAATGAGCTCCGCAGCCGTTGCGAGGTTCCGGCGCTAACAGTTTATGAGCGTGCTCCCCCGCCCCCTGTCAACACTCGCGACACATGAGTGGCCAGCCTAAACAACAATAAGCGCTGCTTGGCAACCGTGTTTGGCGGCAAAGTGCATAGACATTTTGACAGGAGAGATTTAGTTTTGCCAGTATTCAACATATTTTACCAGTCATAGTCCGGTAATTATTTACACTCTAAGAAGAGTCCTACACAACAGACATGGCGTCAAAAAGGAGTAATGTGTGGAAATATTTCGACCAGGTTAGTGAGTGCGGTGTAGAGGTCAAACTATGCCAAATTAAACTTATTTATACATGCTATACCTTGCTATACCCGTAACCTCCGTTCCAGCTGAGAGGGTCTTCTCTACAGCTGGCCTGATTGTGAATCGCCTCCACACATGAAAGCTGTAGGCCCATAGCTGTCAAACTGTGATCACCAATTCAATACATTTGACAAATTCGACTTGGTTTTTACACTTATTTGAACATGTATGTATTTTTTAAAAATTCTGAAAAAAGTATGGATTTTTACCCAATTTCTTTTTTATAGGATATGTACATTTCGGTTAACCGTTTTATGGGGGGGTCGAATATTCGAATATACATTTGCTTTCAAATTCCCATCCCTAATATATATATATATATAGTGCAATAAGCTTTTCCTGGGGGCTTGGATATAAACCAACAACAAATAGAGTGTGCGTTCCATTTTCACTCTAAGCTCATGGGGCTTTCCCCAGTTAAATGCAATCTGAGATTTGCCTTCTTAATAGTTTGTTTGGGTCCCTCACTTCCATTTCGCTTCTCATGCACTGATTCGCTAAGCTGAACAGCCAATCAGAGTGATTTCTAGTGATGGCGAGATGAAGCCTTAAGAAGCTTTGAAGCTTTCCAGCCAATTGGTTCGCAAAAGGGTTCATCTCATGAGGCTTCATCATGGGCTTCATTTGAACACAAACCCCCTGTTGGTCAAAGTGTGTAAAACAGGCAGATTGGACATCTCAACAGTGTGCTCTATCTCATACCGAGTTCCCAATGAGTAAAGCCTTAGAATAACTCTAAACAACGAACATAAAATCATATTTTCATGTTAACAATATTGTATTTATTCCAGTTGAATGATTGTGATTGAAAAGCCTAAGGAGGCTGGTAAACATTGCAAAGAGGGATTTGTATTCCTTAATAATATTCATAAACTTAACCATGTTGTAGCCTGAGAAAGGCTAAACCATATCAAAGAATACATTTATTAACTACATTATCTCATTTAGCTGTAGCTTTTATAAACAACAAAAAAGACGTATTGTTCAGTCGTTGAACCGGGGACCCTGCGGTCATGAGTCAACTGCTTTCCAGCTGAGCCACAGCACACACACTGAGTCTCCCTGAAAACACTGCAAGATATGTATTCCTGTATTTATTTATTCATGTTTTTATTCCTACATGTATTTATGCTTGTATCTATTTATACTTATGACATGTTCCGACCTCTATAAGTGAGGGTCTGAGCTCTCTTGATTCCATCGTGTCACCAGGCCCGGGTACAGGAGGGGTAATATGGTTCTTGTTATACATCCATGGGTAATATGAGCGTTGTGGTTCAACGGTTCAACCGATCTGAATCGCTTCCTGAAGCAGTCACGTGGTGTCGACAGGCAGCGAGGCTTCGTTTGTCATCGATGACGTCACTGGCCCAAAACGATACAAGCCTCGATACATGCTTCACAAAAAGCTTCGGGGATTACTCGACACACGCTCCGAAGCCTCGGCGCAATACGTAACATCACTAGTGATTTCTTTGGCCGACAGTCGGCGGCGGAAGGTGACGACGGTGCAGTACACACCAATCTGAGTAGGGCGACACAACGCTTATTGACGGCCCGACATCTATAGAGAGTAGGGCTGCTCAATTAATCGTATTTTAATCGCAATTACGATTTTGGCTTGCAACCATTATGAAAACAACATAATCGAAATAAAACGATTATTTCTTTTTTTTAATTGGTTTTTCAATTGAATTATACTTAAAGTTCAGGGTAATCACTGTTAAAAACATACTACACATTTATTTATTTTAAATAAATTGATGTTTTCAAAGTAAATGGATAATCGTTTTTAATAATCGTGATGTCAATTATTGACCCAAATAATTGAATATTGATTCCTGCCATAATCGAGCAGCCCTAATAGAGAGGCGGAAAAAGTATGTATTGAAGTCAATGGCGAGAGAAAGAATATCTTTCGATCCCGTTTGAATTGTGCCACGAATTACACATATGATGTTTGTCAATTTAAAAGATAATTTTGCAAGTCAAAAAAATAAAAATGTGTCGTAAAACTGTAAAATAACACTTTTTTGTGTGAAACCGCTCATCTCCCGTCTCGCACCACACACCAAGACGGCTGTCACGTTAGCCAGGGCTCGACATTAAGGACTGCCCGATGGCCCGGGGCCATCTAGTATTTAGCTCGGGCAATGAAGCCTCACCTGCTGGTTGCCCGATCGGGCAATCTATTATGCCAGTATCATGCAGCTCGCGGATCCACGGATCGCGGATCGACAGTAATGCCCCGGCCACACGAGGACGAAAACGGTCGTTTGCGTTACTGTTTAGTGTCATATAGACCATTAGGCCACACGAGGACGACCGAATACGGCACTAAACGACTGCGTAAACGATAACGGGTCCCAAGGTGGATAGAACGGCATACGCAACGCTCTGGGGGGTCCAACGGCTCCGTGTGTACGCCCTATACGATCATTTTCTGATAATGATGAGGCAATAGCCCCGCCTCTCCCCACCTCTGCTGCTCACCCCCGCGTCAAAGTAAACTGCACACTGAATTCAGATTATTTATCTTTCTCTCGATATGGACCTAAACGCGAGTGAAGTCTAATCTGACAGGACGGAGACACGCAGCTCTGCTCACCTGCAGCTCCTCCCGCTGTGATGCGGCGGTGAACGGAGTAAAACACACATTTCAAGTCAGATCATCACCCTTAGCTATTTTAATTACCTCTCAAACTACCTAAACTAGATATAAATATGTTTATTTTTACTGTCGGCCGGGTCACTCATTACTGGATCAGCTGCTGCATGAAACAGACACTGGCGCTGTCCGAAGAGAGGGAGGAAAAAGAGAGGCTCCGTGTATTTTATTATTATATTATATAGAGTCGTTATTCATTTGTTTTAAAGCTCAATAAATAACAAAGAAGACCTTTGACCGGCACTTCTATAATTTTGTCGGAAGATTTAAACTTTAATACACGTTGACTGGCGAAAAACTCTGCCCGGTTCCCTCGGCCCCCACCGCGGAGAATAAACAGAAGGGCAACCATGACAACCATGTTTCTTCGCTGCTTTTGTGGAGGAAGTTATAGCGCCACGTACAGGCTCCTGCATATGTACTGCAGCTTATCCAGCGGTTGGAGCTAAACGGAGCTGTCTCGTGTGGACAGACACTATCCGGATGACTATTGCGTGTGGACGGAAGCTTTTTTGTGATTGCGTTTGCGTTAATCCTATGCGTTTAGCCGTTTTCGTCCTCGTGTGGCCGGGGCATAAAACTAAACATATCTATAACTAGTTTAGGTAGTTTGAGAGGTAATTAAAATAGCTACGTGTGATATTCTAACCTGAAGTGTGTGTTTTGTCCGCTCACCGCTGCATGTGATCATGCAGAGCTGCATGTCGACTCGTCAGCAGCAGCTGATCTCTCTCTCCTGTCATTTTAGACTTCAATCGCGTTTATGTCCATATCGATCAGATCCAGCTAGTTCTAGCTAATGATAAGACTACCTGCTTATTAAAAGACACCTAAACAATAAGTGTCGCTATGCAACTGGGTGAGGCCACAAAGTATAGCGCAGCATTATGCATTTGTTTACATGCCCACCGGAACCCCGAGACATTACCAACGGATCATCGCACAATCAACCCATACAGGACATCTCTTTCTCCATATTACGTGTTAGACATTAGAATTGACTATTCTTGTCTGTCACATACTCTTCTTGTCTGTCACATAAGTGGCGCAACTGAAGCGGTATTGGGCTAAAGGGAAATTATTTTGACCGAAGAGATTTAGATTTGCCGGCTAACGGGAACTCTGACGTCGCCAGTTTGTGTGCTTCGCAGATGCGCTCGGCTTCTCTCGACTGCTGCTCGGGTCTGCTCGGTCAGCTTCCGGATGAGGAGGCATTCGTTCGACCAATTTACAGTAGATAACATTACAAACATTTTTAACAGGTGCCATAATAGTGTAAATAATGTTTGTTTTGGCAGTTATAACTGAATGTAATGTTTTCTACTTTTTTACATCTGGGAAGGCATTTGCCTTCATCAGATGGAAAGTGTCTTGACCAACAACTTAAGTGTTTCTTATAGCTATGCAGGGCATGCAAGCGAGCAAACACAAACAAGAACAAACAAACAAGTGAAATGAAGAATAAAATTGTACAATATAATATGGTGGTGTTAATCTTATAATTCAGTCTAGAGAATGCACCAGACAGCATCTAAGACCTGCAAAAATCTAAATTTTCTAGGGGGAGGCCCCCCAAAACCTTCGTGCGTCATTTCGTCCGCGCGCATTTTTCAGGGCAATCTCTATTGGGCTCAGAGCCATCTGTAAATTAGCTTAGATGGCCCACAGGGCCATCTAAGCTAATTTGTGTCATGCACTGTTAGCACATTTCACTTCTTTCTTTCAGAATGAGGCGAAAAGTATTAAAGATCCCATGTCATGGCCATTTCTACTGATCATAATTCCATTGTTGAGGTATACTAAAATAGATTTATACTGTGCAATTTTCCAAACTCACATTGGTTTCTCATACAGCATCTCTGTAAAGTATGTGTATTCACTCGCTGTCCCAAACGGCTTGTTGGAGCTCCTGCCCCCCCAGCTGCTGCAAGGAGCAGACAGGCTTCCGTGTCGGCGATACACAGAGAACAAGCTAAACTCATCCTGAGCACACACAAACACTCACAGCCGAAGTAAAAACAATAAGTGTGGCTTGATATTGAGTAAGAAAAAGGTTTATAACGCTGTGAGCATGGGTCTGCGGTAGGGCTGTCCCGAATACCATTTTTCGGGCTCCGGATATTTGGTAGTAATCAGCAGCGAATATTCGGCCTGCGCGGGGGGTGGTGCGTAGTAATCAGCAGCGAACCGCTTCAACACGTGTATTTCGGTGTATTCACGGCATTCATTTTGTTATTCTACAGTATTGTTGTTTTATAGTTATTTGTTAATGTAACCCAATTTGTGTTTTTTGAAATTCAAAAGGATATCGCATTGTGTTTGTTACTTTCGTTGCAGTTGTATTATGTCTTAAGTGTAATTTGGCTTGGCCTCCTATTTATGGACATGCTTTTATTTTGAAGGAGAGTTAGCGCTGTTGACAGGATGTTGTTGTTGCTATGGAAACAACGTGACGGAGATTAACGGAGAAAAGTAATATCTACATATAAAGACGGAGAAAGTAAACGATAACGTTTATGGATAAGTGTTAGCACCCCCCGAAGAGGCACAAGCTCTTACGTTGATATTGCAGATTTCAATAAATTCAATTTGAGAAAAAAAACGGGTAAAAAACAAACAAAATGAATATCCGAATAACGAAATTGAAACCCGAATAGTACTCCAACGAACGAATATTCGGATATTCGGGTACCCATTTAAACACTCGTGGTAGATACCTTGTTTGTTTTAAACATCATAAATACACAAACAACAATGAATACTTACAGGTTTTGTACCCGAATCTCCCGCTGGTCCAAACAAAGTAGGAACAGCATCGTTCTTCAGTGCCCTATGCTGTACACAGCGTTTCTGCCAGGGGGGGGCGTCTTGCCGTCATTTGACGCCCTTATTCAGCTCGGAACGCCCTGAACTCGAGCCGAGGGCGTCCAAAAATATTAATAATTCGAGAGAAGATCGAGAGTTTTTATCACTTGAAATGACGAAAAGGAAAAAGGACAAGGACATCCCTCTGTTAGAGGGGCAAAGGAATCTGGTGGGATTATTTTCAGAGTATTGAAGATCGTTTCCCCGACATCGGCGGTGCCTGCTACAGGACAACACGGAACGTGCGCGATTTGGACGCGATGAGCGGTGCTAGTGGAGCACCGCTCATCGCGAAATGTTAGTTTCGGTTCTGCTTGTCGATTCCTAAGGAAATGCATCTCGCCGCTTTCTGTACAGTTAGACGGGGGCGGGCGGGAAGTGTAGCACAGTGGCAGGGTTGGGAAGAAGAAGATTCCAGTGGCCCCAATTTTTGTCCATTCTGGACAAGTGAAAAATGTATTCGGACAAGTAAATTGCCAAACTCACTTGTCCATGGACAAGTACTCTCTAAAAACGTTTCTCACACACAAATATATGTATAGAAATATATACAATTTAAAGTATGAGAGCACTCTCATAATAACGTAACACAATCAGAGACTGGATATATCCCCCCCCCCCCCCCCCCCCCTCTCTGTGGTCGCTGAAATGGGGAATTGAAATTACGGTCCAAAAGTTGTATTTACAAGTATTAAAAGTAAGCAGAGGACACCAAACCAAGTGAGACCCGTCTGTCCGCCGCATCTACGCACTGTACAACACGCACACCTACACACTGTACCACACACACCTACAGCTCCTAAAGCATAATCAGGCTACAGCCGTTGTGTATTTTATTATGTGAAGCACTAAATGGTCTTAGAAAAATATCGACTCTTTGTTTGTAGTTATCTACTAAACTACAGCATACAAATACAGAGAGTAATGTAGGCCTGTTATACTGAGTGATATATATTTTACACACTGCTCTGCTTTCTGCACGGACCTCACAGCTGTTCTCACTGTAAACATCGCGTCGCGATGAAAGCAGTTACTAAAATAATATCCAGGGGATGCATGCAGAGCTGTCATTGGCTGAGATAAGTCCGGCCGTGCGTCAAGCCTCCACCGTTCCCGGAAACGCATCCGCGGAGGAGCCGTGGAGGATACATCAGTGTATCCTCGATCATAGCTCCTTCAGAGAGCCTCCTCGATGCTCGATCCTCGGTCCTCGAAGTGCATTTAGAGAAATGAGATGTCCTTCAACATGGCGCGCTGAAATTCATTTCCGGGTCTATACCGGAGGACCGAGGAGTCGAGGAGGGGACATTTAAGAATTGAGAAGTCTCTCAAGAAGCATGTACGCACTGCGCATGCGTGAGTGGCAATAACTCTCCTTACCAGCAGGCGGCGGTAGTGTGTATTCGTCATTCAAAAGAGGCAACCGGAAGACAGACTGCGTGATATAGAGTGGCGAAGTCCCTCCCCTTCCGGTGGACCTCCATGGGACCTTATTTAGAAAAAATTATGTATTGAAGTCAATGGAGAGAGAAAGATTATCTTTCGATCCCGTTTGAATTGTGCCACGAATTACACATATGATGTTTGTCAATCTAAAAGGTAATTTTGCAAGTAAAAAAAAAAAAATGTGTCGTAAAACTGTGAAGTAACACATTTGTTTGTGTTAAACGCTCAATGAACTACATATCTACATATCTAACACACATCACCAAGATGGCCGTCACTACTGTCTTGTCAACAAAACGATTGACTACCCTCACTATCACCACAATGAACCACGTCCAGAAGAATGTCATGCAAAGCTGCCTGCCTGCCTGCCTTTGATTCTCTCTGAACTGCCTGGTATTTTTAATGTTTAATGTCAACCATTTGTGCAGATAGCATGAAGTAGAAAAGATCGGCGATCGCCGATGCTAGCGTTAGCATTTCTCCCCCGGGCTTAAATTGTGTATTATAGAATGATCACACCGGTGACAGTACTCTTCAAAGGGTTCACGAAATACTACTACTCTTACTGTTTAACATTTTGGGTTACTTAATGTTACTTCATATTAAGGCTAATAAAAATGACAAGGCTGTAATGCTAACTAACGTGCTAGCTACTAGCTAGGTAGCTGACTTGATCCAGCCACTCCTGGTCCTTTCATCAGACAGGAAGCGAAAGACCCATTGCTGGACGAACAAGCAAGACCCATTGCTGGTATGATAACAACCTGGTACTAAGCACACAGGCATCTTGTTAAAGTTATCTTATCTTAGCCAGCGCCATATAGATAGATTCTATCTATATGGCGCTGATCTTAGCTATCTCTTAGTGGAGGAAAACAATTGTGACATCACTTACGCGACTCTGGGATTTGTAGTCTTTCTAGTTGCGTATTTTTCATAGTCTTATATTTCAACAGTTTTATACTAAATTATTTTTTAAGATTGACAAACATCATATGTGTAATTCATGGCACAATTCAAACGGGATCGAAAGATAAGTTTTCTCTCTCCATTGACTTCAATACATTATTTTTCCGAAATAAGGTCCCATGGACCGGAAGTAGATGGGCGTGACTTTGCCACTCTATATACAAACTTCAGCTCTCTGAAGCAGAAAGAAACTATTTAAGCATTGTGGTTGGCAACCTTAAAGTACTGCTGCTACCACATTCCATGCATCAGTAATTATAATCCAAGATTATATTAATATACAACATTATAACACTGACAGGCAAATTATGTATCATCATTTACATCTGTATCTTCTGACTTTTATTGTAGTATAGCTAATTTTATCCTCATTCTAATGTTGTGTTATCTAATGGCTGTAGTATGAAGGTACGAAATAAAGTTTTGTATTTTGCAATATCGGTAAAAAGTGGTTTATTATCAAATGTAGAACTGTACAATGTAAACAATCGACTAAAATACAATAAGATAAAAATAGTAAATAATACAATAAAAAAAATAATCAACCACATTGTCCAGGGTCCTGTCTGTTAAATACTTGAAGAAGCTATGGTCCACCTCATGCAGGAAGTGTGGCAGCAAATTACGTGGCAACTGAGTTGGTCTTCGGTTTCTTCATTCCAGATCGCCATGATGTAAAATAAATTCTTGCGTCCAGGTGAGATGAAAAGGAAAAATAATAGCCATCTGTGTGTGCCTAATCGTTTGTTTGCGTACCTCACTTCCTTTTCGCTTCTCATGCAGTGATTCGCTAAGCTGAATAGCCAATCAGTGATTTATTTTGCCGACAGCCTCCGCTGCCGATTCAACATGGTGAATCGGCCGCGGAGGGTGTCGGCACGGCCGAAAAGAGACGACGGTGCGGGACACACCAATCGTAGGACGACAGGATGCTCATCGACGGCCAGACATCTATCAACGGCCGAAATCGGCTTGGTGTGTCAGGGCCTTAACCCCCGCAGTCAACATGTTGAAGTGTCGGTGGGCAAGATACTTGACCCTAAATGGCTCCTGAAGGCATATCTACGGTATAGAAGTGTATGTAATCCATTTTGGATTCAAGTGTCAGCTAAACTACAGGTTATCTAAAAAATAAAATGATCATGCATTCATGATGTATATTGACTGAATGCACAGCTACTGTGTTTGTATATTTTGTAATGTCTGTAATGTGATAAAAAAACATATTAAGACCTATTTAGGGCTCAAATGCCAGCGTCTAGATTCTCCGAACATAGATCATTGTTCTCAATAACTTTAGGAACAGCAATCTTCCAAAGCATGTTCCTCTATGGCAGGGGTGGGGAACCTTTTTCCTCTCAAGGGCCATTTCAATGTTTTCAACATCCTCCGAGGGCCGTACAAATGATTGACCTCTGCTTAAAAATACTAAAATCACAGCCCATTCATTTGGCCTTTCTTTCATGCTGTGCAAAGAAAAAGCAACCTCTTAATCCAGATATCTTACATGCATGCACGTGCACAGTTGTGGCATGACCACCAAAACAGAAAGATATGGACACAAGATGTGTGCAAATGTATTTAGTTTCCTATCCATGTGAACATGAAGATGTTTGCACTTTGAGAGCAACATTAGGAGATCTATGGATACATCTCTCAACACTCATATGAAACAGAACTGTAAGCAGATTTATTTTGCTTTATGGATATTTTACAAATCACTCCCCTTTCAAACTGTATTCTTGTTTATTAATAACAACTTTTTGTTACCGTCATATAGTATTTTATACCTGTTTACTTTATTCTCTTGTTTTTGTATAACTATAATGATCATATAAAGATGTGCCTTTACCTCACTGGTTGGAGAAAAAGCTTCTTATATTCGTTAGCGTAGCTAGCTAACCAGATGCTAATAACAACAAAGTTATTGACTGTATGATCAGTATGACAGATGAACAGATCGCCACTGGGCTTACAACTAAAGACACAGCCACGCAAAAACTGCGGCATGTGTCCGGCTCCTTACGGTACGTCCACACAGCAGCTTTTCAAAAATCTTGAAAATCTTGGAGCTGGGCGTGTCTGAAAGCTTGGGGATTTCGCGACCAACAACCAATCACATGAATCTCCCGCCCCCGACATACAAAGCAAAAAACCCCGGTTCTTCTCCACTATTTCTTTTTTTTTAACATTTTTAACATTTATGAGATGAATGTTTATGGTGCTATTTTATGCTACATTCCATGCTGGCTAATGATACTGTCTATGCTTGCTAGCAACGAAGTAAACTAGCAACGAAGTAAACTGGATATAAAATCCCCAAACAAGCGAAAACCTACCAGTTTCACCCACTGCCTCTGCCACCTCCCTCCATGCCTGGTTCCTCCGGTTTGTATCCCGGTAAGTAAATAGGGACTGGTCATAAAGAACCGGGTGATTTGCTACCGCAATAACTAACTTCTCCTCCATTTTTGTGGAATATAGAAATGAACTGCGGGTCTGGTTCTCCCAGCTTGCACGCGGTTTGATTGGCTAGCGCTTGAACTGTCAGATTTGCATAAACGGATCTGATTGGCTGTCGCTTCCAGCTCAGCCTCAAAAGTTGAACATTGTTCAACTTTGGAATCCTGAACATCCTGGAAATCTTCGCCTCGCCCCCCCACAATGCAGTTCGGCGACAAGCGAGGGAAAGTGACGTCATCCCCATTCAAAGTCAATGCGCGGAGACGCGCTGGAAGCGGTGGACAAATCGCCAAAAGCTGCTGTGTGTACGGGCCGTTATGGGTACTGCAATTTTTGGAAGTGCAGGAGCGACGTTCTGTTGCTCTCCGTCAGAACTGCACCCCTGTCAGACGAGACATATACCACATGATGACACGTTAGGCTTGTGTTGTGTTCAAGGACCCTGACCTTGGCCAGGAAAAACAGGCACTCGCTTGTTTAATTTTTTTGCGGTCTAGATTTCTTTAATTTTTTTCTTTTTTGCGTGTGTTTATAAATTACCTCGAGGGCCGTACCAAATTGTCTCGCGGGCCGTATACGGCCCGGGGGCCGCAGGTTCCCCACCCCTGCTCTATGGGGTGATGGTGATGGTGCTGGAGAGGGCTGTCCCTTCTTATCAGTGTCCAGTAGGGTTAACATCTGGTGCCTGAAGGCCAGAGTATATGAGTCATATATTTTCCATACTTATCAAACCATACACTGGGCCCTCATCTGCTGATTACAAGCTCTAGACTTATTTATATTCCTTTCAATTGCCAGAGGAGATAAAAGGTGTAGAGACAGGGAGCTGGCATCACATTAATGAATAATTGATTGTGTGTGTGTGTGTGTGTGTGTGTGTGTGTGTGTGTGTGTGTGTGTGTGTGTGTGTGTGGTGTGTGTGTGTGTGTGTGTGTGTGTGTGTGTGTGTGTGTGTGTGTGTATGTGTGTAGAGATGTGGTACGGAGTGTTCCTGTGGGCCGCGGTCTCCTCCCTGGTGTTCCACCTGCCTGCCGCCCTGCTGGCCCTCGCCACGCTGCGGCAGCACAAGATGGCGCGCTTCATGCCCATCGCCATCCTCCTCATGGGCATCGTGGGGCCCGTCTGTGGGGGAGTCCTCACCAGTAAGTCTTCTGCTGCTTACATATGTGTATGTCAGGTACTTGTGAGTGATTGTGCAGTAGTTCCCTCCTTGAAAAATTATCTTGACAAGTACAAGTTTTCACTCCCATATTTGAATGTAATGCTTCACCTGTAGAGGACAGCAGATTTGTCCTCATGTAGTTTTTATTATTCACATTTCCTGTTGTCTCTCCAATAGAGTGGCGAAGTCACGCCCATCTACTTCCGGTCCATGGGACCTTATTTCGGAAAAATTATGTATTGAAGTCAATGGGGGGAGAGAACTTATCTTTCGATCCCGTTTGAATTGTGCCATGAATTACACATATGATGTTTGTCAATCTTAAAAAATAATTTCCATGTCAAAAAAGTCAGTTTGTCGTAAAACTGTTTAAATATAAGACTGTGAAAAATACGCAACTAGAAAGACTACAAATCCCAGAGTCGCGTAAGTGATGTCATAATAGTTTTCCTCCGCTAAATATAAGTGATAGCTAAGATAAGATAACTTTAACAAGATGCCTGTGTGCTTAGTACCAGGTTGTTCATCCAGCAATGGTTCTTTCGCTTCCTGTCTGATGAAAGGACCAGGAGTGGCTGGATCAAGTTAGCTACCTAGCTAGTAGCAAGCACGTTAGTTAGCATTACAGCCTTAGCCTTGTCATTTGTATTAGCCTTAACATGAAGTAACATTAAGTAACCCTAAATGTTAAACAGTAAGAGTAGGAGTCATATTTCGTGAACCCTTTGAAGAGTACTGTCACCGGTGTGATCATTCTATAATACACCATTTAAGCCCGGGGGAGACATGCTAACGCTAACGCTACATTAGCATCGGCGATCTGTTCTACTTCATGCTATCTGCACAAATGGTTGACATTAAACATTAAAAAGATCAGGCAGTTCAGAGAGAATCAAAGGAAGGAAGGCAGACGGGCAGCTTTGCATGACATTCCTCTGGACGTGCGGTGATAGTGAGGGTAGTCAATCCCTCGTTTAGCAAGACAGTAGTGACGGCCATCTTGGTGACGTGTGTTGTTCTGCGAGACCAGAGTTGTAGTTCATTCAGTGTTTCACACAAACAAATGTGTTACTTCACAGTTTTACGACACATTTGATTTTTTTTAACTTGCAAAATTATCTTTTAAATTGACAAACATCATATATGTAATTCGTGGCACAATTCAAACGGGATCGAAAGATAATCTTTCTCTCGCCATTGACTTCAATACATAATTTTTCAGAAATAAGGTCCCATGGAGGTCGCCTCTCTATATCTGCCTGCAATGCTCACAGAATACTGAGAGAAACACCATATTGATTATATTGTCTTGTTTCTACAGAACAGAAAAGCATAAATCCTTCAGATATGTTTTCCTTCTTGTATTGACATTTGAAAAACTGCAACTGCTTTGCTCACTCGTATAGTGTATATCGTATCATATGTTTCTGACTGTTTGCACTAGGAATTTCCAAAACAGACAAAACACAAATGTAGTAAAAGCGATGCTCATGCAGAAAGTGAGAACACAGTCAAACTTGTGTGGGAGGGGGGGATTACAGTGTTCATTAATGTCATGCACATGGCCTTGCATGACTACATGGTTTTTGCACCAAAACATAAATATACTTTTATTGTAGTTTTTATACATTCATCCTGCCTCCTGATGGATTCTCGTTATTAGACTCCATTACTCCTCCGTAGGGTCAAAATTGAGGCCCTATAGTGTCATTTTTATTACATACTGGAATGGTCGAGATGATGTAAGTCCAGAAATGACCTTTTAGTAACCCATAAAAAAAGTGATCTCCCCTTTTCCAGGTTTTCCAGGGAGAAGGCAGCTTCTTACCGGCTTTTAAGGTTCATTTATTTGGTGAACGGTTGACCTTTGTAACTTTCATGTTTATAAGAATTAAATCAAGTTAGGTCCATGTTTAAGATCTCAGAGAGTGCAGATCTGTAACACTCAAAGGCTCAGGTCGGCAAATCATAGAAAATCAATTGTTTTGCAGTTATTTTGTACCAATAATGAGCCTATGAACAGGCCCACTATATTATAATATAATTGTGATTTTTGTAACTTGCAAACTGTTAGTAGAGCAATTATTTAATTCTATTCATTACTCAATTAAACTTCCTGTTTATACAAAACATTTTGTGGCATAACATCATTGCTCTCTAATTCGACCCAAACAATGAATCTCAACAATATTGTGATTTTTCTTTTTTCTTCAAAGGTGCGGCCATAGCAGGAGTGTACAAGGCGGCGGGGAAGAGGATGATCTCATTGGAAGCGCTTGTTTTCGGTGTGGGACAGTCCTTCTGTGTCCTCATCATCTCCTTCTTCAGGGTGCTCGCCACCCTTTAGCAGAGCCCGATGCTGACAACAGTGTCACATGGTACAGGACTAGATACACATGTGACCCGGGACATGATGTCACTTCCTGGATGGACCAAGAGCTGTAAAGGTGTGTGTTCTGCAGGGCCGAACACACACCACACAGCTTTTCTCTGGACTAAACTGAGGATGCACACCCAGGGTTAGCTGCACATACAGTCATGGTCATTCCTGCAGGATGTGAAGGCAGCAGGACCCTCTCTCTGTCAGCAGCAGGAGGACCCTGTCTCTTCTCAGGGGCCGTGTGTGTGTCTCATGACTTTGACTCCATGCACCGCCTGCACAGAGACACTAACAGACAGACTGATGATATGCAAGATTCTGGCTTTTCCCCCTTCGAGGCCTTCATTTCTAACTTCCAAAGTGGTGTTTCTCTTCAGGGCTGTCTTTCTTTGACTCTCTCTCGCTGCTCCCTTTGTTCTTCCTCAAATTGATTTGAATGAATCCACTGCCTGTTAGTAATTCCAATGAGTGAGGAGCGCCCACGACATGTTCCCTTCAGCTCATTTATTTTAAGTGAAGAGGTTTTTATAGATGATTTCTATTTTTATTGATGTCAAGAGAATGTCTTCAGTTTGTTTGTGTGGAGATATAGAAGGCTAAACATGTCCAAAACTGAGAAAGAGCTTTTCTTTCCTCCTTTTGATGTTTTACATGTGGTTCATTTGGTAAAACACTGAACTTATATTTTAAATGATTTCCAGGTCTTTGTAGCTTTTCAATGTCTATGACCAAATATGCTTTGCTCGTTTTCTTTCTTCTGCAAAACCGAGCTGTACTCGTCTGTCGATCAACGGGCTCATCAAATTCCCACAGTCTAATTCTTGATCATCTTGGTTAGGTTAGATCTTGATGATCAAGTCTTCAGTGACTGCTTTTCGTTGCTGTTGGTAACTGACGGTGCTTTTAAATGAACTCATTCTGACCGTTGAACTTAATATGTAATACTTTTCATTTGAAAAAAATAGCTTGCAAGAGATACTGTTTTTTTAGTTTGAGCTACTCTTGAATACTGATTTAGACGAGCTGCTGACACCACGAGCACAAATGCTATTATTTGTTGTCTGATAGACATTTTTCTCACATTAATTTACATTGCGTTTGTTTTAACATCTATTTTTTTTGTATCTTTGTCTTGATGAAAATGTCCTTCTCTCAACACTGTTTTGCTCTTGATGACACAAACATAAACCACCCCTTTATTTTTGGTTCCATGGAGTTTTATGAAAAGTCTTCTCTTGACCATAAACAGCTACATGATCCTGCTAGAGCAGTGGTTCTCAACTGGTCAGGCCTCGGGACCCACTTTTTTCCTTCGTCAATAAATCGCGACCCACAATTTAGAAATTTCACTCAAATCTATCTATCAGCGGTATGCTTTTAAAGAAAGTTTAATCTGATGATGGTCATTAAGTTTCTAGAATCAAAGTTGAACTCTATAACATAAAAAGGCACACTTGACTTGTATTCAATAAAAAGGCAGACTTGGAGCCAATCAAAATCCTGCAAATTCACCACACGTGAAAAACGTGACATGCTGAAAACCCAACCCCAGCAGGGGGGTCTGGGGGGAGTATAAATACTAACATATAAATACGCATTCTGGTACACTCTGAGAAGAAAATAAATGAATATATTACTACCCGAAATATTTAATAATATTTTATGCCATTTTTTTATTTTTACATTGTTCTGACAGCTTCGCAGAGAGAAGAGCAAAGAGGAGATAGTCGGTGTGAATTACTTTAAATTGTGGGTAAGGGTAGATAGCTCCCATTGTTCTGTGACCTGTCAATCATCAAACCGGGGGTCATATTTCATTATGTGTTCATTTTTATCTGAATATTATGTACCCATGGATGCATAAAGAATAGTTCTACCGCAAAGTCATTCTCCGTGGGGACTTCCGACAACAACACCATGCCGTTATCTTGATTCTGATTGGCCAGAAGACTCAAAAAAACATCAGCAAAGATGTTTTATTGAGAAGATGATCACTACGTGACAGAAGTTTTCAAAACAGTTTATGTTCTCCGGCATTTCCAGTCCAACGCCTACTGCATGCGCAGCGTTAGAAAATCTGGCTTTCTAAATTGAAGTTTGAATTTCTTTTTCACTCGCACATCTGCGAAATGGGTCCGCGACCCACCAGTTGAGAACCACTGTGCTAGAAGACAAACAAATAAATAATTGAGCTCCCAGAAATTCCCACGCAGTTTCACCCAGTTAAGAATCTAGGCTTGACTAAGAATAGACCCGATAGAAGACGTGTGACTAACATCCAGGGGCCAGTTTAAAAAGAAACTGAATTCACAACTAAAACTGAAGAAGAAATACACATCCCCATTGTTTTTCATCAGATTTATGAAGAGTTATGTTGTATAATTCTAAGCCACGGTGAAGTGGGCTCCACAAGCTTAATTTACACCCCCACAGCTTGTGATAAAAGGATATAGAAATGTCCTTAAACATCTATTTGCAAGATGATCCTTGTGCCTGCTACAACTCTCATTACACCTGTACAGCAGCTGTACCTCTGAATGATCAGATGTACCCGTCTACCATCCTCGACGAGGGGCCATATTATTATTTACCATCAGAGGGATGATCAATAATTCATTCATAGAGCTCACAGGAACAGCTGAAAGATTAATAACAGGGCCAATGGTTCAAATGTAATCGAAAGAAGAATTATCACTCGTAAATCGTGTTATTGCAGCCTTTTATTTACAGAACACTGCAAGCATAATGATCAGGCAAGTCTCACCTTATAATACTTTGACCAACAGTTATCTGTAGAAAGGTGTACACTGGTATGAGGAGAGCTGTCAAATGGCCGTTTCTGTGAGCGTATTCTTAGCAGCATTTCCATTTCTGACCCATTCAAAAATGTTCTTCCTTGTTGTTTTGCACATTCCAATTGGATATATTATTTACTAAATGTTGCTGCGTATGCCACAATGATCCCCGGATTGGGAAGTACGCAGAAGAGAAAACTAATCTTTTTATCCCCTCAAAGAATTTCTTTAACCCTTCCAACCAAAGATTTAATTTGCGCCCTGTTTGTCACTAGCTCTGATTTCTGGGCTGTACAGTCTATAAAACTAGAAATAACGTGTAACACCGAGATAGTGATGAGAAGACTCCAGAAGTTCAGCACCCATGGGACCAAGGGTGGGACAAGAAACGGATCCCTATTGATTTTAAACCATCAGAGGAGCGTCTTTATTTTTGAATTATTGTAGATGCATTTTAATGTGATACAAAACCCCTAACTTCTGGTGTACATATCTTTGGAAGTCAAATGAAAGCACCTCTTCAGAACAAGTGGCTGATGCAGAAACCGATGAGCCCTTGGCCTTGCTTTTACGCTGTACATTTTAAAGAATGTATTTTTGTATGGTTGTGTAGTTTGAGCTATGTTTCTCTGGTTCTGTCACAGCAGTGCAGACATTCAGCTGGTATTTATCTGAACATCACTGTCACACAACATTTGGTATCTTCATCAACTAGTGTTTTATGTGTTTCAAAACGTTCTTCTTCATGTTCTGCTGGCAGTCTCTCTATCCATCTCTTCATATGACCCCGCTAAAGAGAGGAAACTCATTTACCACGTGAACACTAGCATCAAGTATAAAGCTAATCCTGTATGTGAACTATTTGGTAAGCGTATGTGCATATTGCATAAACACAGAATCCTTTACATGGGGTTAAAGTCCCTGTACACTACACAGGGACAATCAAACACTTCATCAGCGTGACACCCATCAGCCTCAGCGTGACACCCATCGGCACCACGCCTCACAACATCCAGAAACACTAAGACCTGGGAGGGTTCAGGGACCAACGTATAGACTCGCATGTCTCGAACTCTGATCACAACTCCCTGATCTCACACAACTTCATAACACAATAACAAACAGAAAGATCAGTAGCTACGTTTCAGCAAGGTGGACCTGATATAAATGATCAGAACTGGTTTTAGGGATCATCAAATTCTTAATTGATGATTATGATTTCGATTTGTCATGAAAATTATTTTATTTGTGTCCTCTATATTTTGTAATGCCTTTTTATTTTTGTGGCAGAGATTGGCTTCCCTATATGTCAGTTATCGCCAACAATGTCATCCAGCCTCCTGGTTATTACGATTCCAGTTTTAGTGAATGTTCTGATACAATGATCTGTGATGGACGGTAAAGTCTCTGCTGTGACAGAACCACTCTCTCTGTGTGGTTTGGTCCGCATTCCTGGACTGATATCGTTACATTTTTACCAGATTAAAAGGTTTTAAAGTTGATTTTATTTGAGTAAATTAAGTGCCAATGGTTCATATTTTCATGGAATAAAACATGTTTTAGCTATTATCTTGTAGTTGATCTCCATGTTCTTTAGCGACCTCTATTACATGTTACTTGTTAGACGCTTTTATCCAAACAAACGAACACCAACGCTCTATCCACTGTGCCACACGCCTCCTCTAGTTGTGAGAGCTGTTTGTAGGATTATTTTTGCATATTAAAATATTAAACCATGTTATATATGTTACATAATGAATACATCAGAACAAGGGCTGCTTGATTTGTAAAATGTAACTAATTGCAATATATTGAGTTAAATGGCAATTTCCATATGATTTGCAATATTAGAGGGAATGCTGCATTATTCAAATATACTTAAAGATTATTATATAAATTATTTATTTTAGAGAAGATCTTTAACAAACAATGTTTTCATGAAGTCGTACCTGTTGTAAGCTAGGACTTTTCTGCAGCTCCATAATATAATAATACACTTTATTTGTATTTTTTACTTTAAACTTCACTTCCTTAGAGTTTGTTTCATTATAATACGATGATACATCTAATAACTATTTATTACTTTAAAAATGTATTCTTGTACTTTCACTTCAGCTTCACAAAATGCACAAATATTACCATTATGAAACATTAATCTATCTAATATTATGTAGGTAAAATCAGAGGTGGGAGCAGTACTCAGATCTTGTACTTGAGTAAAAGCAGAAGTACTCAGATCTTGTACTTGAGTAAAAGTAGAAGTACTCAGATCTTCTACTTGAATAAAAGTAGAAGTACTCAGATGGTGTACTTGAGTAAAAGTAGAAGTACTCAGATCTGGTACTTGAGTAAAAGTAGAAGTACTCAGATATTGTACTTGAGTAAAAGTAGAAGTACTCAGATCTTGTACTTGAGTAAAAGTAGAAGTACTCAGGTCTTGTACTTGATTAAAAGTAGAAGTACCAGAGTGTAGGAATACTCTGTTACAGTAAAAATCTTGCATTCAAAATGTTCCTCAAGTAAAAGTAGAAAAGTATTCTCATCAAAATATTGTTAAAGTAGCGACAGTAAAAGTAGTCATTGTGCAGATTTCAGAATAATATATATGAAATGTTTTATAATGATTGATCATGAAAGTGTTCTCAAAGCTGGTAAAGGTGCAGCTAGTTTGAATGACTTTGTATACTGCAGGGTAGCTGGTGGATTTACTCCAGGTGGAACTAAAGTCTGATTTAACACTTGATTATATTTCACATCATTCATCCACATCTGTGAAGTAACTAAAGGTATTAAATACATGTAGTGGAGAAAAAGTACACCATTTACCTCTGAACTGTAGAGGAGAAGAAGAAAAAAGTAGCATAAAATGGATATACTCAAGTAAAGTAAAAATACGTCAACATTCTACTCAAACACAGTACTTTAGTAAATGTACTTAGTTACTTACACACTACTGTTTAAAATAGTCTTTATAATGTTAAATGATGAGGATCAGTGCATCAGAGACTTCCAGCTAAATAGTGTGAACTGCTGCTGCTCTCTGAATGAAGCTGTTTAAAAGTGAGAAACTAAAGGTGATGTTCAGTGCTGCCTCCCTGTGGTCACACAGGGGGAGAGGGGTCTGTATGGAGTCAGATTTGGGTCAATATTCTAGCGCGCAAAACAAGCTACTCACGAGCGGAAAATGTGCTTTTACACGTGCATAAAATGACCATCGCGCGCAGATTAAACCCCCGCGAACGGCTATGCGCTCGCTCTCGCGAGAGAGACAGCCCTCTTGCTCGCTCGCGGGAGTGTCAGGCGCCCATATATATATATATATATATAGCAAAATAAACACAATTACACTGCGCTAAACAGCCACATCGACAAACAAACGAGAACCTAAATAGTATGTAATTATATCTAAAACCACAATACGTTAATTACCTGTACTCGGTGCGCCATATTGTTTGTTGTTTGTTGTCTGTAAACCTCCATGTCTCCTTAAATATCCTTGCGTCAGTGTCTCACGTGTTGGGCGTGCTCTCTTCTGACCATATTTAAGTGTATTATAAGTACAACTTTCGCGGCCGCAGCTAGACCCTTCTCAGCCACCGTAGGGTCGTGTCAGGTGGGCGTGTCGTGTACCATCGTGTACTATCGTGTACTGTCCGCGGCCGCAGCTAGACCCTTCTCAGCAATGGGACGTCCTTTCCTCCGGAGCGTCACGTGAAGCGACGTCCGTTTGTGATGATCGTCTGACAGCAGCTCTGTCCCCGTTATTTTCACAAACACCCCCGCCTCTGTTAGCACACATTTACTGACACAAACATTTGTATCATCTGTTGTAGACCCAAATAAATAAAATCAAATAAGAACTCAATCTCAAAAAAGATAAACGCCATTCTTAAAATGTATAAACAAACATTAGTTTGATTAATATTGATTAGAGTGCACAATAGAAATAAAATAATTGAGAGAAGAAAAAGAGATATATGTTATCTATCAAAACCCAGTTAGATTAACATTCATTGGATTGCACACTTTGTTTATTTGTGTGGATATGTAGCACATTAACATTTTAATAGCACTTAATGACTGACTGAATGGAAATGACAATAAATGAAAATATAAAACGAAAAAAGCGATCATGAAAATGTTTCAAATAAATGAATAAAATGATTTTTGACCACTTTGTTGTTCAGATATATCACATATTTGTAACTAAATGATACATGAATTGAAACAAAACACAGTTTAAACTGAGGAGTGACTCTCGTGAGTTTCATGTATTTTCTTCACTCCGCTGGGAAACTGCTCTCATGTCAAGAAGCATGAGATCAGTGCATGCACTGCATCGTCCAATCAGTGAGCGATACACAGTAAGGGGGCGGGGCAAGTATCTGGGATTTAATCGGAGGATGGACTGGTGGTTCCTCGATTATCGCTCCTCCATTATCGCTCCTCGCTCCTCGATCCTCAATCCTCGATCCTCGATCCTCGGTCCTCCGGCAGAAATAAGAGCCATGGGACGGTACTCAAGATGGCGCAGACAAATCAACTTCCGGTGAGACCGAGGACCGAGGAGCGAGGAAATGAAAATAGTCGACCTGAGACAGGGCCTGTATATATAGGTCTACGCGCTTGAAAATTTTCTGGCACTTTGGGGCGGAGCCACTGGACTTTGATTGAGCCCGGAGTTGCCAGGTTTGATAAATGCCTGAACTACCAAGAGCCGAGGAGTGACAGCTGCAAGATCAGTTGGACGAGATTGAATGGTAAAGTTGTCCATAAAAAACTATTATATTCGTAAAGTGTACAGCTAATATATATATATATATTATAATGTATCCGATGTCGCGATGTACTACATGCTGCAAAGACTTTCACTGCCCGTTATGTGCCTCAAATGTGTTCCACCCAACCAAATTGAACAAGGTCCAAGCCCATTTAGAGAGCCACTTCAACCGTGCAGTTCTCCATGAAGGTAACGTTTGAAAACATTCTCTTGTGAAATGCAAATGGAGTTGCAATGTGTCTGCATTAAAAGCAGCCTGAATGTTATGATCAGTTCCATTTGAGCAATACATCAAAACAAGTCCTTCTATGATTTGTTTGTGGTGACCAGTTACTTGATTCAGATGTTTGGTATTCATAATTTACACTTTAAAATAATATGATCACAAAATAATAATACTACAATTCTATGTTCTTATGTTTAAGGGTATACCATTCACAGATGTGCATTAAATTGCCGACCACAATGTCATTTCCACTGCTTCATCTGCCAGTCAACGCTGATGTGCAAAGCAGACTTCATCAAACACTTGGCTTTGTGCAAGGCAAAGCACACTGCCATAACCCCCATCATCCCAGAGCCAGCAACCGCCATCATCCCAGATCCAGTAACCGCCATCATCCCAGAGCCAGCAACCGCCATCATCCCAGAGCCAGCAACCGCCATCATCCCAGAGCCAGTAACCGCCATCATCCCAGATCCAGTAACCGCCATCATCCCAGAGCCAGCAACTGCCATCATCCCAGAGCCAGCAACCGCCATCATCCCAGAGCCAGCAACCGCCATCATCCCAGAGCCAGCAACCGCCATCATCCCAGAGCCAGCGACCGCCATCATCCCAGAGCCAGCGACCGCCATCATCCCAGAGCCAGCGACCGCCATCATCCCAGAGCCAGCGACCGCCATCATCCCAGAGCCAGCGACCGCCATCATCCCAGAGCCAGCGACCGCCATCATCCCAGAGCCAGCAACCGCCATCATCCCAGAGCCAGCAACCGCCATCATCCCAGAGCCAGCAACCGCCATCATCCCAGAGCCAGCAACCGCCATCATCCCAGAGCCAGCAACCGCCATCATCCCAGAGCCAGCAACCGCCATCATCCCAGATCCAGCAACCGCCATCATCCCAGAGCCAGCAACCGCCATCATCCCAGAGCCAGCAACCGCCATCATCCCAGAGCCAGCAACCACCATCATCCCAGATCCAGCCACCGCCATCATCTCAGAGCCAGCAACCGCCATCATCCCAGAGCCAGCAACCGCCATCATCCCAGAGCCAGCAACCGCCATCATCCCAGAGCCAGCAACCGCCATCATCCCAGATCCAGCAACCGCCATCATCCCAGATCCAGCAACCGCCATCATCCCAGAGCCAGCAACCGCCATCATCCCAGATCCAGCAACCGCCATCATCCCAGATCCAGCAACCGCCATCATCCCAGATCCAGCAACCGCCATCATCCCAGAGCCAGCAACCGCCATCATCCCAGAGCCAGCAACCGCCATCATCCCAGAGCCTGCAACCGCCATCATCCCAGAGCCAGCAACCGCCATCATCCCAGAGCCAGTAACCGCCATCATCCCAGATCCAGTAACCGCCATCATCCCAGATCCAGCAACCGCCATCATCCCAGAGCCAGCAACCGCCATCATCCCAGATCCAGCAACCGCCATCATCCCAGAGCCGGCAACCGCCATCATCCCAGATCCGGCAACCGCCATCATCCCAGAGCCGGCAACCGCCATCATCCCAGAGCCAGCAACCGCCATCATCCCAGATCCAGTAACCGCCATCATCCCAGATCCAGCAACCGCCATCATCCCAGAGCCAGCGACCGCCATCATCCCAGAGCCAGTAACCGCCATCATCCCAGATCCAGTAACCGCCATCATCCCAGAGCCAGCAACCGCCATCATCCCAGAGCCAGCAACCGCCATCATCCCAGAGCCAGCAACCGCCATCATCCCAGAGCCAGCAACCGCCATCATCCCAGAGCCAGCAACCGCCATCATCCCAGAGCCAGCAACCGCCATCATCCCAGAGCCAGCAACCGCCATCATCCCAGAGCCAGCAACCGCCATCATCCCAGATCCAGCAACCGCCATCATCCCAGATCCAGCAACCGCCATCATCCCAGAGCCAGCAACCGCCATCATCCCAGAGCCAGCAACCGCCATCATCCCAGAGCCAGCAACCGCCATCATCCCAGAGCCAGCAACCGCCATCATCCCAGAGCCAGCAACCGCCATCATCCCAGAGCCAGCAACCGCCATCATCCCAGAGCCAGCAACCGCCATCATCCCAGAGCCAGCAACCGCCATCATCCCAGAGCCAGCAACCGCCATCATCCCAGATCCAGCCACCGCCATCATCTCAGAGCCAGCAACCGCCATCATCCCAGAGCCAGCAACCGCCATCATCCCAGAGCCAGCAACCGCCATCATCCCAGAGCCAGCAACCGCCATCATCCCAGAGCCAGCAACCGCCATCATCCCAGATCCAGCAACCGCCATCATCCCAGAGCCAGCAACCGCCATCATCCCAGATCCAGCAACCGCCATCATCCCAGATCCAGCAACCGCCATCATCCCAGATCCAGCAACCGCCATCATCCCAGATCCAGCAACCGCCATCATCCCAGAGCCAGCAACCGCCATCATCCCAGATCCAGCAACCGCCATCATCCCAGATCCAGCAACCGCCATCATCCCAGAGCCAGCAACCGCCATCATCCCAGAGCCAGCAACCGCCATCATCCCAGAGCCAGCAACCGCCATCATCCCAGAGCCTGCAACCGCCATCATCCCAGAGCCAGCAACCGCCATCATCCCAGAGCCAGCAACCGCCATCATCCCAGATCCAGTAACCGCCATCATCCCAGAGCCAGCAACCGCCATCATCCCAGAACCAGCAACCGCCATCATCCCAGAGCCAGCAACCGCCATCATCCCAGATCCAGCAACCGCCATCATCCCAGAGCCAGCAACCGCCATCATCCCAGATCCAGCAACCGCCATCATCCCAGAGCCGGCAACCGCCATCATCCCAGAGCCGGCAACCGCCATCATCCCAGATCCAGTAACCGCCATCATCCCAGAGCCAGCAACCGCCATCATCCCAGATCCAGCAACCGCCATCATCCCAGAGCCGGCAACCGCCATCATCCCAGAGCCAGCAACCGCCATCATCCCAGATCCAGTAACCGCCATCATCCCAGAGCCAGCAACCGCAATCATCCCAGAGCCAGCAACCGCCATCATCCCAGAGCCAGCAACCGCCATCATCCCAGAGCCAGCAACCGCCATCATCCCAGATCCAGCAACCGCCATCATCCCAGATCCAGCAACCGCCATCATCCCAGAGCCAGCAACCGCCATCATCCCAGAGCCAGCAACCGCCATCATCCCAGAGCCAGCAACCGCCATCATCCCAGAGCCAGCAACCGCCATCATCCCAGAGCCAGCAACCGCCATCATCCCAGATCCAGTAACCGCCATCATCCCAGATCCAGCAACCGCCATCATCCCAGAGCCAGCAACCGCAATCATCCCAGAGCCAGCAACCGCCATCATCCCAGAGCCAGCAACCAATTTGTATTACTTTTCTCTGATTTTAGGAAATAATTGTTATCTTTTTAAAGATCTGTTGCCGGTACTGCAAGGCAATTTTGACAAAGACATGTGGGAGCTACTGTAGACTTATGTGCACAAGTACCAAATAACATTAACATTATGAATTCCAAAATGTCTTTTTGTTCATTTTTGAATTTTTGTCTTGTAGATATCTTGCTCAGCAGATTGATCCTGGGAGCTGGACTGAGAAGACTGGGCATGATATTGCGGTGAATAATCAATGCATAACAAATATTAATAACAAATCCATAGCTACTCCAAAGATAAATGACTATTGCATGTACTCTGCACATCATGTAAAAATCATCATGTGATGGAGAAGTCTTGGGGTTTTATCTATCAGCCATGTATTTAATGTTATCTTTTTTATTTTTATTTTAGGGCTTGCCACGCCAGATCTGTGGAAATGACTGCGGGATTTTTATGCTATGGGTATCAGTTGGTACGTTTGCAGGCTTCTGTAAACATTGTAAATATAATGCTTTGTTTTCCATCTTCTCTGTTCTAGTATACTCTGTCGATTGTTTCAAGCGCCGGGTTTGAATTCCAGGAGGTTAGTTTATGATTTTCTTTTACCAAAGAAGTAAATGCCTACTTAAAGTGTTGCTTATGTTGCATCATACTGTTCATCTTGAAGAAAAATTGTCTTTGTCACTTCATTCAGATGGCCATGTCTTTGATTCGGAAGTGGTGGTGTCTTCTTCTCATGGAGCGTTTTCAAATACAAGGGTATGAAAGCCCTTAACAATATGTGTGTTTTAATTTCAGTAACACTTTATTTTGAGGGTCACTTGTAGATTATCTACAATCTCTCAACAAACTCAGTAGCATGTCAATAGAACATCTGTTAGTTATATTAGATTAACCATCTACAGATCAGTAGACCATCAGTAACAGAGCTGTAAGACTCTGGATGGCAATATCTGTTGAGATTATTAATGCATGCATCAATTGTGCACCAATGCCTTAGCCTTTCCCTATGCAATACTTTAGATTACATCTGGTTCTTATTGTTTCAAAGGCATGGCCAAAGGTTTGCCTTCTGGACTCTGGAGGCCAGAAGCTTGCTCGAGGGAACCCTTCAGCCAGTTTTCAGAGTGCCACGACAGAGTGCCAGAATGGATATCTCCCAGGAGAAGGTGGCCATTGGCATATTGCAGGCATGTATTTACAATTGCTTTAGTTTTGACAGTAAAGACAATAACAATAGAGACCTACAATAATATTTAGCTTGAAAGGATTTCGTATTAAGTCATGTTTTATATCTACAGCTGCCTGAAGGCATAATCCGGAAGATCCTTGGGTTTGTCGTTCTTGAGGATGGTGATCCTGCAATCTGCACGCTAGCCCTTACCTGCAAGAACTTCAACTACATTGTGAGCCAGTGGTCATTCCAAAAGGAAACCCACTTCAACTGGCTTGACAGTAAGTTTATTAAGTGTCTTTACTTCTGACTTCTCCTATCCTAGTATTATGAGTTTGGTTGAACTAAAAAAGTTGATTGACTAAGAGTAAGATCAACTAAATTAAGGTTTTGTTCTTTTTCTGTCTGAATTGTAATTGTCTTATGACATTTTACTTCAGGTGTCGTCAACTGGAATGTCTTAACAAGAGGGACACAAAAGGGAATTCAGGAAGGCATACCAAATTTCCAGGTGCTTTCACTGTGACGATCATTATAAGGACGTCGGCACAGGCTACCGGGGAAGTGGACGGCGAGGAATCTTGATGGGTTTTTACTTCGAAGAGGACTTCCCGGGGTACTGCAGCTGGAGCTGTTTTCTGGTGGCTGAGGGAACAGCAGACCCCGCCTCACCCCAGTGAAGAATCCTCATTGTCCCCAATGAATACAATGTGATTCTGCACTGAAATGCCTCTTGGTCAAACTGCATGTTTATCTTTGGCAGCCAGGTGCATAAACACACTAACACTTGTTTTTGAGTAATCAAGCACCTCTTCAGAGACACATTTTATTTGATTGATTTCGAACGTCTAATACAATTTAAAAAAAAGAAAAAAAGAATACATATACATTTAAATGAAATTAAACAAGATAATTATGATACTGTAGAAACACAAGTAGTATCAAATTGATGAACTAAATATTATTGACTTACAAATGATATATAAACAAATGATCTACCCAATTACACATCCGAAAAGGCGTGGGAAGAAGTTTACCACCCCTTCGCCCAAAAACAAAATTAACATTTTTGTTTTCTTTTAACAAAATATACCTAAATCTAAATGTATGTCTATACAATATACATTTACAATTATAAATAGATTATATCATTCTTACTACTATATATATATATACGTTATATATATACTCAATACTAATATTCCAAGTTCCAGGGGCATGGGTTTAGATGGAAAAATAAGGACATACGGCATGCATGAGTTAGAGTTTTCACCATCAAATCCATTCAGTAGTGTTCTCCCATGGCTTTTCCCAATGGTAAATATAGATATGAGTATTGTAGAAAAGAAAAGAGAGTGGCAAATATATGAAGTAGGATTCAAAACAAGTATGTACCTCAAGAATACTTATCACAACTACCTCAAAATATACACAGATGGTTCTAAGAACAAGGAAGAGTGTGTCAGAATTGGTATATATATCCCAGAATTTAAAATATCGATCGATCGAAGAGCGTCAAATCAATTATCAGTGTACACAGCAGAAATGCTGGCAGTAATAATAGGATTCCAGTGAGTGGAAGAGGTCAGACCAGATATGGTGGTTATATGCACAGATTCATTATCCATTTAAAAAAGCATACAGTCCACATCAACTGCCAGAGAAGACATACTCGTAGAAATTAATCATAGCCTGTTAAGACTTCACAGAGGCGGTATAGATCTTCAGTTCTGCTGGGGGTGTGTGAAAGGGAACGAGTGTGCATGAGGGGGTGAAAGGGAACGATTGTGCATGAGGGGGTGAAAGGGAACGAGTGTGCATGAGGGGGTGAAAGGGAACAAGTGTGCATGAGGGGGTGAAAGGGAACTAGTGTGCATGAGGGGGTGAAAGGGAACGAGTGTGCATGAGGGGGTGAAAGGGAACGAGTGTGCATGAGGGGGTGAAAGGGAACAAGTGTGCATGAGGGGGTGAAAGGGAACGAGTGTGCTGATAAATTAGCAAAAAGTGCACTACAAAAGGAAATAACATTACCAGTTCAACTTGGAGAAGGAATAGCAGTAATTAAGAAGAAAGGGACGGAGATCTAGCAGAAAAGGTGGGAGGAAGACCAGAAAGGCAAAGAGTATCACAAAGTACAAAAGACAATCACAATCAATATTTAGAAAGAAAGAAACAGGAGGGAGACAATCATGATAGACTCAGACTAAATCACACAGCATTACTCTGTATGTCATGGGGGAAAGTGACAGTGACAAGTGTGGGAACTGTGGAGGTAAGGGAAATGTGGAACATGTTTTATTACATTGTGTCACCTATAAAGCTGAAAGAGAAAAACTAAAGGATAAAGTGATAGAGACAGAGAGGGAGTGTGGTTGGTATTCTGGGAACAGAAGGAGAAGGAGTGAGAGCTACCAGAAAGGCACTGTTTACCTTTCTGAGAGAAACTGGGATAGGTCAAATAATCTAAAAGTAGGTTAGAATAAATTATGGATGATTGTTTTGTTTTATTTATTTTGTGGTTTCTTATTTTAGTTTTCGTTATTTTGTTTATTAGAGATGGAATGAAATGGTGATACACACTCATGTACAGTAGGTGGCGGTATGCAACTCAAAGCTGTTTGCGATCCGCCATTAAAAAAGAGAAGAAAGGGCCAGAAACACTTTTCCCCATTGACTTACATGGGGAAAGAGTGGTCTGTAAATCATTGGATCATTTTTTTTAAACTACCCAGTATGAACACTTGTATAGCCCTTATTAAAAACATTCGTTCCTCAAGTTGTAAAAATATGCTAATAACGTTATTCTGAGAGTTATTTCCCTCTGCATTATGAACGCACATCTAACCCACGGGACCGCGCCGCCCTGCACGTTCATGTCACGTGTTCAGCACTACATGCGTTTATCTTTACCCATGGATGCACAATAAGAACGGACCCATATCGCCTTACTGCCATCCCACGGAGCTGTAATAATGGATATATTGCACATGTTTGCTGTAATTCATCATTTGTAAAATATTATACATGGGCTGTATGATTAAATCTTGTACCGTAAATGTTGTATTAAATAAAGTTAATATTACCGAAGTAGATTAACGTCCCTGTAGCTTCTTATTGCACTAAGAAGCTTATTGCACTGTATATATATTAGGGCTGTCAAGTTAACGCGTTAATAACGCGTTAAAGCAAAAAAAATGAACGCCACTAATTATTTTCACGCGATTAACGCATGTGCATTTTTTGTCCTCGGCCACCCCGTAGTTTCAGAGCGCTTCGAGTTTAAAATACCATCTACAAGCTGATGCTGACAGCCCCGCTCCTGCAGACCACACTTCCACGCTCACCAGCAGGCCCTGACTGGCCATCGGGAGGACCTGAGGTTACCTACTGTAACCCCAGCTTCTATGAGTAAATGGCTTCGCCCTCTAAGGCTATCGCTATTGGGTAATCCCCCTGCGCCCCCGCGCAGCACTGAAAACTTGTAGTCCACGCCCACCCGCAAGGTGGGCCCCACCCTCGGGCCTCCTTCCGGTATAAATAGGAAGGAGGCCCGGCAATCTGCTCCCATACAAAATAACTTTTCTTCAGCTATTCGTAGAGCCAGTGGGGCCCAGCACTTAGAGGGCTGCGCCATTTACCAGAAGCTGGGGTTACAGTAGGTAACCTCAGTTCTATTTCGTATATGGCTTCGCCCTCTAAGGCTATCGCTATTGGGTTAAGGGTGAAGCATGATGTAGTCTGCGCCCCACTGGGTCCGCCCGGCACTAGAAGCACAGACACACCTGCTCAATAACACCCCCTGCCTGTTGTGCCATGCGTAATGGCGTATCACCGTCCCTGGAACAGCAAAACATGCTTATCTTTCCGACGGGGTGAAGGCTGGGAACAATACATACCGGCCGCTGTGAGAAAGTAGAGACGAAGGTCCCACCTTGTCCAGCGATCATAGAGGGGGAACAGCAGCTCTCTGAGTGTCAGACAGGTAGGAGAGCGCACAGCTCGCTCCCTGACGTCACTCACTCCGACAGGACACCCAGTACAGGGTGTGTCAGAGAGGAATGGGAGACATCCCTCAAATAAAAATGAATAAATGAACAGTGTCTCTACAGTGCACTCTATAGTGCACAACCAGGCGCTGAGAACGGCGCCAGGCCGCCGTGCGCGCCACATAGCAAGACAGCACGCGCACAGGACAGAGGAGATGAGACGTGGCTTCTTCCTCCGACCTGTAAGGAGGGGGGAATAAGCCAGCCAGGGTGATCACTCTTGACCTAAAAGAGTTGTGATTACCTTTGGCATGAAGCCGGGTTAGGGCGTAAAACAGCTGAACTGCCATCTCCTTGGATCCGGAGACATGACGGAGCCACAGAGAGAGCAGACAAATCACTCACCCTTTTCTCTGATAGAGCCAAAAGCAGTACTACTTTGGCTGATAACAGTTTAAGGGGAACCTGATCAGGTCCAAATGGGGCTTTGCTTTAGTGCGTGCAACACCAAAGCCAAATCCCACTGAGACGCCAGTGTGCGTGACACAGGTCTCAGTCTCCATACTCCTCGCATACAACGGCTGCTGCGTTCTGCGAGCCCCTCTGTTAATTTCGCCGGGAATATAGGCTACATTGCTCTGATGGAGAGCAACGTGTGTGCGCGCCCAGAACAGCAGCCGCCTGGCTGCGTTCAGAAGCTGCGCAGATCGTACTCCTCCCTGGCGATTGAGGTAGGCTGCTTCCATAGCCGTGGCCTGTTGTCTGTGCAAATCAACATGTATTTGATTGTACAGCAACGGGGCGACTCCCCCGTTCTTTTCCGAGATTTAGAAAAATAGCGGGGGTAAAAACTGTGCAAGACACTGTTCCTGGGATGACAGGAGTGTTTCTTGTATCCCATGGAACTGCTGGGGGGAGAGGCTTCTCTGTGATGTGCCGTAATGGTCATTGAAGAAACACACTCCTCAATGTCAGTTTCGGTACTTTAATGACAAGGATGACGACACCCTGAAACAGAGCAATGCCGCAGGATAAGCTGACAAAGTACTACATACATGCATGTCATGACCAATACACATATATTCAATTACATAGAGTAAAGACACACCAAACAATAGTGGAAACAGTCTTACATGAGTGAGTGGATGAACGTCTCAACTCGAGGCGGAGTGAATGAACAACATGTGATCTAAAATGGCCGCTCGGCACTTCCGGGTCAAAGCACGGCATATCCGGACAGCGACAGCAGTGACGCTGCCCTCTAGTGGCCGGCGATAAACTCTTCATCCCCCCAGACCGGAAAACTATGGGCCGGAATAGATTAACGGTCTAAATCCAGCTGCCGGACTCGGGCTCGTAACGTGCAGGCGGCCTCCTCACGCGGCCTGGCCGAGTAGGCTGGGGCAGCGTCGGTGGCGACTGCGGCACCGGTGCGCCCAGGAAGGCACCCGTAGGAACGGTGAGGTCAGAGGACGCCTCACCGGCAGGTGCCGGTGGGGAAACGCCCATAGCCGAGTCGCGGGGTCCAACAGCCGGCCACTGAGCAATCCCCTGGGGCGTCGCCCAGCCCGGGTGGATAGGTGGGGGCTGATGGCCCAGAGCAGCGGGCGGCGGCAACGGCGCAGCCGGCTGCTCACGGCCGCAGGGTGTGGCCGACGTATAGGCACGGAGGAAACGCCGGTTGCGCAGTGTCAAACGTCCCGAACCGTCAACCCTGACCCGATACTGGTCGTGGCCCGGCGACTCCACCACGACTCCTGACCTGTCCCATTTGTGGGGGCTCGGGCCTTGCTGGTTCTGGAGGAATACCCTTTCGCCGAGTGCCAATGGGCGGAGCGGTCTTGAGTGAGTCCCCAGAGATTCGGTGGTACGGGACATACGGATCCGAAGGGCGTCCTCCTTCGCCGCCCATGCTTCGCGCCATAGCAGGCGGATGTGCGGGTTCGAGAACTTCTCGAGTCGGTTCACGAAGGAGAGCGAGCCACGAAGGGGGCGGTCGAAGATTATCTGCGCTGGCGAGAGGCTGCAGTCGGGGTCAGGCGTGTTTCGCAACTGCAGCATAGCACGCAGGAGGCGTGTCTCGGACAGAGGAATGCCCCGAGCTCTCCAGGTTATTAACCGAGGTTAAAACCGGCTGGCTTCTGCAGTGAGTCCTGCTGTCTACTTAATCAACAGATTAGTGGCAGCCGGCTTAATTAGCGAGCTCTGCAGGCACTCAGCCTGGAATACTGCTCATTCCCCCGTTCTGGCTTCTCTGTGATGTGCTGTAATGGTCGTCATGGTGACAAGCCACGCCATTGCCCTCGCCGCCGCTGCCCGTGAGGCGAAAGGGCTGCGAGGAAGCATCTACACGCTGCGTTTCACTCCGGCTGTCATCATGAGGCGTGTACACGCTCAGGGGATGAGTGAGGTGTGCACAGTGCTGTCCACATGAGGCGTTATAACGGCGCTCATGGGTTATTATGACCGTGTGTAGGAGGCGTATCTCGGACAGAGGAATGCCGCGAGCTCTGCAGGTTATTAACCGATAGGTTAAAACCAGCAGGCTTCTGCAGGGAGCCCTGCTGTCTACTTAATCAACAGATTAGTGGCAGCTGGCTTAATTACCGGCTCTGCTTCCTCGGAGGCTCTCGCGGAGCAGACCAGGAGCGGGGGAGCCTCACTCCCCTTTGACTCGCCTCCGGGAGACCCTGTCTCTGGGGTGGTGGGGGAGCGGAGACGTGGGACGGAGCCATTGCAGCCACCGAAGGGCGAGTCTGACGCCGAGGCGGTTGCTGTGGGCGTCTCTCCGCTTGCGGCCTGCTGTGGCCGGCGTGGACGCCGCAGCTGCTGCGGGCATTGGTGCGGCTGTGGGCGCTCAGCAGGCTGGAGCCAGCTGTAGGCCTACATGCTGGCAAATTCCGTCCGCCTGTTCCGCAGCCGTCTTCATGGACTGCACCATGGCGTGGAACTGGGGTCCGAACAGCCCGTCCGGGTTTATTGGAGCGTCCAGTAGCACTTTTCTGGCCGTCTCCGTAACAGACACCTGCTTCCACCAGAGGTGGCGCTGGATCTGTGTCACCCACGCGGAAATCCTCGCCTGGGAGACAGCAACGGACGGGCACAGAATGAGCGCCGTGCTTGGCCGCTTTGCTGATTTCCTCTGTCTCGGTGGTGGACCGCTCTACCAGTGTCACCACCGAGTTGGAGAGTAGCGCGATGTTATTCGCCGCCGCGCTGTGGTGACGGAGAGGGGGAAAGCATGTTCGGCCGCCAAGCTGGCACCCTGCTCTGACTCTGTCTCCCCCGTCTGGAGGAGAGGAGGGAGGGGAGAACCGCACGGTGAACAGTGGAGGGAGGCGGGGCAGGAGTTGCTTTTCTTCGGACTCTGTTACAGGGTGGTTTAGGCTAGGTTGCAGCTCCACCCTGTGGACGTATTGTGCCTGTGTTATATATATCTGCCTCACGTAATATCCCTCCGTTGTATGATTGCCTGCTCAGTGTGAATACACGGCGTTGAGACACAGCCTGACTTGCCTTGTTTATTAATGCACATACATCTACAAACATGGTGTCAGAAGCTCAAATAGGACCCAGCTGTGGATTGTATGCTACTGTCCGTCGCTGAGACAGAGTGCGTTTATTTGTTTCGGTGAGGTTTAGCAGTTTCAGTTAGCCTGTTAGCATTTGCGTCACGTTGGAACAATGGCATCCAGCATCCCACCTCCGGAGCCTATGAAGATGGCGGGGGACATCCACGGCAACTGGGTGAGCTTTCGAGCAGAATTTGAGGATTATCTGCTTGCGACCGGGCTCAGCGAGAAAGTAAAGCCGGTACAAGCAGCTGCGCTCAGGAGGCTAATGGGGAACGACTGCCGACATGTTTACAAACACAACCTGGGACTCACCGCGGACCAACAAAAAGATGCGGGTGCTATAGTGGTGGCACTGGAGCAATACTTCACACCCGCAAAAAACGTAATCTTTGAGAGGTACGTTTTTGGCAACCTTAAACAAGAGGATGGAGAGCTCTTGGATGCGTTTGCTACCAGGCTGAGGGAAAAGGCTGCCTCTTGTGAATATGGAGCTACAAAAGATGAACTCATAAGGGACAGGCTTGTTCTCGGGATAACTGACGAGGGTGCTAGACGTCGCTTACTAAGGGAAAAGGACCTTAAATTGGACGAGGCCATTCAAATTTGCCGTGCAGCCGAGGTCATGGACAGCAAGTTAAAAACCATGTCACTGGGCAGCTCTGGACCTGGGGACAGCGTTAATGCCACACAAGGACAGCGATATGGACGGAGGTCTGCCAGCAGGCCATCCGAGTCCACCAACACATCTGCACAACCACAGAGCATGAGAGACGCTGGCGAATGCAAGTACTGTGGCACACGGCACAAGCGTGGGCGGGACCTGTGCCCTGCTTTTGGTAAATCGTGCCGCTCGTGTGGCACTGCTAACCATTTTGCAAAAGTATGCATGAAAAGAGGCCAGCAGGCACGCCAGTTGAATGCTGTGGATGACCCGTTGCCAGGGGAACTGGAGGACAGCGATGAGAGAGACGTGTACACAGCGGAGAGCGTGGGGGCTGTGAACACTCGAGGTAAAAGGTGGTTTGTCAACCTGCCACTGCAAAGTGGGATTCAGAGGTGCCAGCTCGACTCTGGAGCCACTTGCAATGTGATGAGCATCAAGGACAAGACGAGACTGGCGCCTAGAACACCTCTTCTGAAGAGTCTCACCAGATTAAAACTATACAACAGTGAGTGGATGAGCTCATTAGGTGTGTACAGCACACAATGCGTCATTAGGGGTAAGACGCACAGACTGGACTTTGAGATTGTGCATACTGGCCAGAGGCCCTTGCTTTCGGGTGAGACATGTGAGAGACTTGGTCTGATACGCTTCACCATTCCTGAGGAGCTGAATAAGGTGGAGCACTGCAGGAAGGGAGACCTGACCAAGGAGTGTCTGGTCAGCACCTACCACGACGTGTTCACCAGCCCTGTTGAGTCTCTGCCCGGTGTTATTCACTTTGAGCTGGACAGCACTGTGGCACCGGTGCAGTGTGCTCCCAGGAACGTTCCAGTAGCCCTCAAGGCAGCTGTTAAGGCTCAGCTTGATCGATATGAAGAGGAGGGACACTTGACCACAGTCACTCAACCCACGGACTGGATTAGCAATCTAGTCATAGTGAAAAAGCCAGACAAATTGAGACTATGCATTGACCCGAAGCCTCTCAACCGTGCTCTGAAACGGTCCCACTACCTTATGCCCACTTTAGATGACGTGTTGTATAAGCTGCCGAAGGCACGTATATTCACCCTGGTGGATGCACGTGATGCATTCCTGCAGTGCCGCTTGGATGAAGAAAGCAGCCTGATGACAACATTCTGGACACCGTGGGGTAGGAAACGCTGGCTGAAACTCCCTTTCGGTGTGTCAGTTGCCCCGGAGCTGTATCAAAGGAAGCAGCATGAGCTGCTGGCTGGCTTGACAGGGATTGAGCCCATAGCCGATGATATCCTTATAGTCGGCTGTGGGGACACAGAGGATGAGGCCAATCGCGACCATGACACAAACCTCATCGCTCTGATGGACAGATGCAGGGAAGTAAAGCTGAGACTGGGCCTGAAAAAGCTACAGTTCCGAGTGAAGGAGGTCCGCTTCCACGGCCACATACTGTCCGCGGAGGGCCTCAAGGCTGACCCTGAAAAAGTCAGGGCGGTTCTGGACATGCCAAACCCCACAGACGCAAAAGGGGTCCAGCGGTGTGTCGGATTTGTGAACTATCTGTCCAGATTCATGCCACACTTGTCAGCGGTATGTGAGCCGCTGAGGAGACTGCTGGACAAGGATGTGATGTGGCACTGGCTGCCCAAACATGATGCCGCCATGAAGGAAATCAAGGCACTGGTCACGGCGGTGCCAGTCCTAAGGTACTATGACGTCCGCAAGCCAGTCACCGTACAGAGCGACTCCAGTCAGGCGGGTCTGGGTTGCTGCTTGCTTCAAGGGGGACAGCCTGTCGCATTCGCCTCCCGGGCATTGACCCAAACAGAGCAAAATTACTCACAGATTGAAAAGGAGTGCCTGAGCATCGTATTCGCCTGCCAACGCTTCAACTACTACCTATATGGGAGGGGTGATGTGACTGCAGAGACCGACCACCGCCCGCTGGTGTCCATCTTCACCAAGCCCCTCCTCAGTGCGCCAAAGCGCCTTCAGAGCATGCTCCTCACACTTCAGAACTAATGCCTTGCGGTGGTATACAAGCCAGGCCCTGAGATGTACATAAGTGACACGCTCAGCAGAGCCACCACCCCGCCACAGAGAACAGACACACTGTACCAATGGGAAATGGTCTGCAGCATGCAGCAGGAGCAGGGTGACACGGCGGCCATTCAGCAGGCAGACTATTTAAATGTCAGCAGCCAACGCCTGGTACAGATTCGGACACACACTGAGGAGGATGTGTGTCTTCAAAAACACTTAAGTCTGTCGTGCTGGAGGGATGGCCAGGACACAAAGAGGAGACCCCTGTAGCCGTCAGGGACTACTGGGCCATCAGAGATGAGATAAGTGCACAGGATGGCGTGCTCTTCAGGAGTCAGCGGGTCATCATTCCAAAAGCTATGCGCCCGGAAATGCTGAGACGGATCCACTACAACCACGTGGGGGGCGAGGCGTGCTACAGGCAGGCCCGTGATACACTTTACTGGCCCGGTATGCAAGGGGAAGTCAAGGATTATGTGCAAAAGTGCTCTGTGTGCAATGAGTATGCACACGAACAACAGAAAGAGACTATGATGTCACACCCGCTCCCCACACGTCCCTGGCAGCTAGTAAGCTGTACATGGATGTACAGCTACGCAGCACAGAACTTCTTGCTCGTGGTGGACCATTATTCTGACTTTTGGGAGATCGACCTGCTCCCTGACCTATCAGCAGACACCACGATCCGTAGATGCAAGGCACAGTTTGCACGCTACGGTGTCCCAGACAGGGCCATTTCTGATGGTGGAGGCCAGTTTGCCGGTGGAGAGTTCCGGGCGTTTGCGAGAGAGTGGGGTTTTGAGCATGTCATGTCCTCACCGAGGCACCCAAAGGCTAACGGCAAAGCAGAGTCAGCAGTGAAAATTGTAAAGAGCCTGTGCAGAAGGGCAGACCGTGCCAAAGAGGACCCCTGGATGGCCATATTGCATTGGAGAAATACGCCCACTGAGGGTATGCATTGCAGCCCAGCACAGCGGCTTATGTCGCGGAGACTGAGAACCCTTCTCCCTGTGGCCGACCAGCTACTGGTGCCTCAGGTCGTCATGGGTGTTCCTGACAAGCTGAAAATGAAACATCAAGCAGCAAAGCTGACATATGACAGATCTGCCAAGGATCTGCCGGAGCTGAACGTCGGCCAGCCCATACGGATGAAGCCACTCCCAGGAGACAGGACGGGCCGATGGAGGAGAGGTTTGTGCCTTCAGCAGTTGGGACTGCGGTCCTATCTGGTCGGTGTGGAGGGGACCACGTATCAAATGTGATTGATTGTTCTGAGTTTATTGCTGATGTGTTCGGATCCGGCTATTATTGAAGTGTCTCTGCTATGTGCACTATTTGTTGTTGAAATCATTTGATTAATGTTTTGATTGAAGGTCAACAGTTTAATGGCAGTATTGATCCTGTGTTGTTACTTAACAAAAGGAAGGGAGATGTTACAGGGTGGTTTAGGCTAGGTTGCAGCTCCACCCTGTGGACGTATTGTGCCTGTGTTATATATATCTGCCTCACGTAATATCCCTCCGTTGTATGATTGCCTGCTCAGTGTGAATACACGGCGTTGAGACACAGCCTGACTTGCCTTGTTTATTAATGCACATACATCTACAAACAGACTCCTGCCCTGCACTCGGCCCCAGGGACACGAGTCCCCGTCCGCGGCTCGTAAGCCTGGACGGGCCAATCGTCCTCCTCGGCCGCAGCAGCAAGAGCGTCCGCTCTCCGCTTCCTGACGCCCGAGGGGAGACGGGCGCAGTGTGTGCATGCTACCTGCTGGTTTAGAGCCACGTACGCGTGCTCTGACCCCAGGCAGGATTCGCATACTGCTTTTATCTCTGCTGGTCATAACTCATTATGAACCCAGAGCCACATGAGGGACAATCGCGGACGCAGTTGTTGCTCATGATGATTCTCAATTGCTGTGCTTCAGTAACTGTGCTGGTTTGCTGAAGAAAAGAGGGAGCAGATTGCCGGGCCCACTTCCTATTTATACCGGAAGGAGGCCCGAGGGTGGGGCCCACCTTGCGGGCGGGCGTGGACTGCAAGTTTTCAGTGCTGCGCGGGGACACAGGGGGATTACCCAATAGCGATAACCATATAGGGCGAAGCCATATATGAAATAGAACGGGAGAGACCTTACGTTTATTGTTGTTGTTAGCATCTCAATCAATCAATCAATCAATGTTTATTTATATAGCCCAATATCACAAATGTTACATTTGTCTCAGTGGACTTTACAGTTTGTACAAAATATCAGTATGACAATACGACACCCTCTGTCCTTAGACCCTCACATCGTACAAGGAAAAACTTCCGAAGAAAACCCACAGTTTAAAGGGAAAAATGGGAGAAACCTCAGGGAGAGCAACAGAGGAGGGATCCCTCTCCCAGGACGGACAGACGTGCAATAGATGCCGTGTGTAAATTGAAAAGATAATACATTTGCAACATAGGTAGTCCAAATGTTTGGAAATGCATGTGTGTATAATAGGAAGATGAATCCACGAGGATATCCATCCAGGACCTATGATCCAGGACCACAGCCACGACTCAAGATCCAGGGCTCGCGATCCAGGACAGAGGAGCGCAGGATCATCCATGACTCCGGATCCAGGCGTATATAGACACCAAAAAGAAAGACATTTGGGGAAGCTGGGTTAATCGGAACATGAGAGTACACAGGTATAGACAGAGAGAAGGAAGAAGTAAGATGTCCCCCGACAAACTAAGCCTATATCAGCAAAACTAGGGGCTGAATCTAATCAGCCCTAACTATAAGCTTTATCAAAAAGGAAGGTCTTAAGCGCACTCTTAAAAACGGATAGGGTGTCTGCCGCCCGAACACAAACTGGAAGCTGATTCCACAAATGTGGAGCTTGATAAGAAAAGGCTCTGGCTCCCATTGTACTTTTAGAGACTCTAGGAACAACCAACAACCCTGCATTCTTGGAACGCAATGCCCTAGTAGGACAGTAGGGTATAATGAGTTCTTTAAGGTAAGATGGCGCCTGCCCATTAAGGGCTTTGTAGGCGAGAAGAAGAATTTTAAATTATATCCTGTGTTCTATAGGGAGCCAGTGTAAGGCAGCCAGAACAGGAGTAATGTGGTCCCTTTTCCTAACTCTGGTTAGTACACGAGCTGCAGCATTTTGAATCAGCTGAAGCGACTTGACTGACTTCTTGGTACACCCTGATAATAAAGAGTTACAATAATCCAGCCTTGAAGTAACAAATGCATGGACTAGTTTCTCTGCATCGTTTTGAGGCAAGATATGCCTGATTTTTGCAATGTTACGTAGATGGAAGTAGGCGGTCCTTGAAATTGATTTTATGTGGACGTTAAAGGATAAATCCTGATCAAATATAACACCAAGATTCCTTACAGTCTAACTGGAGGCCAAATTAATGCCATCCATAGTTAGTATATCCTTAGATAATTTGTTTCGTAGATTCTTCGGGCCAAGTACAATAACTTCAGTTTTGGTCGTGTTTAACATCAAAAAGTTTAAGGTCATCCACGTTTTTAAGTCCTTAAGGCAGTCTTGAATTTTATTTAAATGATTAATTTCATCAGGCTTGATTGATAAATATAGTTGAGTATCATCCGCATAACAATGAAAATGTACAGAATGATTCCTTGTAATATTGCCTAACGGAAGCATATATAATGTGAACAAAATAGGTCCGAGCACTGAGCCCTGTGGCACTCCATGGCTAACTTTGGTTTGCGTGGAAGATTCATCATTGACACGTACAAACTGAGAGCGTTCAGATAGATAGGACCTAAACCAGTCTAAAGCAGTTCCCTGTATGCCAACTAAGTGCTCTAGTCTTTGCAATAAGATATCATGGTCGATAGTATCAAATGCAGCACTGAGATCGAGCAAAACAAGAATAGAGACACGTCCCTTGTCAGAGGCTATTAGAATGTCATTTGTGACTTTAACCAGAGCTGTCTCTGTGCTATGATGTGTTCTAAAGCCAGACTGAAAATCTTCAAATAAATCATTGTTTTTTAAGTAATCACACAACTGTTTTGCGACCGCTTTCTCAAGAATTTTTGAGAGGAACGGAAGATTGGAAATAGGTCTATAATTGGCTAAAACCTCTGGATCGAGGTTGTGCTTTTTAAGAAGCGGTTTTATCACTGCTACTTTGAATGATTGTGGAACATAGCCTGATAATAAAGACATATTCATAATATTTAATAAATAAGTGCTAATTAATGGACAAACTTCCTTCAAAAGCTTAGTTGGAATTGGGTCTAACATACACGTTGATGGTTTAGAAGAGAGAATCATTGAATTTAATTGTTCAAGGTTTATGGCTGAAAAGCATTCTAGTTTACTATCTAGTGTAATATTATAACTTACGTTTCCGGGAGCTGTTGATAACACTATACTGGTCAAAGGCAAGAGGTCATTAATTTTGTTTCTAAGAGTAACAATTTTATCGTTAAAAAAGCACATAAAATCATTACTACTGAGTGCTATGGGAATAGAAGGCTCAATCGAGCTGTGGCTTTCTGTCAGCCTGGCTACAGTGCTGAAAAGAAATCTTGCATTATTCTTATTCTCATCTATTAATGAAGAGTAGTAGGCTGCTCTCGCTTTACGCAGTGCTTTCTTATATTCATTGAGAGTAATATGCCAAATTAAACGAGATTCTTCAAGTTTAGTGGAACGCCATATCCTTTCAAGTTGTCTCGACTTTTGCTTTATTTTGCGGGTTTCGGCATTATGCCATGGAGCTAATCTATGTTGTTTTATTTTCTTCTTTTTCAAAGGAGCAACAGAGTCTAATTTTATTCGCAGCGCATCTGTAGCACTATCAACAACATGATCAATTTGGGGTGGTGTACATTTTGTATAAGTTTCCTCCCTTACATGCAGACATGCTATCGAGTTAAGTATTGGTGGAATCTGTTCCTTAAATTTGGCTATAGCACTAACAGATAGGTTTCTGCTGCAGGAGCTTTTGACTAATGCTTTGTAGTCTCGTAACAGTACTTCAAAAGTTACTAAGAAATGGTCGGATAAAGCAGGATTATGCGGTTCGACTAATAGTTGCTCAATTTCAATACCATAAGTCAGAACAAGGTCGAGAGTGTGATTATAGCAGTGGGTTGGTTTATTTACACTCTGACAAAAACCAACAGAATCTAATATAGAGTTAAATGCAACAGTAAGGCTATTTTTATCATCGTCAACATGAATATTAAAGTCACCTACGATAATTACTTTATCTGTTTTAAGTACCAAAGTTGATAAAAACTCAGAGAATTCAGATAAGAATTCTGAATAAGGACCTGGTGCACGGTACACTGTAACAAATAAGATTGGCTGCAAAGTTTTCCAGGTCGGATGTGTAAGACTAAAAACGAGACTTTCAAAGGAGGTATAATTTAATTTTGGTTTAGTATTGATAAGCAAACTTGAGTCAAAGATTGCTGCAACTCCACCTCCTCGGCCCGTGCCTCGGGCAATATGAGTATTGATATGGCTGGGTGGAGTGGCCTCATTTATGCTGATATATTCTTCATGTCTCAACCAAGTTTCAGTGAGACAGCATATATCAATATTATAATCTGATATTAAATCATTTACCAATATTGCTTTAGATGCTAGAGATCTTATGTTTAAGAGACCACATTTAATATTCCTGTTTTGTTGCACTGTAGTAGTTGTTACATTTACTTTTATTAGGTTATTATGTATGACACCTCTATTAGGTTTTACCTTAACTTGTCCTTGGGCAGACACACACACCGCTAATATTGGGTATTTTATTGGGTTCGGGATTCCTATGGATGACTGCCTAGGAGAGAGCGCAGAGAAGCGTGTAAGACTGCGACTCCGCCTTCTGGTCTCAACTCCAGTTTGTCATGGATTAAGTCCACAAAGCCCTGAAATGTTTGCCGAAATGAGATTTGCGCCTTCCAAAGTAGGATGAATGCCGTCTCTCTTAATCAGACCAGGTTTTCCCCAGAAGGCTGTCCAATTATTTACGAAGCCCACATTGTTTGCTGGGCACCACCAAGACAACCAGCGCTGAAATGATGACATGTCATCATTGATCAGATTGGGGAGGGGACCAGAGAAGATTACGGTGTTCGACATTGTTTTAGCATAACTACACACCGACTCCACATTAAGTTTGGTGCATTCTGATTGGCGTATACGAACATCATTACCACCGACGTGAATAACAATCCTACTGTATTTACGTTTATTTTTAGCCAGCAGTTTAAGATGCGCCTCAACGTCGCCCGCTCTGGCCCCGGAATGCATGTGACTGTGGAGGCTTCGGTCTCTAATTTCACGTGTCTCATAATAGAGCTACCAATAACCAGAGTTGGCTTCTCAGTGGGTGTCTCGCTGAGTGGGGAATATCTGTTAGATACGTGAACGGGTTGGTGGGAACCTGCGGGATTCGCGTTATGCCCCTTCTGAACAGTCACCCAGTCTCCCTGCTGCTCGGGAGTTGCCGGGGGACGGCTAATAGGAGCTACCTTTTGCCGGTCCGCACCGGCTAACATGGGCTTTACTGTAGCTGAGTTACTTTCTAAGATGCGGAGCCGGGCTTCTATGGCTATGATTCCCGCCTCCAACCTAACAACTATACTACATTTAACACATGTACCGGTACCAGTAAAGGAGGTAGGGAAGTAACCAAACATGAGACAGTTAGAGCAGGAAATAGCACCCGAGGGTGGGGAAAGAGCCATGGCTAGCTATCAATCTAAAGTAGCTACCGTTAGCAAACCCGAAAAGAGTGTAGGCAACTGTGGAGTTACAGTCGCTAAGAGAAGGAGAGTTGTGAGTGCTTAAGCTATAGTAACGTGTGATTACAACGTCAGGCAGTTGCCGTGATCAAGAGTTTTAAAACGATCGATTAAGTTAAGATAATAAGCTATCAGCAACAGAACAGGCACACGGGATACCCGGAGATGACAACAACCGGAAGTTACAACATGCTTACCGCAATAGTGGTCCGTGTAGCATCTGGTGCTAGCTAGCTGCGCTAACGGATATAAGGAGCTGTTTCAATGAAAACAGAGGAGTGGCATTTCGCCGACAACTGCGCCGAGCACTTGACTTTATGCAGGAAGCCAGACAGTGGGACATTGTACGAAAAGTCAGCACACTCAGCTCGGATAATGCGCGCAACATGATCGCAGCGTCCAGGCAGCTCCCGTTCGAGCATATGCCTTGAGTTGCACATAGCTCCAACGATCCATAACACACACACGCACGCACGCACGCACGCACGCACGCACGCACGCACGCACGCACGCACGCACGCACGCACGCACGCACGCACGCACGCACGCACGCACGCACGCACGCACGCACGCACGCACGCACGCACGCACGCACGCACGCACGCACGCACGCACGCACACACACACACACACACACACACACACACACACACACACACACACACACACACACACACACACACACACACACACACACAGTATTGTATTATTGTATGAGAGGTTCCAGGTTGAATTGAGGCGAATATTTGTAATGTTCAGAGGTTGTTGTGTTTAATATTCAGGAGAATATTTGTCATTGTTCAAATGATAATAAACATTTGCATACAGCATATTTGTCCACTCATATGTTGATAAGAGTATTAAAAACTTGAAAAATATTCCTCTAAGGTACATTTAGAACAGATAAAAAATGTGCGATTAATTTGTGATTAATCGCGATTAAATATTTTAATCGACTGACAGCCCTAATGTATATATATATATATATATATATATATATATATATATATATATATATACAGTAAAATAATTATTTCATGCTAAATGAAGTTCTGCTGCTTGGATATCACTAGATCCTGTTATAGCGTAATATAAAAGTACATAACGATTGATGTGCAAATTAGCATAATTACTAGCTAGCCGCTAGCTGCTAACTGCCGCCTCGTTAATATCAAATCCATCATAATAACAATCCATTACCATGCTGTCATGAACGCGCGGTGCTGTTACGTGTACGCAAATTGACGTGCTTGATGTGAACGAGCATTTTGGGGGGCATGGATAAAGTTGTGCATGCGCTATGAGCGCACATACGGGTACTTTTCAGGCATGCCGGGTAATCTGTGACGTTTCGCTCTCTCAAAAGTTGGACCATTTTATCATCATGCGGCAATGAGCAACTCTCATAGGAATGAATGAGGCCCCGCCTCCCACGCTGTATCCAGTTCTTATTATACATCCATGTAGAAACCGTGGTCTGCAAGGCAGTGGCGGTTCTAGACCAATTTGACTGGGGGGGCCACTGGAGGACCAGTTATTTTCTGAGGGGGGCACAATAAATGCAGGACGAAAAAGAGAACTAGACAGTATGAAGTAATTGCGTAGAAGAAAACAATGCAATACAGTTATTGGTATTTGTTTCAGTACACTTATTTATTTCAGATATATCTTATAGTTATTACTGTTAGCTTCAGCTTAAGTTATAGTACAATTTTGCACTAACACCATATCATATTTATATAAAAATAAAGGCAATGAACAGTTACATCTCTACTTTACATCTACAATTACACGGATACAATAGTTTAACTCACCTTCAATTATCGTGGTAGTCTCTCGAAACGTAGGTTTCAATCAGTCTTTCTTGGATGCAACAGCCTCTGATGATCCGAGATGAAAAGTGTTTGTTTTTCGTGTGAAAGTGAGTGCACCGCTCTAATGGGTCCTGAGTGCACCGCTCTAATGGGTCCTGAGTGCACCGCTCTAATGGGTCAGACTAGAATGACGAATAACGTTAGTTCCGCCTATTCCGTCATTCAATAATTCAATAAATCGTGTAATAAATCATACATTTTTTTTTTAGGGGGGCCACAGGGGGGTCAGAGGTCAGTGTTAGGGGGTCACTGTCCCCCCCTGCCCAGTAGTGCTGTGAAACCGTGGTCTGCAAGGCAGTGGCGGTTCTAGACCAATTTGACTGGGGGGGCCACTGGGGGACCAGTTATTTTCTGAGGGGGGCACAATAAATGCAGGACGAAAAAGAGAACTAGACAGTATGAAGTAATTGCGTAGAAGAAAACAATGTAATACAGTTATTGGTATTTGTTTCAGTACACTTATTTATTTCAGATATATCTTATAGTTATTACTGTTAGCTTCAGCTTAAGTTATAGTACAATTTTTGCACTAACACCATATCATATTTATATAAAAATAAAGGCAATGAACAGTTACATCTCTACTTTACATCTACAATTACACGGATACAATAGTTTAACTCACCTTCAATTATCGTGGTAGTCTCTCGAAACGTAGGTTTCAATCAGTCTTTCTTGGATGCAACAGCCTCTGATGATCCGAGATGAAAAGTGTTTGTTTTTCGCATGAAAGTGAGTGCACCGCTCTAGTGGGTCCTGAGTGCATCGCTCTAATGGGTCCTGAGTGCACCGCTCTAATGGGTCCGACTAGAATGACGAATAACGTTAGTTCCGCCTATTCCGTCATTCAATAATTCAATAAATCGTGTAATAAATCATACATTTTTTTTTTAGGGGGGCCACAGGGGGGTCAGAGGTCAGTGTTAGGGGGTCACTGTCCCCCCCTGCCCCCCCCCCCCTAGAACTGCCCCTGCTGCGAGGCTGCAGCTTCATACTATTGCTGCCTGCAGGCCTCCACACTATATAAGCAGAGGCGCAGCCCTCTACTGGACTCTATGGGTACTACTCTCTACCACCATGTTATGCGAGCATTCACCTATTGAGTTGCAAAAACATAGCCGGCCAATCGGGGCGAGCCTATCTGAATGCGTGCGCAGGCCCACAGTATATAAGGCGGCTACGCCTCCTGACTGCCATCCTACACCCTCTTCAGCGAGCGGTATAGGAAAGACAGGGCCCCCAGGTAGAGAGCTCCGCCTGTGCTTATATAACTAGGATTACAATACGTAACCCCCCGTTATATATCACACAGGCTCTGCCCTCTACTGGACTCTAGGGGTACAGTGGGTGGAGCCCTGATGTATAAACGCCCTGTCGTCCAACAACATCGACCCATCACACTGCCCCTGACCGGCCTTGGAGGTATCACCAACAGTATCAATTCCATGTAGAATTTATGGTAACAAATATTTTTATCCCTCAACAAATATAGCAGAATACATGAATGATTGTACTCAGGAAGGGAGTTTGACAGAGTATTACTCAAAAAGTACACAGTAAAAGTACTTCATTGTATTTGCGGTGGCAGTCCAACTAGTACTGAGTCCAACAGTGTCAGTTGTATTAAGAACTTATGGTAAAACGCATTTTTATCGCAAATATAGCACAAAAACATGCATTATTTTACTCTTATACGAGCGTCAGTTTACCGTATTAGTCGCACACTCACAAATGAAGAGCTTCTGATTTGAAAAAAGCAAACGCGAGAGACGGCTGAGTTGACTGCAGTGTTCCACCGCACTCCGGCAGCACTGAGCCCTACATCCAGATTAAGATTAAACACATTTATTTCATTTGGGAACACACACATATACCTATAGAGTTGGCCAGATGTGTGTAAATTACTGTTCATGGTAATTTGAAAATAAATGCCGGTGTCGGACATACACAAACACACACACAGAGCGGAACTGAGCACACATCATGCGCCTTGTGTTAAGAATGTCACAAGGCTCAGGACCCAAACGCACAACACCAGAAACAGATCAGAATTAGCAAGGTCTTTTAATTAAGGTCAAAACACAAAACACTGACTTGGAGGATTAAAAACTCTAAACCAAAAAACATCTACATGGACTATCAAAAATATACTTCACACAATCAAGGGATGACTGGCAGGCTTGACGAGACAAGACGAACTGGCACAGGACAAAGGGAGACGCAGACTATATATACACACTAGGTAAGGGGACACAGGTGGCAACAATTAAGGGAGGGGCTGACAATCACACTGGAGGGAAAAACACACAAGGGCAGGAATGCTCTGAAACGAGAGGGAAAGGTTACTACAAAATAAAAAAGGAAATCACAAGACAAGGCAAAAGACAAAAGGACTGAACTAAATAAACTAACTTAACACAAATGTCTAGACACCACACCTTGTGGACCGGGGTTGCGGTCGAATAGTCCAAAAATCAGCTCCTAAATTCTAACCCTATCGTCTATTCCTTGACCTCTGAGTGAAACGTCACAGGATTAAGGGATAGTGGATAGGAGAATTCAAAAGGATTTAGGAGAAGAGACTGCGGTGCTTTGAGAGTTCGACTGCACTTTCACTATCCGACGTGTTTATGATGCGCCAGCGGACGTCATGAATGTGCGTCTGCTGCTGTGGGGAAACTATGGAAACTACAGTTTTCTATACAGCGGACTACAACTTGGATGTTTAATAAGAACGAGGGACTACTGTAAACTCATCTAGAGACTCTGCACCGTGCTCTGATGCTGTTGCTTTATGCTTTATGAACGTGGACAACAGAGAAACATATTCTTCATGACCAAAGTTGGAATTGAAATAAAATTGAAACTTATGCTCGTCACCCTCTCCCTCCGGTCCACATTAATACAAATGATCCCAATACGTATGATTGTATGAAAATATTTTATAATAAATACAAATGTATTTATTATAAACGTTAGTCTATCGCTGTGTATATCACCATTCAAGCATCTTTTAAAAGTTGAACAAACCCCACACAGCTCAGTAAAGACTGTGAAATGTTGACTTTATTTGATCATTTCAGTAAAAAAAACGTTCATATTTCACTACGTGCACTCCGCATCAGCCAAACGGCTCGCTGCACCCGCACTGCGAGGGGGACCCAAGTTCCCATCAGCAAAAACACGTGGGTTTGCTCAGCACCATATAGATAGAAGAGTTACGACAACGGAAGTCCAAAAACGGTTATCGTCACGTGGTTCATGTAGACGAGGATCGTTCCCCGGAAGTTCATGGCGGGCAATGTGAATGCATTGATAACAGGAGATAGAACTACGATTTTTGGTCATTATTAGTGAATAAAGGTTTTGATTTGCAATATTTATACAACAAATCGATATGTGTATGTATTTACATCAATATGTTTTAAAAAATAAAATTGAATTTGCTAATATTAAGTGATAATATTAGGATTAGTGTGAACAACTAGTTTACATGGTAGGCTAACAGTGCCTTGGTTAAAGAGCCTGTTGCTGTTTATTTATAGCTTTGAATTCTTTAAAACCAATATTATCTTCTTAAACTTGTATGGTAGTCAGGAGCATCACTTTCTAATGTTTATTGATATATTTAGAGGGAGGGGATCTAAAGTAATGCTTTAAAATTCAGATTAGATTAATGTCTACCATTTTCTTAAATTCATGGTAGTTTCAGTAATCCCATGGTAATTGAGGACACAAGTTATCTAAATGACTAATGTCATCTTTATGGCTTTCAGAAAGGACAGGAGACCGACAGGTGACTATCAAAGGACTAGCAGCAGCAGCATGATGATGATGATGTTAAATGTGTTGTTTTAGGAACATCCATTGCAAATACATGGAATTCAATAAACATTGAATAGCATATCATGCAGTTTGTCTGTGCCTTTTCCTCCGTGTTGTCCTGGTTTGCTGTGCTGCCTCCCAGTCGCCACCATGGTTTGCTGTGCTGCTTGGGGATGCTCAAATCGCTCCGAGAAAGGAGTACGAATGTACGGCTTCCCCACTGACACAGAGCGTAGGAAAAAATGGCTGGCTCAAGTCAGCAGGAGCAATTTCACAACCAACAGCAAAAAAATATGTGAGGTAATTATATACAAACACTGCATTTGCACTTTTTCACAAAATGAAAACCACACCATTGGGAAAGCTTAATGTTTTGTTTAATACAAAAAAAACAGGGAAAGGCTTGAAAAACACTGAGAGTTGAGATTCAGGGTGCAGGGTGAGGGTCTCAGTGCAGGTATTCAGGCTCCATTGAATCCCCTTCTGGTTCTTGTGCTGAAAGAAGGATAAACAGACAGGAGAAAGGGTTATACACACCTATATAGCACACCTATTGGATGGGAAATTGCCTTGGGGAGATAAGGTGTGGTCTTTGTTCCCAACTGAAGTTATGGAACTTTATTATTTGTGAGTCTAACAAAGCATGACAAATGGCATCAGTAACAGATGTGATATGAATTTCTATAAAGTTATCTCACATTCTTGGTCATATTTTATATAGGCTACAGTATGTAATGAGTATAACATGTCCAGTAAGTATAAAGTGTTTCCTAATACTGTGTATTCAACCACTATGGAATATGTATGTGGGCAGACAAAACTGAGTTGTTCTGTGTGTGAAGTAACCTCAAGTCACTCCGCAGGCACATTTTGATGCAGACCAGTTTGTCAAGACAAAAAAGGGCAAGACTAGGCTGAGAGCAGAGGCTATACCCACCATCTTCGTGCATCGCCCTGTGGTCAAAAAGAGAAGGGCCCCTGCACCACGATTCACCCCGGGACCTGTATCTACAAAGCCCATAGCTCATGATCACAGCGATAGTGTGAAAGGTGACACAGGTATAATAAGTATGAACTCTTAGTAACAAAAGTAATATTTCTTATTTTTAAGTGGTATAATATTTTAAATGTTCGAACATTTACAGTGCCATGTCTTCTACTTACATTAGTCTCAAAGATTGAGGGAAGAAGGGATGAGGAGACTGAGAGAAAGGAAGGTGAGGGTGAAGAAAGAGAGGACATGGCTAGTGAGGAGAGACAGGGAGGGCGTACACCACCCACTCAGCCAGCAGCCAGTCAGCATACGAGGGAACCAGCAGCCAGTCAGCATACGAGGGAACCAGCAGCCAGTCAGCATACGAGGGAACCAGCAGCCAGTCAGCATACGAGGGAACCAGCAGCCAGTCAGCATACGAGGGAACCAGCAGCCAGTCAAACAGATCTATTAAAAAAATTAAAGAGAAAATTAAAGAGCCAAGAAGGAATCACCAAAAAAGCAAAAGCTGCACTAAGAAAAATCAGGAAGGAAAATGCAGCTCTCAAGAAAACAATGAAAATTAGGGACAAGAAATATAAGAAAACGTTTTCAAAAGACCAACTTAAGGCATTAGGCAGACTCACCACAAAGGGGATGAAATGGAGCAATGAGACAATTAAGAAGGCTTTAAAAATTCGCTTTGCGAGCGGACCAACGGGTTACAGGAATTGCAGATTCCCCTTCCAGGAATAAGGACACTGCAAAGAAGGATGCAATGTGTTAAGTTTGAGCCTGGTGTGTTGACAGAGGTCTTTGATTTCCTAAAATTGAAGGCAGATAGATTGACAGACCTTGAAAGGGAGTGTGTGTTGACCTTGGATGAAATGGCAATCACACCAAGTGTGGAGTTAGACATGATTACAGGCAAACTGTACGGTGATGTGACTTTACCAGGTCACACAGGGGTGGCAACACATGCTTGTGTGTTTATGTTGGCTGGAAACACAACACGGTGGAAGCAAGTAGTGGCATATCATTACACTGGCAATTCTACCAATGGAGCAGAGTACAGGCCAATCATTATTGATATAATACAGAGGGCAGCATCCATAGGGCTACATGTGCTTGATGTCACCACCGACATGGGTAGCCCTAACCGAGCCATGTGGAAATCCTTTGGGGTGGACCAAAATAAAACATCCAGCAAAACCAGACAGGCAGCTTTATTTCATGCCCGATGTCCCACATCTGGTAAAATTTTTTAAAAGTGCCCTTGTCCGTGGGCAGGTCTTCATAATTCCTGAGGATGTTGTTAACAGAGAGAACCTCCCCTCTAACGAGGTTTCTGTGGTCCCCATTAAGGACTTATTGACCTTTCAGGAAGGGATGGCCTTAAAAATAGCTCCCCATCTTTCAGCTGCAGCCATCGAGCCAAGTCACTTGATAAGATGAAGGTTGGTCTTGCTCTAAATGTGTTCAGGCTACAAGTGCTGGGCTGAAATACATGGTGCAGCAAGAAAACCGCCCGCTGTCCTACCTGACGACAGCGTGGTTCCTGGAGCAGGTTGATCGTTGGTTTGATCTGATGTCATCTCGCCATTCAATTACAGCCCTGAGCAGGCTCAAGATGGAGGAGTACCAAAAGGCCATCACCGTCCTCCAGAACATCGTCCATCTGTTTCGTGGGATAAAGATAGGTCAAAAGGGAGGTTGGAAGCCTGTTCAAACAGGGGTGATAATGGCAACAACATCAATTTTGGCCATACCAGAGGAGATGCTTACACAAGGACACAGGTTTGTGTTAACGTCAAGGTTCACACAAGACTGCCTTGAAAATACATTCAGCTGTGTGAGGTCTAAAAATCCTGTCCCAACTCCAGTGGAATTCCATCATGCACTGAGAATCATATCTGTGGGGCAGTTCCTCACCACCATCAGCTCTGGGAGCTACCAGGAAGACCACAGTAGCTTTTTGGCAGACTTCCTGGACACAGGGGAGCCAAAAATCACTCCATCAGTCAGAGTGGAACAGCTGATGGCGGTGAACAGAGCAGCTGCACCTGACCTCACAAAAACTGAGAAATGTATTCTCTTCCATCTTGCAGGCTACATCGTCCACAAAATCATCAAGTTTGCCAGCATCTGTGAAAAATGCTAAATTGCAACAGAGCACCACGATGAGAGTCCTTCTGGTGACAACAGCTTGTTAGTGGACTTGAAAGACTTCAAGGCAGGTGCTCTTTGTCGTCCCTCCCAAGAAGCCTTTGACTTCATTCACCAAATTGAGGAACTATTTAGGACCAAGACTGGTTCCTCCCTCATGCAGCTCCCCAACGCAGTGGGTGTCTTGGAGAAAGAAGCTCAGGCCCTCTCCAGCAGGCTTCCGTCATGCTGTGGAGTACAACAAAAACTCGTAAAAAGATTCATACGGCTGAGGCTGAGAATTGAGGCCAAACAAATCAGAAATGACAGAAAAAAAAATTAAAAGATGGCCATTTTGGAAGCAAGAGCCAATCCAAAAAGGTGAAAAGGAACAACAGCAGCCAAGCTACCACATCCAGCAACCCCCAAACAGATCCACAGCTACAATCATTTCCATTAGTCGTTGCAATGGAAATATTTGGACTAAACATTGCTCTTCCACCTGCCAGCACCCAGCTAACATCACTGCCCTCCACCTGCCAGCACCCAGCCAGAGGAGCGCAAACAACAAAAACAAGCAAGGTGTCCCGTCATGTACCTGGAAGTTTGGGTTGGCAAAATGGAGTAAGAGAGGGACTTGAAAAACCTTGGTGGCTCTCTACTCATGTTGTTACAGTTGTCTTGGTTACAGCTCTCAAGTTTTTTTTTGTGCCATTTCCACATCTTTAGAAAATATGAAATAAAAAATTGAAGTGAAATCAACCTCTTCTCTGGAGAACAAACTTTGATTTCTCTGTCTTGTGAGTAAGCAGTCTTGCAGTTTTGCTCCTCCACCTGTAACATCACTGCCCCTCCACCTGCCATACAGTAGGTTACTAACAAGATTACTTATATAATACAGTGATAGAATACATGTTTAGTATGCTTACTTATATAAAACAGTAGTATTAAACTTACCTTGTCTTTTCACTCTCACTTAAGTCCCTCTCCCTTTGCCATCAATCCAAAATCAGCTGAGCTGCAACATTATACAGACAGGTAATAATCAACATAATCACAAGGACACAATATGGCTCTGCTAAAAACACTCACTCTTACATGCACCAAAGTTATATTTATCTAATATTTAACTCCCTCCACCCCCGCATACAATCCCGTTTAGAAGCCCCTATTCTCTAATTCAACAACGTTGGACCAAATGACATTAAGAGAACGGAATTTACAATTAAAAGGCTGTTCAACATGTGTTGCTAACTTGATCCGGTATCCTAGCTTAATCTGTTATCTGTAAACGTTCCCTAAATCTAGTAATTTAGGGATAATCCACTGACATCCTTTAATACACATGTTAATTTGAATCAGATGTATTGATAATATCCGCAATATAAATCTTTAAACTTCTTCTTACCTTTAAAAGTCCGTCACGAACGGTCTATTATGCTGCAACTCTACAGCTCTGCTAGCCTTGGCGCTAACTTCCGGGGAACCATTGAGAGGCTCCACGATCCGCCATTGCTGTAAAAAGGTGGTCCATTGGAGTGAACGGAGATGACGTAACTCTCAGTCTATATGGCGCTGGGTTTGCTATCCTGGCTCCAAAATGGTGGAATGAGCTCCCCATTGACATCAGGACAGCAGATAGCTTGCACATCTTCCGGCGCAGACTGAAAACTCATCTCTTTCGACTCCACTTTGAGCGATAGAATTACTAACAAAGCACTTATATACTACACTGAACAAAAATATAAACGCAACACTTTTGTTTTTGCTCCCATTTTTCATGAGATGAACTCAAAGATCTAAAAAAAATTCTATATACACAAAATAACCATTTCTCTCAAATATTGTTCACAAATCTGAAAAAATCTGTGATAGTGAGCACTTCTCCTTTGCCGAGATAATCCATCCCACCTCACAGGTGTGGCATATCAAGATGCTGATTAGACAGCATGATTATTGCACAGGTGTGCCTTAGAATGGCCACAATAAAAGGCCACTCTGAAACGTGCATTTTTGCTTTATTGGGGGGGTCTGGGGGGGTCCGAAAACCAGTCAGTATCTGGTGTGAGGGGTAGGGTTAGGGTTAGGGTAATGTTGTGAATCGAGTGGCCTGTGTTCGTTGTCCATAACATACGCCTGCCCATACCATAACTCCACCACCACCATGGGCCACTCGATTCACAACATTACCCTAACCCTAACCCTATACCCCTACCCCTCACACCAGATACTGACTGGTTTTCGGATCTAAAACAGGAAGTATTCAGATCAATGGCATGATGGAATGTGTCATCTTTGCTGATACAAGTCTGCATTTACCATTGCATAAAGGTACATTTATATTAACAACATATTTGTTTAGCAGAATGGCCCTGTCAGTGGCACATAATTAAGCAATCATACACGAGAGGCCGTTCTTGAACGTCATTATTGGTACGACAGTACTGCGACAGTACTGCGGCAGGACCGAGGCGCTTGCGCGTCGGGCCAAACCACGCCCCTTAGCTGTGATATAATGAGCATATACCACGGCCTGTCGTGAGCTATTGCTTAATTATATATCTTTAGATCATAATTGTACGTGGGTTATAGCTCAAATACTCTCAAATTGGCTTTATCATTTTACTTTGATATAATATATATGTAGAGTTGCAAGAAAAAGTATGTGAACCCTTTGGATTCTCCACACATAGCGTTGTGTGTTCCTTCCAAACAACTCAACTTTGGTTTCATCTGTCCACAGAATATTTTGCCAGTAGTGCTGTGGAACATCCAGGTGCTCTTTTGCAAACTTCAAACGTGCAGCAATGTTTTTTCTGGACAGCAGTGGCTTCCTCCGTGGTGTCCTCCGTGGTGTCCTCCGTGGTGTCCTCCCATGAACTCCATTCTTGTTCAGTGTTTTACGTATCGTAGATTCCTCAACAGAGATGTTAGCATGTGCCAGAGATTTCTTTAAGTCTCTAGCTGACACTCTAGGATTCTTCTTAACCTCATTGAGCATTCTGCGCTGTGCTCTTGCAGTCATCTTTACAGGACGGACACTCCTAGGGAGAGTAGCAACAGTGCTGAACTTTCTCCATTTATAGACAACTTGTCTTGAACATCAAGGCTTTTAGAGATACTTTTGTAACCCTTTCCAGCTTTATGCAAGTCAACAATTCTTAGTCGTAGGTCTTCTGAGAGCTCTTTTGTGTGAGGCATGGTTCACATCTGGCAATGCTTCTTAAGAATAGCACATTCAAAACTGGTGTGTATTTTTTATAGGGCAGGGCAGCTTTAACCAACACCTCCAATCTCGTCTCATTGATTGGACTCCAGGTTGGCTGACTCCTGACTCCAATTAGCTCTTGAAGAAGTCTTTAGCCTAGGGGTTCACATACTTGTTCCACCCTGCACTGTGAATGTTTACATGGTGTGTTCAATAAAAACATGAAAACATATAATTGTTTGTGTGGTATTAGTTTAAGCAGACTGTGTTTGTCTATTGTTGTGACTTAGATGAAGATCAGAACACATTTTATGACCCACTTATGCAGAAATCCAGGTCATTCCAAAGGGTTCACATACTTTTTCTTGCAACTGTATTATGCATATAATGTTTGTAATACTTCTTTACTTTTGCATATGTTATGCATCTGTTTTACAGTAAGGAATTGCTGCTTTTAGAAGACTAGGACATGATTAAACTGGTCAGTTATATGTGCTATACAGTTTGTATTTTGTTAGGGCATATGGATAGGCTATGTCACTAACCACTCAAAGATAAATAGGATAGAGACAAAGACAAGGAAACTAAGAACAGGTCCGCCTGCTCTCACATTATTTTCAGTTTCAGATCGTTGTTCGTTGTTTCCTGTTTTATAAAAAAAATTCCTCTTTGCTGTGGGTGCCCTGTCATGATAGATGTTTATATAAATGGTGTTGTTTTGTGTGGTTGTATCATGGATGTATAATAAGAACTGGATACAGTGTGGGAGGCGGGGCCTCATTCATTCCTATGAGAGCTGCTCATTGGCGCATGAAGATAAAATGGGCCAACTTTTGAGAGAGCGAAACGTCACAGATGACCCGTCATGCCTGAGAAGTACCCGTATGTGCGCTCATAGAGCATGCGCAACTTAAACCACGCCCCCCAATATGCTCGTTCACATCAAGCACGTCAATTTGCGTACACGTAACAGCACCTCGCGTTCATGACAGTATGGTACTGGATTTGTTATCATGGATTTGATTGGCGGCCGCGGCAGTTAGCAGCTAGCGGCTAGCTAGTAACTATGCTAAGTTACACCTCAATCGTTATGTACTTTTATATTACGCTGATAACAGGATCTAGTGATATCCAAGCAACAGAGCTTAAGTTAGCATGATACTTGTGTGGGTTGTACATGAAACGACTTGGTAATATATACAAATGTATGTATTTTGAAGCCTGTTATGATCAATTGTGAGTTAAATCTTATCTAAAAAGTAAAGCTGATGATGGATTACTACTGTGGTGGAGTTACCATAAATACCAATATCACACACTACAACACAGACTATAACACCCCTTTTTGTTAAATACCAACCATGTGTATATATATATATGCACTTAAAACTGTGTAATATACCAGGCTGCTAAATCCTCCAAACTGTTACAGCAGGGGTGGCCAACCAGTCAGAGGTTAAGAGCCACATTTTGTCTATGTTACTGCAAAGAGCCACATCAAACACACAGTCACTGATACCGCTTGTTTCAGTTTTTTGTTTTCTGGAGACAAGATTTCAACCACGTCACTGATGCATTTTTGTGGCATTGGGATATATATTTTTTAAATCCTCTGGAGCAGATAGAGGAGCTTATTGTTATTGATTAATGCATCAGTGTTTCTTAGGGTCAAAAACACTAAACTCACAACTTAAAATGAAAGTGTTTAGTTTATTTAATTAAAGAGCACATGTTCAATGTGAAACGTGACAGTAGATATAGATTATTTGCAATTTGGTGCTATATATATATATATATATATAAAAAAAAAAAAATAATATATATTTTTTAAACACCTTGAATTTCAGGGGGGGGCGCGGGGCTCCGTTGGCGGGGCGCAGCGCCCCTCCAAGACAATGGTAGGGGAAACACTGGATAGTGTTTAATCAACGATAGGTTTCCCCCCCTCATAGGTGATTGGTTCACTGCATCGCAGGTATTATTGTGATTGGCTCTTGGGCCACATCAAAATTAGACGCGCTGTCATCCTCTCATACTGACACCACACACGTATAGGGAGAGCCGGGACGAAAGTAACACGGGACAAAAGTAACGGAGCGATTTTATCCGAGCCCAAACAACTTTGACCGGCCAAATTACGTCAGAATTATCAGCATTCAGTACTTAACACACTTACTAACTATCAGGTTTAACTGTCAGGAGTAGCTAGTGTTGTCACGATACCAACATTTTGGTTTCGATACCAAGTCAAGAATTGCGATTCCGATTATTTTTCGATACTTTTCTTAAAAAAAGGGAAACAGTCTTAAATGTAATTATTGTGCTTTATTTCACACCAGAACCATAACCATAACACAAACTTTTAAACAATGAGAACAATAAATAAAATAAATGACAAGAATTAATACATGTCTGACAGACAGGACTCGTGGTGTCCGTAGGCTTGCCCTCACTGTCAGAAATATAGCTAAAATTCTTCCAAATTTCGCTTCTGGCGTCTTTTTTGTCAACAAGCTGAGGCGCAGCGGCAGTTGCACTCCCAATTGCAGCCATGCTTCTCGCTTTCTCACATGCTCTGGCAGCTAGCGCGTGCACGAGAGAGGGGATGGATTTAGCATGTGCACGAGAGGGGAGGGACTGCAGGCACGGCTGCAGTGCAGGGAGTGGAAGCAGAGCGCTGAATACACACGGCTCTTATTAAAACGGCGCTTTCTCACCGGAGTACTTTTCCCCGTCATTCTTAAAGTACCGATACTAATGAAACGGAGGAATCGTAACGTTTTTAACGGCAGAGTATCGCGGTACCTTTCAAGTATCGGTACACCGTGCGGAGTCAGTGTCTCTCCCCCAAACTCACACACATACAATTCGATATGAACTGAAGAGCCGCATGAAACTAGGCAAAGAGCCGCATGCGGCTCGAGAGCCGCGGGTTGGCCACCCCTGTGTTACAGTCAGAACACGTAACATGCACGTGCCGGGCAGCGCGGTCCCGTGGGTTAGATGCGCGTTCATAATGCCGAGGAAAATAACTCTCAGAATAACGTTATTCGCTTCAGCTGATTCAAAATGCTGCAGCTCATGTACTAACCAGAGTTAGGAAAAGGGACCACATTACTCCTGTTCTGGCTGCCTTACACTGGCTCCCTATAGAACACAGGATATAATTTTAAATTCTTCTTCTCGCCTACAAAGCCCTTAATGGGCAGGCGCCATCTTACCTTAAAGAACTCATTATACCCTACTGTCCTACTAGGGCATTGCGTTCCAAGAATGCAGGGTTGTTGGTTGTTCCTAGAGTCTCTAAAAGTACAATGGGAGCCAGAGCCTTTTCTTATCAAGCTCCACATTTGTGGAATCAGCTTCCAGTTTGTGTTCGGGCGGCAGACACCCTATCCGTTTTTAAGAGTGCTCTTAAGACCTTCATTTTTGATAAAGCTTATAGTTAGGGCCAGGGGTGAAAGTGGTTTGAATTTCTTGCAGGTACTATAATGCTACCCCGACCTTCATTGGTTCATATTGTTCTCCTCCCGCCCCCAGCTTCATGCGTCCCTGAACACAAACTTCACATTTGTAATGCCTTTATGGGGTAGAAATTAGAAACACTTGACAATATGTGACCCGCTCTATCGAAATCAGTCGGAAGTCGCAACGGCTCATTTCAAAATAAATGTGGATTTACGTAAAAAACTATTTTTTCGGGGTTCGGGTGTTTTGTTTGATTTTAAACAAACAAAGTCTTGGCTTTCAGAATATTAAACTTTTATTTCCAAAATCACACGATAAATACATTTTTGAAGCTTGTAAAGGGACGAAGACAGGCACCTCTCCCTCGCAATCTGCTCTTCCGCAGCGCCGCCCCCCCCTCCCTCCGGCTGAAATTATGAAAGAGTATAGTAATCATAGATAACACGGCAGGGTCCGTTACAGTTTCTTTTCATCTGATTTCAATTAAACAAAGTCTTGGTTTTCAGAATATTAAACTTGTTTCGGCAAATTCAGGTGATAAATACAACTTTGAAGCTTGTAACGGCATAATTACAAGCGGAGAACGGAGTAACTTAACGTCACTGCAGGCATAACAACAGCCGGTGTTTCTCGTGAGTGTTTTCCCCGGGAAACAAACACAATACGCACAAACGCAAAAATACACAAACACACACACGTATACACACACACACACACACACACTCTCGAGCTTCCCCCAGACCAGTAATCCAAACCTAAATATCTTCCCTTCGTAGTATAAATTCCACGGGTGGAGCTGTCAATTCTTCCTGGTCCTCCGGACCGCCTGGAAATTTCTTACCGGTACTAAGGACCGGGTAGGACCGGCACACTTTCAACACTGGTTAGGGCTGATTAGATTCAGCCCCTAGTTTTGCTGATATAGGCTTAGTTTTTCGGGGGACATCTTACTTCTTCCTTCTCTCTGTCTCTACCTGTTCCGATTAACCCAGCTTCCCCAAATGTATTTCTTTTTGATATACGCTGGGATCCTGAGTCATGGATGATCCTGTTGCTGCGGTCCTGTGTCCTGGATCGCGAGCCCTGGATCTTGAATCGTGGCTGTGGTCCTGGATCATAGGTCCTGGATGGATATCCTCGTGGATTCATCTTCCTATTATATACACATGCATTCTATCTATTGCACGTCTGTCCGTCCTGGGAGAGGGATCCCTCCTCTGTTGCTCTCCCTGAGGTTTCTCCCATTTTTCCCTTTAAACTGTGGGTTTTCTCTGGAAGTTTTTCCTTGTACGATGTGAGGGTCTAAGGACAGAGGGTGTCGTATTGTCATACTGATATTCTGTACAAACTGTGAAGTCCACTGAGACAAATGTAACATTTGTGATATTGGGCTATATAAATAAACATTGATTGATTGATTGATTATTAGCACATTTTACAACTTGAGGACCGAATGTTTTTAATAAGGGCTATACAAACATTCATGCTGGGTAGTTTATTTCGTTTAAAAAAATGTATCCAACGATTTACAGACCACTCTTTCCCAATGTAAGTCAATGGGAAAAAGTGTTTCCGGGCCCAGCAACCTAACGGAAGTGTAGTACCGCCGTTTGGCCACAACGAATATTCTTTACTCCAGGTGTAACTAAAGTCTGATTTAAGAGTTGATTATATTTCATATCATTAATCCAGATCTGTAAAGTAACTAAAGGTATTAAATACATGTAGTGGAGTAAAGGTACACCATTTACCTCTGGACTGTAGTGGAGCAGAATTACAAAGAAACAAAAGTGGAACTACTTAAAGGGGACCTATCATGCAAAATGCACTTTTGTACGTCTTTTATACATGAATATGTGTCCCCGGTGTGTCAGGGAACTCACCAAGTGTCCGAAAACACAACCCTCTCTCTTTTCCTCCATACCCAAATCTAAAAAAACGGGGCTGCAATGGATCTGATACAGACTGATACAGATTTGAAAATTCTCTGACATCAGGAACGAGGACCTCCGCCTATATGGCCAACTCTCCACCTATCAGGGGAATGTGGGGTTGGGCCACGGCCGGCCTTTGCCGCTCGAAAGCACTGGAGACGCTGTAGTACATATGCCAGGCCTGTAAGTGGCGCTGTAGTCTGCCACAAAAGCAGTGAAGAAGACTTCCCTTGCATCAGATGAAATTCTGCAATCCAACACACTGAGCCGGTTCTCACTGCAAACATGTGTTTATTGGTAATAATTGATAGGTGCACAGATGTACATTATCACAGGTCTGGAGACAGGTAAGTGGTTTCTGGTCTCATCAGCTGAGGAGAGGTGGAGCAGAGGGAGCGGCGTGGGGAGAGAGGGTTGAGTGCATCTTCATCTGGGACGGAATGATTCTCCCCCATCCTCCCCTTCTAGTCCTTCTTGTTTTTGTAGTCCTCCAGGTGAGACAGCACCCAGCCGGAGGGCCCCAAGATGGCCACGAAGAAGGCCGTCATAGCAATGGTCTTGTCCTGGGGGGCAGAAACAAAGAGATGGTGGAAACAGGAGTCTACAATGGTAGGGGTGAGACTGCAAGACTCCTAAAAACCAAAACCAAATGGAAGGAAGTCTTCTCTTGTAGTTGCTGTTTACTAGACTTGTGTTTCATATAAAGCAGATGGCTGCACGTTGGCAGGAAACAACAAAACTATTATTCTGCAATTATTAAATTTAAAAAAACAACACAGCTATTTTTAAACAGTTCTGAGTACAAGCAGCCACTAAAGCAGGGGTAGGCAAGTAAGTTTGGCCGTGAGCCAATTTTTTGCTGAGCCGCAAGATGGCGGGCCAGAACATAATCAAAGCCTAATTCAAGGAATTGATTTTGGTAAGAGGGCGCAGCGCCCCTGTTCCCCGGTTCAGAAAAAACTCTGATATCGCTGATAAGCCTCCCCATCAACACTCTGATGCGCAGTCAGAACCGCTGATTAGTTCACTGATGATATAGGCGCCCAATCCAGAGCCTCTGGCTAGACCCGCCCAAAGGGAGGCTCGTCCTCTCTAGCCCCATTTCAGTCCCAAAGCCAGGGCTATTATCTGTATTTTAACAGACTTATCTTTTAAATTGAGTTGTATTTATTGTTCTCTTCAAAGTCTATTTTTCTCTGAAATTGTAGGGATGATGGTCCTTCCTTTCCTCAATGGACGAGCCTCCACTGAGTAAAGTAACTAGCAGTGTTATTTAACATGCTTTTATTCTGATAAGTATTGTCAAGTTCTCTGAGTTCTTGGCATTTATTTGAGTGTTTGCCCACATTTGAGAGGCTTGAGGGACAACTGGAATCCTTTTTCCTTTTCTTTATTTCAACTTTTCAAGGACACATTAGGATTCTTTCAGGTTGAAAACCTTTAAAAAATACCAAAGGACAAAATAAATCAATTACAGCAGTTTTGCTTTGCAATTTCATATATTATAGCCTAAATTAATCAATAACCAAGTATTTTACTCAAACTCAAGGTATTTAATAGTTAAATAAGTACTTTAATTGACCTGGTTCCCCACAACCACACATTTGCCATATGTGACCCGCTCTATCGAAATCAGTCGGAAGTTGCAACGGCTCATTTCAAAATAAACGTGGATTTGCGTAAAAAAATAGTTTTTCGGGGTTCGGGTGTTTTGTTTGATTTTAAATAAACAAAGTCTTGGCTTTCAGAATATGGAACTTTTATTTCCAAAATCACACGATAAATACATGTTTGAAGCTTGTAAAGGGAAGATGACAGCTCTCCCTCGCCACTCTGCTCTTCCACAGCGCCGCTTCCCCTCCCTCCGCTGACATTATGAATGTAAGCGGATATGTCGGGACAGAATTTATTTTATCGGACAAATTTGAAACTTACCGGTCATGTTTCAATAATAATAATAAGAATTGTGCAGCAGAGTTTCCGTTAGCAGGTAATCACCGGACTAGGACCGGATATGCTGATGTTTAAAACTCAGTTCACGGGGCTCATTTTTATATTGCTTCAGTTTATAATCGTTACAGATCAAAAAGTTCAGATTCATTTTTCAATAAATGATTCCACAAACAACATAATTATTACATTCAAACAAACTACTTGTAGTAGATGAAGTACATTATTCAAAAGTTTACAATAACTTTGAATAATAACACGGGAGAAACGGATGCTCTCTTTTCCTCTCTCCCTCCCTCTCTCTCCTGACAGCCCGTCAGTTTCTCATGCAGCTCGCTAAACAGTGGGCGGGGCTTCAGGTGATCATGCAGAGCTGCGTGTCTCCATCAGACTCAGCAGCTGATCTGATCTCTCTCTCGGGGTCCGGTTACACTTCACTCGCGTTTATGTCCATATCGATCAGATCCAGCTCTCCTGATCGGCCTTTATAGAGAGCACCGATCAAACTATTAAGAGTGAATATCGGCCGATAATGAGAATATGACTATTACAGCTTTATGAGGACCATGGGCTGCTTGGGTTAGTGTATTAGGTACCACTTTACAATAAGACTACCCTTATAAACGGTTTACGAATATTTTGTAATTCATTTATTAATTAGATTGTGAACACTTTACAAATCATTAATAAGCTTTTACAAGACATGAGATAAACAGGGCAACTGACCGGTTGCTTGCCAAATAGTGAGCCCACATGTATCTGTACTGCTCAGTCTTATATTGGCTAGCTTACTTTGTCTTCTTCATCAGCCAGCATCCTTGGTATCTGTTGCTCACTAAGTTGATTCTCGCTAAGTAGCCAATATAAGGCTTAGTCATCTTGCCAAATAGTGAGCCTGTGTTGACGTATGAAAACTATGTTTATAAATGGTTCTTAATGATTAATAAAGTGTTTACAACCTAATTATAAACCCTTTATCCTTTATAAGGCTAGTCTTATTGTAAAGTATGTTGAGAGCTTCATATGAAGTGAATACTTAAAACGAAAGTTAATTATAAATCATATATGATCAATTATATTCTTGTATGAACCCATAATGAGAATGCTTCATATTTTAGGTTTTTCTATATTTACAGCATAAACAAAACAAAGTGGTTTGTTTAGGTTGAGTGTGTAAGGTCTATGATTTATGGGTGTCACTGATAAGGAAGAGGGCAGTTTCTTCCCCTTTTTTCTCACAGCAGATCACAGGGAGGGGGGCTCCTGCCTTAAACGAGAAACACATTGAGGCCTCAAAAATGATTATGTCATAGCCGAGAATAATATTTTTCAAGTCCTACAGGGGTCATGTCCTTTTTACACAAACATGGGAAGGTGTGTCTTAGGCCCATAGCCAATAGAAGATGTTGGTTGGTAAATAGAGGAGGTGTTTTTTGGGGTTTCGATCCGGTTCTTTGAGCATAAAGAGACTGGTTTTTTGAGAGAGCGAGAGAGAGGATGGGAAACCCCTGGTATAATCTTTCCGGGTAGGCTCTGTCCTTCAGGGCTGGGTAAAATGGCTCTCGGTAAGGTTATCCCGGAAGGAGTTATTAGTACGTACGGGAATCTTAGAACTAATAGCTTTATTTAGATCTATCCTGGAAGGCGTTATTAGTACGTACAGGAATCTTAGAACTAATAGCTTTATTTAGATCTATCCTGGAAGGCGTTATTAGTACGTACAGGAATCTTAGAACTAATAGCTTTATTTAGATCTATCCCGGAAGGCGTTATTAGTACGTACGGGAATCTTAGAACTAATAGCTTTATTTAGATCTATCCTGGAAGGCGTTATTAGTACGTACAGGAATCTTAGAACTAATAGCTTTATTTAGATCTATCCCGGAAGGCGTTATTAGTACGTACGGGAATCTTAGAACTAATAGCTTTATTTAGATCTATCCTGGAAGGCGTTATTAGTACGTACAGGAATCTTAGAACTAATAGCTTTATTTAGATCTATCCCGGAAGGCGTTATTAGTACGTACGGGAATCTTAGAACTAATAGCTTTATTTAGATCTATCCTGGAAGGTGTTATTAGTACGTACGGGAATCTTAGAACTAATAGCTTTATTTAGATCTATCCCGGAAGGCGTTATTAGTACGTACAGGAATCTTAGAACTAATAGCTTTATTTAGATCTATCCCGGAAGGCGTTATTAGTACGTACGGGAATCTTAGAACTAATAGCTTTATTTAGATCTATCCTGGAAGGCGTTATTAGTACGTACAGGAATCTTAGAACTAATAGCTTTATTTAGATCTATCCCGGAAGGCGTTATTAGTACGTACGGGAATCTTAGAACTAATAGCTTTATTTAGATCTATCCTGGAAGGCGTTATTAGTACGTACAGGAATCTTAGAACTAATAGCTTTATTTAGATCTATCCCGGAAGGCGTTATTAGTACGTACGGGAATCTTAGAACTAATAGCTTTATTTAGATCTATCTTCTATGGAAGGCGTTATTAGTACGTACAGGAATCTTAGAACTAATAGCTTTATTTAGATCTATCCCGGAAGGCGTTAATAGGACGTACGGGAATCTTATAACTAATGGCTTTATTTTAGATCTTGGATAGATGAGAAATATGAATTAAGGTTTTAGATAAAAAATATAACCCCAGCATGATATGTTGCATATGATTATAATGTGTTAAAAGGTAAAAACCCTATATTAGTTTGGACCTATTTTTCTTCAAATAAACTGATCTCACCTGTTGGATTGGGACAACTAAACGAAAATCTGTGCTCTCCTCTCCTGCTTCAAAGGTAAGACTGCACCCTGCCACTCACACTTAGGTAGGAGCACACTCCATTTACTGATATCAAAATCCTTCGGGATCCCTTAAACAGATTAAAAAAGAGTTGTCTGAATTGAAACAGCAGTTAATTGAACCTGGTTCTTCGGGGGGTTAGTAGAGGTGAGATCTTGCTGACGTTGGTGGATCTGAGCCAAGCAGCAAACTTACATAGACTCAATAACTTCGGTCAGGTCAATTAGTAGGTCAGAGTAATTTACCGGAATAAATTATCAGGACCTCGCCGACTCTAAACAAGTAGTACCGGGTTTTAAATGGAAAATAAACTCTTCCAAGTATACTATATCCCTTCTTGGTGTGGAGAGCATTGATTTTAGCCTTAAACATTGCACATTCGTCTCTATATAAATACATTACAGTGTACAACAGCATAAACTAATATTTGTAACTCTTGATCGCTTCAGTGATGCCAGATTTTCTAAATTGTAAAAGTACATGTAATAATACCAAGAATCATGTGAATCATATACAAATAACACATATAATAACAAAGTCTTTCAAAAAGTGCAAACATTTCAGAACACTGGTAAAATATACTCAAACACACATTTCATACATTAAACCTGTACAACTGCATCTAGTGTCACTGCCGACCTCATATGTATTTAAATTAAATGAATACATCTTTTGAAATGTATGACAACAAATAGATACTAATCTGAGGTTCCTCCTTACTTTTGTTTTGTAGTTGTAACTCGAATGTCCAGAACATTTTATTCATATATCCTAATGTCACAAATTACACAGTGTGACTGCATGGGTTTTACATACAACACCCTCTGTCCTATAGACCCTAGCAGCTCCCGGGAAAACCCCCACAATTACCAGAAAAAAGGAAGAAACCTTGGGGAGAGCCACAGAGGAGGGGTCCCTGCCCCTGGACAGACAGACATGCAGAATAAACAACATGTTCCAGCTGACCCCAATCTCCCCTAATCTGTAGCCTTGTCAATATGAAGAATACAAATGCCCTCGATTTATTATTTAGGCATTCCCTCTTAAAATGGGTCAAATAATGAGCTAAATAACCGAACATGGGGGCCTTATTTGGGTTAAAGAAGTTGCTGTGTCCGTGATCGACATCAAGGTCAGACACCTGGCACCTGATCAAAACTTTACACAGTGACAACAAGATATTTAACTGTTAACTGTATAAAACCTCTCGCTTAATTCAGGAGTAACGTGTGCAGTCTCAGCCTTAGGATGTGTAAACATTTCTGGGAATAACCATACTTTGAATATTATAGCGTATAAAGTAATAGTCTATGTTGCTATTTCTGTCTGGGCTGGCAGATACGTGTTGTTTTCAGGTGGAAAAATGGCGAGATGCTGTCGACCTTGATAGAGTTAAAACATAATTTCGATTGAGAAAATAAAAGTCCCGCATAAGCATGGCGCATGAATAAATATGATATTCATTATTTGATAAAAAATAATCGAAGCCTGAAATATAAAGTTTGGCGCAGTTATAGGGAAGTGAGCCCTGCAGTGGATTATGCTCTGTCATATCAGGCCCTTGAGAGCCTGCTATTATCCTTATTATTGCCGCGTTATCAAGCTCGCGCTCCTCGCCTCAAACCATATTCAGGGAACGGCTCTTTGACATACTGTATCCCTGTTAACATGTGCTGCTCCGGGCATGTGAGGTCAGCGGAGGCTCCATAGACTCACCACTCCAGAGATGACGTGTTTGGCGGGTTTGGACGACAGATTGGCCACAGGCAAGAGCTGAGTCCTCAGGGTGCTCCTCAGCAGGCGGACGGCGGCGGGTAGAGACATAGCGAGGCTCCGGAGCACAGGCACAACTAGCAGGTATGAGACTCTGCGTTACTTTTGGTTCTATGAGCGCCAGGCGCAGTGTGTGTAGGAGTGTGTGTGTGTGAGGGAGGGAGGGAGGGGGGAGACGGTACGTTGTCCGCCTTCAGACAGCGTCGGAATTTAATTGGCCATCACACCTCGGTATCTGACACCGTGACCGAGGCGCGGGACGTGTCCTCATATGCCCCGGCTACTCTTCCACCAGCAGGGTTGTAACCAGCAGGGTTGTAAACACGGTGCAGCTGCAAGGCAGAGTCGCAGTGTGTGGCGCTACAGACATAATGCGGAAACTTATAGCCTACAGTCTATTTGTGTACATTCAAACTTAGGTTTGAATATAGTCTATTGTTTAAAGATAGTTCCGTGCTGTTAGTGTCACACATACAGCGCTCGTTCAAGGCGAAGAAGTATATAGTAGGCTATGTTATAGGCTACATATTTGATAGGAGTGAGTATATTGTGTGCTTCGTTTGTTTTTCACATTTGTACATTTTAACATGACGAAATATAATTTGTGCTGCACAAATCATACACATGTACATTTAAGAGATTACCAGGACAGACACAAGACTGAAAACACGGAAGTAAAGATGATAGTAACATTTTAAAGCCACACAATTAATAGTGTAGGTCTGTAACAACTTTTTGAATTAAATCCAATGGAAAAATCGTTTTAAGCTATTTATTTAGTAATATGTGTTTATTACGCAGTGCTTGTAGAGATAGTACCACACTAGTGGTTGTAACTTTGGTATAAGGGGAAGTACTGGTTGTGCCAGTCTCACTTGTACCATGGTTGGCAGGACAATTGTAACCTTCCTCTGAGGTAATAATAACCATAATCTACCCTGTACTTTTGGGTCTGACATGTTAATTTAGTAACTTTTTGGGCACACCAGGCAGAATATAACTTCAATGTATAAGTCCCATTATCCAGTCTCTTACTGGAGTTGCAGGTGAGCACACTCTAGAGAGTCTATAGGCGACACTCTTATTAAGCTAGATATTTAATAAATATAATACATCAAGGTTCAGTTTATAATAAATGGTTACAAAGACATTTTTAAAGCCTTTCTTAGTATACAAAAACTGCACCATATTAGACCCTAATATGTATTACTGCATTCAAACTAACTGTGGACTGATTGGACTTGAGGTATCCTTGCTTTAGGAGAATGCATGAAGGGATCATTTGAGTTGGCTCTTACTCTAATGTTTTTTAAGGGTGTTATCATCTGAAGAGACGCAGAAAGAGCTGCGAGACATTTGTAGACTAAAAGTTTCTCCAAAAATTGATAGCATTGATACAGTGCTTTTCTGGTATTAACATCCACTCCACAAATTGCTTTACCAGACAAACCAGCATTCACCCACATACACATTCATGCAGAGAATGCCATACAAGGAGCTCATTGGGAGCAGTACGCATTCCATTTGTGTTCAGAATCTTTCCCAAAGCAAGGCAAGGCAAGTTTATTTATACAGAACATTTAACACAATGCAAACAAACAAAAAATGACATTTAAATGTATTTTAAAACCCAAAAGAAAAGATAATACAAAAACAAGCTAAATAGAAGAATACGAAAAGTATGAATGTTACAGTGCACAAATAGTTTGATTTGATAGCTAGCCCACAATTCCACGAGAGCCTGCCTGCAGGCCATTCACAGAGACAATGAGGACCCTTTGACAGGCAAGGGATCGGACCTGCAACATTTAACTGCTTTAATTCCTGAGCTACAATAGGTGATTTCACAGAAATGTCTATACATTCTTACAAAGACTTCCTGCAGTATTTCTTCTGTTTCATCGTTTGTGAAAGTGGAAGTTAAGCACCTTTTCTGGAAGTTTAAAATAATGTTTTCTTGAACACAGCATAAACTACTACGTTCACGATGTATTTGTCATCAATAATATGCTTTATAAATCGATTAAACTTAGTTCTCAACAGCATTCTGAATGCAGCTTGTTAGCGTGTGAATGGCCTGTTTGAATTGAGTTTTCTTGTGTTTTTACTGCATGTTCTAGGCAGCTCTCTCTTGAAAAATATATTTTAAAGGTCTCCTATTATACTATTTTCAGGCATATATTACATGTCTCAGATATATAAAAAACGTGTCTATGAAGTGTTTTGCTCAAATACCAAACAGATCACCCATTCTAGCCATGCCTCATATTATTTCAGCCCAAGTGATGGGGAGCTTATGCTTGCTCATCTTGAGATTTCTACCAGCAGTTACTCAGCTAAATGCTGCCATGATGCTGTGGTTTACCACAAGGTGAGGAGCTTTTTATATCCTGCTTTTTTACACATGCTCTCTCCAGTACAGTGTTAGCTCTGAGTGTTAGCGATGCTTGCTAATGTAAACACAGACCATATTACGTCCAAAACACGTTGTGCATTGTTTCTGATAGCGACGTTTATGACGAAATATTGGAAATGTGGGCATAAAGCCAGCCCACATTTCTGATGTTACGTCATATCGGCAGCAAATCTGGATCAGCTCCATTGTTCCCCCGTTTTTAGAGATTTGGGTACGGAGGAAAAGAGAGAGAGTTTTCTTTTCTGACACTTTGTGAGTCTCCTGACACACTGGGGACACATATTTATGTATAAAAGACATAAAAAAGTGCAATTTGCATGATAGGAGACCTTTAATATAAATGAGACCATACATGACTGAGTAACACAAACAAACAAAACAAAAAAAGACCGGGCAGGAAGGTAACTTAATGGATCTGAAACAGGCCCTATGGGAAATTAAGTAGTCGAAAGACATCTATGTGATTAATTCTGTGGATGTTTTCCAATACCAATACTACGATACATAATGTGTTTTGATAACTCATTATTACAGGTACTGTTGCTGGTAGTTTGGTAAGATGGAGTCAATTGTTATTAAAGGTTTGTTGCAGAGATGGCCCAGCTAGCGGGGAACGTTCTCACAACTTTGGCTAACGTTACCTATTGGTTCTAATAAGGTTTTAAAGAAAGTTTTAATCTGATGTTCAAAGAACCTTTTTAGGATGTTTATTTTTTCAAATAAAGTTCCCATAAGGTTTAAGGTTAACTAAGACATAACGTTTTAACTGCAACATTCAGAGGATGTTTTCAGGATGTTATTGAGGCCTGAGATGACAGAAAGTTTTTTTATTAAACGTTTCTTTAATGTGATATGTTAACAAAGGTGGAACGTTTTGCCTCCAACATTCTAAGGATGTGTTTTGGACGTTGTTGGGTAACACATTAAAGATGTTCTTTATAAAACGGTCCCTCAATGTTACATGATAACCAAAGAAGAACATTTTGAAAGCAACATTTGGATAATGTTTTCAGGAGGTTATTCTTTTTTATAAAATGTTCCTGTGATGTGAAATATTAACACGGTCATGGTCAACGTCAGATGTATTTGTAGTGCGCTTTAAAAAACAAACTTGTTGCATTTGTTTGAAAAGGATGTTTAAAACAAATCGGATGTCACCACATTTTCCTTTAAAAAATAAATACAAGCACGTAATTCATGATATTGCATGTTTGCGTAGGCATGTCTGAGTTCCCAGCTAGACATCGTTGGTTCTAAAAACATTCTGAGAACGTTACCATTCATTGTTCTAGGAATGGTTTCATCGAGAAGTTTTATTTTGGTTCCTAGAATGTACTTCTGAAAGGTAGGATAACGTTCTCTAAAAACATTCTTAAAATGTTTGTTGATAACATTGTTCGAACATTATACCCCAAGTGTTTTTGTTGTTTATGCACATATCTCTATGGTCATATGGATCGAATAACACTTAGAAAACCAAAGACAGACATATAGTGTTATGATGTGTGAAGCAGGTAGGACCCAAATGCAGATTAACGTGAAAATTCCTTTATTTCAAGGCTATACTAACAAAGACAGAACACAACACTCACCGAGGACAAGCCAAATCACAAGACGAACCAACACTGAACACAGGAAGAGAACAGACTAAATACAGGGAGGGGTAATCACAAGACGAGAAACAGCCAGGCAGGGGAGGAGAAACACAAGGACAACAGGTGAACACAATCAGACAACTAGACACACCAGGGAAACTAACGACAGGAGGAAAAACACAGGGAAAAGGACCAGACAATATACACGGAGGAAAACACGACAGGGAGAACAGCAAAACACCCAAAACAAGACATACAAAACATTACATAACACAATAATCGTAACATATAGAAGAACGGACCGACTATCACTGCCCGTCCCTGAAACCCCTGTTAGTGTTTGTATGTGTTTGTTTCTACTGTGTGTCTCTCTCTCCCCCCCACCTGCCTGCTGGTCTGCTCTACACGGCTGGGAGCTATCTCCAATCAACCCCACCTGCAACCTGCTCATCAGCCACACTATGAAAGCCTGCAGCCTGCACTCATTCCCTGCCGGATTGTTGCCGTGAACGGTTTGTTGCGTGCCGCTCTAGCTTTTTGCCAGCAGATCTATTGACAACTTTGCCTGCTTTTGCCTCACACTAATTTTTGTGTCTCTCCCAGGAGGAATCCAAGACCTGCCACACAATCAAGACCAGCCAGGCCTCTCCACCCTGGAACAACTGTTTCCCACTGCTGCCATAACCAACCTCCACTCCCAGCTCCCCTTTTCTAATAAACAAATGTTATGCTCACCAGCTGATTCCGAGTCATCCTTTTACATGTGTTAATAGTCAAATTCCAATAGTTAAGTAAACTATTATAATCATCCTAATGACCACAGTGGTCAGTCCACTTACCCAGGAATTTTGAGTTGAACAATTACAGGAATATTATGTCTTTATGTTCTAATAATGTAAACATATTTTAGTAAATTGTTACCACAGAACATTTGCATAATGTTTTAAACATAAAGCATGTTATCCTTCTCTAAAATAATAACATTCTGGCAACATAAACACATCTAACTTGCAGATGAAAACATTTTAAGAACAGTAGGGCATAATGTTCTAACAATGTTATCAAAAACATTTAAAGAATGTTTTTAGAGAACGTTATCCTACCTTTCAGAAGAACATTCTGGAAACCAAAATAAAACCTTTTGCTGAAAACGTTTTAAGAATAGTAGGGCATAATGTTCTAACAATGTTATCAAAAACATTTTAGGAAGGTTATCACCAAACATTTTAAGAATGTTTTTAGAGAACGTTATCCTACCTTTCAGAAGAACATTCTGGGAACCAAACAAAAACTTCCCGCTGAAAACGTTTTAAGAATAGGAGGGCATAATGTTATAACAATGTTATCACCAAACATTTTAAGAATGTTTTTAGAGAACGTTCTGGGAACCAAAAGAAAACTTCCCGCTGAAAACATTCCTAGAACAATGAATGTAACATTCTCAGAATGTTTTTAGAACCAAACAATTCTAGCTGGGGGAGTACTCGAGTCGGATTCGCGCACTGATTGACGCAGACTCGACTCAGACTCCTGAATTTTTTGCCAACGATGACTCGGACTCGTGAATTTTTCACCTACGATGACTCAGACTCGACTTGTACATTGACGCTCCGACTTGGACTCGGATTCGAGCAAGTTTTGTCTCGAGTCAGATGTCCTCTGTCCTGGCGTGTGCACCTGCGAGGTGAGTTCACGTACTGGTCGCGCCCCCGCTGTTCCAGTCTAGAGAGTCCAGAGACACACCCTGCATCGTGCTGATTTCACACATTCTGCACAAAAGATTGAAGAGAAGGCTCCATAACACATTACTCTAAGGATGGAGTTCATATTTGGCTGTCTTGAAAACTATCATCAGTTATGTGATCAAATCAATAAATAAAGATTCAACCATAACACGAAAGCACATGGCTACTTAACATGCAGAATGTCGTCATTTTGCATGCTAAGTAGCCATGTGCTTTCTGGGGCTTAATCTTTATTAATATAATTTAAACATTCACTATAATAATTGTAGCGTCCCGGCCAGTAGCGTAGGCAGACATTTACTTGAGGGCAGGCCTGTATAAAATGGGGTGGGCCAGCTTTTTCCAGGGGGAAAAATGACTTTAAGGTAGGCCTGGCCCAGCGCCATATAGATGGCGCTGGCCTGGCCTATACATGAGAGTAACAAATGCGTCACTTCTGGGCAAAAAGTATGGCTCCGCCCACTTTTTGGGGAAAACAACGCTGTCATTGGAATGGCGGTCAATACAAATTCTGAAGTTTTTGCCAATCCGATCAGAAATTTAAGAAAACCGTGGATTTTTGGATATTCAAAGAGCCCGATTACAATGGCCAGTGGAGGGTTGCGGTCCAATAGTCCATTTAGCTTAGGAACCTTCCTAAGTGAAATTACCCGGAAGTCCCTCAGTGGCAGCCATGATAAGTGCTGTTCTAATTCTCTAGATGATAGGAAAGGAGGTTTCAAACTTCCTTTATAACCTCCTTTAGCTTAGGAACCACGGGACCTCCCTTTACGAAAGGAGAGGAGAAAATGCTGCCCCACAAGGCCTTATGGCCGCAGCATTTGCCGTCACACAACAGTCGGCCGTCACACAACAGTCGGCTGTTCACGGAAACAACCGATTATGACCGACAAATAATATCATGAAAGTTACGGTGTTTTTACTGAAATTATCAAATAAAGTCAACATTTCACAGTCTTTACTGAGCTGTGTGGGGTTTGTTCAACTTTTAAAAGATGTTTGAATGGTGATATACACAGTGATAGCCTAGATGTTAAGGACTAACGTTTATAATAAATACAGTATTTAAGATCTTTTCATACAATCATACGTATTGGGATCATTTGTATTAATGTGGACCGGAGGAAGAGGGTGACGAGCATAAGTTTCACTTTCCTTTTTATTTCATTTCCAACTTTGGTCATGAAGAATATGTTTCTCTGTTGTCCACGTTCATAAAGCATAAAACAACAGCATCAGAGCACGGTGCAGAGTCTCTAGATGAGTTTACAGTAGTCCCTCGTTCTTATTATACATCCATGTTGTAGTCCGCTGTATAGAAAACTGTAGTTTCCATAGTTTCCCCACAGCAGCAGCAGACACGGACTATCTGCCGTCATGATTTCCGAACCTTTTCTGTGCTTTTGCCGGTCGTTTTCCCTGTTTTGGGTGTGTTTCGCAGGTTGCAATTGGGTCTTCTTCGCCGACCTCTGGTCTCAGACCCTAATATTAATATTAGTAATAAGCTTTATATTTGTATAGCACCTTTTATACAAGAATTGTAGCCAAACTCGCTTCACAGCAGTTCAATAGACAAATTAGTATAACATCATGACAGGATAAAAGCAATGTAGAGGAGCTACAGCTACATTTCAACAAATATATCCACTAAGATTAATACATGAAGACTTGTGACTCGGATTTGACTTGGACTCTTCTTGGGTGACTCGGACTTGGACTCGGACTCGAGATTGACTTGGATTCGTGAATTGGTGACTTGACTACAATACTGGTTTGTTGTTGTTATTATTATCATTATTATTATTATTATTATTATTATCATTATTATTACTTTCTGTTGTATTAGTCGGTGCATAGATGACGTAGCAACAGACATATTGAACATACCGGCGGTAAATTCACCTAGCCTACAACATAAAGTGCAAACCAACAGTGGCTACAACATTTTTGCAAACCTGCAGCAAGAGTGGGCATTTTAATGGTATCTTGTTTTAACCTGGTGCGACCTGCAGGGGGCAGTAACGGCCGCTAACGAGAGTACGCTGCCAGAAATAAAAGTGTAGAAGAAGAGCGCAGACTCCTGCCTACAGGAAGTGTTGAGTAGGTGCTGGTAGTAGCTTTCTTTCTCTGTGCTTGTTTATTTCATTGAATCTGACAGAACATATCCCTGGTAAGTCTCTGAATTTACATTAAATGTAGTTAGCATGTTAGCGGTTGATTTAGCTTATCCAGATAAACCACCAGAATGAAAATGGCTTGTTAGCATTAGCTAGGCTGCAGTGTTGGTGTTAACTGGGTTCTGTGCTAAGTGGGATGTACTTTTCATTATTTCACTTTAAAACACACCATGTTAGCTATCCATGGTGTTTTAAATATATTTCACTCACCGTAAACTTAGCAGTCTGAACTGTTTACGTGTTGCTAACTTGCTACTGTCCCAGTGTTAGCATCAGTCTGATAGGTGCTAAACTTTGATGCTACCTATTTGAACGGAAGTTAATGCTACACAATTTGACTTGGACAAGTGTTTTGTGTTAGTTGTTCATGTGTACTTCCGTGTCTTATTAACGCAGCAGACCGGACGCAATAACGCTATGTGTATGGCTGTGTATTCTGGTCAGGGTAATATTAGAGGCAATATTCAGATAAGCAGGTCACTTCTGCGATTGTTGAATGGGGTTTGGTCCTTTTTTTCCTTTCATATAATTGTATCTTCAGTGTGTACTCGCGGCAGACAGTGTTTGTACAGTAGACCGCGTACTTTGTGTGTGTCACTACTTTTCTCCACGTAGACACATGCAGCGACCTTTGACCGTTTCCTGTTTACATTTGGGGCAGGTGTTCCGGATTAACTGGTTTCCCGATCAACTGGGGGGATTTTCGATCGCTTCTTCTGTCGTTTACATAAATCTTTTGGTATATGTGGCTCGGTAGGAAGACTTTGATGCACATTCAGTACCAGTGTGTGAGGTTGCGATGGAGATATCCGGACGCTAACAGCGGGGACTACAAAAAGAAAAACGAGTTGACTGGGGATGTCTGTTCAAAACATTGCGAGCTCCAATAAATCATTTAAACCAGCTATTGTTGTCAGACTTATTACTGAATATCATTCTTAATGTGATACCAAGTCCACCTGAGACCTGTGTACACCTCCAGACAGCCTCCCAGTGAAGCACACGTTGTTTACTCACAGTTTGAAAGCAGCGTGGAGAAGTCTTCAGCTGTAGAGAGCTCCGCCCAGCTGTGATACTACTTCTGTGGCTTGTTCTTGTTGTCAGTCTTATATTTGTATCATGTATCGTTATTAATATGATGTCGAGTTGATTTGAGACCCGTTTATACTTTCATACCGTCTGTTAGTGAAACATACAGTCTGTGTGAGTTGTTTACACCCATCCAACGCAGCGTGGAGCTGTGGTAAACAGTGATCCGCTCAGATTAAACTGTGATACGAGTTCTGTGGCTATCGACCAGCGATCATGTTTAATATGAAAGACTACACACATGTATCCCTTATCAAAACGGTATTCTCCACTTTGCCGCACTTATCCAGATCAGATGTGATGACTGATCTGTTTATGTCAAATTGTTAACTTGTGGCAAAGATGTCAGGCTTTTTGTACGGCCCTGACAGAAACTTGCATTGTTCTGACACTAGATGGCAGGCGTCCCTCACGTTTGGCTTGTACTGCTGCTCTCTGTACTGATTTCAATTGGTCTCATTGCAGCTTTTACAATGCATTTTTGCATCTCTTAATAAACGTATTTCAACCCTACAAGTGTGTTACTTAGACTGGTAATTCAGAGGAGTTTTGCAAAAGCTTTGTAGCCTCTGGTACAATACGTTTTTAACTAAATACTCAAGTGATGGGGAAAAAGCACAGGAACAAATGGTTAAGTAAAAAAGAACTACACATTTTTTTGGGGGAAAAAAGACAAAACACAAAGGCAGCCAATGTTTTGCTGAATCTATTGCTAATTGTTCTGGATGTAACTTGTTGCTATAACCCACACACAGTAAGAAAGGAAAAGTTGCATGGCACATGATAGAGGCTCACATTTCTCACAGCAATACAGTCAGAAAGGATTGAGAGATGTTGGTAATAACACCAGACAAACAGACTATTTGTTTACTTTTAAGTGAATGGTCAAATACATTTGACACAACAATTAAGGCTACTTGATGTGTATGATGACTTGTATCCCATAATCTAAAGCAAGTGTTCATAGCCCTCTGACATGTACTGACACGATGGCTGTGTGGAAGGCTAATCTCTGAATGATATCTCTAATGGCTGCTGTTGTCTTGTGTAGGTCCTGCTGGATGCTGCCTTCACCTCCCATTCCAGCTCAGCCTGTTGAGTGAGTGTGTGTGTGTGTGTGTGTGTGTAAATTGAGTCTTGATCCATGTGAGCGTGTTTCTGTAGGATAGTGTATGTGAGTGTGTGTGCCCACCATGTCCCCGTCTCCCTCGCTGTGTCTCCACCTTCCCCTCCTGCTGCTGCTTCTCCTCACCTCGTGTGCCTCTGCCCCGGAGACCCAGCCCAGCGCCACACCAGCTAACTGCACCACTGGATGTGAGTATTTGTTTTAATTCATTTAAGAATGGCCAATGCACATGAATGAATGAGCACTTGAGTCCATCGTGTAGATATGCCAGATTTAGCCATAACGGATTTTGTATCTGCAGTAGCTGGCAGGTTGATGGCATTAAAGAAAACATAAGCACATAAAAAACACTAAAGCACAATTCAGGCAAATATAAAAGACATATGCAACATTTAAATCAGATTGAAAGAGTTGAGCAGGAGTCAGGTTCCATACATAAAGGAGCTGTGACCACGTGATACAGCAGGAAATGCCTTTGCAAATGTGTATATGTCATTTGGTATATATGTCCGCTATGCAGCTGTTCATTCATCCAAAATCAAAGCTGGTAAATGTTTTAATGTTTTCAGTATATAAACTGCATTTAAATGTGACCAAAGCAATACAAGTTCCACCATCTACACAGTGTAGATAAGTGAGGGATAATGTGCAGCAAGCCAGTCATTAATAAGAAAAGAACGAGCAAGGCTCCAACAAGAAGCTGAGAGATCTTGTTTTATAACTAATTATTACACTGCTAAGTTTAATACTGTATGCTGTTGGTCAATTTGAACTATTCTGAGGACTGCCCTTCTTTGCTAGCATACTAGTGTCTAGACAAGAACAAGAAAACAGTGCAAGAGAAAGTAATAAAAAAAACAGAGAGAGCTGGACAAAATATAGAAATCATCAGAAGAAAGCAGACGGGAAGCAAACACTGACAGGAACACGGTATGAGCTCTGGCAGTGTTTAAAGACTGGTTAGTGACAAAGGAAATGTGAACAGGCTTGGACGGTTAAAGTGCTGCCTACACCTTAAGTTATGTTTCCACAGCCATTGGATCGCAGTGGATCCAACTATCTCTTTCAAGCGGAAGCAACACTCATTTTAAAACAAATATTATGAGTCAAGTCTTTTTTAGTACGTTGCCGCTCGCCTTCTGGATTCTACTCCTCCTGCCGTTGTTCGTATTCTCATGTATGCCCGGCCTGCTGCACACTTGATGTTTGTTTCCTTTTTATTGAGCTTAATCACTCATGGACCTTTTTGTTCCCCAGGTGTTAATGGTGGTGGCAGTAAAAATGAAACCGATGTACAGGTGAATAAGCAGTCAGATGACAGACTGGAGGAGTTGTCCCTCGACCAATCTCTATCCATCAACCACACCTTAAACATCTCTGTAGTATCTCCAACTCCACTCAACCAATCTGCAGAAGGAAAGCAACCACAGCCAGCATTACCCACACAGGCTGCTCACACTGCGCCCATCACCAGCACTGCTGATACTACACCCGCAATTGCAAGGAATGTCAACAAAACCACTTTACCAGTGACTTCACATCACACCTCAACTACACCCACAGCACCTCCAAAAACAACTACACAAACAACACCCTTCATGACAACATCAACGACTACACCAACAACAACAACAACTCCACCACCAACAACAACAACACCACCACCCTTCTCCACAGCAGCAGCGTCAAACCCTGCAACAACAATAAAAACTACAACCACACTACCAAAAGCTAACACGACCCTTACGGTGACTACAACCAAAGGTACGCAACAGACGAAAGCCCCAAGCTCTGCAGCGCCACCACCAGTTCAGACGTCTTTACCTAAAGAGACCCCCACCGTAACCATCAGCAGCACCACTACTGAAAATAACAAAGGGCCTGTTGCCTTTGGAACGGTGGTGGAGGTTGCTGTGTCGCCGTTGACCCTGCAGCTGGTGGACACGGCGTCTTTACTCTCCGTCTTGCTCTTTGGCCTGCTCTTCTTCTTGGTCTCGGTGGCCGTGTTCGTCACTCAGGCCTACGAGAGCTACCGGAGGAAGGACTACACCCAGGTGGACTACCTGATCAACGGCATGTACACAGACTCTGGGGTGTGAGGGGGAGGCACAGCGCGTCGTATTGCCTGGAGACTGTAACATGGAGGATGGACAGCATGGTGCCGCTGTTGATTCCCAAAGTGAGTCAGTGTTCCTGTTAGACAGTTCACAGGAGAAGAGGGAAAGGACTACACCAACAGCCCTGATCTGCTCCACTTAACTCTTCGTTCTTCCCTGCTTCCCTTTCTTTAATGGCTTCAACGCTAGGGCTTTGGTCCCAGTGTGCCCAATGTGGAGCACGTTGTTTAGGTTACCTGTACGTAACCCTGGTTCTATGCGTAGGTGCGAAGCCCTCTATTGGTTCACGGCAAATCTCCTCCACTGCTGGTCAGTCAGTCCAGCTGTGGTTGGTCAGCGTGGCTCGACCAATCAGGATGCTTCCAAGGTAAAAAAAAAAAAAAAACATTTTTTCCTTTACTGAAATATATGTGTAGGCCTTATTGGCAAATTGTTTCAGGTTTTGTATCTTTTCCAGATGAATGTATTTCAACTCTTAATTTATAGCATTATGAATTTCTTTCCACATTCAAATCGATGTTTCTATTTGGAATATAAGGTCACAACGATATGAAGGACCGAAGCAGATTTGTGAATATAATATACGAAATGGGACTTTATTTCACTTAAAAGGGACTCAAAATGTTAAGTAAAAACTCTTTAAAAATGCTTTGTCAACCGTAAACAATAACTTACAAGACGTCTTAAGAATAATACACCAAGAGGGCTAAGCAATAATTCAGTATAATAATCAATATCCTTCGTATCAAATCTGATCATATGTCTGGGCAAATTGTGAATATTTTAGAAAACTTAACTGAAGAGTTTGACTAACATTGGTCGCTTACATTAGAATAATTGTTTCTGATGTAATACATTCAGCCTGTCTGTCTGAATGCTGTTACTTGTAGTTATTTTTTTATATGTAACTGATAGAAAAGATGTCCAAAAGTTGAACTACATGTGTGTCAGTTGAATTATCTTTTGAATGTAACCCTAATTAACATAGAGTGCAATGGAAAAGATCTGAGTGACCGGGAAACCGTTGGTGCACATGAAATCTGTCTGACAGTGATGGTGTGTGTAGCATTTCTCTATTGCGGCTTTCAGTTTGTTAAACCTACTTTTGACCTTGGTACTTAGACTGAGTAGGGCTGCACGCTTTGGAAAACAAAAATAAATTGCGATTATTTTGATTTGCGATTTTATAGGGAAAGAACATTTACGAAACATTTTTTATTTTATCATTGAATGACATTAAAATGATCAACAGGTCATTTTTTTTCAACAATGATTATGAATGAATTGTGTGGAATAACGACCTCTGCAGCACCACAATACTTCATTCAGATATGTTTACATATTTTTTCTTTACAAAATATTGCTTCTACTGCGATTTAGATATTGCACTGGTCCATATTGCGATTTCTAAAAAGGTATTTCTAAAATGTTCAGCCCTCATCAGGACATAGCACTCAGTTCTTTTTCAATTCTACCTAAAAATATAAGAAATAGAGCAGACTTTGATTCCGATTAAATGTTGGATGAATTGTGTAGCCCTAGTTCTGAGAAATAATGATACGTCAACATCTTAAACTGTTCAACATCTGTTTAGACGAATGACAGATGTTGTGCCTAGCTTAGCTCAACTCCTGCTAGCCTTTCACATTCTTTGTTACTGCAGCCAGCCATTACTGTCACCATTTTATAATGTGGACATCGCACTACTGCAAACGACGAGGGTTACTATGCCAACATGTTTTACTTTTTTTTTATATCAAATATTTCACAAATGATTGCATTTGATTTCAGAGTCGTATGATTTCACCGTCGTTCCATTAGCTTTCATTGATGACATTTCAGCTGCTTAGTTTCTTGTTTTCGAACGTGTCCTGCAATGAATCATGGGAACGGCCCCATACTAGCTTATTTCAATACATTTCATATTTTGCTCACAATTCATGTATTTTCAAAGGCTCAGCTATTTTTTATCTTTATTTTGAGTTGTCTGTATTAATCCATCATCCGTCTTTATTAATGACCAATGTATGGGTATTATTTTGACCATTGTTCCTAAACCGAGTATTCATCTGGCTACAGATATAGCTCTGTATATTTTCCTAACGACTGGGTTTAAGTTGCCATTATCTTTCCCATAATGAGTGAGAAACTGAATTATGGAAGTTATAAATGTAAAAGCAGGCGTGTTAAAGTTTGCATTCCAGTTGAAAAGTGATGAACACACACTCAGCAGTAGCTGTTAGAGTTATGAACAATATGTAATATTAGGAATGATGGACAGATGTTCTAAGTTGCTCTCAATAGATCTCCAGAGAACAAACGGAAATGGATTTCTTGTTGCCTTTTCTCTTCCCTCGACCACTTTGTATTAGCGTTCTCCTCCTGAGGGTTCATGGTTGATGGACTGTTGCCAAATATTCACTGAAGCACATTATTGTAAGATAAAGCCAAGGAAACATAAAGCCATTACTAATGATATACGATCATCATGTGAAACAGAGTATTTGTGCAGTAATTACAGCAAAATGCATTTCCTTAATCTCTTTCTTTTATTATTATTATTTTCCACATCTTTAAAGTTTACGTCACCCCCTAATTTATGCCTAAAATATGTTTATCTCGGGAACAAGATTCTTATTCCAATTTTTCGGGAAATTAAATATGTTTTTATTATCCTGTTGCAGCCATAAAACTAGATCTCTGATTGATTTGACCAGTTATTATGAACAAATATAATCCTGAGGTTATTCAAATCTGATCAGAATAAGAGTTAATGAAATGAGCCGCTCTCATGCGTGGGTGCTGTGATTTTCTTTCATGATCTCTCACTAATGTTATTAAGATTAGCATGGGAAATGTTCTCTTGTCATTATTGATCAAATCTAAAACCAACCCACCTTCCACTCATTGGATAAAAACAGACATAACTGCTTGGTATTTAGAGATATTTAGCATAGTTCACTTAATTCTTTGTTCTTTGGGTTATGATTTCACATTCTGTAAGTGAAGTGAAGTCCAAATGTCAGACGATTAGAATGCGAACTGATGATGTACTGTGTCCATGACGTGAGGGAAGCGTTTTCATCATTTGAGGATTTTCTAACTTTGATTTACACTTCTGTTGCCAATAATTGTAACGTAGCTGTTGATGAGTTCAGGGTGGATCTGTGTTTGCAGGATGTCGAGAAATGACGTGTGTGCCAACTCAACATTGTACGAATGCACTTTAAAAATATATTTTTACTTGCAGAGTAAATAAATATTGAAAAAGAAATGTAACTTGTTTGTTTTTGAGTCGTCAATGGAGTCTAATCTTTACTTTTGATCGTGGCTGCGAGGTGTGGTGCGTTATGCTGTAATACCACCAGTCTGCAGGCAGAGTGCGGTCTCTGATCGGGCCCCTGTACGGAGGCCCCCCCCCATCTGCCCATCACACTCTCCACCTTGGCTTCTGCGCAACGTATTTGTAAAAAGTGAAATATTTTTATTGGGCCAGTTTTCCGAGCCATTCTTGTTAATGAAATAGAAAAATGCACTCTAATAAAAATTCCCATCGCGTGTTAAACACTGGTTTCTGTTAATGGTTGGCAGGAGAGATGTTGTTTCCAAACGTATCTCAGTGATTGTTCCAATACCTGTTAAACATTAGACATGCTGCTAATTCTTAAAGGGACATACCTGAATTTCTATCTTCCTATCTTTGAAGGCTGTGACCCCTCACTACACAACAAATCAACAATTGTTCACAGCATGACGGGATGTTTTATGTCGTGTTTTAAATTGGTTGTCCTATTTTCTTTTTTGTCCACATGTGCTATCTATGTTAAAAAAACTAACCTTTTATTTGTATATACAGTATAAATTAAACAAGACTACGGTGGCCCTGAAGTGCAAGACACCACAGCATTTCACAAAACGCCACAGCATTTCACAAAACGCCACAGCATTTCACAAAACACAACAGCATTTCACAAAACACAACAGCATTTCACAAAATGCCACAGCATTTCAGAAAACACCACAGCATTTCACAAAATGCCACAGCATTTCAGAAAACACCACAGCATTTCAGAAAACACCACAGCATTTCAGAAAACGCCACAGCATTTCACAAAATGCCACAGCATTTCAGAAAACACCACAGCATTTCAGAAAACACCACAGCATTTCAGAAAACACAACAGCATTTCACAAAACACCACAGCATTTCACATTGGACGGAAAGGGTATTCCTTTAGGGAGAACACTTCTTGTTTGTGATTGGACAGAGTCAGCCATAGGAGCACTGCTGTGATTGGTTGTTTTTGCTGCCAGTCAAGAAATGACGCTTCGTGATTGGCCCAACACATCAGCCGTTAGCTGTTAGCACTCACTCAGAGCTCACAGCTCCTCATATCTGTTCAGAAACTGGACAAAAGTTCAACATATACAAAACACAGACTGTCTATGTCATGGTGAATACAGTCGCTGCTTTATTTATGTCTGTATGACGTTGTTGTGAGTGTGGACGGAGCAGCTACAGGTTAGTTTAGCCTGATCGATCCGATTCCGATAGGATTTACATGGGAGATACCAACTACAACAAAATGAACATATTTGACCATGATTTCATTGTATTAAACGTTTCAAAGTGATGCCGAAGTAACTACATACTGATAACGGTTAGTAAAAACCATGAATTAACGCTTTGACAAGTCTGCAGATAAGACGGCAGGCGAAAAGCTTTTAAAATGCGTGGTTTCTGAATGGAATCGGATCCATCAGGCTAAACTAACCTGTAGCTGCTCCGTCCACACTCACAACAACGTCATACAGACATAAATAAAGCAGCGACTGTATTCGCCATGACACAGACAGTCTGTGGTTTGTACATGTTTCACTTTTGTCCAGTTTCTGAACAGATATGAGGAGCTGTGAGCTCTGAGTGTGTGCTAACGGCTGATGTGTTGGGACATATTTCGCTGTCGGGTGTTGACCAATCACGAAGCGTCATTTCTTGACTGGCAGCAAAAACAACCAATCACAGCAGTGCTTCTCTGGCTGGCTCTGTCCAATCACAAACAAGAAGTGTTCTCCCTAAAGGAATACCCTTTCCGTCCAATGTGAAATGCTGTGGTGTTTTGTGAAATGCTGTTGTGTTTTGTGAAATGCTGTGGTGTTTTGTGAAATGCTGTTGTGTTTTGTGAAATGCTGTGGTGTTTTGTGAAATGCTGTTGTGTTTTCTGAAATGCTGTTGTGTTTTCTGAAATGCTGTGGTGTTTTGTGAAATGCTGTTGTGTTTTGTGAAATGCTGTGGTGTTTTCTGAAATGCTGTAGTGTCTTGCACTTTAGGGCCACCGTACAAGACAAAGAAAAATGCCTAATTGTATATTTTAAATCACAAAGCAGTTTTTTTATGTTAAGGACTTTTTTTTAAATGATCTTAAAAAATACAACAACTTTAAGATAATGAATAAACGAATACATTGAAAGTAAAATTACTTATAAAGATAATAACACAAATTAAAACTAACATGTTTTTTTCTTAGCAAAAGTTGTCGATGGTACCTTGTAGTCTATTTTCCTGGTACTACCTCAGTCAAGATTCAGAGCCACACAAAATAAAAACTGGGTATAAATCATCACCAGGGCGACATCCTGCACAAACCAGGCCGGCCCAGCTAGATTCAACAGCTACTGCCATCTCGCTCAGTGGAGGAAGTGCACCATTCCTTCAGCTTTGCAAATGTTTATAAGGGGAATTTACTGAACTGATGAAAAATGAACTGGACATTTTGTTAGACCTCAAGAATGCACACAATGTTTTTGACTGAAAAATTCTGAATGTAATCACAACTCGGGTCTGTTTACAGGAGAACTCTACATGGCCCCTGACCAAAAGAATAATGTAACTTCGACAAAATCACATTTTTGAGAGCAAACACGTGTCGTTTAAAAATAAAAAAACCTTAAGGCATCCTCCTGTGGTTAAATGATTCACTGCTGCAGTGACGTACATGTGTAGTGACACACGTATTCCTGACCACATCATCTTAATCTGCAGAGTACAGCTGTCAAACACACATCAGGTCAAGTCCTTCCCGTTGCCCTCGAGGGCAATCACTTTGATGACATCACCACCTGCTCCAAACATCCCGATCTTGTGCAACTCTCATGCACTCTACCACCGTTATCCCCCCCACCTCCTCATGTCTGTCAGCCATCCTCCCCCTGGCCTTCCTGCACAACTTCTTCCTCAACTGCGGTGAGCATGATGTTATTTGCTGGCGACCCGACTGTTCTTGTGTCCGAAGAACCACTGTTACTTTTGCCGTCCAGACCTTTAACCCTGCCACTGACCGGATCGCCTGTTTCACAGAGTTGTTAGTACTGTGCATTTCCCATGTCACCCCAGGGATCCTCCTGCATTTCAAAGGCAACTACTCTCTTTTTGATATGTGTTGTTTGTCCAGGTTTTGCATTCGTTGTGTGCAATGGATGTGATCAATGAGTGCATCAGGTTTTATTTGTATGAAAGGGGAATTATTCTTGGTACTCCATATCTTATCTAGTATCGCAAGCTGAGCTGTTGCAACGGCCAATCTGCTCCTCAGTTCCAAGTCCAAGTGCACTGCTTGTTCAACAAAGACCTGAGGTAAACAAATGGTCTACTGTTTCCAGCACTTTCCCATCAGTCTACACTCCATGCTGTTCCTCATCATTCACCTGAGATGTTAGCATCAATTTACTTGTGTCCATGCCATATCCTAATGAAGCTCAGTGCAAGTTCAACCAGGAAGACCTTCTTTACTCATTCATTTACTATTTCTATGTTACTACTCTCTCCTCTCAATAAGTGATCGGGGGCGTCACTCCCCAGCTAACCAATCACTTCGCTCTATTCTCACAAGCCTACCATTGCGCTCTGCTAAACCTTTTGGTAACACTTTATATTAAGCTACTCAAATTAACCATCAACTAGTTGTTAATTACCATGCATATTAGCAGTATATTGGCTCTTTATTAGTCATTATAAAACACATATTAATGCCTTATTCTGCATGACCATATTCTACAAGTAATAAGCCATTAGTTGAGAGTTTTTCCTCAATAACCCTCTAATTAGTGCTTATTTATAGCAAGTAAGGAAGTTGTTGTACATGAGTTTTGGTCTTAATATGCGCTGCTCAATATGGGTCTAATAAGGCAGTAGTACCACAAGAATAGTAATTCTCCCATAATAACACTTTACAGTGTAAGCGTAAGGCTTAAACTACAAGGTACTTATATGTTCTAGTTTGGATCCCTAAAGCTTTTTGTCTACCATCCCATCATTCAAGGCTGGTTTTCACTATAAGTAATGTTTGTTTTTTGGACGGAAACTATGTTCAATCTGAATTTTCTTTCAAATAAAAACATTATATTGATTCTGACTTTTCTACATCCAACTCACAGGTGTATCATTGTTTTGAGAAAAAAGATGATTAATTTAACCCTTTTAGAAGTGAAGTTATAGTAATTTGTTCTGGGAATGTCATTTCTCGAGCCTGAGACCTGAAAAACAGGCTCAGGGCTTAACAGGTTAAGGTAAGATGGCGCCTGCCCATTGTAGGCGAGAAGAATAATTTTCCCTTGATTCTTTTACCCCTCATCCGTTATTGGGGAAATGTAGCCCACTAACTAAATGTTCTTCTAACCTGTAGTTCAATTGTAACTGTAGTGGATTATTTGGAATGTTAAAGAGGCCCAGTTATGCTTTTTGGAGTTTCCCCTTTCTTGTAATGTGGTATATAATGTAGGTTTGTGTTCCCTCCAGAGGTCGTCTATATCTGCCCTCAGCATTAATGTCAAAGACAATTCAATGCTTTCTCTCTAACTGGATTCATGCTTAATTAAGATGCTAACTGGACATTAGCCTGAGACAAAATGTCATAGGCAAAACGGTGCTGTAGCACAGTTGTGCATATTATAAATACAGCCTTTGAACCCATTGAATTAAATGATGACATACAGAACTGAGGTTACATCCAGGTAACTTCTTCACTGCCCTGTCTTCAGGTGGTTTGTTAAAAAGGAGCCGATAACAGAGTCTTTCTTTATCGTTTCCATCTGCGTCAGACAACACAGGCAGCAGGTTCTCCCGCCGTAGATGTGCTGCGAGACATAACTATAACTCAAGCTTTACTCTCAGCTGACAGGTCAACTGCTTCACCTGAAACTGAGTTCAGTGTTCTGATGATCATGTTTTGGTTGCAGGGTTGTTCATAAACTAAGAAAGCTCGAGCTACTTCTTGGGGCTTTTGACCTGCATATGGTTGTTTTACACATACTTTGTTTCCGATCTGAACATTACAGTCAGGTAAAGTGAAATGACTGAGTTGTATTCCTTTAAATCACTCGTGTTGATAAAGCAAGTAGGAGTGATTTGACTTATTTGGTAATGTACAATAAACAAAATCCTGCATTAATTCAACTTCATTGTGTTAAGTAAACTAACAAAAAGAAAGTGTATGATGTAAATGTAAATTTCATTAAGATGCTTTACTTAAACGCAATAAATATGTATTTGTTTTCTAGACTTTTCCTATTTATTCAATAGTTTGTGTGCAATGGGTTGACATAAATGAAGTGAATGTCCCAGACCTCACCAGTGCACAACCCCCTGCTGACTGCTGTTGGCGGTAACATTCTGATTTGCAGAATTGTTACATATGCATGTATTAGTATTTAGGTCTGAGGTTCCCAACATGGGGGTTAGGCCTCCCCAGGGGTCACAATGTGTGAGTAAGGGGTGGAGATGGAAAGAGTAATAGAATGTTGTACTGTTAAAAACCTACTTACTGTTTTAAAACGTACATAGGTACAAATACAAAGTCTAGAATGCACTGGTACATGTATACTTTCTGTGAGCTCTTCACATCTAGCTCAGTACTACAAACTGATGTATTGTCTTTGTTCTATTGCAACATACTATTTCAAGTATAGTACAGTTATTCAGTGATATATATTAGAGTCCAGATTGAAATGAATGATGAATGTCTGAGTCTGCACAAATTGTCTCTGTGTGGCATTCACCCTGAGGCTATCAGCGGACAGGCTGACATCTAGAAACAAAAAGCTTCAAACGCAATATTTGCGTTGTAAAGCAGACGTGGTGAAACACTCGTCTTATAAACAAGACCATAGTACCGTAACACAATTCATTATGTAATGTTATATGAGTATAAAATACTGTATATTGTAAACATTGAGCACTTTTTTTTTTTCCTAATCTTCATTGGAGATTTAGTCTCCTTCCAGACTTGGTATTTAAGTGTATTATAACATAATCAATGCCGAGATACAATTGCACTTACATTAAAACCTAAAGTACAAGAATTAGGGTAACATTTTTAATTATTTAGCATTTCTTTAAATTCCAAAAATTACATTTACACTGCTACAGAAAAAGATTAGGGCCACAGGTGATTCTATTTTTGGATCTGACCAAAAGAGATTTCGTTGGGAGTTCTGAGAGAATCTGACTTTTTCTGACAAGCAAAACATTTTGAAAAATACTAATATATTAATTGATTATCCCAGATATTCCACAATGCTAATATTCACTTTAAAAGCAATAGCGTATTTCTCATGGCTTTTGGCAGCTCACAATGAACGTGCTGATGTGTGTCTGAGAAAACACCACCTCCCATTGGTTCTGAAATCCAAATGTCTTATCTCTAATGGTTTGGAACCAGGCTGCCTGTCTGTATTCCTGAAAATGAGCCATTTGGTCAATAGTGCTGAAATGTACTGCACATCTATTAGTCAAACAGACGCCCAGCATACCATCAAACACACACCAGCACACACACACACCTTCACACACACACCAGCACACACACACCCTCACACAGCGGGAGGGCTTCAGGTTCAGGGAAAACAAAAGTTTTAAGAGGGAAACGTGGGAGCCATTAGGAGGGAAACTGTGAGAACACTTCTCTCTTCAAAGGCTTCTTTCAGGGTGCCTCGTCTCCAGGCCAGGTTGAGAAACAGATGACAATCAGTAATCTGATTACTTCACGTCACTGTGAGGCCACCACAGGGCAGGTTTTTCTCAGTGTTCGTGTGTTGGTCACAGCAGGAGTGTGTCTCCAATCAATATTTTGGCACCTCAGTCGGCTTCAAAGACCCATAACTCATTGTTGTTAATGTGTGGGACAAGCAGTGGGCAGAGGTGCAGATCAGATTACTACAGTTTCAAAATACTGTGTAACAAGTCAAAGTCCTGCATATAAACTATTGAAGTGAAATAACTAAATATACAGAATAGCCCTTGATGTACTGTAAATCCCTGTGTTCTGGCTGCTATGTCAAAACTGTACTGGTCTGGTACTGGATGTGTATTGTGTATTTTTTATTTTGTAAATTGTAAACTAAATTGTGTAATACTGTAATACTTTTTGATTTTTTTGCATGCATGCTTCTTAATTATATGAAGCTATCTTTGGCCCTTTACTTGCTGTAACAGCGTATTTCCCCTCTGTGGGACGAATACATGTATGCTGATTCTGATTCATGCTCCATCACATTCAAAACAATTTAAAAACCGCTTGTACAAACATGAATAATCCAGCAAGTTTATACAAAATAAAAAAAATAGGCATTGCTTCCATAGCATCTGTGTGACGCTGCTACAGCTAAGTTGTGTGATGGCTGCTGGAACAAAGCTGTTTAAAGAAAGCTTAGTTCCCAAAAGAAAGAGCTTAGATTCTGTGTGGAAGACGTGGGAGTGATCAGTCAATATAGAGCGGGATAACCTCAAAGCTCATTAGGCTATTCATATATTCAATACTGTCAAATTCTGCTGGTCCCTGTCATTTCTTCTTTATTAAATTATTGTGAGCATCTCCAGTTTCTGGTGCATTAGTATCAAAGGGAAGTTCAAAGGTTTGGATCTTTCCCTCAACATCACTAACAACACGTGCAGAGTAGCACACACAATAAAGTCAATTCATTTATTGTACACACAAAACTGTCAAATTGGGACATTGAGGAAACAAGGAACAGTGTGAACCTTAAAGCACACGGCCTGCCTGCCTCTGCACTGAGAACAGATCTGATCTGAGACCAGCTGACAGATGACACACTGACCAGTGCTGAAAGAAACTCTTCTATAACTAAAAAACCACACGCTTCATCCAAGTTCTCATTAGGAGGTTTGCCCCACAGTCGACTAGCCCAGATGGTTCAGTCTGATTGATCATTTCTAAATTTAGATAAGAGAACAACATCTAACCCTGCCAGCGCCCTGTGAGGGAGGCCTGGTACCAGAAATGCTTTTTGTTCCCTCTTTCCTCGTTCCTATCAGCCCAAATCCTACCAAGATGGTGACACAAAAACAAAAGAGGACAACTTAACTTTCGCAGGAGTGAAGAGTTTCAAGAATCAAGAATCAATATCTATCTATCTATCTATCTATCTATCTATCTATCTATCTATCTATCTATCTATCTATCTATCTATCTATTAGGGGTGTAACGGTTCACAAACATTTCGGTTCGGTACGTACCTCGGTTTTTTTGGTCACGGTTCGGTTCGGTACAGCAGAATTTTTTTTCACAAAACAAAACATATATATATATTTTTTTATTATTATTATTAAACTGTGAATAATGTATTCACTCAAATAAATACAAAATATAATAAAATAAACATTAAGGTGCAGCATTTCGATGAACTGAAATAATCTGTATTTGAACTGTACTGTACTAGTACTCACAAAACATAAACTATTAGTTTTGGGTTTTTAATTATTATTAAACTGTGAATATTCACTCAAATAAATACAAAATATAATAAAATGAACATTAAGGTGCAGCATTTCGATGAACTGAAATAATCTGTATTTGAACTGTACTGTGCTAGTACCTAAGCAGCCAGTTTGACATTAGGACTTGCTTGTCATTGTATTTTCATGTTTTTTTAAAGAACAATTAACTTGTCCACATTGCTTGCCGAAAGGGCAGATCTGCTGGCACTAACAATGTCTCCTGATGTGGAGAAAACCCTCTCGCTAGGGACAGAGGTAGCAGATACAGCCAGGTAGCGCTTTGCTAACATGGCAACATAAGGATATTTGGTGTTTGTAATAGCTTTGGCTCGGTCTGAACTCTCTGCGAGTGGTGGAGGCTTACATGCTAGTGGGAGTTGGGTTTGCACTTCAGTCTTTTTTCTTTTGGTACCGGTGATATTCACGTTCGGGTGATGCCTTTTCAAGAGTGCGCAAGTTTGATGTATTGCCAGCCGCGTAACCAATTTTAGTTGAACAATGCCGACAAACAGCTTTGGTTCGGTCCACCTGTCTTTGTCCGTCATCCTTGTACGTAACTGCGAAACTAAAATGTTCTCAAACCGGAGACTTCAATGATGCTGGAGGATTTTCGAGCTCAACTTTATCTGCGTTCGCCATTAATTTTTGACAGTTCCTCAAATTACTGACTACATTTGAACGCATCCCTCTGACCAGCTCTCATAGTATGCCTCTCATCCAATTAAATGACTTGCTCGCTCTATGACGCGTTGAACCCAATGTGAGCAAATTACTCTGAATGCTGCGACGCAGCACCTGAGATTACTTCCAAAAAGTTATTCACGTTCTCAATTTTTTACGTTTAACGTTATATTCGTTCGGTACACTTCGGTACACACCTGTACCGAACCGAAGGGCCCGTACCGAATAATTTCGGTACGGGTACGTGTACCGTTACACCCCTACTATCTATCTATCTATCTAGGAATCTATCTATCTAGGAATCTAGGAATCTAGGAATCTAGGATCCTCCATTTAGGAAGGTTTAAGACCAGACGAGCCGCTGCATTCTGGATGAGCTGCAGAGGTCGGATGGCACATGCAGGTAAACCAGCCAGGAGGGAGTTGCAGTAGTCTAGGCGTGAGATGACGAGAGCCTGGACCAGAACCTGCGTCGCTTTCTGGGTCAGCTGGGGACGTATCTTCCTGATGTTGTAAAGCGTGTATCTGCAGCAGCGGGTTGTAGCAGCGATGTTTGCAGTGAAGGACAGGTTGTTATCTAGGGTCACACCCAGATTCCTTACAGTCTGAGTCAGGGAAACAACAGAGGTGCCGATGTTGATTGTCAGGTCAAGAGTGGAACAATATTTTCCCGGAAGGAAAAGCAGTTCAGTCTTGTCAAGGTTGAGCTTGAGGTGGTGAGCAGACATCCACTGAGAGATGTCAGCTAGACAAGCAGAGATGCGTGCGACGACCTGGGTCTCTGAGCGGGGAAAGGACAGAATGAATTGGGTGTCGTCAGCGTAGCAGTGGTATGAAAAACCATGCGGGCTAATGACTGTCCATCTTATCCATCCATCCATCCATCCATCCATCCATCCATCCATCCATCGTGTTCATAAAGCTTTATTTTTCTCATACTGCCTGTTGCCAGCCATGGATGTCTAAAGAGAACTGGATACAGCGGTGGAGGCGGGACCCCCGCTTTTTCCTATAAAAGTTGCTCAGTGGCTCATGAAGCCAAAATGGCCTGACTTGAGTACAAAAGTATGTATCTACCCGTGTCTGCTCTGATTGGTTAGCTGGCCAGCTCTGTTGTGATTGGTCAGTGCCTAGAGATGTCCCTCTTACTAATTTATCAGGTATGATAAGTTGAAGCGCTAGCCAATAGAAGCGTGAGTGTTACATGGTGATGTCACTGAAATTGAAGTAAATAAAGGACTCCTATCGACAGTGGTGTTACATTCTGAGTATTGAAGTAGCTGCAAGTAATAGTATACATTATATATATTGCAGTAGTGTAATTGCAAGTGGACACATCACGCCACAAGAAGAAGCAAATGACAAGAGTGCTTGACTGTAATGGATCATATAGTGCAACAGGCAGCAAATGTTTTCATTTTTACTCTACATTTATTTGACAACATCAGTTACTTATAGGTTTATATCATTATTAGACAATATAACTCAAATTATAATATAAGGTGTACTAATGTGGATTAAGATACCTGGAAGTATAAAGTCATGAAAGTTAGTAAGTAATATAATAAGTATATTGAGTAAAAGAGCTCAGTGCTTCATCCACTCTGCCAACATGTCATAATAATTAACCGTTACTTAACCCTATAATGTAGTCTACGGTATCTACGGTGTGTAACTTGCTTTGGATACAAGCTTCAGAAAACATTGTGCAGCTTGTTGAATTTCTATATATAAACAAAAACATGAATACACATACAAAAACATACTAGAACACATCTGCCTACATATACTGCAGTCTTAAGGCGCTTTTCCACTGCAGCACGTTTTTTTTTGCTTTTCCACTAGGGGTAGTTCCGGCCCAGGGCTACTTTTTCACCTTTTTTCTGGCCCTCCAAAAACAAGGTTCTTACTGGGCCAACAACCGGGCTGAATATGCTAAACTAGTGACATAAACACTCTCGACAGAGAGAATCGCTGGCAAGGGGGCTACAACTACAACAAGATGAACATATTTGACCGTGATTTAATTGTAATACACATTTCAAAATGATGCCGAAGTAACAACATACTGATACCGGTTAGTATAAACCATGAATTAATGCTTTGACAAGTCTGCAGACAGACGGCAGGCGAAAAACCCTTTTTAAAATGCTTGTTTTCTGAATGGAGATCGGCTAAGCTAACGCAGTATATGCTCCGACCGTCCACACTCACAACAACGGCCTATACAGACATAAATAAACCAGTGACTGTATTAGCCATGACACAGACAGTCTGTGGTAGTGTCTGTGTCTAGTTTCTGAACAGATATGAGGAGCTGTGAGCTCTGAGTGCTAACAGCTAACGGCTGATGTTTTGGTTTTGTGGTTCGCATCGAAGATGACGTCACGGCAGTTTTACTCAGTGTCGCTACGCCCGCCGAACAGCCGATCGCCCCGCCTACACTGCGTTTCTATAGTTACTACCCCAGTTCCTAAACTGTAATGGAAACGCAGCATAAAGTGAGCCTGGCCTACCAAGGCCTAACCATACTGTACTAAGCCGTGCTAGGTCCTGCAGTGGGAAAGCGCCATTACATTCACAGGTATTTTACGCAATGTAATATTGTCCTTCATGTAATGCAGGAGTTTCCTAAAGCAGTGGGATTATGTGCTGGATAGAGCTGTAGTTTCATACAGAGCTCTCCTCGCGCGGCCTCAGACCGATGGGAGCCTCACCTGTTCCTTATTACCCACAGAGAAAGAGAAAGGTATTTGTTACACTCAGCTATATTACTCATAAGCTTCAGTCTTTATAGAGCGAATAACGCAGACCAATGCAGAGATGGTTGTGATATTTGTAGAGAGCTGTGTGTGGATCAAAGAGAGGCCGGCGGCTGTGGGTTGCAGGTGACTGGGGAGAGAAAAAATGTTTCATTACAGCATTCCAACTCCAAGCTGGCGGCATAGAAACAGAATGAAAAGAAGGGGATGTGATGCGGCCTGGTTAACAGTCAAGTAAGTAACATAACTGCAGGAACCTCATTGATGCTAGATGGGCACCATTGTTCTTCTGGGCCGTGCACATCCCAGCTCTGTTGGTTATGTTTCTAGGCTATCCATTGCTCCTCTGTAAAAGTTGACAAAAATTTGGCTGGGTAATATTGCGTTCTTGAGTTTCCTTGAAGCTGTTTAAAAAACAAAACAAGTAAATGTGTGATGATCACCATGTCACTTGCTCTACCACAGCCCCACTCATGTAAACTTCTGTATGAAGTGTTATTGTTTTGTGTAAACCTGCCAATGACGATAGTGTCAGAAACAATACCTGACGTGTTTTGGACGTAATCCCGTCTTTGTTTACATTAGCAAGCCTTGCTAACACTCAGAGCTAACCTGTACTGGAGAGCACATGTTTAAAAAGCAGGAAAATAAAAAAATAATTCACCTTGTGATAAACCTGCAAGAGAAAAAGCATTTGAGCTCCATACTATTTCAGAAATAATCCTTGACGTGGTTTAAACAGGATGGCGTTTTATCACAGCAGAATTTAACTTTATCTCCAGTAGAATTCTGATCAGGCATTAGCTCCGCCTCCTCTTCTTTCTTTTTTTTCAAGCTAAGGACCCAATATCCGCGTTTCTCTAACAGGGCTGCAAAACAGGGGTTTGAGCAGTATGAGGCATGGCAATGGGTGAACTGTTTGCAGTGGTGACTGTTCACAGCCACACCTAGTGTCAGCAGAAAGTATTAAAAATAATGATTACAACAAAATGCAAAAAATAAATTAAAAAATATATAAAATATATTTTAAGATCATGTTTAATCATCTGATTCGTCTGTACATTGCTGTTTTAGTCTGTGTTCTTCTAATTAGTGTCTACAGTGTGTGCCTATAGAGAACCGCAGTGACACGTCCTAAAACCCGGAAGTAAGTTAGCATTTTTACCACGTCCGGTTCCTTCGACAAAAAGCAATGCATTTTCTCCATAGGATTTTGGAAAATAGCTCCAAATAAGGTCTGTGTTTGACACAAATTGAAGAGACAGATCACGTTTTGTTCTACGACATTAAATACATCAGCAGTGTCCCACTGGTGATTTCTGAAGAGTTGACATGTCTGAAAAACGATGGTTGTTACCAAGTGGCTGAATAGGACTACAGAAGTTGTCCAGGCCGTTTTACGTCATTACACCGAACACGTAAAACACTCCCGCTAAGTTTGTTTGCCCTGTTCTGCTTGAAAGCAAGTTCCTGCCTCCTGCAAACTGTTCAAACAAACACTTCAACTTGTACCATTTTGAATCTGTATGTTTGAATATGGATCTTAAGTTGGCGTGACGTTGAAGTCGTGCGACCTTGCTGTAGTTCCTTTATAGCATAACGTTAGCATTTGGCTTCTTGCGATTAGATTTATGCTTAGAAAATTATAAAAGTAGGATAGACATGTGGATATTATCCGGCTGAACAAAACGTGATCCGTCTCTTAAATGTGTGTCAACCACAGACCTTATTTCGAGCTATTTTCCAAAATCCTATGGAGAAATTGCATTGCGTTTTTGACGAAGGAACCGGAAGGAGTTTACATCCGGGTTTTAGGACGCGTCACTGCGGTTCTCTATTGAGCTGTTTAGAGCCATGTGGGACAAAACCCGATCCTGCCCCTCCCTCTCTCTGTCTAAGTGAACGGTGACTGTAAAAACTACACTGCGCATGCTCAGAATATTTTCCTATTTAATGTGTGTGGCAAAAAAATAATGACCATAGGGGCATAGTGCTGCCATCCCCACCATACGTCATCTCACATCATTCAGAGCTGATTGGCTGTAAGTACGTGTGCCGCGAAAAGTGTGGTGTGTGAAGAGGAGACGAGAGAGCTGCAGTGACGCATCCTAAAACCCGGAAGTAAGCTGCGCATGGCTTCCCTCGACAAAAAAGCAATGAGATTTCTCCATAGGATTTTAGAAAATAGCTCCAAATAAGGTCTGTGGGAAACGTAGCTGTTAGATAAATGCACGTTTTGTTCAGCCGGATAATATCCACATGTCTACCCTACTTTTATAATTTTCGAATCATAAATCTATTGATTAGATTAGATTTATGATAGACTTTTGAAACTACAAGAACATAAGGAGGACTTTTACAAAAAAGTAATAGAGATTTTTGTCCAGAAGGATAGGCAAATGGACTTAATCTTCAAGTCAAGATAAGACTGCAATTTTATTGAAAATGGGATCTTACTAAGAGAGAACAATTCAATATTTAAATGATAAAATTACATTTTTTGGGTATCCTTCTGTTGAACTGTCTGTTTAAAATTAATTGAAGCATCAGACAAAAAAAAGCTTTTGAAAATAATATTATATTTTGATTTAGGTCAAAATATAATATTTGTAAACCTGAAGAGTCAGTGCCAGTGCCTCACCAGCCATGAACCTCACTGCAGAAGCTATAGACATATAACCCACCACTTTTGTACATATAAAAACGCCACTGACTGTTTGGTATTTTGAAAAAAAAACTTCACAGACATGTTTTGTATAGGTATGGCCCTACAATATATGTTTCAAATATAGCATGATAGATCCACTTTAAACTAAAGTGCATGTTTTGGGTTGGAAAGCAGCACAGATGCAGGACTCACATACGAAAAAGAAGCCAGGGCCTCAGTGCAGACCACATTTTTTTACTTCCTAGGCTGCTCCTACCAACGCTGCTGCTACATTTTTATGTTACGTGAATCTTTAAAAACGACTTTCACTCTCATTACTACATTCTATATGTTACTGTTCCTACCATTAAGTTACACTATCGCCCCAGCTACTTGCTAGGCCTTTCATTTGAAATGTATTCTCTACATTGAAATGCTATTTTTCAACTTCCTAACTTCCTTTTCTAAAGAACAAAGTAAAGTGACTACCCTTTATCTATGTAAAGCCTGTACCTGATAAAAGATGAAAGCATTTTAAAAACTAAACAAGATAAAGCAACACAAAAAGAAGGAAGATTCAAACCTCTTCTACCTTTCTACCCTCCTCTATACGTTCATATGATTTTAAGATTGTAAAAGTCAAAGAACATGCATTTGAACAAGGACGATGGATTATGTCTTCCTCACTTACTGTAAATTAGAAAGGCTTTAGAAAGTGCTCTTTATTTATACATTAAATCATGATGTGTGACCTTCTTTTACAAGACTGCTATAATGAGCAGCAAGTACCCCCCCCCCTCTGAAAGTCAATATTACATAGTGATGATTAATACATTCTGCTTATAGATCCCCCTTAATACTACACACTACGTTCAAATGCCATGTGTGAACAGGAGGAATACGTAATGTAATTATGGAACCTGGCTTTTGACAGAGAATTGTGAACTTATCCTTTAGTTGAGATATATTTGATAATACTCTGATAGAGGGAGTCACTTCATCATGTGTACTTTTACTTTTGAGAGCAACACAATTCAATAATAATAATACTTAAGCCAAATATAAACGGTGGGGTTCTGTTAAGCCCCAAGCCTGTTTTTCAGGTCTCAGGCTCGAAAATGACATTCCCAGAACAAATGACCATATCTTCCCTCCTAAAAGGGTTAAATTAATAATCTTTTTTCTCAAAGCAAGGTTACATCTGTGCGTTGGATGTAGAAGTGTCAGAATCAATATAGATGTTTTTATTTTAAAGTAAATTCAGATTGAACACAGTAAAAAAATGTAAATGAGTGTCCGTCCAATAAAATATGTTGTACTTATAGTGAAAACTAACCTTGGATGATGGGTTGGTATACTAAAAGCTTTAGGAATCCAAACTACAACATATAATATGTATCAAGATTGATGCAAAACAAGTGACATTTGACATTTTTAGCGAGATTTAGCAAAAGAAAAACACTTCTGGGGTCAATTGGGTGGATTTTCCATATCTCTGGCCCCCATTGGTCGATTTTGCTGATTGACATCTCTTTCTAACCGTCAGAGCCAATGGAATCGAGGGGAAGTCCCACATACGCACACACATTACCAAATAAGGAGTGAGAGTGACGCATAGCCAAAACCGGAAGCTGCGATAACTCTGGTGGCTACCATTAGCAGCTCACTTTTACTCTCCGATTTTTACATTAAAATGGAATTATGGATTATATAAATAATTTCAAAGCTACAGACACATTATCAACCTATGGATTAACCGATTCAGCCGCGTTTTTTCTGGTTTTAATGCCATTGAACACGTCTTTTGATCAGATTGACAGCTACGGTGAGACGATCTCCCGTAAAAGCTCCGTAAAGGTACGTGTCAGTGATGATACTATATACCTATATAATCTGTGGAGTGTCAGCTTTAATTGGATATCTTGTATGTGCAGCTACGATAAGTAATAAGGGTATCTTTTATCTTGAGTTCTGTGCCAAAGTGCGTTAGCATTTTTCGCTCAGGGGTCATTTAGATGCTTCTTATGAAACTTGTATTTTGTTAAAAATGGTTTGTATCGTCAGTTAGCTGAGATTCTTCCCGTTAATCTGGTATAACACATTAATAGGTTCTTAAATATTAAGATGCCCTGAGACAGTGTCGTGAAGAAAAGAAAAAAAAACAGACCCGCCGAGGGGGTCTTTGGGGCTTAACAGGACCATTGGCATTTCTACTTTTTTACACAAAGATTGTGGTCAGCAAATGTAATTTAATTCCCACACTAAAAAAAAACATAAAGCACAATTATTGAAAGCTTAAGTCAACTAAAAAGTAGTGTTTTCCACATTCGTTCTGCTCCTTTTAAATAATCATAATGAAGAGTGCCACTATAACTACAGCTTATACCACACTTTCCTAAACAACACTACCTGCTCTGTTTTGGATATTCTATGATGTGGAATAAGTGTCTCACATGTACATGGAGAGGCAGAGGACGGGAACATGTGCTTTGAGTTTACACAGCCTTTGGAGTGGAGGCCAGTTGGAGCAGAGGAACAAGAGAAATGCCAGGCTTGGCTTAGCTCTGGGTGTGTGTAAAGACACATATCTGGGACATTTCATCTCCCTTTCCATCAGAGTGCAGCAGTGTCTTCTGTTTTGATGCCATAAAGTCTGTCTTATTGTCCAGTGCTAAAAGACATTGGCCAAATCTCCCACCTCATTTTTAAGGATTTCCTGCTGTTGTGGTGTATTCTTGGGAGATGTTATGGAAAATCTATTTCACGTACTGCAGTGGAGAACAATGCAGTCCAGAGCAATCAATACGTTTTATTCTGAGGTGACAAGTTGATAGATGGAAAGCTCAGTCCTCCCTCTCCAACAGTAAGTTAAATAAAACGTTTTATGTGTTGCCCATTTAACTCCTCGACCTAACCCTGCTTCTAGACATGACATTTATTTAGTTTTGTCACATAACTCGCAGGAAAGATTTAAATGAAAGTAGCCTCAACCATTCAAAAGAAAACTACCAGAGATTTTTTATACATTCAAAGTTTCTATCCTTTATCAAAATATTGATACAAAATGTATCAATATATGACAATGTATTTAATTTGTTTATCTGAAAAGAACACCTCTTACCAATAGCTCAACTAAAGCATGATATTATTATTTATGCTTCTGTTTTTGGCTCTGACAGGACTGAGGTAAGCTTTCTTAAAGGTACCCTATGCACATTTTCAGGTTCATATCAGTATGTAGTGTCTCTACTGGGACATGTCTCCATGCTTTAGTGTTCAAAAAGCTCTTTATTGTTCTCATACTGCCTGTGCTGCAGCACCTCTTTTCACCCTCTGTCTGAAACCAGAGCCCAGTCTGCTCTGATTGGTTAGCTGGCAGGCTCTGTTGTGATTGGTCAACTGCTTACAGATGTCCCACCCCTTAGCTCATACAAGCACTAGCCAATAGAAGCACAAGTGTTACATAGTGATGTCACTATGTAAACAAAAGAGTCCAATGGAGGCGTTTCAGGCGGGGGAGAGAAACTCCCTCTGGAGGGAACAGGGATTTGAGCCTTTGCAGACCATTTACATGCACAAAAACCAATAGAACACACTACAGGAAAGGGAAAACCAAAAAGGATAATATGACCTCTTAAAAGATAGCTCACCCTTTACCAGCTGCAACATGTAAATGATGAAGACATGAATATACTGTAATTCAGTAATAAATCATTCCTAAAATGGCCCCTCTTTATGATGACTACTCTATGTTTTGGACTTAAGTAACATTCTGAATGCAGGAATTGCACTTCTAACAAACTATTTCTACACAGTAGTATTAATCATTTTAACAACGTAAAACATCTAACGATGAAGAGAATCCTTGAAGCCAGCGTTGCCAGATTTGCATATCACATTGCAAATAGTTTGATCTTGTCACGAATAAGGAAGACAACAAATATTCAGCATCATAACTGATTTTTCAGCAGCCAGCACAAAAGCAGTTTGTGCTGGCTGCTTTGTGATGCCATTCAGCTCAAACAGGTGTGTCAAATCAACACAAGCTGGATAAGCAAAGCCTTCTTCTGTTCTCTGGCATTATCTAACTGATTGATATTACTCTGTTTGGCAGGGTGTGCTCTAACATCTGAGTTTACGGGATTGAATGTGTCCAAAAGAATAAAATGCCACGCATCAGGTTTCTCTTTCCATTAAGTAACTCGACTTGAAGCAGCAACATGATGGTTTGCTATAGGAGGGTCTGGATTGATGTTATGTACTTTATATCTCTGACTGAACCTTTGTTTAGGCTGTATGAATAAGTAAACAGTGTGTTTCTGTAGTGTGTACAACACTTTTTGAGGTGCAATTATCAATGCAGCAGTGTGTGAAGGCAGCGGGGGATACTTCACAAAAGGACACACTAGGGGGTACACTCCCCTCGTGGTTCACACACTTAATTATGTTTCTATGGTCAGAACAATCCCGATAGTGCTCCAATATGTGTCTGCATGTGCTGGGTTCCCCTTTGAATCATCTGGATTCATTGTGTGGGGATAAGGAAAACATGCTGATACGTCTGCCTTCTGGTGTTGTGTTTCTGAAGAAATGTATCAAATAGTTTTTACCTTTAATTAGGCACTTGGAATTTGACTTATATTGGACTTATTTGAGGGCGGCAGTAGCTCAGTCTGCAAGGCAAGGCAACTTTATTTATATAGCACCTTTCAACATAAGGCAATTCAAAGTGCTTTACAAAAATGAAAGACATTAAGAGTATTAAGAAATAGTGCTGTGGAAACATATTATAAACATTAAAGGAATGGTATGCTCATGACACTCATTTTTAAATAATTATCATCCGATAAAACAGACCAGTCTCTGCCAGTCTTTCTTTTTTTTTTTTTAATCCGATGACATTATCAGTGATTTTAAACTGATTAATTACCGAAATAACATCAACACAGTGGGCGGCGCCATTTTACCGGACGTGACGTAAACCATGCGTTTGGTTTCGAGGACACGTTGATGTTCATGTTATTTACTGTAGTTACTCTTTTATTACTATTACATTGCATTTAGCTGACGCTTTTATCCAAAGCGACTTACAATAAGTACATTCGACCAGGAAGACACAACCTTGAAGAAAACAGAATCATATAAGTATATCAGGTTTCATAGAGCCAAAACATTTCAAGTGCTACTCAACTGGCTTTAGATAAGCCAGTCCTTTATCAGTATATAAGTGCTTTGTTAAAAGTTCTATCGCTCGAAGTGGAGTCGAAAGAGATGAGTTTTCAGTCTGCGCCGGAAGATGTGCAAGCTATCTGCTGTCCTGATGTCAATGGGGAGCTCATTCCACCATCTTGGAGCCAGGATAGCAAACCCACGTGTTTTTGCTGATGGGAACTTGGGTCCCCCTCGCAGCGAGGGCGCAGCGAGTCGTTTGGCTGATGCAGAGCGTAGTGCACGCGCTGGGGTGTACGGTTTAACCATGTCCTGGATGTAGGAAGGGCCAGATCCATTCGCAGCATGGTAAGCAAGTACCAGTGTCTTGAAGTGTATTCTAGCAGTTACCGGAAGCCAGTGAAGGGAGCGGAGGAGCGGAGTGGTGTGGGAAAATGTAGGTAGGTTGAAGACCAGACGAGCCGCTGCATTCTGGATGAGCTGCAGAGGTCGGATGGCACATGCAGGTAGACCAGCCAGGAGGGAGTTGCAGTAGTCTCGGCGTGAGGTGACGAGAGCCTGGACCAGAACCTGCGTCGCTTTCTGTGTCAGCTGGGGACGTATCTTCCTGATGTTGTAAAGCATGTATCTGCAGCAGCGGGTTGTAGCAGCAATGTTTGCAGTGAAGGACAGTTTGTTATCTGGGATCACACCTAGATACTCTCTTCAAATATGCCTCATTGTATCGCGAAACATTGCCACAATTCTGATAGGAACAATCCACGGAATGCTCGGTTCCATCTGTTGCCAAAAGGTAAGCGTAGGAAGTACGTTCAGAGGCAGTGGCTAGCGAAATGTGGCCGGCCCGAACCGAAAGATCCACAGGCGCATGTATGCAGCGAACATTTCAAGTTTCCGGACGACTACTCTGAGAGTATGATAAAACATAACATGGGATTTATTGAACAACCATTACCTAATGGAGATGCAGTACCATCGGTCTTTCTGGTGTCATCACCGACCAGGACACCAGTTCGGCCAGTTGAGAAATCGCCCTCTGCAAGTGTGAAGCGACGGAGGACCAGAAGTAGTGCTCGGAGTAAGAATAAGGTATGTTATAACGCATTTCCATTGCAGCGGGTAGCCCCGTTTAAACGTCCTTTATCGTCCAGGCCAGGCCAGTTTTTGGTGGCCTTTCCATATAGCGTAGTACCGGCTAGTGGGTATTTTCCCCCAGTTTTTCCGGCCCCATAAAATCGTGGTTCTAGGGCCAGGGACAACGAGGCTGAGTATGCTAAACTAGAGAGGGAATCGCTAGCAAGGGTGGTACTACATGCATACATATCTAGTAATCAAAATCATTGTATCTACTAAGTAGTACTAAGTAGGCTCGAACCTGTATGGCTGAATTCCCCCATCCAATCTCTTCATATTGCTCAAAACTTCTTCCTTGGCTGACGAGTCCGAACTCAAATACTCCATGTTTTCGTGTGTTTACAAAGTGAACGCATGGATGACGTCACGACCATCACGTGACTACTGAAAATGGGCAAAATAGCAGCGGCCTGATGGAATATACAGGTTTTGATAAAAAAGAGCTATAAAATCATTATTTACCGGGGAATATCGCTGATTTCTTCAGGGTATGGTTTAAACATAATGTTTCACTAAATACTGAAGTTTTGATTAATTATCTAATGAGTGGAGCATTCCTTTAAAGAGCAAAGATAATAAAACATGAATAACAAAGGTACATGAATAAAAGTTACAGTGCAGTGTAAGATGTGAATAGTTCAATAAAAAGCAGCAGCAAAAATAAAGTCTTCAGCCTGGATTTAGTTTGTTCCAGATATTTGGCAATATCCCTAACCAAATTCTCACATTCCTCGACCCCTAGGCTTCCCGTGAAATGATAGTTCTTTTGACACTTTTCTACCCTTTTTATATTCCTTTCATCCTTCTCTTTCATCCATTTTGCATCCCCAGACAACACATTGTCCCTGTTTGACTGTTACCAGAACCCATCTTTGACCTTTAAACCACTTCTCTTTTCAATTCCCAGAATTAAGATATTTTTAACCTGTTTTAAGTTTTTACTTCCAGCATGAATCTTTGGACTTTAAACCTTTTTATCATTCCTCCTCGAATCTCTGGACTTTCAACCAGTTTACAGGAATCCAAACCTCTGTAGGACTTGGCTTGGGAACGGAAATGTCCCCAGTTCAAGTCTCGATCGGACCAACAACACAGATACCTCATTCACACCAACGCAACTCCGGTTCAAGCTCCGTGCTAGAGCTTTTCAGATTCAGAACCAGTTCTTCGGTTTAGCTCTGGCTCTTTTCACACCGCCCAGAGTCCGACTGGTAATGCGTCGTTGCGTCATCGTTTGCGTCATGACGTAACCGTTTGCGTGCCTGCTTCATACAGCCAAACCGCGCGGATGAAATCAGTTGCATTCATTTCTTATGGCTCTATCTGCAGCTTTTCCGGAGTCATTTCTGTGGTATAGTTATATTCTTATAAAAAAGTGTACTCGTGTCAATAAAGGTTTTTTTAAAACACAACTGCTTCCGAAGTCGGTATTTCTTAAGGTGGACTGAACCATGAGTGTGGAGTAACGTTGTATCTTTCATTTAAATGAACTGTAACCTTCACCCAGGTATGTAACAGCTGTTCTCAAATGAACACGTGAAGTAAAGTTTAATATTTATAGTTTTATAGATTTATAATGAGTTATAATGAGAGGTGATCAACGTGAATGCTCAGGTTCCACCTTAACACGCAGACACGTTGCTTCACCATGAGCAGAAACCTTTATATATATACAGTCTATGGCAGAAACACTGTGTTGTGCACCGTCAAAAGTGCTAGTCAATCATGTTTCATGTTTATTTTGTATTGTTTTTCACTTCCTGTTTTGTTTTTGTCACGTCTCATTTCAGGTCCCTTGACTCCCTTTCCTCATGTGTTCTCCCGTCCTCATCAGTATCAGCCCCGCCCCTGATTGTGTTCACCTGTGTCTTGTTGTTGAGTTATTAAATTCCCCAGTCTCCCAGCGTTCAGTGTCAGTTCGTCTTGTCCTGTCCTCATGACAGAGCTATGCTCTTCAGCTCGTTTTGATTCAAAGCCTATATTGGCTCCTGAAACTTATTATAAGTTTAGTTCCTCACGTTGTGAGTGATTTTCTGTTTTGCCTTGCTCAAACCTTTTTTGTCATCTCTTAAGAGTGATCTTCTTTTGTTACCTTTTTTTGTGCAAATAAAGTATCTTAATTGTACTTTACCTTTGGCTCCCGGGTCGTGCATTTGAGTCCTTATCCTTGTGTAACCAAGTTCATAACACACTGAAACTCTTGTTAAGTTTCTCCATCGTTGTGTACAAACCAAAACGCGGGCTTTTTCTTGTTGTTCAGGAGTTGATCTATCTCTGCCCCTGCCCCCGCCTCGACGTAAGCGTGATGTATGTGGTGCTTTTGCTCTGGCCGGACAATTTTTTGGTGCTTGAAACGAACCGGATTCCGGAGCTAAGAGGCTGCTCCGCTGCGGTGTGAAGAGGAAAACCCGGTGCTTTTCAAGCTCCAGCTCCGAACTGGCCCTGAAACACTGTTGGTGTGAATGAGGTAAAAGTGTGGACTATTAGCTGAGGTGCCAGTTTGGCATTGCCAATGTTTTCTTGAGCAAGGCACTGAACCCCTTCCTGCTCCCTTGTGATAAAGATGGCAGTTCTGATATCTCTCCGTTAAAATGCATGTGTTTTATGCATGTGTGTTTTCAATGGTGTGCATTTGTACTATGAAATGGATGGACTAACGGAGTCGATCACTGAATGTTCCCTATAGGGATTGATACAGTGGATTCTTCTTATACCACACCCATGCATTTACAAAGACGTAGCTTTTTAGAATGTCATATTTATTTTATATTATTATCTGACATAAGATACCTATGTTAATAATTGTAGCTCCAACCAATGTCTGCATTCATTTAATTGAATTGTTGGAAATGTTTTGAAGATTAAAAGATCTAAATATGTAGGTTTGATAGTGAGAAGTTGATTCACCCTTTTTTGTGGTCATATCTGAGGTTTTGTTGGATATTGCTGCTCAGCTCGCCCTTCACACAGTTGGGGTTTGCCAAGTTTTCAAGTTTCCGTCTCTGCACAGATACAACAGCTGACGAATCAGATGCAACAGTTCATCACTCACCTTCAGACTGTTCCACCGATGACGTCAGTCACAGCTGACCGCCTGCATGTCGCGGATCCTGGTGACGCTGTCAATCCAAGCCAGGCTGTGTCTTCCTCACTACGGCTAGCTCTCCCGGAGAGGTTTTCCGGTGATTCCATCAATTGCAGAGCTTTCCTGGTGCAGTGCGACCTGCATTTCCAACACAACCCAGGGGCTTTTTCATCAGACCATGGTAAAGTGGCGTTCATTGTGTCCCATTTAACGGGAAGAGCTGCAGCCTGGGCTACTGCAGAATGGTCCAGAGACACAGAACTATGTTACTCATTACCCGACTTCACAGACACTATGAGTCGTATTTTTGACCATTCATCACCTGCAACAGAAGCCAGCCGAAGACTACTCCAGATGCGGCAGCATAAGCGCCAGGTGGTGGATTATGCTATCGAGTTTCGCACGGCAGCAGCGGACAGCGGGTGGAATATTCCGGCTCTTCGCGACGCTTTTCTGACTGGATTATCAGATCCAATCAAGGACCAGCTGGCTCCCCTGGAGGTACCCCGGGACCTGGAATCTCTCATCGCCGTTTCCATCCGGATCGACAACCGTCTTCGGGAAAGAGAGAGAGAATGTCGACGCAGCCGTGACGGATATCCCAGTTTCCAGGGCTTTTCTCCACGAGCCTTTCCACCAGAGGAGGTTTTCCAGCCAGCGGATTCGGTCCGTTGGAGGACAGCACCTCCGCCTGATGCAGATAAACCCATGCAGTTGAGAAGGACCAGGCTTTCCATGGAGGAGAGACAGCGCCGGCTACGAGAAGGGTGTTGTTTCTACTGTGGCCAGCCGGGTCACCAACTCGCGTCATGTCCGGGAAAAGAGCAAGTTTACCAGCCAAGAGGAGGGCGCTGGTGAGCAAGTTTCCCACAGACTTCCCTCCTCGTCCAGTACATTTTTATTAATGATCAGGTCATTACCCAAGGAGTGCTAATAGACTCAGGAGCGGAGTCAAACAGCTTGGTATAAAGACTGTTCCTCTATCTTCCCCCATTAACGCCAGTGCTTTAGACGGACGTTTGTTGTTTACAGTCACCCACTGCACAGAACCTATCCAGATCACTGTAAATAATGACCACACTGAAGTTATGCAGTTTCACATTTTTGAATCGGCTCAGCATCCGATTATTTTGGTTTTTCCGTGGTTAAAAATCCACAACCCACACATTGACTGGCGCTCAGCAAACATTAAGGAGTGGGGAGAGGATTGCATTAACAGGTGTAAACATTCACACTCTGTTAAAGCACCAACAGACCCTAGTAGGATCGTCATAGATCACCCAGACTATCCTGACCTACAGAAAGTACTGTCATGTTATCATGATCTAAAGCAGGGGTGCCCAACCTTTTTTGAACCGAGAGCTACTTTTAAAGTTGCCAGTCTGCCGAGATCTACCAGTCCAAATAGAGAGGCGTAGCCATTACTGACAGCCTACTACCAGGTAAATACACACTTCTACTTGTATACAACTGACCTTTGTACGATGAATACTTCATAAAATACTGCAGATCCTTTATCTTACCTCTTTCTAATCTACACACATACTAGTATCTAACTGAAGTTACACAACAGTGTTGTTGATACAGAGTTGGAGTTTATTCACACGTCACTACAGTGGGTAATGTTTTCAAGAAACATTGGACAGTGCTGCCACATATGACACAGGGAAAAAAGAAAAGACTCTGAACCCTTTCTTTGCCATTATATAAAAATAGTGTTGCTACAAAAGTATAAATTAGGCTTACTAATAAGACAACTCAGATCTGAAGCTCCACAGGAATCTGCTGCAACAGTGCAATAAAAAAGACAAAAAAAATGTGTTGCATTCCATCCATCCATCTTCTCCCGCTTATCCGTGGTCGGGTCGCGGGGGTAGCAGTTCCAGCAGAGAGCCCCAAACTTTCTTTTCCCTGGCGACATCAACCAGCTCTGACTGGGGGATCCCAAGGCGCTCCCAGGCCAGCGAAGAGATATAATCCCTCCACCTGGTCCTAGGTCTACCCCTTGGTCTCTTCCCAGCTGGACGTGCCTGGAACACCTCCCTAGGGAGGCGCCCAGGTGGCATCCTAACTAGGTGCCCGAACCACCTCAACTGGCTCCTTTCGACGCGAAGGAGGAGCGGCTCAACTCCGAGTCCCTCCCTGATGACCGAACTTCTCACCTTATCCCTAAGGGAGACACCAGCCACCCTGCGGAGAAAACCCATCTCGGCCGCTTGTATCCGCATGTATCCGCATGTATCCGCTTGTTGCATTTTAGTAGATTATAAAAGGAAATGCCTTTAAAATAGGATGCAAGCAACACTAGTTTATTAACCTGAATTGATGATATAATCAATTTAAGTTTGCATTCTTATACCATTTTGTACAATAATTATAATGAATAAGTTCAAACAAACTAAAACTTACAGCTGATTAATAACGATATCTAACTTGAGCCTCCAGGAATGCTTCTTTCACAACTTCACCGTCTTTGAAAGACTTCATGTGTTTCTCAAGAACGTGACTGACACGTTAAGATGCTATGCCTATGGTAGCAGCCTTGCCTGGTGAAAATGGACTGCTGTGCATTTAGCTGTCCTTTCAGGCCCCTCCCCTTTTGGGAGCGTAGGGCAGAATCAGGAGGGAATTCCTTCTCGTAGCGTTTGTGCACTGTTTTGAAATGCCGCTCCTAAATTACCCTTCTTCGATAAAGCCACGCTCGCATTGCAGATGAGACAGATGGACTTTGAATTGGAATAGATACAAAAATAATCATCCTCCCACTCGGAGTGAAAATTATATATTTTGGGCTTTTTTGCTTCTGCCGTAATTGCGGTCTTGTGTGTGTGCGGACTGTCACTCCTGTTGACACGGACAACGTCAGCGAAATAATGCCCACTGCCCACCAGCAACGCCCCCACACATGGGGTTCAAGTGCATTATTCTGGCACGGGAAGATTTTGTTATAGGACATTAACGATAAAACAGAATATTGTTGTTCTATTTTTAGACACATCTCGCCATTCACTGGGAATCTCCCCGCGATCGACCGGTCGATCGTGATCGACTGGTTGGGCACCCCTGATCTAAAGGAAGCCTTTAACAAATAAAAAGCCATGTCGTTACCTCCTCACCGACCTTTTGATTGCCCCATTAATCTCTTACCGGGGGCTCCCATTCCCAAGGGAAAACTATTCGATCTCAAGGCCAGAGAGAGCGGCAATGGACGACTACATTTCCTCTTCTCTTAAATCAGGGATTACCCGTCCTTCATCTTCCCCAGCTGGAGCGGGGTTTTTCTTCGTAGGAAAAAAGGACGGTTCTCTGAGACTTTGCATAGACTACAGCCCTCTTAATGACATTACGGTGAAAAACCGCTATCCTCTGCCACTCATGTCCTCTGCTTTCAAGCTACTTCAGACTGCCAAGATTTTTACCAAGCTGGACTTAAGAAATGCATATCACTTGGTTAGAATAAGGGAAGGGGATGAGTGGAAAACAGGATTTAACACTCAGAGCGGTCACTATGAATACCTTGTGATGCCTTTTGGACTGTGTAATGCACCGGCTGTGTTTCAGGGTTTTGTGAATGAGGTTTTGCGGGAATTTTTGAATGTTTCTGTGTTTGTGTACCTTGATGACATTTTGATTTTCTCACCAGACTCTAAGTCCCATGTTCACCATGTCCGTGAGGTTCTGCAGAAACTACTCGAAAATCAATTATATGTCAAGGCAGAGAAGTGTGAGTTTCACGTAGAAAAGGTGGCCTTTCTAGGATATATAATCTCACCAAACCAGATGCAGATGGAACCTGCTAAAGTCAGTGCAGTTTCCAAGTGGCCAACACCAGACTCCAGGAAGAAGGTTCAGCAGTTCTTAGGGTTTGCAAACTTCTACAGAAAGTTTATAATAAACTTCAGTTCTGTAGCTGCTCCTCTGCATGTTCTGACTTCTTCCAAAGTTCCCTTCAAGTGGACTCCCCAGGCTGACTGCGCTTTCCAGCTCCTCAGGGAGAGGTTCACCACAGCTCCCATTCTCACCATTCCGTATCCCCAGCGCCAGTTTGTGGTCGAGGTTGATGCTTCCAATGAGGGAATTGGAGGTATTTTGTCCCAAAAAATCCTTGAAGGACAACAGGATACACCCATGTGCCTTCCTGTCGCGGAAGCTGACGACGGCAGAGAAGAACTACGATATGGGAAATAAGGAACTGTTAGCTGTAAAAGCTGCTCTTGAGGAATGGAGACACTGGTTGGAGGGGGCAGAACAGCCGTTCTTAGTTTGGACAAACCATAAGAACCTGGAGTATATCAGAAAGGCTAAACGCCTCAACTCTCGGCAGGCCAGGTGGACTCTATTTTTCAGTAGGTTCAACTTCACTCTCTCTTTCCGCCCCGGATCTCAGAATCAGAAGCCTGATGCCTTGTCTCGCCTTTTCGAACCAGAACCCTTTTCTGTAGAGCCCAAGACCATCCTTCCATTAAACCGTATGGTCGGAGCTTTTCCTGGCAACTAGAGTTGGACACCCTCTGGAGTCTAAGGGTATTTTCTCGATTTTTAGATGTTTTCTTAAATCACCTTTTAAATGTATTTCTTCTAACATGGCACCCATGTGTTACATATCAAAATGTTCAGGACAATCTCTAGTATTGCTATATATGCAAATTACTCACCTTAGAGCACTGTTTGATGAGATAAGTAGCTCAAAAGCTTAAAATTTGACATCCGATTTTCGGAAAATCTTCAAAACTTTTGTGAAAACACAAATTTACTCATGTGATCGAATTGTTTTGGTGTTTTAGATTTGGTTACCAAAGTCTTAGGATCACAAAAGCAGTGAAATATTTGAATTACACTGTATATAAATGTGTTATTCATGTCTAAAATGAAAAAAAGTTAAATTCGAATTTTGAGTAAAATAGGTGTTTATCACTCAACTTTCACCACAGCAGGGACTGAGATACATTAGGACTGAATAATGACTTCATAATACATAACAAGGTTCATGTGATGTGTACAAATACAAATTGAGCATTCAACCTTTTTTTTCAACCAACAATTTATTATAAATGTTTTTTTCAACCAACTATTTATATAAATATAAGAAACTGGAAAATCTAACTATTTACAATATTGAACATCAGAACTTTCAACCAACTATTCATTATAAATGTCAAGACAGTGTCAAGGTCTTTGTCTGTCTTCCAAGACAGTTGGTCTGGCTGCTGTGAAGATGGGGGTGATGGTGCATGGGCTGCTGTGTAGGTGGGGGGTACAAGTCCTCCACGAGACCTCCTTGCTGGCTGGGTTGAAGGTGATGGCTGTGGTGGAGCCTTTGTGCTGAGGTGTATCTTGACCTGGTGGCAGCCGCAGATGGAGGTGGAGGCAGCTGTAGTGATGCTGGTCTGCTGGTCCTTGGTGGTGATGGCTCTGGTGAAGGCCCTTGAGCCACGGTAGATCTTGACCTGGGGTCCGGCACAGATGGATGTTCTGGCTGCTGGATAAACGCCGCCTGTGGGCCACTAGGCCCAGGCAGCTGCGAAACATCTCTGTAAAACAAATTAAAACGTAGGACAATAATTACAACTAATTTCATTGAAATAAAGTTCAAGTAAAATGTTGCTCAAGCACAAATAACAATGCACACATAAAAAGAAAGTTTGGGAGGTTGGAGGAGTCTCTCTCTCTCTCTCTCTCTCTCTCTATCTCTCTCTCTCTCTCTCTCTCTCTCTCTCTCTCTCTCTCTCTCTCTCTCTCTCTCTCTCTCTCTCTCTCTCTCTCTCTCTCTCTCTCTCTCTCTCTCTCTCTGTCTCTCTCTCTCTCTCTCTCACTCACACACACACACACACACACACACACACACACACACACACACACATATTTCCAGTTACTTTACATTCAGTATAAAATCACAGACACACATAGGCTACATCTGATTACAAAGTCTCATCTGTACAGAACAGTATGATAAAATAATCGATGGCAAACACATGTCACTGTAAATGTCTCCGTTGTGGGACGAATAAATGATTAATTTAATCCTCTACACATGTAATCTCACTTTTACACACCAAAATAACGTTAACACAGAGTAAACGTTTGCTAATGGAGAGTCTATTTTGTCCAATAAAAAGTTCATGACTATCGATAAATAATATATATCAATATTGTTCATTTTCGCGGTATTCCCCACACATTGCCAGTACACTATTACTGTAATATTTACACTTACCCATGCCCAAATGGATCCTTGTTGTTGTCTTTGTATTCTTGTTCTTCGGAAGAGTCGAAGACTTCAGGTTCTGAGGCTCTATCTTCACTGCTGCTAGCGAAAAAAATCTCTAGCGAAATCGGCAACTGCAAAGTTTTTTTTAGCCATTTTCTCTGGCTCTCTCTCTCTCCTCAAAGACGTAAACTGATGGGAGACACGTGGTTTATGTTTTGTTTACTTGGTGGGTAGGTCCTTAGTGATTTCTCGATGTCCATTGGTCATTTCAGACCATGATGGCTGTATGGTTTCCTTGACGGACACACGAATCCACCAATCCACAGTGTAAAGTCAAGCTGCTTTGAGCGGCCATATTGGCTGCTGTGCCCTGGTTACAGTCTCACAGGAGATACCGCTGGAAAGCTACTCTTCCAGCGATTACGCAGATATCTGAATCATATTTCTACTCCTTATAATCGGAAATATATGATTAAATACGTAAAATTATGCGCACCTGTATGCGCCGGCGCGTCCACCGACTCCAGAGGGTTAAACAGGCTAACACATTAAACCCAGTACCTAGCAAGTGTCCAAACCACCTGCTCTTTGTTCCTGTGTCTCTCCACTCCAAGGTCATCCACTGGGCCCACACGTCGGTGATCTCGTGCCACCCTGGAGTTAAAAGGACTATGTACAGGATTAAGCAGCGTTTCTGGTGGCCAGCCATGAAGAAGGATGTGCAGGAGTACGTAGCGGCTTGTCCGGTGTGTGCCTGCAATAAAACCTCGTCCCAGGTCAAGATGGGTTTGCTCCAACCACTGCCGATTCCTCAACGTCCCTGGTCACATATATCTATGGACTTTGTGACAGGTCTCCCCTTGTACAGAGGCAAAACTACGGTTCTGACAGTGGTGGACCGGTTCTCCAAGATGGTTCATTTCATTCCGCTAACCAAGATCCCCTCTGCCAAGAGTACCGCAGAGGTCATGATGAACCAGATATTCAGGATCCACGGATTTCCAAATGACATTGTTTCCGACAGGGGTCCACAATTCATTTCAGCCTTCTGGAAGGAGTTTTGCAGACTCATAGGCGCTACTGTCAGCTTGTCTTCAGGTTACCACCCTCAATCAAATGGACAGTCGGAGCACCTGAATCAGGAACTGGAGACTACACTACGCTGTCTCGTTTTGCAGAACCAGACCAACTGGAGCGACCACCTCACTTGGGTGGAGTTTGCCCACAATACTCTTCCCACGGCGGCCACAGGCAGGGGCGGACTGGGACTAAAATTCAGCCCTGGAAACTGACCCAGTCCGGCCACATGAAATGTCAAATGTTAGAAATCCGCTGTTTATTATTTAAAGTTTTACGTCCGATTCGCTCCTTTTTTCATCTCAGTACACAGCTCCAGTTTGGGCATTGGCCTGTCATCAGATTTCATTTTTAGTTGCTGCTGTAGCGGAAGTTTAGTCAAATTATTTTTGATGAAATACTCCACCCTCCATAATTGCAATTGCTTCAGTTGCATGCTACTTTGTAAGGGCAGTGATGACAGTTACAGTACGAACTGAAGTTGATGCGATTTGGTTGGATTGTGAGGCATGACGTGAGCCTCATCTGATTGGTCAATCCCTCCATTTTTTTTCACCAAGGGAAGCCAATTTCGGCTGGCCTCCTCTCACAACAGAGAGTGCAATCTACTGTTTCACCATAACATCTAGAGGGGCGCTGTTTCACTCTTTGTAAAATACTCAATGAGAATGGGGGAGAGACGGGCCGGCAGCATAATTACCGAAACTAAACGAAGTGTTTTTATGTATTTATTAATATTATAACTACAATACAAAAAAACAGGGGAAGCCTGGCATCCCTTGGCCTCCAGGAGAAAACGCCACTGAGTTCAAGGGATAATTCTCACCCACCTCTTGCTCTTGCCCTGCACTTGTATACGTGCCAGTTGAGCTGGTTCTTCCACCAGCTCAACTCTGTCTCTCATCATGAACGCAGGAGGCTGGCTGTATATCTGAACTCGCGCCCTCATCACTCTCTTCATCATCTTGCACTTGTTCTAAGCTGCTGCTGCTGATAGTGCTTGTAGCTGCGCTGCTGCCAAAAAGGTCTGTCAATTTGCCACATTTATATGCTTCACCTGTGAGTGACTTCATCTTTTTTTCTCTTGCCTTCTCGGCCCACCTTTTTCTTTTCGTTTTCTTTGATTTTTAACCATGTTTTTTCATCTCCCTGTCTGCCGTGGCGTCTAATCCCTTCTCTTCATGTGGCCGGTCTTTTTTCTTCTTCGTGTGTGATTATTTGACATAAAAACCACACAACTGCATTAGCGGCCGCTGTCGCCCTCTGTCGGCTGTCAGCGCAATTTAAATGATGACGTTAAACCTTTTTTTTTTTGTAAGTGCCGGCCGTCAACGCCGCTTGACGACCGGCCGTTCTGTGGTTCTCCAGATTCTACAGATGGCCAGTCCGCCCCTGGCCACAGGTCTCTCGCCTTTCCATTGTGCCAATGGTTATCAACCGCCGCTGTTCTCAACCGACGAAGGGGAAGTTACGGTACCATCAGCTCACGCCTTGATTAGACGCTGTCGCCGAGTTTGGGCTGGAGCTCGCCAATCTCTGCTTCGAAGTTCGACTCGGATGAAGGCTGTAGCAGACGTCCTGGGCGTCAGGAGTCGGCCCTAGAGGGGGGGTACTGTTGTGCACCGTCAAAAGTGCTAGTCAATCATGTTTCATGTTTATTTTGTATTGTTTTTCACTTCCTGTTTTTGTTTTTGTCACGTCTCATTTCAGGTCCCTTAACTCCCTTTCCTAATGTGTTCTCCCGTCCTCATCAGTATCAGCCCCGCCCCTGATTGTGTTCACCTGTGTCTTGTTGTTGAGTGTTTAAATTCCCCAGTCTCTCTGCGTTCAGTGTCAGTTCGTCTTGTCCTGTCCTCATGACAGAGCTATGCTCTTCAGCTCGTTTTGATTCAAAGCCTATATTGGCTCCTGAAACTTATTATAAGTTTAGTTCCTCACGTTGTGAGTGATTTTCTGTTTTGCCTTGCTCAAACCTTTTTTGTCATCTCTTAAGAGTGATCTTCTTTTGTTACCTTTTTTTGTGCAAATAAAGTATCTTAATTGTACTTTACCTTTGGCTCCCGGGTCGTGCATTTGAGTCCTTATCCTTGTGTAACCAAGTTCATAACACACTGAAACTCTTGTTAAGTTTCTCCATCGTTGTGTACAAACCAAAACGCGGGCTTTTTCTTGTTGTTCAGGAGTTGATCTGTCTCTGCCCCTGCCCCCGCCTCGACGTAAGCGTGATGTATGTGGTGCTTTTGCTCTGGCCGGACAATTTTTTGGTGCTTGAAACGAACCGGATTCCGGAGCTAAGAGGCTGCTCCGCTGCGGTGTGAAGAGGAAAACCCGGTGCTTTTCAAGCTCCAGCTCCGAACTGGCCCTGAAACACTGTTGGTGTGAATGAGGTAAAAGTGTGGACTATTAGCTGAGGTGCCAGTTTGGCATTGCCAATGTTTTCTTGAGCAAGGCACTGAACCCCTTCCTGCTCCCTTGTGATAAAGATGGCAGTTCTGATATCTCTCCGTTAAAATGCATGTGTTTTATGCATGTGTGCAGGGCCGCCCCTCCCTACAGGCCAATCACGCAGGCTGCATGGGGCCCCGCCTTGCGCAGGGGGCCCCGCCCAGAGGGCCTCAGCTGCTTTGCGCAGTTCTCCGCGCACCCCCGGCTGACACGCGAGAGTGAGAGGTGACAAGGGGAGCACGTCTGTAACCCGACACCGTTGCAATGAATCGACATCTGACCAATAACGGCTTTGATACGGCCACTAGTGCAGGTGAAGAGATGTCGGTGAAAAGACAGTAGGCTTGTTTGAGACGCGTTGCGGCTCGCCTCGAAAGTAGACGAGAATAGCCGATCGCAGCTGGGGGAGGTCTCAAAAAGCTCACCTGAAGTCGGACAGCTCGGAGTCGGCTTCGTCTTCTTCTTCTTCTCTCGGTTATTTGACGGATTGCAAACAACTTTAAGGTGCATACCGCCACCTCCGGAGTCGGCTTGACTCGGTTTACATTTATAAAGAATGCACACATGTGTTTAATCGTTAATGTCAGATATGTACTAAGTAAATACATTTGTTCCTGCTCAAGATTAGATTCTACTTCATTGGTATTGCACATATTACAGGTACTGAGACAACAAAATGCAGTTTAGCTTCTAGCCAGGTGCAACAAGCAATAAAGTGAAAAGTAATGTACACAATAGACAGAATAAAATATAGAATGAATTGAATGATGAATAAACAGTGAGGGGTATGAATACACTAGATATCAGCCTGTGAGCAGTATGAACAGTGTGTATGAATATGCTAAGATATATAAAGTATGAAAACGGTAAGCAGTGCAAGTATAGTATAAAAATATAGATATTAATTTCATGATGATAAACATTGTGGAACAATGATGAACAATTTGAATGGAAGTGGCGTCGTAAAACTGACACAAAACAACAACAAACTTTTGCCGAGCCAATTGGAGAGTTTCATCAGCAGCACGTGGAAAAAACCACCAATGAGCGCTTAGCTCGAGATACCAGCGAGTCGTTTCCCATCAAGCATTTCGCTTCCGCAGCCCGTGGAGAGGAACTGCGCCGCCTCGCCGCGCCTCGCTCTCAAGGCTGCGGGCGTCTTTGTCCCGCGAGATTTCAACGTCTCATGTAGGCGAGCCTCCAGAGCAAGTCGGACAAAAATGACTAACCATCATGCAACGCACGAGCAAGACGTTGATCAAAATTGCGCAGGTCTGCGCAGGTCTCGCTTGTCTCAAACAAGCCTAGTTTCAGTCCGGCGCAAGCTAGAGGGGAAACAAACAAAACTTGAAGAAACTAGAGCATCACTCGAAGGTGGGTTATTGTCAAATGTACAACTTGCGAATGTTGTATAAGTCAAATTGCCAATTGCCATATTAAAACAGTAGCTGCAATTCACGACATGAAGAAGGCAGTCTCTGCATAGCATATAGGCCATGGGTCGGCAACAGGCGGCCCGCGGGCCATTGTTGGCCCGCCAGCAATAATATTTGGCCCGTAATTTTGAGAATCAAAAATAAAATATATATATATTTTTTTAAATTAAATTATTTATTTTGTTACAACATAGGACCAGAGAGTCGCACACATGGCAAATGTGTGGTTGTGGGTAACCAGGTCAATTAAAGTACTTATTTAACTATTAAATACATTGAGTTTGAGTAAAATACTTGGTTACTGATTAATTTAGGTTATAATATATTAAATTGCAAAGCAAAACATGCTGTAATTGATTTATTTTGTCCTTTGATATTTTTTAAAGGTTTTCAACCTGAAAGAATCCTAATGTGTCCTTGAAAAGTTGAAATAAAGAAAAGGAAAAAGGATTCTCTGTTGCCCCTCAAGCCTCTCAAATGTGGGCAAACACTCAAATAAATGCCAAAAACCCAGAGAACTAATCAGAATATGTTAAATACAGTAACACTGCTACCTAGTTAATAACTCTACTTTACTCAGTGGAGGCTCGTCCATCGAGGAAAGGGAGGACCATCCTCCCTAAAATCTCAGAGAAAAATCAACTTTGAAGAGAACAATAACTACACCTCAATTTAAAAGATAAGTCTGTTAAAATACAGATAATAGCCCTGGCTTTGGGACTGAAATGGGGCTAGAGAGGACGAGCCTCCCTTTGGGCGGGTCTAGCCAGAGGCTCTGGATTGGGCGCCTATTGAACCAATCAGCGGATCTGACTGCGCATCAGAGTGTTGATGGGGACGGTTATCAGCGATATCAGCGTTCTTTCTGAACCGAGGAACAGGGGCGCTGCGCCCTCTTACCAAAATCAATTCCTTGAATTAGGCTTTGATTATGTTCTGGCCCGCCATCTTGTGGCTCAGCAAAAAATTGGCCCAAGGCCAAACTTACTTGCCTACCCCTGATATAGGCTAATGGAGATGCAGTTATTTCCAGCATTCTTTATTTACCATTCATTCAAGTATGTGATGCCTTTTATCTGCTAATGTACAGGAGGAAGAGTGATAAACTGTCTGTCTAGTTGGCTTACATAACAGTTAAAGTTTACAGCCTAAAAACATGGAGCATTTTTTCCCCTTTTATTCATTTTTATGTCAATTTGCACATTTCATGGTGATGCTCAGCCTCCCCTTAACTCCTAACAGTCATCATCATGGTGATGCTCAGCCTCTCCCCTTAACTGCTAACAGTCATCATCATGGTGATGCTCAGCCTCTCCCCTTAACTCCTAACAGTCATCATCATGGTGATGCTCAGCCTCCCCTTAACTCCTAACAGTCATCATCATGGTGATGCTCAGCCTCTCCCCTTAACTGCTAACAGTCATCATCATGGTGATGCTCAGCCTCTCCCCTTAACTCCTAACAGTCATCATCATGTCAACCACAACACAGAGAAATACTGATAGGAATGTGTGTGTAGTTGTTGATACATTGCTGACAGAGGGAACTACATTTGAATACAGATTTAAGAAATATCAGTTTTTGAGCATGTCATAAGCATGTTTTGTCTTGACTATACAACTATATTATAATAAAATAATATAGTATTTATATTATTGAATTGATTATGATTATTATTATTAGAAGTTGTTTATTTGCATTAATTATATTTTAATCTTTTTGAGGCTAGTATTTGGCAGGAAATGCAGACGTATTCACCTGTAAACGCATACTGAACGACATACATGCACAACCATTTACCTCACTGCATAAAAAAGTGTTGATAATAATAATAAACAGGAATTATATTTGCAAAGTAGCCTACTTTGTTTCCAAAAAAAAATGTTTTCACTCCTGTCGGTTGGGGGGGGGGGGGGGGCCTCATCTCACAATGTCGCTTGGGGCCCCAAGTTGGCCAGGGGCGGCCCTGCATGTGTGTTTTCAATGGTGTGCATTTGTACTATGAAATGGATGGACTAACGGAGTGGATCACTGAATGTTCCCTATAGGGATTGATACAGTGGATTCTTCTTATACCACACCCATGCATTTACAAAGACGTAGCTTTTTAGAATGTCATATTTATTTTATATTATTATCTGACATAAGATACCTATGTTAATAATTGTAGCTCCATCCAATGTCTGCATTCATTTAATTGAATTGTTGGAAATGTTTTGAAGATTAAAAGATCTAAATATGTAGGTTTGATAGTGAGAAGTTGATTCACCCTTTTTTTTGTGGTCATATCTGAGGTTTTGTTGGATATTGCTGCTCAGCTCTCCCTTCACACAGTTGGGGTTTGCCTTTCAAACAAAATATGTTGAAGTTATTAACTAGATTTTGAACTGCTCTACAAGACAGGGCGTTATGGATCACTTATACAATTAGGCAAGTTTATTTAAGGCAAGGCAATTCAAGTGCTTTACAAAAATGAGAAGCATTAAAGTCAATTAGTTAAATGACCACAAACAATTTGCCCTACAATGCTCCCTTGTTGGTAACCCTGTTGGACAGAGCATCCTGTCCTCATCATGGCTTTGTTCAGAGTTATGCCATCATTTGAGGCTTCTTCACTATGAGGAAACGACTTTAGAGATACATGCTGTGAGTAACCAATATTCTTCAGTAAGAGCACATCATTAATACACATTGAAGACAAAGAGGATACATTCCTCTTGTACAGACTGTTTGACACTCCGTATGGTGATTGGGTCTTATCAGCAGGAAATCAAATCTACAAAGATAGCTTCTTGCATTCTCGGACATCTTTATTTCTGCGCAAAGTTTTCTCACTGGGTTATTAAACAATGTCCCCCACAAGACTGCATTTGCTAACTCTGTTTCTTCTCTTCTAAGGTGACGTTGTTCTGACTTACACAATACACAAAAACATGTAATTGATATTTATTTGCATTGCATTTGGTATCAAGGTATTCCAAAAGTAAACTATAATAATCAGGTAATATGACTTTAATGATATGATACTTAGACGAGGTTACTGAATATATTTTTAAAGATGTAATTGTAAAGAAATACATTTTAAAGTAACCCCCCCCCAAACCTGTACACACAAATATATTGAGATGTATAGGCTATATAGAAATAATATTAACAATTGAATTGTTGTTTCATTATAGACATGAACAATCACCAATTGAGCTATTTCTTACGAGGGCCCGGCAACGTTTTTTCTAAAGAACAGCCTATCTTTTACATCAAATACACAGATGTAACATTAACACAAAAGTCAATTTAGCAAAATAATAAAAATCTGGGTGCCTCGTGTTGGATGACGTCACACCACGTCCGCCTGCCCTTTTCTCTTCGTGCGCGAGCTCGACAGTCCAAAGTATAAAGTAGCGCGAGCGCATTAACGGGAAAAAAAGTATAGTCGACAGAGAGGAGCTCACACACTCACACACACAAACACACACACACACACACGCACACGCACACACGCACACTCTCATGCATGCAGACCAGACACGTATCTGCTTCCACAGAGGAACACCGGCCGATGTGTGAACACAAGCTTTACAACTTAATTAAGGAGTAAATATCCGAAAATGGAGCGGGAGCTATGGATTTAACGCGAAGGGGACTTGAAATGGGCGGTCTGATGCTGCTGCTGTGGAGCTGCCTGCTGTTGGCGGTTGACGGTACGTTGACTTATTGTTCACAACATGGATCCTCAGGGAACAAGGACAATTGATAAGAACATAGTAGTAAACTCAACATGCAGCCCTGAGTTGTCTGTGTGTGCTCCGCTCCCTGTAATGGTCCCCACAATGAGACGAACTCGCTGTGATTCCTTGTCTGGAAGTTGAGGTTTTTATGTCCCAAGGGTACAACAACACAATGAAAGTGTCTGAACTGTGCGTCGGTGCGTGCGGCACACTGGAGGATAACCCCGGTGTAACTAAAGTGTTCCTCATGCTTTGTACAACATTTGTAGATACACACTTAATGTGTCGGGGCATAAATGAAGTTTGGAGGCAGCCTGGGCTATTTTCTCGGGCCTCGGCAGCTCCAGCCATTCCTGCTCGGTGTCGGGTGTCACGCAGACGTTCTGCTTTGATAGGGGAAAAGAAGCCGGAATGTCTTATTGGCAAAGAAAAGGCTGCTGGACTCGCTACATATGTCCTCCTTTTGGGTCTAGGTCTTTATAAGCCTTACTTTCTCCACTGTCGGGTTTGTGGTCCTAATATTTAATCTCAAAGTGCCCAGCCAGAGGCGGGGCTTAGCTTCCTCTCTTATGGATGCGAGGCTTTTCATCAAGTCTTAAGGCTAGAATCAGAATTTTGAGGGACTTGTACTTTACTTGACTATTTTAATCGTTTCCTACTTTATACTTCTACCTCACTACAATTCAGAGGTATATCGTGTACTTAAACTTCACTACAGTAATGTAATACCTTTAGTTACTTTAGAAGAAGTACTTGTATAAAAGTAGAGGTGCCAGAGTGTAAGAATACTCTGTTAAGTCCTGCATTCAAAAGGTTTCTCAAGTAAAAGTACAACAGTATTACCATCAAAATATACTTAAAGTAACAACATTACATGTACTCTTTATGCAGATTGGCCCTTTTCAGAATAATATATGATATGTTTTATAATGATTGATCATGAAAGTGTTCTCAAAGCTGGTAAAGGTGCAGCTAGTTTGAATGACTTTGTAGACTGCAGGGTAGCTGGTGGATTGACCTCCTAATTGTAGGGCGAGTAGTTTCCAATGCTATTCCCTCAGTTAACTGTCAGCATTGTATCAGTGTGAAGTCAGTCTTCTTCATCGTGCACATCAGTAGTCTGATGAAACATCAGTTTGACGCCACTCATATCTGTAATATGCAAAGCATTTTACAGAGTCTGCTGGCTGAGTATTCTATTCAATGTATTTTACTCACAAACAGTATACAAATATAAGTACAATCATAAGCCATAGGGAAGATATTTGAAGTGGGACACCCCAATAAGTGATATGAAGCTTTAGAAAAGCAATACAAAGTACAAATGTATAATAGAGAAACATTACTAGCTAAAAAAAATACCTAACAAAACTTATAACCCAAAAAATGTAAGTTCGACCTTGTTAATTATGGTGTGTGTAAATTATTTGAAAAAAACTAACAAAGGAAATGTATAGTGTGCCCACGTGAGCTGCTGTAGCACCCAAACACACATGAAGACATTTGTATAGAAAGAAACACTCTAAGACATAATCAATACACACATCACTTTCTGTCAGGGGTGTACCAACACCGTAGGCCTGGGTGATGGGTTCTCATTTTTAAAAGGAACAATTGGAAAAGTCCTTTCTCCTTTTCATAGCCTTTGCCATTAGATGAGGAATCTCAGTTTTCTGCAGACACAAGTGGGAAAACTGCATCGTACTGAAAGTTGTCACTGAATGCATGCTCAGTTTCTTAAAGTTGTTCATTTAGATGGCTGCTTTTGCTTTTATTTTGAGGATATTTGTGTTTTTATCATTTTGCATAATATCCTACAGAAAGTGACTGCCATATTTTCCCTCTATTGTTAAACATGTTTTGAATAAGAACATCACGTCCAATGATGAAAGGCATGTATCACACTTCTGATGTTACTCACTGAATAACAGTATTATAGCCGGTAGGGTATCGTTAAGGTTTTAACGGTACTACTACTTTGATCGATACCGCTTATCGGTCCGGTCCTTTAACGGTTCTCTCATCGGTTCTTTTGAAAAGGTAAACTAACTAAACAAATTGTGAACAAAACTAACATTGCTTTTTATTTAAATAAAATAAATAATATTTCACATCAAAAGAAACAACAATGTTTTAACAAATCGTATTAAATAATCTGATGACAGAATTGTAAACAGAATAGCTGAAACTTTAACAAAATAAAGAGTAACTCTGTTTCCTTTAATCATTAATAACCCATGTTTGTATCATTGAGTTAACTCTGTGTGTTGCTGCTAGCATACATAACACCTGACGTGGAAACGTTACTCGTGGATGGGGCTACAGAGCTGCTAGAAAGACGGTCGAACCCGGTGCATTCCTCCGTCTGAATGTGGAGCACTTTTGATAAATGTTTAGACAAATTGCTCGTGTTACCGCACGATATTGGTTTTTTGAAACCGATACCGATAACTTCCTGCTTCTCAAGACCAATACCGATAACCGATAATAATATAATATATATATATTAGGGGTGTAACGGTTCACAAACATTTCGGTTCGGTACGTACCTCGGTTTTTAGGTCTCGGTTCGGTACGTTTTTGGTACAGCAGAAAAAATTATCACAAAACATAACATATTTCTTTAAAATGATTATTAAACTGTGAATAATGTATTCACTCAAATAAATACAAAATATAATAAAATAAACATTAAGGTGCAGCATTTCGATGAACTGAAATAATCTGTATTTGAACTGTACTGTACTAGCACCTAAGCAGCCAGTTTGACATTAGGACTTGCTTGTCATTGTATTTTCATGTTTTTTTAAAGAACAATTAACTTGTCCACATTGCTTGCTGAAAGGGCAGATCTGCTGGCACTAACAATGTCTCCTGCTGTGGAGAACACCCTCTCGCTAGGGACAGAGGTAGCAGATACAGCCAGGTAGCGCTTTGCTAACATGGCAACATAAGGATATTTGGCGTCTGTAATAGCTTTGGCTCGGTCTGAACTCTCTGCGAGTGGTGGAGGCTTACATGCTAGCGGGAGTTGGGTTTGCACTTCAGTCTTTTTTCTTTTGGTACCGGTGATATTCACGTTCGGGTGATGCCTTTTCAAGAGTGTGCAAGTTTGATGTATTGCAAGCCGCGTAACCAATGTTAGTTGAACAATGCCGACAAACAGCTTTGGTTCGGTCCACCTGTCTTTGTCCGTCATCCTTGTACGTAACTGCGAAACCAAAATGTTCCCAAACCGGAGACTTCAATGATGCTGGAGGATTTTCAGCTCAACTTTATCTGCGTTCGCCATTTCGACAGTTCCTCAAATTACTGACTACATTTGAACGCATCCCTGTGACCAGCTCTCATAGTATGCCTCTCGTCCAATGAAATGACTTGCTCGCTCTATGACGCGTTGAACCCAATGTGAGCAAATTACTCTGAATGCTGCGACGCAGCACCTGAGATTACTTCCAAGAAGATGTTCACGTTCTCAATTTTTTACGTTTAACGTTATATTCGTTCGGTACACTTCGGTACACACGTGTACCGAACCGAAGGGCCCGTACCGAATAATTTCGGTACGGGTACGTGTACCGTTACACCCCTAATATATATATATTAAATGTACCTGTAGTTTTTGCACACCTGGTTAAATGATGAACTAGCCGGCTGAATCCTTTATCTTCGACGAGGGAGAAGGGCTGGTCGTCAAGCGCCATCATTTCTATGATGAAGTTAGAGATCGTTTTAGCCCTGGGGTCGTCTCTGGCAATCTTCTTGCCTTTTTCAAAAGCCTCGTCGATAGGTAAAAGCCCCGGTGCCTTTGCAGCTGGCTTTGGATTCACCGCTAGTTTAGCAGCGCAGGCGTCTTCGTACGCTTTTAACACACCATCGTAGCGATGGCGATGTTTCAGGTGACTAATCAGGTTGGAAGTATTATAGCTCGTTGCCTTTTTCCCTCCTCGTGGAACTTCTGCATTTGTTAATACAAATAGCAAGCGAACTATCTAACTCTGAAACTTTGAAATAGTCCCATACCACCGACGACATGTTTGTTTACTGTCCTGGCTTCACGGCCGCACACCATTTACGTCACAGCCAGGCATGAGTTAGGGAGCGCTGGATTTGTGAAAAACTCCCCTCTTCCTAAACCACTAATACCACAGTACTGGCAAAACGGGAGGAGCCGAGTGAAAAACAAGCGCCCCTCATCCCAATCCACCCACACCGCAGTATGTTTTTCTTTTTTTTTACCCAAAAAATATATTGTATACTATCGGGGCTATTAATACTTTTATCGGGTTTATCGGGATGACGTCATAATTCCTAATATCGGACCGATAATTATCGGGCCGATAATTATCGTGCACCACTAGTTACCGCCCTTACATGATAAACTCTTATTGCACTTTTGGCAACGAGCATTGTCCACATCGAGACGGGTAAAGTTTAACTAGGAATGCTCCGATCGATATCGGCCGATACTCACTCTCTGCCGATCGATCGGTGCTCTCTAAAAATGCCGATCGCATGACGTAAAATGATGACGTAAAATACATGACCCTTTTCTCTGTGCGCGGCAAAACAAGCTCGCCAAAATGGCTTCACCAGTCTGGCAGTATTTTAAGGTGTCCGAAAAAGACAATAAAATAGCGGTATGCAACGTTACTGGATCAGTGAGCTGCATGAGACGAGGCTGTCAGGAGAGAGAGGGAAATATTTCTCCCGTGTTATTATCCAAGGTGAATGTAAACTTGAATAATGTACTTCATCTGAATGTAATAATTATGTTGGTTGTTGTTTGTGGAAGCGCCAGTGAATGAGCCCCATTAACTGAGTTTTAAACATCACTTTAAGTGGAAGATCCCCATAGGCCCCGCCCACTCGATCAGATCGGTATCGGCCGATATTGATTTCGGCGATCGGCCCCAAAATTGGCGATCGGAGCATCCATTAACCACACCTCGGAGCGCTTCTCTCCGCCGTGTGTGTGTGTGTTGCATGCATGTAGCAGAGCGTGTGTGTGTTGCATGCATGTAGCAGAGCGTGTGTGTGTGTGTGTTGCATGCATGTAGCAGAGTGTGTGTGTGTTGTATGCATGTAGCAGAGCGTGTGTGTGTGTGTGTGTGTGTGTTGCATGCATGTAGCAGAGTGTGTGTGTGTGTGTGTGTTGCATGCATGTAGCAGAGCGTGTGTGTGTGTGTTGCATGCATGTAGCAGAGTGTGTGTGTGTGTGTTGCATGCATGTAGCAGAGCATGTGTGTGCTGCATGCATGTAGCAGAGTGTGTGTGTGTGTGTGTTGCATGCATGTAGCAGAGCGTGTGTGTGTGTGTTGCATGCATGTAGCAGAGTGTGTGTGTGTGTGTTGCATGCATGTAGCAGAGCGTGTGTGTGTGTGTTGCATGCATGTAGCAGAGTGTGTGTGTGTGTGTTGCATGCATGTAGCAGAGCGTGTGTGTGTGTGTGTGTGTGTGTGTTGCATGCATGTAGCAGAGTGTGTGTGTGTGTGTTGCATGCATGTAGCAGAGCGTGTGTGTGTGTGTGTGTGCTGCATGCATGTAGCAGAGCATGTGTGTAAACTGCCCCGCCCCCTCGAACACAGACAGGAGAGAGATCTCTCGTCTGGATTGGAAAGATCGAAAATTACAAAAAATAATCATAGATGCATTTTGCAGTCCTTTTGCATATTACAAACGGAGTTGGCGACACTAAAACTGCAATATAATGTTTGTGTAGCATAATATATATGACATGTTTTAGATGTCTCCAGTAGCAATAAAAAGACCGATAACGTCGGAGCTTAACGGTACCACTGTCTTTAATAATTCAGCCCCGGGGCCCGTTTAATACCGGGGCTCGGTACCCATCCCTAATAGCCAATAAACCTATAAAGTGCCACAACAAACTTCAACCCTATGTCTCTTATCATTCAAACTTTGTCAGTTTTCAATGATTTACAAAGCATCATTGGCTACTATTTACAATGGTACTAGTGAACTCAGTCCAACCTCCATTCCCTCTTCAAAACAGTATGACTCAGATGAACTTTAAATCAAGTCAAGTTAGTTTTATTTAAATAGTTAAATATCACAAACCACAAATGTCTTTCTGCATTATGTCGTGTGCACCAACAAGTAAATCACAGTACACACAAACAGGACCACAACATGATTTATACAATGTACACACAGGCATACAAACTGGATGGGAGGACATCAAGCTACTTTCAGAAACTCCAGGCACTTCTATATAAGCACGGGGACTGAGGCCCCTAAAAAAGGAGGTGGCCCTAACTACAAAGCACCCCAATGTTTTGTCATTATTTAATATCCCGGTTTAATGTTGTATGAAATGCCCGGCTGTTGACATCTTGTCCAAATTTGGTGACTTTTTAATAATTATTTCCAGAGAATACTGTACAAGGCAGACACTAGATAAGCCTACATTTTCACTATATTTGGGTTTTGCAAGAAGAGATAAATAACTAATTTTGCATTTACATTTTTATACAACTATCCAATTCAGAAAGTAGACATAATACAGTAACGAGAAAACATGTTTTTTGTTTTGTTCTACATCGGGTAGGGGTATATCAAAAACTAAAGCCTTTTTTCTGGATTTGTTCCTCTACTATATTGCCATGACAACAGGCAGCAAAGCTTGATAGCTCTGTTTGATCATAGGGATCATGACAATTCCAATGTTTGTCTGTCTAATCAGTTAATGCTTAAGTTTGACCCAAACCGGGCGTGCGCAGGAAACGGGCCCTGCATGAACCAGTGGAAGTGAAGTCCTGCGTTTGGCACTGAGGTGACCACATGGACACACACTTCACACCCACTGGCCAAACATACCAAAGAAGTGACAGTACATGGCAAGACAAACTTCACAGGAGTGTGTGTGAGCGTATGTGTGTGCTTGTGTTTGTGGGCCATCTAAGCTAATTTACAGATGGCCCTGAGCCCAATAGAGATTGCCCTGAAAAATGCGCGCGGACGAAATGACGCACGAAGGGTTTGGGGGCCTCCCCCTAGAACATTTAGATGTTTGCAGGTCTTAGATGCCGTCTGGTGCATTCTCTAGACTGAATTATAAGATGAACACCACCATATTATATTGTTCAATTTCAATTTGATTCTTCATTTCACTTGTTTGTTTGTTCTTGTTTGTGTTTGCTTGCTTGCATGCCCTGCATAGCTATAAGAAATACTTAAGTTGTTGGTCAAGACACTTTCCATCTGATGAAGGCAAATGCCTTCCCAGATGTAAAAAAGTAGAAAACATTACATTCAGTTATAACTGCCAAAACAAACATTATTTCCACTATTATGGCCCCTGTTCAAAATGTTTGTAATGTTATCTACTGTAAGTTGGTCGAACGAATGCCTCCTCATCCGGAAGCTGACCGAGCAGCAGTCGAGAGGAGCCGAGCGCATCCGCGAAGCACACAAAATGGCGACGTCAGAGTTCCTGTTAGCCGGCAAATCTAAATCTCTTCGGTCAAAATAATTTCCCTTTAGCGCAATACCGCTTCAGTTGCGCCACTTATGTGACAGACAAGAAGAGTATGTGACAGACAAGAATAGTCAATTCTAATGTCTAACACTTAATGTGGAGAAAGAGATGTCCTGTGTGGGTTGATTGTGCGTTGATCTGTTGGTAATGCCTCGGGGTTCCGGTGGGCATGTAAACAAATGCATAATGCTGCGCTATACTTTGTGGCCTCACCCGGTTGCATAGCGACACTTATTGTTTAGGTGTCTTTTAATAAGCAGGTAGTCATATCATTAGCTAGAACTAGCTGGATCTGATCGATATGGACATAAACGCGAGTGAAGTCTAATCTGACGGGAGAGAGATCAGCTGCTGCTGACGAGTCGACACGCAGCTCTGCATGATCACATGCAGCGGTGAGCGGACAAAACACTAACACACACTTCAGGTTAGAATATCACACGTAGCTATTTTAATGACCTCTCAAACTACCTAAACTAGTTACAGATATGTTTAGTTTCACTGTCGGGTCACTCATCACTGATCCACGAGCTGCATGATACTGGCATAATAGATTGCCCGATCGGGCAACCAGCAGGTGAGGCTTCATTGCCCGAGCTAAACACTAGATGGCCCCGGGCCATCGGGCAGTCCTTAATGTTGAGCCCTGTATTATCAGCAAAATGTAAAAGTAAAATGACTCTTTTCACATCATTATACTATTATAGAATATTATATAACATGCTTTGTTGTATCACTAAGTACATGTAGGAGCATTTTAATATTGTAGTTTGTCAGTGTCGATCCAATGTAAGTACATTTTTGGAATTGATTAGTACAGTACTGCATCTTATCATAAAAGTATATCATGTTTTTTTAAGTTAACAGTCACTATAAACTGTGTTAAATACACATAAGAGTAAAAAGTGTAATATTTGACTGTTTTGGAGTAGAAGTAAAAAGTAGCATAAAATGAAAATACTCAAGTTCAGTATAATAAAGTGTAAAAAAAGTACTTAATTCACTACTTAAAGGTGGGGTAGGTAAGTTTGAAACCGGCTCGAGATACACTTTTTGTTATATTCCATGGAATGCTCTTAACATCCCGATAGCAATGAATATCTGAAGTGCTTTGACAATAAATCCATAAAAAACATCATCTCTGGAAGCCGTAGCGCTGTAAAAAGCACGACCAATCATCTGAGCCGGCTAAAGTAACTGGACGGCCTACCTGCCTGTGAGCCTTCCATCTGGGCACAAACTTACCTCGTGCCCTCATTGGTTATGTGCGCGTTCTTGTGTGTTGGAGGAGGGGCTCTGTAAGGAAGGGGCAGATTTTTTCCGGTTGTGTACTTTCGAGCGCACTCGAGCTGGTTTCTCCAAAATGACCTACCCCACCTTTAAGCAAATAAGTAAAAGTATACATCCATGGTCAGAAGTAGCATTATAAAGATGAAGTGAACGTGTAACACTGATGAAGTAAAGTAGCAGCCATTAACACATTTGAGTAAATGGTAGAAAAAGTGTATATTGCATACAATTCATTGTCTCTTTAACGATGGCGTTCGAGTCTGAGGCCGTGAAGTAGCAGCCAGTAATAACAACAATACATGATGGAATAAAGTACACTCTGCCCTTGTGCAAACATGTCATTTACCCGATCTTCCTCACTACTATCTCCTTTGACCAACATCCGGAACATGACATCACCTGGTGGAAATAAATCAGTTGACTGTGCCTCTGTCTGCTCGTGCTTCAAAGAGACAGGTCACCTGAGTGTTTCTGTGTTGTCGGGCAGCGATACATTCGGACATATTTTCTTCATTACTAAAAAGTATTGAGGATTGATTCCCAGCTCCACTAACTTCTTTTTGGGTGGGGGATCTTCTATTTGGGTGGGCGGGCCGCACAAAAACACTGTTAGCCCAGCCAACCTGAGTATTCTCTCTTTCCACTGCTGGGAACAGCCAATAGGTGATGTCCACACTCTGCACTATATGGACCAGTGCATTCAGTGCATTCAGGCTGCATGCACTGAGGCTGTTCTTTTGTCTGCGTGGAGGCACACTCCACACTCAACACAACAGGGCGAGACCTGCCGGAGGTCGACTGAGAACAGAGCAGCTCTTAGCACTTTCTACCCATTTAGATTTTTTATTCATTAGGAAATGTAGTAATACGTCTACAGCCTTGTTTCGACACCTGTCGCTGTTTTACCTTTCATAGAAGTTTGCTTATAAATTCAAGTCTAAAATTGGGAGAAATCTTTTTTTGTGTCGTCAACAGCAACGGTTGAGATTTGATAGATAACAAAATGCACGCAAATGTTGTTGGTAAGCTCAGGAAAATAAATTGGGCAAATGTGAGGGGCTGAAGGGGGGAGGAGAGATTTGGTGACTGAGCTCAGGAGAAAAAAAGGAGTGAGAACAATATGAATATTTGTTCCTGTTACTCTGGTGTGAACCTCCAGTACGTAGTGCGCTTTAGATTTGATACTAACCTGATGGGAAGAGGACAGAAGGAGAAGAACAAGACAGGTTTCAAATCCAAACACACTGAGGGAGAGGAAAGAGAAGGAGAGAGGCAGGACAAAGGGAGGAATGGGACTGGGGGAGCAGAGGTGGAAGAGAGAGGAAGTCTGTGGCAATCTACCTTGATTTCTCTAGGGCCCCCCCCCACACACACACACACACGGGCTGCATACACATGCTCCCTGCGCCCGTCCAACACATTTTTCTTGTCCCAACTGGGGAGGTGTGAAGAAAATCTCTTCCTTCCTTGCAACCTCCACACACACACACACAACACACACACACACACACACACACACACACACGCACACACACACACACACGCACAGAGTTCTGTTAAGATGGACTCTGATAAGATGTAAAGCGAGGGAGCCTGCTGGCTTACTCCAAGCAGAACAAAGCAGGAGGATTGGTGTGTGTGTGTGTGTGTGTGTGTGTGTGTGTGTGTGTGTGTGTGTGTGTGTGTGTGTGTGTGTGTGTGTGTGTGTGTGTGTGTGTGTGTGTGTGTGTGTGTGTGTGTGCGCAGAAAGGGGTGCAGCAGTGCATTGCCTATGCTTTAGAAACTTCTTTTGGGACCCTTCTTTCTTTTCAAGCTGCCACCTCAGTAGGCTACAACCTCCTCCCCCCAAACACACGCACACACACACACACACACACACACACACGCACGCACGCGCACACACACACACACAGAGGCTGAAGGAGCGTCTCCCCCCCTCGTACTTCGATTGTTAATCCCATTGACATACTCAGATGTAGTTTTTTGGTCTCTTCCTTTGTGTTGTGTTGCACCGATGTACTGACACACACACACACACACACACACACACACACACACACACACACACACACACACACACACACACACACACACACACACACACACACACACACACACACCACACACACACACACACACACACACACACACACACACACACACACACACACACACACACACACACACACACACACACACACACACACACACACACACAACACAGTGCCAGGTGCAGTGATGTCATCTGTCTTCACTTAACAACATGTAATAGCAGTTGGTATGTTTAGCTGAAATATTTTGCGTATTTTCTATTTATTATATCTATTTAACAACCAATAGACCAATTGGTTAGAATAACAATTAGATGTAGTAATTACTTTTGTTTTGATAAGTCACGAACAGGAAGTTAAAAGGCCAGTTGTTTAAATGAAAAACCTTTCTCAGACCAACTCCAACACTTGTATGATTGACCTGTCTGCTGAAGTAATGCCTTTTCATCCAGACATTCATATACACCATTTAGTATTACATGAATGTTTTGTGTGTCTTTTTTCATAGTTGGGTTGAAGTACATTTATGAAGAAAGAAGACAAAGTTACATTTTTAAAACCACTATTTGACACATTTGCTTACATGTTGTAAGAGCTTGGTAGGGTTTTGGTCAATGCTGTTGGCTTGGCATGTGGGTTTCATTTATCTCTCTATGCTTTCATTTGTTATATATTAAAGTGGCAGATAGGGCTGTACCCGAATATTTGTTCGTTGGAGTACTATTCGGGTTTCAATTTCGTTATTCGGATATCGTTTTTTTTATCGCACTGCGGCTGCCAAATTGAATTGATTGAAATCTCCAATATCAACGTAAGAGCTTGTGCCTCTTCGGGGGGTGCTAACACTTAACCATAAACGTTATCGTTTACTTTCTCCGTCTTTATATGTAGATATGACTTTTTCTCCGTTAATCTCCGTCACGTTGTTTCCATAGCAACAACAACTTCCTGTCAACAGCGCTAACTCTCCTTCAAAATAAAAGCATGTCCACACAAAATAGGAAGCCAAGCCAAATTACACTTAAGACATATATGACATACAACTGCAACGAAAGTAACAAACACAATGCAATATCCTTTTCAATTTCAGAGAACACAAATTGGGTTATTTACAAATAACTATAAAACAACATTACTGTAGAATAACAAAATGAATGCTGTGAATAAACCGAAATACACGCGTTGAAGCGGTTCGCTGCTGATTACTACCGTGTGTGTGTGTGTGTGTTGCCGCGCCACTACCGAATATCCGGAGCCCGAAAAATGGTATTTGGGACAGCCCTAGTGGCAGAACTGGTACCAGACTTGAGCCGTGTTTGAAGGGGTTTTTCTCATACAGAAAATCAACGTAAAGGCAAACATGTCAAATTGCCTGCACATTTATGTTGGGAAGTCATGTCCTAAAGTTCTGGTATAATCCTTTTCTTGTGGAACAAACATGTGTATGTATTCCATGAGTTAGGGCTGCTCGATTATGGCAAAAATCATAATCTCGATTATTTGGGTCAATAATTGATATCACGATTATTACATGACATGTCAGACGCTTTTATCCAAAGCGACTAACATTCAGTACTGTGGGCAATCCCCACAGGAGCAGTTTGGGGTGAAGTGTCTCAGGGACACAACGACTGCAGTGGGGTTTGAACCTGTGACCACCTGATCCGAAAACCAACACACAACCCACTGCACCACACGCCTCCTATTAAAAACGGCTATCAATTTATTGGAGAAAAAAAATGTGAACAGTGTGTTTTTAACAGTTGATTACCCTGAACTTTAAGTATAATTCAACTGAAAAACCAATAAAAAACAAATGTATTTGAAAATAAAAATAAAAATAATCGTTTTATTTCGATTACGTTGTTTTCGTAATCGTTGCAAGCCATAATCGTAATTGTGATTAAAATACGAGGAATTGAGCAGCCCTACCCTGAGTGCAATGTTTGGATCCAGCATGCAGTGGGGCTCTTCCTCTCTGTCACCAGGAAACCCAGCTGGCCCGAGGAGGTTAGCCAGCAGCACTAATCCACAGTGGAGCGTCTCTGTTAGGCCAGAGGTGACCTCAAGGGCCCCCCAATGTGTGCTCTGCCCCTCTCTCTGATATCCTGACATTTATTTTTGATATGTGTCAGTTCCTATGGACTTTTGATCTGTTCATAGATCAGCCTTTTCATTCGTTTTTTATAGCTGCATGATTGTGAAGTCACATTGCTGCGATCATGTTAGCTTCATAGATGGAACTTACCTCTATAGTGCCTGTGTTCAATGAATGTTTTCTTGTACGAACAAAACCAAAACATACAGCACAGTAAGACCTATACAAACTGCTTATTGAAATGTGTAAGTCAACTATTTGAAACCAAGTAGTTTAAAAATTAGACATTTTCTTTCTGTCGACTAGTTGATCATATGTGTTCCAGTAGTGAGGAACTCTACTGGAGGGATGAACAGTATGTCAATACATTCAAATAAAGAAATGACATTTGAATTTGAATTCAATGAGGTAGAGTGTGAGTACAACATAAACAAATAGTTTAGGGTCATATAAAGAGTATAGGAGAGTGGAATCTGGTTCTAAAAAGAAACTGGAGGGTTATAGCTGTTGGCAGGACATCTCGTCTGCATCGGTCCCTGTAACAGCAGAGCTGAATCAGTGTTAGAAAAGTAGCTCTGCTGTTTGTCCCGTAGCTGGTGGTAGTCCGGATTATCCATCATATCTATCCGTTCATTCCATTTTTCTCCTCTCCACAACAACTCCAAAAGTGTCCGCTTTGCAGCCTTTGACCAGCCTAGTCAACTCCACAAAATCCTCCTCCTCCCGTTCATCACATATACACTGCACAATCCCTTTTTTATTGTCCAATCAATGATTCATGAATTCAATGTTATGTTTGAATGACCTGGTGTTGTTTTAGGACAGCATCACACAGACAGAGGCCGTGTGTCTTAATGCTGGGATTACAGTAGACATGTTGTGCCAAACCACAGCGCAGCAGCTCTGCCACCCTGCCAGGCCAAAACCACAAGCCTCCCCAGAGGCTCTGCTCTGTGTGACAGCTACACACACACACGCACACACACACGCACAGTAATCTGCGCTCTGACATATACATACTCTGCAGGCGTTCTGTTCGGGTTCACATTCTTGCTTTCGTACCATGTTGATTAGTGAACTTTAACATTTCCTATACGTGTCGTCCAACTTTTTTGGGGAAAGTTTATGAAGCATTCTAGGACAGAAATATTATTGTAAAACTTGTTTGTGCATACAAAATGTATTTTTCTCTTTTCGCTGCTGATTGTTGCCAGATGGCAAACATGTTAGAGGTTTTATGTTTTTGAGCTTTGTTCTTGGGATGTACTGTCCAACTTTTACTGTTCTTTTACTGTTGCTACAACACGAACAGCTTTAGGGTCAGCAGGTCATGCTGTGTTGTCTAAAGGGGCTTCAGGGGAAATGGAAATGCTGGTTCCCTTCACTGTGGCTGATGCATACATAGTTTTCTTCTAATACTACAGTGTTGTTTTGTACACTGCCATGTTTGTTTGTGAGATGCAGCCTTAGTAATGTAACAGACATGATAGGCTTTTAAGCTGTCTCACCATATATTCAAAAACAAGCTGAGATAAAGATAACAACAGTAACACAGTCCAATACTCCAAACAAATCATTCATTTGCCCCTGAGGTAAATAAAGGAAACACATTAAACACAAGACAAATAATCCATTTCCTTCATAGCTTTAATAAAGCCATCCTCATAAGATTAAAGTTAGGAATGTCATCGTTGTTCAGAAACTGTAAAGAGTGCGGTGAAAACCTCTTTAAATAGCTCATCTTTTATCAAGCAGGGTAAAAGTGTCCTTCCTTTCAGCCACTGGGGAAATTCCAAAGTTTTCCATGAACGGGCCATACACAAACATTCAAAAGCCCTCTAGATGAGAATTTGAAACGCATACTTTGGGGTTAAGGAAACGTTTATATATATGAGTGTGTTACTTGATCCTCTTTTTAATCTCTTTTTCAGGCTCACCTCTCCTCCTGTTTGCCAACCGGCGTGACGTGCGATTGGTCGATGCGGAGGGCGTGCGGGGTGAGTCGGCCATCGTTGTTAGTGACCTCGAGGATGCAGCAGCGGTGGACTTCCTGTATTCCGAGGGCCTGATATTTTGGACAGATGTCAGTGAAGAGGCCATCAAACAGACGCACTGGAATCAGTCATCGAACTGTAAGACTACATCCTGCGTGTTGTGTTGATTCTGCTGCTTAATGAAGATTTACTCACAAAGGCCAGCCCTTCCTGTTACATTCTCACTCTGTGTGTGTTTTGTGTTGCAGCCCTCAAAGAGGCTCTGGGAACTGGGCAGACTGTGGTGGTGTCGGGGCTGGACAGTCCTGATGGGCTGGCCTGCGACTGGTTGGGTAGAAAGCTCTATTGGACAGACTCGGAGACCAATCGTATCGAAGTGGCCAACCTGGACGGCACCTCAAGGAAGGTCCTGTTCTGGATGGACTTGGACCAGCCCAGGGCAATCGCTCTGAACCCCGCTCAACGGTAACACCTTTGACATAAAGATAAAGACAAAGGACCTGTTAAGCCCGAGAGACCCCGGTACCGGGGCCTTCCCGCAACATCTTGCAGGAAACAGTGTCTGAGGGCATGTTCATTTAATAAACTATGAATGTTTTATATCCATGTAACGAGAAGAAACTCATCTAACTGATCATTTTTATTTTTGAGCTAACGCTGAGCCTCTGAATTAGCAACGGGCGAAAAATGCTAGCAGATGACTGCACCGAAACTAGTGTTGCACGGTGTACCGATACTTGAAAGGTACCGCGATACCCTGCTGTTTAAAACATTACGATTCCTCCGTTTCATTAGTATCGGTACTTTAAGAATGACGGGGAAAAGTACTCCGGTGAGAAAGCGCTGTTTTAATCCCTCCCCTCTCAAGCACGCTCTAAGTGCCTCCCCTCTCGTGCACGTGCTAGCTGCCAGAGCATGTGAGAAAACGAGAAGCATGGCTGCAAGTGGGAGTGCAACTGCCGCTGCGCCTCGGCTTGTTGACAAAAAAGACGCCAGAAGCGAAATTAGGAAGTATTTTAGCAATATCTCTGACAGTGAGGGCAAGCCTACGGACACCACGAGGCCTGTCTGTGAGACATGTTTTAGATCCCTGCAAACCAAGGGAGCCAACACATCAGACTTGGCTAAGCACCCGCCGACCGGCATCCAGAGCTGTTTAAAGAATTTAAAGACAGACAGGTTAGCGAATGTGATAGATAACATAATTACATCATGCTCAAGCCCATGCCCTCAAATCTAAGTCAAACAAGTGTAATTTATGTTGTGACAAACGAACGTTTTAGTAGTTTGACGAGGCAATTAATGGCAATGATAACTGTCTAATACGGCTATCTTTTTAGCTAACTTACCAATGTGGCTAACATCTGCAATGTACATTTGGTCAATAATTATTTATATTATATTACTGTACTATTACATGTTAATAAAATATAAAGTTAACTATCAAAGAAATCACATAAACTCAAGTATAAAGAAGAGACCATGTTGTAAGAAAACACTTAACAGATAAACTACAATTTTATTGATCACGAAAATAATAAAATAAAAGTATTGAAAAAGAATCGGAATCGCAATTCTTGACTTGGTATCGGTATCGAAACCAAAACGTTGGTATCGTGACAACACTAACCGAAACTCACTCATAAAACCTTATTATTTATCCATTCTGCCCATCCAACCCATCGATCTGATCGTGAGATGACACAGAATCGATGGGTACATACATTATCACTCAATGATACAAACTCGCGACTTTATAAACAAAAACAGACATCAAAACATGTGGCGCTAGGTAGCTAGAAACGCTAACATGGCTCACCTGTGTCGTAGCCTGGTCAAAAGTGGTCTTCAATGGCATTAAAACGATAAAAACGCTGCTGAAGTTAATCCATAGGTTAATCCAATGTGTCTGTGTCCCTTTGAAATGATTTCTGATAATCCATAAGCAATAAACCCTGCTTTTCCGTTTCCAGATGTCAGACCTAGAGACAGCTTCACTCTGGTGCAAAACTGGATGCGCAAAGCCCCCACCTTTTTGTTTTACCGTGTGTGTGTGGGAAAATCCCCCTTCGATTCTATTGGCTCTGACGGTCAGAAAGAGATGTCAATCAGCAAAATCGACAAAGGGGGGCCATAGATATGGAAAATCCACCCAAATGACCCCAGAAGTGGGGTTTTTTGCTAAATCTCTCTAAAAAGGTCAAATGTCACTTGTTTTGCATCAATCTTGATACAGGGTACTTATTATATGTTGTACTTTGGATTACTAAGGCTTTTAGTCTACTAACCCATCATCCAAAGTTAGTTTTCACTGTAAGTAAAAAAGAATTTTTGGACGGACACTATAATTTACAGTTTTTAACTATGTTCAATCTGAATTTTCTTTAAAATAAAAAACATCTATATTGATTCTGACTTTTCTACATCCAATTCACAGGTTTATCATTACTTTGAGAAAAAAGATTATTAATTTACCACTTTTAGAAGGGAAGATATGGTCATTTGTTCTGGGAATGTCATTTTCGAGCCTGAGACCTGAAAAACAGGTTAATGAGGTGTCTTTAGAAGTGTCCCTTAGATTGTTTATTAAAGGAAAAGTCACTTTCTTTAGCACCTCTTGTATGTTTTTAAGAGACTAACAGAGAAAACATCTTCCAAGTCTTTAAATGAAAGTCTTAAAATATATTAGCAGCACAGTTTAAACAATGTCCCAGGCAGCGTGGCACACCTGAGCTGGAGTACCAGGGTGCAATAAGAGTAACCCCCTGATCCCACCGGAAGCGTCTGCGCTGCGGCTGCGCCGCGCTGCGACCTCCTCCTGCATCCTAACCCACCAGGCGCGTTTCAAAACGTTGCGGAAGCGGAGCGTTGTGTGTGCAGCCTCGCAGTTGTTGGATGAACATTCCACTTCCTGCCTGCGCCGCGTCAAAAATAGGATTCATCCTATATTTTAGAAATTCCTTGCGGTGAGGAGCTTCTGGGACGCTTCGAGCCGTGGCGCAGCGCGGCGCAGCGTGTCTGGTGGAATAGCACCCATTGACTAGAGTGGCCGCGATCGCTAAAAACGCCGCAGCCGCAGCGCAACGCAGCGCAGCGCAACGCAACGCAGCGCAGCGCAATGCAGCGCAGACGCTCCTGGTGGGATTAGGGGGTAAGATATGAGTATGATCAAAGCCGATGGTTGAAGAGAAGGCCTGCTCTGCACCCTGTCCTGTCTCCATGGTTTCACCTCACACTGACCTCCCTCTTCTCTTACACACTACTTGATGGCTCAGCAAAGCCTGCTCCTCAGACGGTAGATCTACTGTTGTGGGTTTATTGAGTCCTGTTGGAATACAGTACAGCAGAGTGACTTATGATTGTGTTTTAACAAATGTGTGTGTTGGTTTGGGGTACAGTAGTCTCCAACCACGATTCTGAACTGAAACCAGAGGTTCAATGAGTCCACAGACCTAAGTTCAGGCTACATGTACTGCAAACTTTCCTTCGACTACATTAAACACTGTCTTTTTCCTGTATTACTCAAGCTTTATGTATCCATCATACTGTAAACAGACTGAATACCATGTCAGCTCCGGTAACATTTGGACTCCATAGCTTACATGTCTATAGATTACGATAACCACTGGGTGTGTCTGTGTTTGGAGTTGTTGACATATCTGTTGGTCATACTGTAACTGAACCTCAGTGGGTGCAGGGAGAAAGGAGAACAAATAAAGTTACTTTCAGAGCCCTGACAAATTTGGATATGACTTTTGGTAAGCTTGAGAATAGCATACAATTAGTTTAACAAGCTTGTATCAAGGCCCTGACACACCAAGCAGTCACCAGAGGACTCGCCGACGCCGGCTGTTGCGTCGCGTGTTCTCCTGCGTCTTGGCCATGTGTCGCACGGGAACACACCGCAAAGACTTCAGTGCGTGAGTGGCAATAACTCTCCTTACCAGCAGGCGGCGGTAGTGTGTATTTGTCATTCAAAATAGGCAACAACCGGAAGACAGAGAAGAAGAACAGACTGCGTGATATAAACAAACAACAAATAGCGTGTGCGTTCCATTTTCCCTCTCGTCCATCTAAAACATGTTTCGTGCGGCGCTGGAGCTATCAGCCATTGCCGTGTTACTTGTGGAAGACATTCTCAAGCAACAGTCTCTCAAGAAGCGGAAGAGCAGGTCTTCGTTTCCGTCATTCCAGAACGCCATGATGAGATGAAAATGAATATCAGTCTGTGTGTGCCTTCTTAAATCGTTTGTTTACGTCCCTCACTTCCGTTTCGCTTCTCATGCACTGATTCGCTAGCTGAACAGCCAATCAGAGTGATTGTTTGGTCAGGCAGTCCAAATAAGGCGTGTCACAGCCGCCGGTGCGGGACACACCAAATTGAGTTTGGGCGACAGGACACGCTTCGTCTTCCGACTTACGAAAACGGCCTGGTGTGTCAGGGCCTTTAGATGTATAAAATAGGTCAGTGGTATATGGAATTAAATCATCGGCTTAAAGATGAACATGACAAGGAACAGTGGCAACAATGATATTATACAGTGAAGCCAGGTCAAAAACATGCATCTTCTGATATAAGTCAAAATTATTATTTTGTTTAGGTCTTTTACTTATGAAATGCATTATAACCCATTTCTTAAAATGCATTATTATACTCATTGTAGATGTTAACATATTTAAACAGATAAATGTTACCCAAACAAGGCTTGGAAATTAAACATTTGTCAAATTGAATAAATGAGTGAGAAGAAAATGACATGACATTTAACAGAAACAGAAATGGAGAGTAAAACAATAACATTTGACATGGAAACCATGAAAAAAGAAAAGAAAACCGGGGGCAAAATGCAACATCTTGCAAGAAACAGTGTCTGAGGGCTTCTTAACATTGAACAAACTATGAATGTGTCATACTTAACGGGAAGAAACTCAGCTATCAGACACACAAGGGTAATATCAAGCCTCTGAATCAGCCCTCACCGCAGCTAAGGCAAACCCAGACAACACACAACTTAGCTTTACGGAGCCAAAAACGGCAAAAACGTTTGCTGTGTTTCTGATCAAAAGTTGTGTTCAAGGGCATTAAAACGCTGCTGAAGGTTAATCCAATGTGTCTGTGTCACTTTGAAATGATTACTGATAATCCATCATAAGATTTAGGTCAAAAACGGAGATTTCTTATCAAGCTGCTATTAGAGCTACAACCCAGCTTCCGGTTTTGGGCATTCTGGCTGTGCGTCACTCATTCACCTGGGGCGGTGGTGGCGAAGTCGATAGGGATTTGGCTTGGCAACTGGAAGGTCACCAGTTCAAGTCCCGGCAAGACCAAGTGCTACCGAGGTGTCCCTGAGCAAGGCACCGTTCCCCACACTGGGTGTTCACACTAGGATGGGTCAAATGCAGAGAAACAATTTCCCCACGAGGGATTAATAAAAGTCCATCTCTCTAATGTTTAGATGGATTTGAGGAACTTCCCCTCTATTCTATTGGTTCAAAACAGGTGTCAATCATCAAAATCAACACACACACGCCTCGTTGGAGATTTTTCTTTTTCCATTTTTTTCTTCCTGGTATCTTCCTGGTCATAGTGACGTAACGCTGCGGAGCTCCGCACACACACTCACTCACTCAGCCTTATCACACAAACACACGCTCGGAGCTCAGGCTGAGTTCCGCGCTGTCTCACAGGCCCCACGCAGCAACCAGGAAACGACACCAGTAATCCAGCTCACACTGTCCGCTCCTCGAGCCCCACTGGGCGGAGCAGCGAGCCCCACAACGTCCCGCCAACACGACACCCAGACCCCACGCAGCATTCTCATCTGTTTGTCATTACTGGTGTCATTTTCTGGTTGCAAATGCCATTGTAACACATAAACACTGATGTTCAGCTGTAACGGTGGTGGACTCATCAGAACAGAGTGGGCGAGCTAACAAATCAGAGCACAGTGGGCTCATAGGGAGGGGGGGCGGGGCAGGAGCAGGAGCTCCAACAAGGTGTGTAGGACAGAGAGTGAATACACATACTTTACAGAGATGCTGTATGAGAAACCAATGTCATTTTGGAACATTGAACAATGTAAATCTATTCTAGTAGACCTCAACAATGGAATTATGATCAGTAGAAATGGCCATGTCATGGGACCTTTAAACTATTTCCTCTCTGTTTCCCTACAGGTACATGTATTGGACAGACTGGGGAGAGGAGCCGAGGATAGAGCGAGCCGGAATGGACGGCAGCAACAGGTACTGAACCTTTTAAAGCCCTGAACCAAGCCAACTGAACACAGTTATACGTTTAAAGTAGAGTATCCCCAGTGCAGCCAGAATTATAGAAGCAGTAACAATTCTACAAGAACATCACAAAATGAAAGCAGCAATGGAATGACCTTTTTATGTCCTCTGTCTCCAACAGGAAAGTGATTGTGGTGACGGAGATATACTGGCCCAACGGTCTGACCATAGATCTGGTGGAACAGAAGCTGTACTGGGCAGACGCCAAACTCAGCTTCATTCACAGAGCCAACTTGGATGGATCTGCACGGTAAGGCCCTGCGCGTGTGTGCGTGTGTGTGTGTGTGTGTGGCAGAGTCCTGCACGGGTCTGATTTTCAAGACCCACTCCCGTGACGTGCAATACCGAACCCGTCACCCGCACATATTGCCAATTAGTTCCGCAAACCGACCCGTCGGCACAAAATCCGCAAACCGACCCGAACCCGCATATCATGATCAGTGAAAACATGCAATTATGAACACACGCAGTTGCGTATTTGGTTCAAAAAGCGTGGGATGTTGGTTATTTCCTCCATCTAGGATGACACCAAAAGCCTCCCAGACGTTGGATTTCGCTCTTGAGGAAGCGCTCAGCAGCAGATTGATGCGCTGCAGAGGTTATGATTATGTGCGGTCCCGAGGGGGAGAGGTCTGAGGATTTAAACATTAAACTAAATTATTATTATTTTAATATATTTATTATGCAACACCCGCGACCCGACCCGCATCTTCTTTGTTTTACCCAGAACCGAACCCGGATTTTTTTTCACTCTTTTTGCGGGTCACCCGTCGGGTACCCGACCCGATGCAGGACTCTGGTGGGAGGGTGAATATAGTTGCAAAATGACTTCAGTTCAAGTACCACAATGGACTGCGTACAGAGAGTGGACTGGTACCTTGAGAGGAGACCATTTTTACCCAGGGGCCTGCCGAGGTGTTGTAATCCTAATGTAAATGATTTTTCCTTAGTATGATTATAATGAATTTCCTCCAATATTTTAAAGTTAAGGTTACCTAAACTTATTTTAGGGTCTGGCTGGCTTTAGCTCAGGAGGTATATGGTTGCCTCAAATTGAAGGGTCGGTGGTTCGATCCCCAGCATCCTAGTGCAATATGCAGGAAAAAATGTATTTGTAGACGAACAATGACTTGTATCTACATAGCGCCTACAAACAAATAATGAAATAAAAAATGGGGGAAAATAGTCGGAAGCGGGGTTTTTTTTTTGTATACGTCGCTGGGAGGAGGCTCTGTCCACTGCCCTGCCAAAGAGGAACTATGTTTTCCATAAACATGAATGATGTCATCCAATACTGTTAGAGCATGTAACAGTTAAGGTGTCATTGTCACTGCTGTACTGTTGTCCAGAGGAAAACACAGACATTTCAGAAGAGGAGCTGTGTTGATGACATTTACTTTAACTTTGGATTGCTTTGTTTCCGGCCTCTCTGGGTCAGGTTTTGCTGCAACTAACTTGCTCTCTATTAATAGCTACTATTAATGGACAAACTTACATTGCCTTTTTGATTACGATGGAAATAAAATGAACTTGAGTTGTTACCGTTTAATAATACTTTTTCAGGATCCACTATTGAAACTTTAGCGGAGATCAGCCAAAAGGTTTTCACCCTGTTTAACTTCTTTCCAACAGAGAAAGGGAGGGGAAGAGAAAAAAATCTGTACTGACAGAATGAAAGAAAAATAGAGAGGGAGTGAGAGAGTTGTCCAACACAAACAGAGCTGTGGTATGGAGGCCCCAGTCAAAACACACACACACACAGCAACACACTCCCTTAGCGTCCCTCTAACAGCACAATCTTTCCTTCTTTCCTTTATTGGACTTCTTTCTTCATATGTTCTCATTCTCTGTGACTATGTTTCGACCTAGTAACATTGGAGTTGTGACTTTTAGCTGAAATGACTTTCAGTTGGTTGAGATATTTGACTGAGGTGTTATTTGACTAGAATAATGTAAAGGGGCAAATTCTTCTTTGCTGGTTATTATAACTGTAAGAGCTGATCACACTGTCTTTTATATACTGCCACTAGCAGGACATTTGTTTGCTTGTCTCCTGTCTTCTTTTAATTGTTCAATTGTCAGCTGTCAACTAAGTTCCCAAAAATAGTATTAAAGGGGCCCTATTATGCTCATTTTCAGGTTCAAATGTGTTTAGTGCCTCCACTGAGACATGTTTCATGCTTTAATGTTCAAAAAGGAGAAACTCCCTCTGAAGGGAACTCTGGGATTTTAGCCTCTGCAGACCATTAACATGCACAGAAAGAGGAAACACCAAATATCATGATAGGGCCTCTTTAAAACAGAACGTTTCTACACTTTATGTTTTATTCACCCTCTTATTATTTAACCAGTCTGCAACACACATTGTAAAAAAACCATGCCTCTGCCTTCTTAGAAACGTGCTAGTCTAGCGTTATGTTCTACCTGAAGGTAATATGCTCAGTTGTAACAATGTGGTGTAGAGGTTGAAATCCAAACCAAACTTAAGGGGAAATGCTTTACGCTGTTGAAATAATGCGGTATGCTCAGCCAGCAGCTTATTCCTATGACAGCAGCACATTCATTCTCCCTCTTATTACTTGATTCTGAGAAAAGCTTTATTTTATGTAACCATGGCACTCATTGTTCAGCCAAGATGTGTTCAAGTACGTTAGGAAGATCTGATATTCTTGGACAGAAGCTGCTCATAGAGTCACGTAAGAGACCTGTGCACATGCAGCTCAGGCAATACATACGTTTCTCATAGCTTTCAAATTATACTCATTTGCCATTTTTCCAATTAATTTGCACAAACACGTTCACACACACCAACATCTGAACAGAGCTTTGAAATCTGGAGATGTTTAAATTTGCTCTTTCTTTTTTTCCTTTAACCACTGCTGGCAGCCTTCTCTGCTTTAACAGCACACGCACTCACGCACGCACGCACGCACGCACGCACGCACGCACGCACGCACGCACGCACGCACGCACGCACACACACACACACACACACACACACACACACACACACACACACACACACACACACACACACACACACACCCCACACACACACACAGGGCTAAAAGGATGATTGATGAAAGCCAGTTTCTAGTGTGTTGATATTCTAAATACAAAACTCCTTTGATCCGGTGCCTAACTGCCTTTGTGTGAGTGCATTTTCCTGTAAGTGATTCTAACGTGTGTTTTAGGGAAAGAAACACTCTCCTGAGCCAATCTGTGACTTGCTCCGACCGACACTTCTCTAGAAGTCATGTCTTTGTAGTAGTTTGGCCCCAAGAATCAAGAGGGGGCATACCTTTTCCAGTCAGCATGATATTATAAATGTGTTCATAATAAAAGTAATAAAAGAAGTTGACGTCCACATTGCAGGAATGTGGTGTAGATAATCTGGGTCCCAGGGCAAGGATTCTTTTCCTCCACTATAGTTTGACTTATACAGAATACATCTCAAGATGATCTGCCAAGAGCTCTTTTCACTTAAATGACCGTATTGCCCTTCTCTAGTCGGACACATTTGACCTCTTCTTAGCTACACTGCTGATGAGGAAAAATCCTCTGTTTGTTGTTCAAATTCTTTAGTTGTTTAATGGGCTATCATGAAAATTGCATTAAAGGAGTTAATGCTGGGGCTTCAAACCTTTATTTAATCCAGAACAAAGCCAACAATAGTGCTGAAAAAGCTGTCATATACCGTCTTGCATGGTGTCTGGTTTCATACAATGTTGCCGATATTCTTCTGTCTTAATTTCACGCAAAGGTCTTGGGTGACAGCTGCTTGTGTTTTGATAACTTTTGGTTAAGTTAATTTATGGTATAATTAGGGTATTGACAAGAGCATCATTTTTGTCTCACAACTTTATAGTTGTTTTATACCCAGCGCGAGGTGGGTTGGGTGCTGAAGCTAATCTTGTGTTTAGGCTGCACCATTTGGGTATTGGTTTAGTCATGATATTATTGCGTTGTCGTACAGCTAACCTTAGTGCCAAAGGGTGTTTGTGTTAAGCTTAAGCTGGTTACTGCATCTGGTCTTCCAAAACACATTGGTGGGCGAGCATGTGCATCTGTGGGTTTGAGGAATAGGGTTAGGCCCTCTGTCGACTGAAAACAATTCATGATCGATCAAGTAATAATACAATTACTGTCCAATTCAAATTGATGGCATATGTTGAGTGTGTAAAAGTACAATTAATGGAACAAATTGCATGTAAATACAAATAATGGGTAATAACATTGGTGAAGCAAGCAAGAGTGAGTTTTTTAAATGTTCTAACAAAAAAACCCAGCCCAATGTGGCCATTTCTAGCTACAGTAGCAGCACCAGCTCCAGAAGTTGCTAAATCAGTTGGCAACTGATGATGCAATTGAACGTAAAAGATGAACTTGGCTAATGGAACTGAATGAAGCAAGTAGACGTACTTACCATCCTGAATAAATAACACAGATATATGTGTTTTTTTGTCCAAGCATTTGATTTATTGAACACATAATATAAAAACGTATACCAGACTTCCTTTCTATGGCAGACAAGTAGCATTTCTAAACACAAAACACTAACCTTCCTCTGGTTCTTTTTGTTCCTGCAGTGAGACTGTGGTGGAGGGCACCCTGACCCACCCTTTTGCCCTGACACTGTCTGAGGAGACCTTATACTGGACCGACTGGCAGACCCGCTCCATCCACGCCTGCAACAAAAACAGTGGAGATAAAACTAGAGAGATCCTCAGTGGGATCTACTCTCCGATGGACATCCAGGTCCTGGAGGCCTACCGGCAGCCTAACAGTAAGTGAATTGTGATCAATAAGATCAATATACCATCAGGCCTTTATATGAAAGTGGTATCATTGTTCTGTGGTGATTGATACATAATGAGACATTAGCTACATGAGCTAATCCTATGTTCTCCTTCACTTGTCCCTCTCTGTCTCTGATGTGTGACTGCAGTCCTGACTCCCTGCAGTGACAGTAATGGAGGCTGTAGTCATCTCTGCCTGCTCTCTCCAGTGCAGCCTTTCTACAGCTGTGCCTGCCCCACTGGAGTCCAGCTTAAACCAGATGGGAAGACATGCAAACCAGGTAGGGGTCTTCTTTCATCAGCCACTGGTAGCCCTTGTGAGAGGGCACTGCTAACAGTTTCTTATTGTCATTATTCATTTGTTTGTACGGATATTAAGGCTATGATTATTTGTCAATGAAGTTATAACTTACAAATGTTGAAAACAAAGGCTCAAAAGGATTTGATAAGTATGTGAGATATACAAAATACAAATAAACAAATGTGTGCAACACAACGTGTGTCGCATTCTGACAACCCGTAACAGCTGCCTAGCACTTCTGCTTTATGGCATACGGTGTGTTTTGGTTTTTATAACAGGTGTCAGGTGTAATTAATAAATACACAACGACACTAACAGAAGATCCATCATAGAGAAAAATACCCCATCTATAGATATGCTGCTAGAAATGATAGCAACAAGTACCTACTGATTCAAAGCATTTCTTGTGAACAATTAATATGGCAAAAGTAGTCCCGGTTTATGTTCCGCAACATTGAGTTTTATATAATGTGTGATCCTATTCTTCCATTAAATAATAAATAATACAAGTATTATTCCGTTTTATGGCTCTAAATCTTGTTATTGATTAGTCAGAATGGCTACAGTAACTCGGCTAACATCATCCATGTAATACGAGAAAAACTTCACATTATACAATCCTTTATTTACATGTTAACTTAAACTGAACATCTATGGGGAAACATGCATTAGGGGACATTACTGGTGTGACAATTATACAGAGGTTACCACTTTAAGGGTGCCATTAGGAAACGCTGATGGAGCAAGAGCAGCACTGCTATCCCTCAAGCAGTCAGAAAAATGTGCTGAACTATAGTAGCATACTGTGAGCCGCCACTCTGCAGAACAGTATAAAGTTGTCTTGCAATTCAATCTAGTTGTTGGTAAAGCAGACTGGTTCTTAACTGAAAACTAGCCCCGGAACGGACTAGAATAGCCGCTTTCACACCAAGTACTTTGCCGTACTTAGTGCCGGCACTTAGTACCCCCATGGAACTTAGTACAGATCGCGTTCACACCGGAATAAGTTCCCAGAGGGAAGATTACGCAAATGAAGCCGCTGACGTCAATTCTTCTTCTTCTGCTTTGGGTTTACTGGCAGGCCGCAAACAACTTCACGGCGTATACTGCCGCCCGAAGTCCCCGGCCGGAAGTCCCCGGAGTTGGGGACTGACTTCAGTAGAAGCTGCTGGGACTCCCAGCAGCTTCTACTGAAGCCTTCCGAGTAAATCGCCAGAACGCCGACACCTCCTCATCTCCACCGCTCCCATGTTTTATTTTGTGTTTGTGTTTGTGTTTTATAAGTTAGTCTCTCTGCGTTTGTGCGCGGGGCTAATGCTAATAATGCTAATGCCAGCAAATACAATGGCAGAGTTTTACGGGCCGTGGTTTGCAATTCGCCCAGCCAATCAGAAATTGGTACTTTTTTCTCCCCGGGATAGTACCACCTCTCTAGCAGGCACTAAACATGGGGGTAAAAGTTCTCGGAACTAAGTACTCTTTTTGGTGTGAACGCAAAATTCCAGGCACTAATGGAACTAAACAGGAAAAGTACGGGGAAAAGTACTCCGGTGTGAAAGTGCCTAATTAATGGAACTGATTTCAGTGGATAGAGGTATTACAAATGTTAAACAACTAAAGCTCAAAAGGATTGATAAGGGGGTGAGATGGTTAGAATTGATACATTCTATTTAAACCCAGCCATATCCGTTTTTGTCTTTGGTGAGTCATGTAGTGATACAGCATGGAGTGTATCAGCTTGAGAACAAGTAAGAGTGACCTCTTTGCTAGCAGAGTGGGACACTAACTGACCAGCCGCCATGTTGATTCCCACGATTCTAAAACAATAGAGCCTTATTCTGCGAAAACACAACAGTGTGTTCGAGTGCGTCTGTCTGCTAGGCTGTGTTATGTGAATGTATTACATTTGAATGAAACATGCCAGCCAATCACTTAGCCACCGTTGACAATAAAAAACAACAATGCTCTATTGTGTCAGCAGCTTGTGTGTGTCAGAGTGTGTGTGTGTGAGTCTTTGTGTCCGTGCTCCTAATTTGTTTTGCTTGGCTGGTTAAATTGAAGGCGTTTGTTATTACGCTGGCAGCAGAGCGTGAGCGTTTGTGTGTGTGCGTGTGACTGTTTGTCAGGGGTCCCTAAGTGTCTCAGAATGAAGTGAAGCGAAGAGGAGAGGGGAATCACAGATGCTTTCCCTCCTTCCTTTTCATTCTTTCCCTTCATTTATCCCCCCTGGCCTCTGTCATTTATGTAAGGATGGAACAACTTTCTGTGTCAAATCTGATTGGTGCCAAGGCTGAGAGATGCCAGAATTGGATTGGTTGGGAAAGAGCAGCTGGAAAAGAGAGGGAGAACATTTACAGGATTTGGAGAACTATGTGTTGTTGATATCTGAGCTATCTGACATTAGTGTAGATATTTAGATTATGTACTATAGCGTTAGGTTAGGGTTATAATGTTCTGTAGCGGAGACTTTTAAAGTGTCCCAATTATGCTTTTTGGGTTGCAATTTTTGCTGAAACGCCTCCAGTGGACTCCTATGTTTACTTCTCTAACATTATGACATCACTATGTAGCACTTGAGCTTTGATTGGCTAGCGCTTGCTTCAACACATTGTACGTGATAGGTCTGATTGTGTGGTTTCAGACAGAGGGTGAAAGAGGTGCTGCAGCACAGGCAGAATGAGAAAATGAAGAGCTTTTTGAACATTAAAGCATGGAGACATGTCACAGTAGAGACACTACATACAAATATGAACCTGAAAGTCAGCATAATAGGGCCCCTTTAACTACAGATATTTTACATTTTGAATAGATCTACTTGAACTGTCAGTATTATTACTTTACAGTCGAATCTTTGGCTTAAGGTGTACTGATCAGAAACGTGGGCCAAAGACAGGAAAGAAGGCAGTTCAGGGAATAGAAAGCGAGAGACACACTTTAAACTGCTTTCAATGCGAGCTCTGCAGAGTCAGAGGTGTGAGAGAAAAAGACAAACTTTAATTGTCTCCCGTGAGGTTAGTTTGGCTCTTGTTTATATCTGGACCAACAGCCAGAACACAGTGCAGGCTCCCTCAGGACAGCAGAGCCCTTTGTTTCCAGGCCGGAAGGAGCAAAGAAGAGAGAAGCGAAAATACTAAATCTATGTTTCTCACCACAGATAGAGACATCTTTTTTTTCTCTTTGACTTTATTTGTCTGTAGGAAATCATTATTGGGGTATATCGCTCTATTTTCTTTAGCTAGGATGTGGAGAAACTAAGTATATTCAGGTAAGTCTTGTACTGTACTGTACCATGCTCTGCTTGAAGTTAATGTTTTCATAAACCTATATACTTCTATTTCACTATATATTACCAGGAAGCACTTTAGACTCCAGTACATTTATGTCACCGCTGCAGTTACTACTTAGCTTTAATATTAATCTCTTATTACAACACATGATAAGCTCATAAAATACATATTCTTGTTAAAGAATGTCAAAACATGTCAGATGTCTATGAGTTGTGGGCTGTTCCACCAAAGTGGTCGTATTATGCTAAATGTCACAAATAAAGCAGAGATGAGGGAATGAAACCAGATTCTGAATGAAACCACTCCCATTGCTCCCTGGGCGTTGTACAATAGCTGCCCATTGCTCCTGGGTAGGATGGGTTCAAAGCAGAGAACACATGTCACTGTGTGTGCTCTGCATGTGTGACCATTAAAGAGGGTTTCATCCCTCCCTATTCTTCTTAATAGCTCTGAAATATTGTACAATATCCCAATGGAAGTAATAATGTCTGCTGTTAGTGGAGTTCATAATGATACCGCAAAACGTTCTACTTTCCTCACATTCAGATATCTGTATATAATGTAGTGAAAACTAGCTAGGCTGCTCTAACTGTAGCACGTCAGAATTGGCATCTAATAATGTGGTGCGTCTTTGACTGCTCATTACTTTATTCTACTTTTACTTGAAGGGAAGTGAGTTAACATGTGTATTGATACTTGAACTTTAAACACAATTTAGACATGTAAAGTATGGTGTCGTTTAATCGTGGGTGTGTTTGTTGTTGTTGTTGTTAAAAGACCTTTTCTTAGACTCGTTCATTTTGGTTTCTAAGCCCACGATACAACTGCATATTTCCATAAAAGCGCTACACTTAGACCTCCTGATTGAGAGCTGGGAAGCAGTCCATTCAGTCAGTCTGTGTGTAGTACTAATGTTAGCTCCAAAACCTAAGTGCACGGCTGTCAACAACATCATTAGGGGTCATTAGTCTGATATTAAGACCTTATTAGACATGACTTACGGTACCAGCAATTTGTCATTCAAACCATGAGAAACACAAGTACATTTCCTTAATTAAAAATAGGAGGGACCTTATAAAATGATTTGTTTTGTTTTAATTCTAAAATTCAAAAATGTAACTAAATATGTTTGGAAATATCCCATATCAAGCCTGGGGCCCATTTCCACGTGTCATCCTTTCTGTCTCACCTTTTCAGTTCGGTCTCTATAATGAAGGCGCTGGAGACCCAGCCAAATCATCTTTAAAAAAACAAAAAAGAAATGTGTTTTTTAATGGCTCAAATTGTACACTGTGCGAGTGTTCATATCAGTCAATCCAACTGCCTCAGAGCTGAATTTACTTCAGCACAAACCCTCCTGTGACCAATTTTGACTGCAAATAAGTGCAGCTTAGAATCAATATGAACTGACTGTTAACAACGAATCAAACGTGTCTGTTGTTCAGGAGCAGAGCAGGTTCTGCTGCTGGCTCGAAGGACGGACCTCCGGAGGATCTCACTGGACCTGCCCGACTTCACTGACATAGTGCTACAGGTAAGCCCACACACAACCGCACATACGCACACACTCTCTTTCAGGTATTTATCATTGTTCCTCTGCTCATGCAGGTCGATGACATTCGCCATGCCATAGCTATAGACTATGACCCAGTTGAGGGTTACGTCTATTGGACGGATGATGAGGTTCGGGCCATCCGCCGATCCAACATTGACGGCAGCAATGCCATGATGCTGGTTACCACGGAGATCAACCACCCAGATGGCATTGCTGTTGACTGGGTGGCCAGAAACCTGTACTGGACTGACACCGGCACTGACCGGATCGAGGTACATCTTTACACAACAACAGTTCCACCAGTTATATTAATCTTAAAACCAGTGTTTAAGCAACATATCAATATCTACAATACAGCTGTTCGACCACATTATTCCTGTGTATGTATATGCATAGGTCTCCATTCAGGACTAACGGGTTTAATGTGGCATTTCAGGTAACCAGGCTGAATGGAACGTCTCGGAAAATTCTGATTTCTGAGAATCTGGATGAACCCAGAGCCATCGTCCTGGACCCCGTCAATGGGTAGGGTTAGCCTCTGTTTATGCATGGGGTATATATTCTGGGGAGAGTGGACATTAAGATAAAAAAATATATATCGAAAAACCTCTTACAAATACTTACTACTTTTAGGCCAACAAACAAAAGCTAGTGTCGACAATTATTTGCAACATTTAGATGCCCATGTTGGGAATTAAAATACAAACCACAGTCTATAGAGGAAAATGTGTAAATTGTACAAGAAGTCATTGCATTTTGTCTCATTGCCTCGGTCTCTTTCAGCTTTATGTACTGGACGGACTGGGGAGAACATCCTAAGATCGAGCGGGCCCACCTGGATGGAACGGAGCGGCTGGTTCTGCTTAACAGCTCTCTGGGCTGGCCCAATGGACTGGCTATAGATCACGCTGCAGGAAAGCTCTACTGGGGAGATGCAAAAACTGACAAGATAGAGGTATGTCTTCAAAACATCTATGCATGTTAGCTGAAAGACAGGGCAGAGAGGAAATGATCAAGAAAAGATGAGGTGGAATGAGGATACATTAGATGTGTTATGCAATAGCTGGACAGCCTCATGAAGCCTTGTGTAAGGTAGTTGTCGTCAGCTCCCATGTGGTCCGGTTCGTCTCCTTTGTTTGATTGTTTGTTTAATTAGATCCCCATTAGCTACTGTGCTGCAACAGTGGCTATGCTTCCCGGGGGTCCCATTCAAAACTTTAACAGAAATACATCAATTAACATCCATAACATTCATACTCACAATAAGACTCAACCACCAAGACACACAGCAGACAACACCAATTCAAAGCCTTTCTGATACATCCTCTGACAGAGTGTCAAATGACTGTGTATTTGTTCTAATGAGACACAGGAGAGAAGGTCATTGAGGGGCTACAATCAAAAACATGTTTTTCTTCATCCAATATTAACACGTGACTCTTTTGACTGACAAAAGATCCCTTAAGTGAAACATATCTGATCATGAATGATTGAAAGATGACCTAAAACATGTTATGTCAGACAATGTCAAAATAGTGGCTGTGTGTTTGAGACGTAGCTGTGACACGTCAAGAAATGACTCCATGCTGACAGCTGTCATCTTGTCATTTATTCCATTGAGCAGGAGTGATTCAGACTGATGCATTGTGTTGAATGTAGTGTGTATTGGAGCTTTGAACCTACAGTACTACCCTCCAGTGGGACTGACCATGCAGTCTGTTACACACACTTTTATACCTCTGACTGTGTGGACATTTGATTTGATTTACATAACAGAATGAACGAAGGCATTCAAAAGTAATGCGTGTCTTGCAGGTAAATCCTAAGACTAATGCAGGCTGATATAGGAGCATATTCAGTTTTAGATTGTTTTAAATATTTGTAGGTACATCTTGTCATCTTATTTGTTTGTGCCCTAAAATTGAAACTATTTGGTGTTCCGTAATTTTCAAAGCCAAATTATGAAAGATATTTTAGCATGGTTTGAAAAATGAATGTTCATTTTGCCATTGGAGAGATTATCATATGTCTTAAGAGGAACTCTCCTGTCAGGAACTAGTCCCCAATAGCACTCAGGGTTTCCCCTACCATTGTCTTGGAGGGGTGCTGCGCCCCGCCAACGCCCCCTGAAATTCAAGGTGTTTTTGTTTTGTTTTTATCATTTTTTTTGTTTTTTTTAATAATACATATTTATAGCACCAAATTGCAACCAATCTATATCTACTGTCACTTTACACATTGAACATGACAAAAATATCCCAACAACACCCCCCCAGGGACAGACAGCACCCCCCCAAAGCAGTAAACCTAGGGGAAACACTGGCACTATATATGAAAGAGGAATGGTTGTAACTATGGGGGAGACATAACAGAACGCTGCCTCTGTTTGTGTGTTGTTGTATTTGTTGCTATGTTTTGTCAAAGGTCTTTTTATTGAATATTTTCTAAAGTAAAAAATATTCCACCTAAAGAATATTTGTAGGTTAGGTGTATAAAATGCTACTTGGTCAGCTTGACAACCAGTGCTGAGAAAACACCAGTCGCTTTATATAGCGACTAATATCTAAGCACTATCTCCTTTTTCCCAACAATTTATTAGTGTACTCTGTTGAGAAAGCAGTAAGAGTGTGGAGTTCAGCCCAGTCGGAGAGGTAGAGGACTGGGGGGGGGGGGGGGTTGTTCTCGCTGCCCTTCCCCCTCTCCCCAAGGCTTCCAGAGCTCTTTCAAAGCAGGTGCTCTCCATTCTCTCTATCAATATCACACACTGTCTATGTTTTAGACATTACAACAACTAAAGAGACCTCTTCGGCTCTCTCTTTACTTTGAGTGTAATCAGCTTCTTACTACTCAGTTTAGTTGTTCAAACTATTTCACACTCCTGTCTCAGATGTTGTGTGGTTATCGTTTCTCTGTGATGTGGTGGCTGTTTCTACGGAATTGAACAAGTTTACTAGTTCTATTTTCATAGCTGCAGAGAGAAGGAGAGAGAACACTAGAACAAAATAGTGAATGCCTGAGCTTTCTGGCTGAATGCTTACCAATTGGAAAGGGGTGGGTGCTCCCTCTGCCCCCCCTCTCTCTTTTTCTCTCTCTCTGTCAGCGTGAAAGGACCCACCTCAAAGGGTTTTTTACACGTTTCATCCTTGTTTTTATGCCGGTGAAAATAAATTAGTGCTGGGTGTGAAGAAATGTCTGTTGTATGTGTGCCTGCGTCTCTCTCATGTCCGTGTGGAGTGTGATTTGGTTCACAGTTTCTTGTTCCACGAGGCTACTGTACGATTTTAATACATTTCCCTTTTGCTGAAGGTACACCTCGATGACTAAACTATGGATTTACTGCAGATGAGCAACTTACCGTGTCTTATTTTTGCTTTAGTTGTCCATTATCCCTTTCAGTATTGGTGGTATTAGAGTGTTACGCTTGCCTAACCAATTGCTCAAAATGTTGTAACACAAGGATAATGACCTTCTTACTGGCTAAATAAAAAATGTATGACAAAGCTCAGCAACACTCAGGTGTGTTTGCATTTATATTCTCTATTTTGACTTTTGTCTCACTTGAGTATGTTCCATCTCTAAAGTGTGTCCATCTTTCCCAGAAGTGAGTTTGCATTAAAGAGCTTAATCACAGTAGATAATAACAGCTAAAAGAATACAATGTCACACAGACAACCGAAGTGTCTGTGTGACCACATATACCACACAACAACAAATCATTGATTCATTGGTTTGAATATAGTATTCAAAAATACAAATTCAATATGATTTTATTATTGATGGCAAAATAATAGAACAAGACATAATAAAATCAACAATAAAATAATAAATAAAGAAAGGAAACATGACTGTAAAAAGAGTGTATATGTGGGTATGTCCTTATGTTAGAAGGAGATATTGATTTATATATACTTGGATTTATCTCTAAGCAATACATGTTAAAGGTCACTATCTTTGGAACTAAAGCAACAAATAAGATCATAGAAATCTGTAACTTTATTTATATTAGTTTCTAATTATGAGACACTACTCACAACTTGTCTTTGTCTTAAGTTACATTTAGTTGATACCTTCTGATGAATTGATATATCTTAGAACATCATACAACATATGGTATTAGTGGCGTGTGTGTGTGTGTGTGTGTGTGTGTGTGTGTGTGTGTGTGTGTGTGTGTGTGTGTGTGTGTGTGTGTGTGTGTGTGTGTGTGTGTGTGTGTGTGTGTGTGTGTGTGTGTGTGTGTGTGTGTGTGTGTGTGTGTGTGTGTGTGTGAAGGGAGCCAGCTGAAAACTAGACAGCGCCCAGCATTTTACCTTTTGAGAGAAAGAAGAGAGGGAATGATAAATGACCGAGGCAGACCGAAGACTTTCTCCAAGAACCCTGGAGGAATGCTCTCTCCCTCTGTCTCTTTCTCCGTGTGTTTTCAAGTCTCTTTTAAAGAAATCTGACTCCCCCCTCTGCAAACTCCCACCCCTCCCCCTCCACTGTGGAAAAAAAACAAACCTCTGAAGTTACCGCACCCCCTGCCCCCCACCCCTCCTTCAAATAGAAGTGTGTGTGTGTGTGTGTGTGTGTGTGTGTGTGTGTGTGTGTGTGTGTGTGTGTGTGTGTGTGTGTGCGTGCATGAATGTGTTGGCGGCTTTGACTGATGTGTTGCTTTCTCTGTACTCACACAAAACGGCTGCTTTGTTGTGATTATGCAGATTGACCGTGTGTAGTGCAGTTCAATCACACTGCTCAGCCATATGGTAACTGCGTGTGTGTGTGTGTGTGTGTGTGTGTGTGTGTGTGTGTATGTGTGTGTGTGTGTGTGTGTGTGTGTGTGTGTGTGTGTCTGAGGTGGAGAGAAGGAGGTGTGTGTGTGTGTGTGTGTGTGTGTGTGTGTGTGTGTGTGTGTGTGTGTGTGTGTGTGTGTGTGTGTGTGTGTGTGTGTGTGTGTGTGTGTGTGTGTGTGTGTGTGTCTGAGGTGGAGAGAAGGAGGTGTGTGTGTGTGTGTGTGTGTGTGTGTGTGTGTCTGAGGTGGAGAGAAGCACCTTGTTTCAATAGCAACTCTTCTTGCCTGTGTCTTGTTTCTGTAGCCGTCCAACTTAACAACAACAACAACAATTGCAACATGTGTTTCTGTCCTGGTGGAATGTTATTAGATACAAGTACTGAGTTTAAGTATCATTTTGATGCATATGATTATTTAAAAATTTTTGCACAATTTGAAAATACACAAAAATAACAGATACAAAATTATATACAGTGCAGGAAGAGGCAGAAAACATCCACCTAAATAATGTTAAAATTCCCAATGTTAGAGAACACGATTATTATTCTACCAAAATAAACTCAAAAGTGTAAAACAACAACAACAGTTAAGATAAGATATGATTTTGACTGTGTTTGTCATCTGGGAAAAGCCATCCCATATTTAGTTTTTTCTAAATCTGACATAAAATGTAAATGAAACAAACCATAACCCAACCCACTGCAAACATAGGAAAGAGCCTGATAAATAAACATAATCTTATACAGAATAACTACTAGCAGTTTATATAACTACATTAGCGGTTAAAAACGTCAGTTTCTTACTGACTCAGAACTGTTAACTGACAGGTGCCTGAAAGCAGAGATGAGTCAGGAACAGCATCCATAGGTTTCACTGGAACTTATGGATTGGTTCGATAAAACATGAAGCTTCAAAAGAGGGTCCACGAAGTTGCAGTTGAAAATGTTGGAAAATAACTCAAAACCACAACTGAAAAGTACGACGCAGTGAGGGCTGAAATGGAGGCTACGAGGTACAAATATGAAACCATGCAACGAGAGAACAAGGAGCACGTAAAAACCTCAGAGAGGGAAAATATCTGCCAGAGCAGCCGAGGGCCTCAGAGATGGAGCTTCGAGATGAGGTGGACATGCTCCAAGTTTTTCTACAGGTGAATAATTCAAGTCAAAGAAAATGAGTATGGAACAAATTAGAATCCTGTTAACATTACAAAGAATTCTCAACAAATGTATGTTCACTTACTTCCTGTATTAGTATGTGCTGCCATGTAGGACATGTTGTGTGTGGAATAACAGTATGAATGAATCTACAAATGCATCACATTGACGTTGATACATTGAACTTGACTTTTTTCTGTCAGTGTTCTTCGTACAACAACAGTGCAGATCAGTGGTTTGGATCAGGTCTTTCTCTCCCCCTTTGAAGCTGCCTGGCAAATAGGGCCGAGCTGAATGGATCAATTAGATAAAAGATCGAAATGAAGTTTTGTGTGGACGTTGGCCTCTGTGCTGCCCTGATGCTTTATTCTCTGTGAGGGCCGTGAAAGACGATTTGTGGCAGCTTTGTGAGATGGTGGAGCTTCTCTTTAAAGCACTGGCAGTGGTTATAATGGAGCAGGCAAACACACACATCAGCTCCAACTCTCTGACAGGCAGCAAGAAAACTACGTTGGCTGTTCACTGCTTTGAGCAACCCCGTCTAGATGCTTGAGGAATATATGAATTACAACTCCTGCTGCTAGAAGTCAAATTGAGCTTTGCTCAAGTCCACTCTATTGGTATTTTCAAGGATTTGATCGTTGACGTTATATGTGGGCATTATTTAAGGATACATTTGCGTTAGGAAAGGGATAATAGGCAACGAGGTTGTCATTATTGAAAAAAATCACATCATTTGGATGCTTTGGGAAAGCAGAGGGGATCTTGATCTCTGTGGAACACTCCATAACCCGCTTATTATACGGCCACATACTACATTAAACCAACGACTTGACTCACAGTATTGATGTAAAACGATTTTATTGACTTAAAAGTGGTCGTATTGCATCCGCTAAAAGGAAAAGAGTCTGTTCCACGGCATGCCAACGTGACTTAAAATTAATGCAGCACTGATAAAGGTTTTCTGTAACTGTCCAAGTCTGTTAAAGTGTTCTATGAACCAGTCTTTAAACACTTCCTGAGCCAATACAGTGTTCCCTTCAGTGTTTTCTTCCTGTCTGTCTTCTTCTCTTGATTTCTCTGACGTCCGGCTCTCTGTCCTTAACCCAGTGGTTCTCAAAGTGGGGGGCGCGAGAGACCAGGAGGAAAAAAGCTAAATAAAAAAAAAAAATCATCATTTGAAAAATGTTTGATTCGAAAATAATATGATGCAGTACTATTACGTGTTTCATTAAAGCTCGGCTCTGTGTGTGTGTGTGGAACGAGCCATTTTGTGTGCGCGAGAGAGAGAGAGCGCACCGGTACCGGAGATCGTTGTTGTTAGCTTCTGGTGCTAGCGAGCTACGCTAACGGATATAAGGAGTTTTTTCAACAAAGTGGAGGAGAGTCCTCTCCTGTCAGACTGAGAGACTCAGTGAGCTAAAGGACTCTCTCAGTCTTATCTCTGTGGGTCTCAAACGTTTTGGTCACCATTAATGTAAACAATTATTTCCAAGGCACACATTTATATGATCATTATAGTTATAAAAAAATAAGAGAATAAATGAAAAACAGCTATGAAATACTATATGACAGTAAAACAAGAATAAAGTTTAAAAGGGTGATTTGTAAAATATCCATAAAGAAAAAGTAAATCTGTTTACAGTTCTGTTTCAAATGGGTGTTGAGAGATGTAACCATAGTGTCACAATCTTAAGGAGAACCCAAATGCAGCACTCGAGAAACCAAGGAGAATTGGTAATACACTTTATTGGAGATTCCACTGGATCTGAGGAATTCCAACCGAGCAGTTTAACGCACCGGAGGACAGCGGGCAGAAGGTGAGTCAGGGACAGGCAGAGAGTCAGGGAGTAAGCGAGGCGGTCAGCGGGGATACAGGCAGGGTCGGATAACAGGCCAGACAGGATAGTCGAGGGACAGGCAGGATCAGGGAACAGGCAGAGCAGGCAGATCGAGGACAGGCAGGGTCGGAACCGGGTAGGCAATCTAGTTTCAAACGCGGGAAAGACAAGCATGAGGCAAAGTACAATCTGGCAAAGAGTGTGTGTAAGGTGCGGGTTTAAATACTGGCAGAAGCTAATGGGCGCAGAAGAGAAAGAGAGTGAGCTAATGAGTGGGTGTGGAAAACAGGTGAGACAGGTGAATGGAAAACTACTGGTGAATGATGGAGCAGACTATGACAGAACCCCCCCCTTAATGGACGGCTCCTGACGTCCCTAAATGCTAATCTACAGAGGAGGGTGGGAGGTGGGATTAATACTCATCTGAAAAAGTTCTTTTGGCCTCCCTCTCCTGCCCCCTGTCGGAATCTGCGTCCTCATCAGAAGCCGGCTCCTCGCTGTCCTCCTCTGAAGAGCTGACGGTAAGAGGAGAGACTCTCCCTGTGTTTCTGCCCGTCGACGTGACGGTCTTAGACGGTTGCTCAGGATTACGCCGATGGAACTCCCTGATGAGCCGGGGGTCCAACACATGACGAGCTGGAACCCAAGCCCTCTCCTCAGGGCCGTAACCCTTCCAGTCCACCAGGTACTGGACTCCTCTTCCTCTGCGACGGGAACGAAGAAGTCGTCGGAGAGTGTACGTAGGCCCGCCGTCAATCATCCGGGGCGGTGGTGGGGGGAGGGACCTTAGGAACCAAGGCACTCTCTCGCACAGGTTTGATCCTGGAAACGTGGAAGGTGGGATGGATCCGCAGAGTCCGAGGCAGTCTTAGCCTTACTGCTGCGGGATTGATTATCCTGACAATCTCAAAAGGTCCAATGAATCTAGGTGCAAGCTTCTTCGAATCCACCCGTAAAGGAATATCCCGGGAGGAAAGCCATACCTTTTGGCCCACCTGGTAGACAGGTGCTTTGGAACGTCGGCGGTTGGCAGAGGAGGCGTACCGGTTGGCCGAACAAACGAGAGTTCTCCGGGCTTGATTCCAGGTCCGTCGACAACGACGGATGAAAGCCTGGACGGACGGACAGGTAACCTCCCTCTCCAGGGCTGGAAACAGAGGGGGTTGAAACCCGTAAGCACACTGAAATGGGGACAACTTGGTGGCCGAACTGACCAGAGTGTTGTGGGCGTACTCGACCCAGAGCAGTTGTTTAGCCCAGGCCGCTGGGTTCTTGGAGACTATACAGCGTAAGGTCGTCTCCATCTCCTGGTTCTTTCTTTCTGTCTGACCGTTGGATTGCGGATGGAAACCGGATGACAGACTGACCGTGGCCCCAAGGAGCGTGCAGAATTCCCTCCAGAACACTGAGGTAAATTGAGGACCACGATCGGAAACCACATCAGTAGGCAGCCCATGGAGCCGGAACACATGGAGCAGGACCAGCTCCGCCGTCTCTTTGGCTGAGGGGAGCTTGGGTATCGGCACAAAATGAGCCATCTTACTGAATCGGTCTACCACCGTCAAGATGGCAGTGTGTCCGTTGGACGGTGGCAGACCAGTAACAAAGTCCAGAGAAATGTGAGACCAGGGGCGATGAGGGATAGGCAGAGGTCGTAGGAGACCAGCAGGAGCTTGGTGAGAAGACTTGTTTTGATTGCAAACAGGGCAGGCATTAACAAATTCCCTGGTGTCCTCCTTAAGTGTTGCCCACCAGAACCTTTGCTGGACTACCTCCCATGTACGTTGGATCCCAGGATGGCAGGTGAGTCTGGAGATATGAGCCAACTGGATAACATCAGACCTCAACGTCTGCGGAACGAACAGGCGGTTCGGCGGACAGGCACTGGGTCCCGGCTGGTCCTGCTGGGCGGCCTTGACCCTCTCCTCCACCTCCCAGATGAGGGCGGCGACGAGCTGAGGAGTCGGAAGGATGGTGTCCAAGCCCCTGGGAATGTTACCCCCCTCTCCAAACTGACGAGAAAGAGCGTCAGCCTTAATGTTCCGAGAACCAGGGCGGTAGGAGAGGGAGAAATTGAACCGAGTGAAGAAAAGGGCCCATCTAGCCTGTCGGGAATTCAGTCTGCGGGCCGACCGGATGTACTCCAAATTCTTGTGGTCGGTCCACACCAGGAAAGGTTGACTGGTCCCCTCGAGCCAGTGACGCCACTCCTCCAGAGCCAACTTCACTGCTAGCAGCTCCCGGTTTCCCACATCATAATTTCTTTCCGCTGGAGTCAAACGCCTTGAAAAGAAAGCACAAGGATGGAGTTTTTGGCTGTTCATTGCTCGCTGAGACAGGATGGCTCCCACCCCCATATCAGAAGTATCCACCTCCAAAACAAACTGTCTTACAGGATCGGGTACTCGGAGGATGGGGGCGGAGGTGAACCTGGCCTTAAGGTTCTGGAACGCCTCCTCAGCCGAGGAGGACCACTGGAACATAACCTTAGAGGAGGTCAGGGCTGTGAGAGGAGCGGCCAAGGTACTGTATCCACGAATGAACCTCCGGTAGAAGTTGGCGAACCCGAGGAACTGTTGTAGCCGCTTCCGGGATTCTGGAACCGCCCAGGAAGTGACTGCATCAACCTTGGAAGGATCCATCTCGATACTCCCCTGTCCCACAATGTATCCCAGAAAAGAGACAGAGGATGTGTGAAACTCGCACTTCTCCGTTTTAACAAACAGCGAGTTCTCGAGCAATCTCTTGAGAACTGCCTGGACGTGGTGCACGTGTTCTTTCAGTGTCTTGGAAAAGATCAGGATGTCATCCAAGTAAACAAACACGTGTCGGTCCAACATGTCTCGGAGCACGTCATTTACCAACGCCTGGAATACTGCAGGGGCGTTGGTAAGCCCAAAAGGCATGACTAGGTACTCGTAGTGCCCCGAGGTGGTGTTGAAGGCTGTCTTCCACTCATCCCCCTCGCGAATACGTACCAAGTGGTACGCGTTACGCAAGTCCAGCTTTGTGAATATGGTTGCTCCCTGCAGCAACTCAAATGCAGAAGAGATAAGAGGCAGTGGGTATCGATTCTTGATCGTAATGTCATTAAGACCCCGAAAGTCGATACAGGGTCTTAGGGTCTTGTCCTTCTTCTCTACAAAGAAGAACCCTGCGCCAGCAGGTGATGAGGACGGGCGAATAATCCCAGCCGCCAGAGAGTCATTGATATAAGTCTCCATGGAAACTCTTTCCGGAGCAGACAGGGAGTACAATCGACCCCTGGGGGGGCTGGTCCCGGGATGCAGGTCGATGGCACAGTCGTAGGGCCGGTGTGGTGGTAAGGAAGTAGCCCTCGACTTGCTGAATACTTCCTTGAAGTCCAGATATTCCGGTGGAACCCCTGTAACATCTGGAACTTGGCTGGGGTTTACCGAACGCTGAGGCGCGGCAGCCTGTTTCAGGCAGATCAGATGACAAGAAGGACTCCAACCCAAAATGGCTCCCGTCTCCCAGTCAATGTTAGGGTTGTGGCGGCGGAGCCATGGATAACCCAGGATCAGCGGAATATGTGGAGACCGGAGAACATGAAACTGAATAGTTTCGTGATGGTTCCCAGACAGGAGCATGTGAACGGGTACAGTCTGATGAGTCACTGTCCCCAGCAGGTGACCGTCTAAAGCGTTGGCTGGAACTGGGCGAGACAAAAGAACCCGGTCTATTCCCAACTGCAGCATAAGCTTCTCGTCCATAATATTCGCGTCCGAACCAGAGTCAATAAAAACAGCAAGCGCCTGAGAGCTATCCGGTAATAGCAACCTGGCGTGGCTCAATGGTCTCTGAGTGGGAACAAATCCAGGGGTTTGGCTCACCAGTATGTTCCCCATTACTGCTGAGCCTTGCCTTTTACCGGGCAGTGAGAAACAAAATGGCCGGCCCGGCCGCAGTAGAGACACAGATTACGACGTCTGCGATGCTCACGTTCCTCCAAAGTGAGGTTGGTGCGACCCACCTGCATGGGCTCATCCCCCCCTGGTTGCGGCTCTGGAGTGAGGTGAGGTGTCGTAGCCGAACTCGGACGTCGGGGCGCCCAGGCATGTTGAACTCCCGCCGATCGTCGTTCCCGTCTCCGTGTCTGGATGCGCCGATCCATGCGGGAAGTCAGTTCAATCAACCCATCCAGTGAATTGGGCAGATCAAACGACACCAGCTCGTCTTTAATGTAATCCGCCAATACACGCAGATAGGCGTCACACTGGGCTGCAGAATTCCAGTTGCTGAGGCGGCTCCGGGTGCGAAACTCAATGGCATAATCCACCACAGATCCATTACCCTGGCTCAGGTTCAGTAGTCCTCCTGCAGCGTCTGGACCCACAGACACGGGTCCAAACACCTTGCGCAGCTCCGCAGAAAAAGCGGGGAACGAAGAGCAGGCGGGTGTTTGTTGCTCCCATTCCGCTGTGCCCCATAGTCGGGCTTTCCCAGTCAAATGATTGACCGTGAAGGCCACACGAGCAGCTTCAGAAGCGAAAGTGTGTGGCTGCAGCGCAAACAGGATAGAACAGTTCGTAAGAAACGGGCTGCAGCCCTCCGGTTCCCCGGCGTAGCGCTCCGGAGTTCCCACCCGAGGCTCCAGGGTAAATCCCATCAGAGGTGATGCAGAAGCTGGTGTCGACGGCATAGGAAGAGGCGCTGGAGCGGCCACTCCTGCCACTAGCTGCTGCACAGTAGCCGTTAGCTGCTGTAGCTGCGCAGCTAAATAGGTTAGCGTCTGGTCATGTGAAGAGTTAGCATGATGAGCCTCGGTGGCCAGGGCGGCTATCGAGGCTTCCTGCCTCTGGAGAGCGTCCTCAACTCTCACGAAACGGTCTCTAGGTGAAGAGGAGTGCGCTGGGTCCATGTTCTGGCCAGATTGTTCTGTCACAATCTTAAGGAGAACCCAAATGCAGCACTCGAGAAACCAAGGAGAATTGGTAATAAACTTTATTGGAGATTCCACTGGATCTGAGGAATTCCAACCGAGCAGTTTAACGCACCGGAGGACAGCGGGCAGAAGGTGAGTCAGGGACAGGCAGAGAGTCAGGGAGTAAGCGAGGCGGTCAGCGGGGATACAGGCAGGGTCGGATAACAGGCCAGACAGGATAGTCGAGGGACAGGCAGGATCAGGGAACAGGCAGAGCAGGCAGATCGAGGACAGGCAGGGTCGGAACCGGGTAGGCAATCTAGTTTCAAACGCGGGAAAGACAAGCATGAGGCAAAGTACAATCTGGCAAAGAGTGTGTGTAAGGTGCGGGTTTAAATACTGGCAGAAGCTAATGGGTGCAGAAGAGAAAGAGAGTGAGCTAATGAGTGGGTGTGGAAAACAGGTGAATGGAAAACTACTGGTGAATGATGGAGCAGACTATGACACATAGATCTCTTCATTTTGCTCTCAAAGTGCACGAGATTGATGCATTTTACTTCAATATTTTAAAATAAATCTTCCCGGGGGAGCTTGCCCCCGGACCCTCCTATGTGAGGTACACACACCACATATAAGAATAGCACTTTACCCCTGCTTACACCTATGTGAGCTGATTATCGAGCCTTCATTGTAACAGTTGCGGGAACACTGTATATGCGTATGGGGAATGTTGCAGTAGAAAGTTCCACTGTAGCGACCGGTACATTAATGGGAAACCCTACATGTTTGAGCTATGAAACATCAAGCTACCCCACAGCACCTCCAAAATAAATCTCTGGTGCCGCCACTGAGCCTGACTATTTGTGTTGGGGGGGGGCCAGACTTTTTTTTTTCTCCAAAGGTGGGGCCTGACAGAAAAAGTTTGAGAACCACTGCCTTAAAGGTGGGGTAGGTAAGTTTCAGAAACCGGCTCGAGTGCACGAACATTTGAAAGTACACAGCCGAAAAGAATCCGCCCCTTCCTTCAGACTTCCTTACAGAGCACCTCCTCCAACACACATGAACGCGCACATGACGTCAGCAGACTGGTGAAAGTGGCCGCCTGCTGCTGCAATGCACGCCCATTGACGGCACGAGATACATTTGTGCGTGCACAAGATGGAAGGCTGACAGACAGGACGGCAATCCAATCCGTTTAGCCGGCCCGGCTAAACGGATTGGTTGTACTTTTTACAGTATTACGGCTTCAACAGATGACATTTTTTTATGGATTTTTTGTCAAAGCACTTAAGATATTCATTGCTATCGGGATGTTAAGAGCATTCCATGGAATATAACAAAAAGTGTATCTCGAGCCGGTTTCTCAAACTTACCTACCCCACCTTTAACCCCTTTCCTTTCCTTGCACTGTTTTTCTTTTTCATTCTGGGGACAGTTCAACCTTAAACTAATTCAAAAAGTACTCCATGGTGTTTTCTGATGGATGAAAACTAATGTTTGTTGTCCACAGCTGACATCTTTCTGTGGATTGATATGACTGCACATTGTCCCTTGATACTCCTTAGCAACGGTCATGTTATGCTTAGCAGCGGTGTGCTAGCCAAGAGTATTCAATTTAGCAGTGTAATAAAGTAATTTAAAGGGGACCTATCATGCAAAATGCACTTTTGTACGTCTTTTATACATGTGTCCCCGGTGTGTCAGGGAACTCACCAAGTGTCAGAAAACACAACCCTCTCTATTTTCCTCCATACCCAAATCTCTAAAAACGGGGCTGTAACGGATCTGACACAGACTGATACAGATTTGAAAATTCTCTGACGTCAGGAACGAGGAGCTCCGCCTATATGGCCAACTCTCCACCTATCAGGGGAATGTGGGGTTGGGCCACGGCCGGCCTTTGCCGCTCGAAAGCGCTGGAGACGCTGTAGTACATATGCCAGGCCTGTAAGTGGCGCTGTAGTCTGCCACAAAAGCAGCGAAGAAGACTTCCCGCGCATGGTTTCCATGGTTGCCCTTCTGTTTATTCTCCGCTGTGGCTCTTTTTCTCCCTCCCCGAGGCAAGCGTTTGCTCCTGCTGCTGTTATTCAATGCAATCCTTCCCCGTTGAGGCAAGCACTGTAATTATCTCCGGTTTGCCACCAGCAGATGAAAAACACCCACCTCTCCGCCTCTTCCAAAGGAACGAGCAGAGTGCGGCAGGGTTTCAGTTAGATTTTTTTTCGCCGGTCAACATGTCCGTTAAAGTTTAAATCTTCAGGACAAAATTTGAAAAGTGCCGGTCAAAGGTCTTCTTTGTTATTTATTGAGCTTTAAAACAAATGAATAACGACTCTATATAATCATATAAGAATAAAACACGGAGGACGGAGATCTCTTTTTCTCCCCCTCTTCTGACAGCCCAGCAGCTGTTCTCAAAGCATGCTCCCCTCTCCTGCAGGGGGGCGTGGTCAGCTGCAGCTCATTTGCATTAAAGCTCCATCACAGAATCAGCCCCTGCAAATAGAGCGAAATGAGGCATGGCTAAAATGCAGGATCTGTTTGGTATTTAAAAAAAAAAAACTATATTTATATAGGTATGGCCCTACAATATATTGTTCAAATATAGCATGATAGGTACACTTTAATGTAATCCCAGGCTTTTCTTGGCCCAGTTTCTGAGACCTTTGGTATAGTTGATCTGGCGGTGCTGAATATTACTTTTCCAACCTTCTTTTTTGGACAGTGCACATGAAGCCTAAAGTGGGGCGATATTGACTTAGTTAAATGGATTGATTGTTCTTGTTCCTATTGTGTTTTGTGCAGCATCTAAGGAGAGAGTAGTGTCAGTGTGGAGGTCTCCAGTAGTAGAAACCTTTGGACAGCCTCTCTTCCATTGCGGCACCCAGGGCCGCCCCCTGGCCAAGCGACATTGTGAGATGAGGCCCCCCCCCCCCAACCGACAAGAGTGAAAACTATTTTTTTGGAAACAAAGTAGGCTACTTTGCAAATATAATTCCTGTTTATTATTATTATCAACACAGTTACTTTTTTATACAGTGAGGTAAAGGGTAAATGTGCATGTATGTCGTTCAGTATGCGTTTACAGGTGAATATGTCTGCATTTCCTGCCAAATACTAGCCTCAAAAAGATTAAAGGAGGCGTGTGGCGCAGTGGATAGAGCCTTGGGTGTTCGGATCGAATCTATTACATAGCCATTACATGTCTAACTCCTAATGACAGGAAGGAAGAAAGCGCATTATACAAATAATAATACTCATAATAATGATAATAGCAGACATTTTTTAACAATGACCACAATATCATTATTTTAATAAACCAAATATGAACAATTGAGGAAAATGAGGAAGAACTGATGATTCAAATGTAGTAGTACAAGTAGTAATGTAGTTTGTGCATACATTATTATTGCAACAAATGTGTTCATTTTCTTCATTATGAGTCGGTTCTTTGGACGAATGCTCTTGGGCCAGTGGTTACGGGCCTGTGGAATTTGACCCTTAATGTAACCTAACCCCTGACTGTACATAAAAGTAAAACAAGATTTTAAAAAAACACAGATAGAGAACTATTTTAAGAACACTATAGTAAGTGGGTTTAGTATTGCTTTAGCTTATATAGTGTTTGTGCAATATGACACTTGTATAACAGACTACAACCTCGACATAGCAAGTGTCCTGCCAACACTCCAACTGAGAAATTCAGGGCAAGTCAGATCAAGTCTAGTCAAGATTGTTTATACTGTCCATTATTACAGTCAGTCTCAAAGAGGATTACAGGGCGTTAACAGTGGGGGCTCAATCCTACACAACATGCAGTAGCAATCTTAAACATACAGCTATTACTACTGTATCTTTACATTGATAGTGAAAGCCTCCTGAACTTAATTCAGTATATTATACATTGCCTATAGAGTGGAGAAGTCATCACATATTTTTGAAGGTCATCGCAAATGCTCCCTCAACAAAAATAAATCCCATTTTGCCAATAATCTCAAATACTGCCCTGGATCAATCACCAGAATCACCAACCTGCAAGTTAAGAGGTTTACATGTATTTCTGGTCATAACACAATGACTGATTGATGCAGCTTTGACATGTTCTCATAAATCCTGCCTGAGTTCTTAGTGTTTCTATCTCTCAGGTTAGAGAAATAACAGAAACACCTGTTGTTGCTCAGAGTTTCCAGAGTGTGCTGGCAGCTCTCCTCCCTGTTCCTTCCATCCTGTTCCTCTGTCTATCTCCCTGCTCTTTGCTCTCCTCCCTGTCTACCACCACACAGAGACAGTAGCTGCATGTCTCATTTCCTCTGGGAGATCAGCCTCTGGCTCACATCTGTGTGTGTGTGTGTGTGTGTGTGTGTGTGTGTGTTGTGGCTGTTCTTATGTCTCCTGGTAATATGGTAATATTGCGGTCTGATGTAAGCACTGTTGTGGTGAGCAAGCAATAGCAGCTACTAGCCTGCAGCTGTGTGTGTTTATTTCTGCTGTGTCCCGTGTGGATGACACACAACAGAGGTCAACTTAACTTTCTATACAACTGCAGCTACTTAAATCCTTAAAAGGACCTTTTCTGACAACAAATTCCAACCAATAACAACCCAAAAACATTTGAACAAAAACTTAAGTCCCTTATTTACAAAGCAACAGACAGTAATAATAAAAGCAGATGTTATACTACTACGAGTTATACCAGGGTCATAAAATAATAAGGAAAACAATTTGAAAGTGTAATCTCCATGCTACTACAAATTAGAGCTGTGAAGACACGTAGAGGCAAGAGAGTCCACAGATATTTAACAATAGTTCCTAGTGGCAACAGTCATGTGTTCATGTAACACACTTTTAACTTACATTTTGTGTCACTGAAAAAATATTAAATCTTTAAAACTCTGTGTACATTTCCACCTTGATTTGAAATGTAAAAGTGGTATTTATATAGGTAAGCTTGCGTACTGCAGATTTACAACAGAGCAGCAGTGGAGTAGAGCTAAGCAATATATTACATTTGATCAATAATAAACCATAGATCAGAGGTTACAATCCTTTTGAGTAGAGTCTCCAAACTAGCGCACATGAGCCACACCTCTCTAGATGTGAACTAGAAAATAGCTGTACACTTTATGTGTATAATATATAATGTTATTGTAGTTTGGTTTTCTTCCTGAATTATTGTATTTGATGGTTATATGCTGCTGTCTAACTTAGAGGTGTCCGCAGGGTAAAACTGATCAAATACTGATAGCCTTATCTGTGCTTGTTACTTTCACCATTGTCTTTAAATATGAAATTCTTCCAGACAGTCGAATCTGTTTCCTCGTTTTTTTGAAGATATTGTGATTACTTAAGATGGCTACATTTAGCATCTCATTGAGAAACCTTTTGACATTAAAGGGGCCCTATTATGCTGATGTTCAGGTCCATATTTATATTAAGTGTCTGTACTGTGACATGTCTCCACGCTTTAATGTTTCTCATACTGTGCTGCAGCACCTCTTTTCACCCTCTGTCTGAAACCAGAGCCCAGTCTGCTCTGATTGGTTAGCTGGCAGACTCTGTTGTGACGGTCAACCGCTTAGAGATGTCCCAACCCTAAGCCACGTACAATGTGTTGGGTCGCTAGCCAATTGAAGCAATTGCGTTACATAGTGATATCACTATGTTACGCAAGTAAACAAAGGAGTCCAGTGGACTTAGCCTTTGCAGACCATTTACATGCACACAAACCTATAGACCACACTACAGGGAAGGGGAAACCCAAAAAGCACATGAGGGACCAGCAAAGACTTCCTGTTGATTCCACTGACCTCAGGTCTGCTTGTTGACTTCATGTGTCATGCTTATAGTCTGACTGATTGTGAAATTGTAAATGTGCCACAAACAGTATAACACAGATCGATACTGATTACAAGTAGTGCACTGTATGTAGTATTTGAATAATGCCACTCTCTGTCATACATGCAGCTTTTCCATACTTTTTACTGGTGTGTGTGTGTGTGTGTGTGTGTGTGTGTGTGTGTGTGTGTGTGTGTGTGTGTGTGTGTGTGTGTGTGTGTGTGTGTGTGTGTGTGTGTGTGTGTGTGTGTGTGTGTGTGTGTGTGTGTGTGTGTGTGTGTGTGTGTGTGTGTGTGTGTGTGTGTGTGTGTGTGTGTGTGTGTGTGTGTGTGTGTGTGTGTGTGTGTGTGTGTGTGTGTGTGTGTGTGTGTGTTATGGGCCATCAGGTTGACATAATACTGGTTTTCTTTGGACAAAGAAGACTATAGAATTGGATCAAGATCAATACACAGTGAAATAATAATAAAAGTGACTACATGTAAATCATGTCATTTAAAAACTCAATAAAGATGATTGATCATCTTGAAACTAGGAACAGGAAAGGTTCTGTTTAAAAGTAGCACTAGCATCACAAACTATATCGGATTATATGTTGGACAGGAGATTCGTTTGAGTAAAATCCTCGTAGAAATCAGACGTGCTAGCTTTTAAAGATGACTTGTATTCAAAAGGTGCATTTCCGCCCCGGTCAAAAGCCACAGGGACTCCGTGGTGGCTGCTGTTATTATCAAGCCGTCTTTTTCTTGGATGGCTGGTGTGTATCATCTGTCACACATTGGCTGCTCTCAGGTTGCACATTCCTGAGACATTCCTCCATTATGAAACACCCACACACAAGTAAACACTCCCAGGGTGTCTTCACGTCCTCTGTTTGCTAATGTAGGAAACAGATAGCAGCGCTGTTTGTTTATGGGTGTGTGTCATGATGTGTGTGTTTTTCATCCACAGACCAGCACGCTTTAAGATAATAGATATGTTACCATTTGAGAAGTTGAATGTTTTTGATTCCTTAAGGAACATTTAACAACAAAAAATGTATTTTTATTATTTATCAAAATGTTAATCAACATCTGTTTGATCAGAATCAGTTTGTACATACCAGGAATTTGCTTTGGTTTAAAATGGCGCTTACATAAACATGATAAAAGAAGTTAAGTTCTACAAAAAAAAAGAGCGAATATAGAACCATTTAAAAAGCTGTTTCAGAAACTAGTTTCAGAAAGTAATATTTCAAAGAAATATACATATACAAAAAAGTAAGCACAATAAGAAAATGACATCCCTCCGATTCTATTTTTTATTTTTTAAAGTGCGACAGTGTAAATCATTTCTCACAAGTGCAGACAAGACAAAACAGTGAATAATGAATAACAACAACATAAGACAAAACATTGCAATGTAGTTTTATAAATGGTTACCTCATTAGACAGTTAAATGTATTAAACTATAACAAACATCTTAAGCAAAATGTCTTTCTACCTCAAATACCTCCTGCCCCTGCTGGGCTGCCTCGGTGCTGCAACTGAGGCTACACTTCAAGGTTGAGAAGGGAGGGACATGTTGTCAGATTGAGGACAACATTCACCAGGAGAGTTTTCTTGACTAATAGAATGCATTCTGGGGGTTGGAGCTTAGACTTTCCCACTTTCAATTTTTAAGGACCACCCACATTTTAATTAAAATTAGAGCAAAGTTCTCTTGAATAAAAAACGTATTGCGATGAATTTTTTATGTTATTTCAACTGCGAAATGAGTCGGAGGGAATAAAACATTCAGAGGGAATCAAATATTTGTTTTAACACAATCTGTACCAATCAAGTATTTATTTGTTATCATATATGTAGAATACTGTGTTCAAATATTTGGATATATTTAGCTTTTACCAAATATTTCGCCCTCTGGGATTTGGATATTGCACTATATTGTGACTTGGATACAATTTGGATGAATGATGTAGCCCTATTAACAGAGCAGGGCAACATGAAAACAGTTTTTTGTTGGAGCTCTTCATCGGTGCACTAACAGCCTCCCAAAACTTGAAATGATGCCGTTTATTACTCCTCAATGAAAGTAACAGTCAATGGAACAGCTTGGAGTTCTACATCACACAATAAGCAGCCAGAGATCTGAACCCTGGGTGTGTGGGGCTTTGGGCTGTGGGTGAAAAACTGTGCAAGCGTCCTGTTTTGGGCAGGATTCCATTCAGCCTGTGTGTTTCATCATGTCCATCAGAGCGCAGCGTATGTGAACTGTCCTGCGCCGCGCTGACTTCTCCCTGCGTGTCCGATCAGACCTTTGTTACTTTTCTGTTTGCTCTCTTTCGGCCTTTTTGTCCTCTGTCCCCCAGTGTCCATCAACAAATGAGATGTTCTCACACCCAAAATGAAAAAAGAAAATCCCAGAGCATAACTCTTCCTGAAAAAGAGCAGGCAGGAGAGGGAACAGAGAGGGAGTCCCTGCCATCTTTTCACTGGGATGGCCATGTCTAATTGTGTCACAGTGATAAATGAATAGGTTTTTTGTCGAGGGGTCAGGAACCTCCCTTGGATCAGAGGCCCATCAAAGTGAATGGTCTATTTTTTCTGTTCGCTCGCCCCCACCCCCTGAATGGATATTCAAATGAGTATTCACTAAACAGATAGCTGGATACACTGCCCCTCTTCACAGAAACAACACTCGTTCTAATGCCGCATTTGTTATTCTAGGCATTATCTACGGGTTCATAGCAACCAAAGGGAGCTATGAAAGGAACAAATAAATCAAAATGTGTGGTTTGTTTGAGTAAATGCTTTATGAAGTCAGTGTAAATCATTGTCCAGCTCTTATCAACTAATCCTTCTTTACAGTCATGACTTTTGTTTTCTGTGGAAGAACATGGGAGTGTCTGAAGGCTAAAATGCTCTCTGTAGTAAGAAACATCCGTACAATAAAACAATACAAATGTGAATGAAGATCAAAACAGAAAACATTCAGTCAATACAAGTATATTGTAGGTAGTAAACAGAATGGAAGAGTGTAAAAGAAGGACTCTGATTTTATACTAGCCACGGGATTGTTATCATTAGTCAGTCTTTTATTTATCCTGAGGAAATAAGGTTTGGTGACAGTTGCACCATTTTAGAGTTAAACAAATACAAATGTATACAAACAAAATGTGGTAGATCATAGAAATCATAGAGACTGAAATGAAACAACAAACAAGTTCAGTGTACCCCACAGGCATAATGTGGTGATGCATAATGACACATGTAACATGGTGACATTATCTGATCAGTCAAATGAATTACTAATATACACCTTCCTTCCTCCCTTCCTTTTTTAAATGTCCCGTTTCTAAATATTTAAAAATCTGAATATATACCTCGCCTTCTTTTGACTGCCCGCTTTGATTGGATGATGCTGCCTTGCATTGCAGCCAAATCAGCCCTTTGCTCAGTCCAAACATGGCCTTATACCCTCATACTGCATGTACCAGGCCACAGACACACAGATAAACACACTTCCATTTCATAGATTGGCCTGGGATTTCACCACGTGTAAGAATCACTCTTTCTTTCCTTGTGCTTTCACTTAAGAAAAGCCTGTTATCATCCAAATGCTGGCATCATTTCCCTGCTATACCCCGCACCGCACTAAGCATACTGTATTCATGTATCTATTTGTACTGTCTCAAAACGTCCAGCAGAATTCCTCCCATTTCTAAATCTCTGGAATGGCACGCTGAAGAATGCACACACACACACACACACACACACACACACACACACCCTCACAGGGGCTGCAGATGACTGTAGTGTGTCTAAAATAAAAGCGTGTGTCTATTTCAGTCGACGCCAGTCCAGTAATAGCACAGGCGGTGAGGAGGAGGGCTGGACACAAGTTCTAATTGCAGCCTTGTCAATTGCAGCTCTCACTTTCGGCTCGTAGAAACATGCATACTCACAGCCACACACACACACACACACACACACACACACACACACACACACACACACACACACACACACACACACACCAACACACACACACACACACACACACACACACACACACACACAGCGGGGGGTTTGTTGGCAGAAGTGCCAGTATCAGTTTTCAGCGGTCTAGTAATAGATGCCTTGTGACCAATATACACATGCACACACACAAACACACACACTCATCTGTTACTGACAATGGTAATGGCAATTTGACAAAATATTGTAAATTACTTTTATTATGGGACTTTTACGTAGCAGCTTTTGTTCTGTCCAGGTTTCCTTCTGCGTTATGATCTGAGATCAGTTGATAGAGTTTGTTTAATAAATGACACCTGGAGACATGCCGAGGCTGTCTGTCCTCCTCCTGTCCTGCTAATGACAGCCATAAAGAAGTGTTTTTGATTGTTAAAGAGCTGACTATATTTATATATACTTTTATATAACTCTATAAAGTGGAAGATGACATGGTACCTACTCATCAGGAACATGAAAAGTTTGGTTGAAAGGAGCAATGTCCTTGCATTTTGCTGACTTGCAGTGTGTACAAAAAATGTCTTGTAAAGTAGGGAAATTGTTCTCTTGATGTTCTGGTCAATCTGGAAAGTTGTTCACCAGCCAAAGGTTAAGAGAGGTGTGACACACAGCAGCAATAAAGTGCAAACCATGGCAGGACCCTACAGCTACATTTGTATTCATAGGTTGGACCAACGTTCTGCCCTTCAGCTGTCTGAGCACCTTGTGTGGCACTGTTCCAACAGCATTCATCAATCATATTTCATTGGATCTAAGTCAAGTTTTCAACTGCTTCAATAGGGACAGGATGTTTGCCAATCAGCTTCTATTGTGCAGAAAGTATAACTGAAAGTATACTGTATACTGAATCATATATAGTATGTGCCCTTTTTAAGTATAGTAGTAGGCTAAACAAGTTAAAAAGGCTATAATATTATTGAATTAACGTATTCATGCGAGGGTAGAGCTGAGTCTTGCATCGGGTCGGGTACCGCAAAAAAAGTGATTCGCGGGTGGTATTTTTGTTCCGGGTTCGGTTCTGGGTAAAACAAAGAAGATGCGGGTCGGGTCGCGGGTGTTGCATAATACATATATTACAAATCATTTAATTTAATGTTTAAATCCTCAGACCTCTCTCCCGCGGGACCGCGCATAATCATAACCTCTGCAGCGCATCAATCTGCTGCTGAGCGCGCCACATTCAAAATGGCTGAGGTGAAGCTCGGAGAATACAGCATTGTCAATCTCTCTTCCTCAAGAGCGAAATCCAACGGCTGGGAGGCTTTTGGTGTCATCCTATATGGAGAAAATAACCAACATCCCACGCTTTTTGAGCCGCAACTGCGTGTGTTAATAATTGCATGTGTTCACTGCTTATGATATGCGGGTTCGGGTCGGTTTGCGGATCTTGTGCCGACGGGTCGGTTTGCGGAACTAATTGGCAATATGTGCGGGTTCGGTATTGCACGTCGCGGGCGGGAGCGGGTCTTGAAAATCAGACCCGTGCAGGACTCTGGGGTAGAGTCTCTCCTGGTGTCCTTTCCTTTTCTCCTTCTGGAAGGAGACTAGGAAAGGAATTTAGGATGTACAGAATAGAAATGATAATGTATGTTTGCTTCACTTTTTAGTGACCCCTTGAAACATTTTTCTAAATGCTACTCGTCAATCTGAGCTCTCTCGGTCATAAAAGTCCCTCTCGGTCGACACACCGGTGAAGATGAACTTTTAGCTGGTTTTCACATAGGCCATTCTTGGCAGAGAAAGAAATATGTTATTGGTCAAATGAATGGAATTCCCCTTTCTGCTGAAAATCACTCCTCAGCTCGTGTTTCCATTTTGGTCACATTTGGACACATACCTTCCTGTGGATATTCCTGTTTTCTGATTTCTACCTCACCAGTCAATATTTCTCTCCATCCTGTTTCCTCCTGCACTTCTCTTTCACAGTCTCTGTATCATATGTGCACTTTATTACTCTCTGGATGGAAAGGTCTCCTCCCCGGAGGTCAAAGGTCAAGTCAGCCACAGAATAGCAACCATTGAGCTGGTAGATTAGGTTTACTGCTCAAGGACAATTCAGTAAAGTTGTCACCACAGTCTTTGGGACATTAGAGGACCTGTTTTTTTCCTTACAATTGTTCAAATCAAATCATAATCTCTCATAGCTGTCTTTAAGAATGTAAGAGTGTAAGAATGAGTATAAATATGAACTCTATCCTTGAGAAAAGTCTCCTAAAGTTTTCTCTTTCTGTTGCTTCTCAGGTGATCAATGTGGACGGCAGTAACAGACATATTCTGCTGGAGGACAAGCTGCCTCACATCTTTGGTTTTACTCTGCTGGGCGACTACATCTACTGGACTGACTGGCAGAGGCGCAGCATCGAGAGGGTGCACAAAGTCACGGCTGTGCGGGAGATCATCATCGATCAGCTGCCAGACTTAATGGGCCTGAAGGCCACTAAAGTGACGGAGACATATGGTAAGGAGGACAGGTTTCAGACTGAAAATAAGAGTAGAAACGGAATGAAATAGTTGTTAAAACGTTCCCTTCTTAAATGCAGGTACGAATGGCTGTGCGGAGGATAACGGCGGGTGCAGCCACCTGTGTTTCTGGTGTCGGCAGGCGGTCAACTGTGCCTGTCCCATGGGGATGGAGCTGCTGTCGGACCTGCAGACCTGCGTGGTGCCGGAGGCCTTCTTGCTCTTCACCAACAGGTACGCCTACCCGTCAGCCTGCAGTGGAGCTGAACAGATCAGCTTGCTGTTGTACTGTTCCTGCTAAATGAGCCATTCAAGTTGGCCATATACATAACAAAATATGTGTGAAAACTAGGGATTCACATCAGCCAAACATTGGCCGATGTTAGCCCTATTTTTAAATTGACATGCGCCATTGTGAGCAGCCGATGTTAATCTGTTTTTCTGGGCCATCTGACTTTTTAAAGCATTCCCAGTTTAAGTCATTCACAACACATCTCCTCCATCCTCTCTTTGAGGCGATCTCGCTATAACCTTATAGCAAGGTTTTTCTGGAGTGTTAAATAAAATCCAACTTTCAGAGGGTTGTGCCCATTTCTGATCATTTCCCTGAGAAAAATGTTTTGTAATTTCAAAGATTTTATGAAGTGGCGCTGCTGTTTCAGTCTGCAGATTAGCAGCAGAGTGCAGAAGTCTTTGCCAACAAGTTTGTCTATTCGAGGCAGACAAACAAAATCTACCTTTGTCAAATGTATTTGTTAATATTTGACGATGCCTAATGGGTAAAAGGGGCATCCGCATTGACTGCAGGGAAACAAAATCTCTCATCCACTTTGTGTGTGTTGACATAAAAAGTGAGCCCACAGGCTGTTTATATTTATACTCCATGCCCTTATAAATGCATATAAAAACATTCCATATTTGTAATATAGGCTATCTAATTGAGTAAGTAATTGACCACAAAAGGTTTGGGGAAATGTGTGCTCATTTAAGGTTAGTGTGATGAAGGGCTGAAAGAGAGTTTATATTTTGTATTTGTTTTCATGTTAAAAAAGTGGAATCATTTGGAAACAAATAAACAGAAAAACATTGGCTGAGAAATGTGTAACTGGAGCATCCCTATTAAAAATCAAATAACAATGTCAAGGGTGGGGACAACACCGAACAACATAGTTTGACTACCATTGGCATCTCCCTCTCAATCTCTTCTTATTTGTATTATCTCACACTGACACCGGCCCTGGTCTGGTGCTTTCCACTCATACTTGTCTTGTTCTGTGCCAGCAGTTGTGATTATTACAACTTGTCTACACAGGCACATGTGTTTTTCTGTTGTTCCTCTAATGCACATCGATGTCCAAACCAAAACACCCCTTCTTTAGTAATCCAGTATCCATTTACACCCATTTGTTATCAGCTTTAATTTGACTTGCACCAATACATGTCTAGACTTGTGTTTTATGCACCTGACTGTTAGGGCGGCACGATTTTGAAAATATAACTAATTGCGTTTACTCCATATTGCAATTAAGATACAATTTGTATTATTGTGCCTGTGTGAAGCAGCTCTACTAACAGCATGCTTACATGGGTACATGTTGAAGAATATTGAAGCTACACTTTTGTTTTTGTGTCTTTAATTCCTTCATTGTATAAATCTTGCCTTGGTTTCAAATCTATTTTTTTCTGAATCTCAAAACTGTTTTAGTTTGGAATTCTTAGCACGCCTCTGTCGTTTAGTCGAGGTCTTTGGCATTCAAATTGCCAAATGTTTTTTTTTTCAGGGACAACATCAGGAGTATCTCTTTGGGTACTAACAGCAACGACGTGGCCATCCCTCTGACGGGAGTGAAAGAGGCCTCTGCTCTGGACTTTGATGTCTCTGAGAGGAGAATCTACTGGACGGACATACAGGCCAAGGTGAGCGGGAGAAACGTGAAGTTTAGGTTTAACACAAATACTGTTTGATTTACGAGATTGTATTAAAAATGAATAGCGTTGTATAATGTATTTGTTAAGTATTATAGTCAGAACACATGTTATGTTTGTTGTTTACTTTCCATTCTTCAATTAAACAGTTGATTATTTGGAACTTTGTTAATTAATCACGTACTCCGTTCTCTTCCTCTCAGACTATCAGCAGAGCGTACATGAATGGCAGCTCTGTCGAACATGTCATAGAGTTCGGGCTGGATTACCCAGAAGGCATGGCGGTTGACTGGATGGGTCGTAACATCTACTGGGCTGACACTGGCACTAACCGCATCGAGGTGGCCCGGCTGGACGGACAGTATCGGCAGGTTCTGGTCTGTAAGGACCTGGATAACCCGCGCTCGCTGGACAACCCTCGCTCCCTCGCCCTGGACCCAGCCAACGGGTAGGAACACAACCATCATGTGTAAAAGCTGCTCCACATATGAGTGGGATTTAATGGAAATTCTACAGCCTGAGCACTTGGCGTCCCTTATATCTTTTTTCTTTTCAATATTAATAAAAGCATATGAGCACACATGCAGCATGTCTACATAAATACATCATTACAATAAGGTTACATGGGCAACAGAATTATTGAGATAAAGTCATTTGAAACCTAACAACAGATTACCAACTCAGTAGAAGTAATCTAAAATTTTTTTTAAAAAAACATCTAAATAAAAAAGATAATTATCTAAGAATAATAAAGAAACAATTAAAATAAAGACTAAAAAAAGGAAAATATTGCTAATTCAAAGCTGTCGTTTAAAAATGTCCGCTAAAGTAGCACTCTCATATTTCCTGGTATGGTGTTACAAAGTTTGGGAGCCGATTCCCCAATTCTTTTTTCAGGGACTTATAGAATCAGTCGAAAAGAGAATTAGTGAGAGAAGAAGGTGCCACACCAATTAAGAGCTTTGTATACAGATAGAATGATTTTAGATGAATTCTACAAGAAACAGGAGGCCAGTGCAGTGTAGCTCATAAGGGAGAAATGCGCTCTCTTTTTCTTGTTTTTGTTAAGCCTAACTGTGGAGTCCTGAATTAGCTGTAGTTTATTTGTTCCAAGTCATGCAAAAAGAGCATTAAAGCAGTCTAACCTACTGGACATCCACACATGAATGTTTACTTCCATTACATGCGAGTGTATGAGATGGAGTTTATTGCAAACAAAATCTGCAGCTCAGCAGTTTATCTCTAGCAGTGTGTGGAGGTGAGTCACTGCGAGACACCTGTTTGATGCTGGAGGTCCGGGTCAAGGCTGCGGTGCCAAACAATGACTTCATGTAGCGTGTCTCCTCACTCTGTGTGAGGGAGTGAGAGTGGAGCCATGTCACACTGTTGGTATGTAGGTACACCAGCCATAGTCCCTCCCTCCCTCCCCCTTCACCTCCAGCTGAGAGAGGGAGGACGCTCTTATAGCTGTTTGTTGATCTCTGTTCATCCCTGGCCAAAACACCCCAAGACACACTGTGTGTGTGTGTGTGTGTGTGTGTGTGTGTGTGTGTGTGTGTGTGTGTGTGTGTGTGTGTGTGTGTGTGTGTGTGTGTGTGTGTGTGTGTGTGTGTGTGTGTGTGTGTGTGTGTGTGTGTGTGTGTGTGTGTGTGTGTGTGTGTGTGTGTGTGTGTGTGTGTGTGTGTGTGTGTGTGTGTGTGTGTGTGTGTGTGTGTGTGTGTGTGTGTGTGTGTGTGTGTGTGTGTGTGTGTGTGTGTGTGTGTGTGTGTGTGTGTGTGTGGTGTGTGTGAGCGGTAAGTCCTGTGCCAGCGTGTTAAATTCACCGGTGGTATCTTAATGATGTCACGGCACAGAGCTGTCAACACTCGTGCCTGGAGGCGTCCGATGTCATTTTATGACCACATACCATGCTCACTCATTAATAAAGACAACAAAGATGTGTTCTTACACAGAACTTAACCAAACAAAAGATACAAAGTGGAAACCGGTTCAACTCCTGCTTTAGATGATCCAATAAATATTGTAACGGATACAAATCAGAATCAAAATCAAGTTTATTGCCAGGTACGTTTAAACATACAATTTGCTTTGGTGTATTATGGTGTAAAAAGTTGTGAGAGTAGGTCAAGAATATAACAATAATAAAAATAAAGTATTTTTAAGAAACTATTTAGCATTAAAAAAAAAAGACTATAGACAAGTATATACACCTAATTTAAATATACAAAATAAACAAAAAAACTTAGGATAATGAATATATGACAGAGTACAGTGTATTATATTTTAAAGTGGAGGGCTGTTGTTGCGCACATATTTTCTATATAATATGTCTATTTTATTTATATGTATAGTAAGTCTTTATATTTTAAACGCACACTTTATCTTTAATTTGATCAGCACCACGTCGCTATTATTTATTTATATGTACAATTTTAGAAAGTTTTTATATTGTCCTGCTCCTGTAAGCCAGTACAATGAAATTTGGTTTTAATAGTACACTCTGTGTCTTGTTGAAATGACAATAAAGTATGTCTAAGTCTAGTCTGTGCAGACATGTGCAAAATATATTCAGAGAGCTGAGCATGAACAACCCAGTATTGGAAAGAAGAACCACAATAACTTTGATGATAAATAGCTTGTGCGTGTGTCCCATGCTGAACCAGTTTTGTCTCTGCAGCTTCATGTACTGGACGGAGTGGGGGGGTCGGCCTCGGATAGCCAGAGCCTACATGGACGGCAGCACCATCACAACTCTGGTGGATAAAGTGGGCCGGGCCAACGGGCTCACCATCGACTATGTGGACCATCGACTGTACTGGACCGACCTCGACACATGCATGATCGAAAGCACCAACATGCAAGGTGTGGACACACACACACACACAGACACACACACACACATACACACACACCCTCACACACACATACACACACACCCTCACACACACACACACACACACACACACACACACACACACACACACACACATACACACACACCTCTGCCTCATGACCTCACTCTAGATTTTTGTGTCAGCTTGTCACTAAAAACAATTGACACAAAGAAATGTTCTTCTCAAGAAGATTTGTTGCAATGTTGTTAGTTACACTCTATGTGCACCAACAGTACGACCTTCAACTTCTGTTGAGCTGAGAACTTCCTGATACTGCCTCCCTAACTTCCAGAATTCTCCTTTCATAATCGCTAAGCTTTAAGCCCACGTCACACTGTCCCGAAATTGACACCAGATGGACACACGAATATGGAATTGTGAATTTCGCACGAAGATGGCCCCGAACTTGGTCAACAGCCAAGCAACAGCCGAAGCAAGTACGATGCCTACCGAAGGCCACACGATGGCACCCGAACCACACACAAAAATATGGTCGTAGACTTTACTGATGATTTAGAATGTATCCAGACTCAATGTAAGAGCTTGTGCCTCTTCGGGGGGTGCTAACATTTTCTAACATTCTTTACTTTCTCCGTCTTTATATGTAGATTAGAAGATATTACTTATCTCCTTCATGTTGTTTCCATAGCAACAACAACTTCCTGTCAACAGCGTAAACTCGCCTTCAAAATAAAATCATCTAAATAAAACAGGAAGTTAACCTAAATTATATTTAAGACATACAACTGCAACGAAAGTAACAAAAACAATGTAATATCCTTTTCAGTTTCACAGAACACAAATTGGGTTATTTGCATAATATGTTTACATGATTTTGTTGTGCAATAAATGCAATCTCGATGTCATCGTACTATAATACGATGGCTACACGATGGCATTGCGAGGGCTTCACGTAGTCGTGTTGCCTTCCTAAGACAATCGGGCAGCTTCTTGTTTCCTTCGTATTGTCTTCGTGAGGCGAAAAATGCCCGATGGCACCGATGATCACACGAAGTAAAGACGAAGATGACACGATTTGACAAGATGCCCTCACGCTGGCCTTACGAAGGGCAAAATGGACACACAAATTCAACACGAAAATTAACCTTCGGCAATTTTTTGGCATGCCAAAGATTTTGCCACCGCTCACGAAGTTGCTGAGAAACTCCACCGGCGGTCATACGATGGCTTAAGATGCCCTCACGAATAGCCCAATGTTGTTACAATCAGAGCCGAATTTGAACATTTCCTTTATCGTGTGTCCATCTGGTGTCAATTTCGGGACAGTGTGACAGGAGCTTAACCGCCCTTTTCTCCTGTCTGCGTTTAAATATGCAACGCAAACTCTACTCCTCGTCTTTCACTCTGCTGACTGTATGCTCTCTGTAGGACTGACTGAACTTTCTTGCAAGAAATAAAATACCTCAAGGAATGGTTTAATTGTTTTATCCACATAGCGGTGGTGACATGCAGTGATGCGAACATGATGTAGTTAGTTTTTAGCCTAACAAAATCGCTTTACTTCTGAAGATAACATTTACGCTTCAATTATCACACAACTATGTTAAAATGTAGAGATTATCCTGCTAAACAAAACATGTTCAGCGGTTTAATGACTGAAAACTGCAGTCATTAAACCGCTCTTAAAAAAGAATAATCTAGATGCTTCAGTAATGAACAATTACAGGCCCATATCAAACCTCCCATTTTTAGGTAAAATCATTGAAAAAGTTGTTTTTCAACAGAAACCTGCAGGTCCGCTGCAACTCGTCTCTTACTACTTTTAAATCCAGGCTAAAGACTTTTATTTTTGCCGCTGCTTTTAACAATTGTGCACATGGTTTAGGTGTCCGGGACCCTAAGAAGTGTTAAAAATAGGAGTCAGGAGGACCCTATCGAAGTGTTAAAAATATGAGTCGGGGACCCTATCGAAGTGTTCAAAATAGGAGTCAGGGGGACCCTATCGAAGTGTTCAAAATATGAGTCAGGGGGACCCTATTGAAGTGTTAAAAATAGGAGTCAGGGGGACCCTATCAAAGTGTTCAAAATATGAGTCGGGGACCCTATCGAAGTATTCAAAATATGAGTCGGGGACCCTATCGAAGTGTTCAAAATATGAGTCGGGGAGACCCTATTGAGGTGTTAAAAATAGGAGTCAGGGGGACCCTATCAAAGTGTTAAAAATAGGAGTCAGGGGGACCCTATCAAAGTGTTAAAAATAGGAGTCAGGGGGACCCTATTGAAGTGTTAAAAATAGGAGTCAGGGGGACCCTATCAAAGTGTTAAAAATAGGAGTCTGGGACCCTATCGAATTGTTAAAAATAGGAGTCAGGGGGACCCTATCGAAGTGTTAAAAATAGGAGTCGGGGACCCTATCGAAGTGTTAAAAATAGGAGTCAGGGACCCTATCGAAGTGTTAAAAATAGGAGTCGGGGACCCTATCGAAGTGTTAAAAATAGGAGTCAGGGGGACCCTATTGAAGTGTTAAAAATAGGAGTCAGGGGGACCCTATCAAAGTGTTAAAAATAGGAGTCTGGGACCCTATCGAAGTGTTAAAAATAGGAGTCAGGGGGACCCTATCGAAGTGTTAAAAATAGGAGTTGGGGACCCTATCGAAGTGTTAAAAATAGGAGTCAGGGACCCTATCGAAGTGTTAAAAATAGGAGTCAGGGACCCTATCGAAGTGTTAAAAATAGGAGTCAGGGACCCTATCGAAGTGTTAAAAATAGGAGTCAGGGACCCTATCGAAGTGTTAAAAATAGGAGTCAGGGGGACCCTATCGAAGTGTTAAAAATAGGAGTCAGGGACCCTATCGAAGTGTTAAAAATAGGAGTCAGGGACCCTATCGGAAAGGAGAAAAACGAAGAATAGGGCAAGAAATTAGTGTAAAGAGCAAAGGATCATATTTTAAACTGCACTGTAACTTTTATTCATGCATTTTTTTCTTTTAATGTTTATTTTATTATCTTTGCTTTTTAATGACTGTTTTTAAATGCCATTTTCTGAATGTCTTTAATTTTTGTAAAGCACTTTGAATTGCCTTGTGTTGAAAGGTGCTATATAAATAAACTTCCCTTGCCTTGCCTTACCACTGATATTATTTTCTGCCATAATAATCCAATAAATCCCATTGTTTTTTGACGAGGTAACTCAGTTAAACATGGTTTAGCTGCGTGTAATGTTGTACACACAAATAAACTACGTGTACGTGTATACCAATCTCTAAGGATGATGTAAGTGTTGCTTGATGTTTTGATATTGAAGAGCAGGTGTAATCATGTTGTGGTATGTTGTGCAGGGCTTCAGAGGGAGATCATCGTGGACGATCTGCCTCACCCCTTCGGCCTCACCCAGTACCGGGACTTTATCTACTGGACCGATTTTAACCTGCGCAGTATCGAGCGGGCAGACAAACGCAGTGGACTCAACCGCACTGTGGTGCTGCAGGTATTAGCTTAAATATGTCTTTTACCATTATTTGCTGATTACGTGCTCTTTCAAAAATTTTATTTAAAATCTGGGGGACACACTTGAACAGTTGGGTTGTTAATTTTATATGAGGGGAATGTTTTTGCTGGAAAAGTACTTTAGTATTATATGATCATAGAATATTATATTATCCTGTTTTTTATCACTAACAAACACATGGAAGATCTTTTTGATTTAGTAATGTGTTAATGAGGAGCCAATTTTAGTAGTAGTATTTATATATTAGTAGTACAGTTCTGTAATTAGTAGTTTCAGTGTTAACAAATGTAATGGACTAAAAAGTATAATATTTGCTTCCAAAATGTTGTGGAGTCAAATTATAGAACATAACATTGAAATACTCAAATAAGATACAATTATGTCTAAATAGTACTTAAGTATGGTACTTGAGTAAATGTACCTTGTTACTTCCCACCACTATATTTAAGGCATTCACGGTTGTTCCCTCACTGTCCTCAGGGCCAGCTGGAGCTGATGCTGGACATCCTGGTGTTCCACTCCTCCCGTCAGGAGGGCACCAACGAGTGTTCCCATAACAACGGTAACTGTGCCCATCTCTGCCTGGCCACGCCCGCTGGGGCCCAGTGCCGCTGCGCCTCCCACTACACTCTGAACCCTGACGGACGGAACTGCAGCTGTAAGTAAAGACGAGAGAAACTCAAGCATGTTTTCTGTCTGTAAATACGGGAAAGAAACATCCCCTCCTTTAATAAGTCTACTCCAAGTGTCAGTTGAAATGGTCAGTAAAATACAGAACTGCTGTTCTCAAACTAAATCTGTGATTCAAATAATTGCAGAGAGTTTGCAACAGAAATAAAATACTAGGTTAAGTAAATAACCTCAGTTGCCTCTTGCCAAACAGCTGGCGAACACTATGCAAAGGTCAACACACACATTGCATTACATTTGATTTAGTTTATGCTTTTATCCAAAGTGACCGGATACAATTTTAAACAAGAAAAAATCCTAAGTACATTAGCTTTAAATAAGGCAAATTATTGTTGGTGCTTCTGCGTTGGCTTCAACTGAGCCAAACCTTTCTAAGTGTAAAATATAAGCATAAGTGAAAATTTTATATATGTATTTATTTTATGCCAAGAAGCAGCTGAAACAAGTGTTTTTTCAGTCTGAAGCAGAAGATTTGCAGACTTTCAGCTTTCCCGATCTCAGTCTCACACACACACCAAGCCACAAAAATGTATAAAACATACACACATACCTCATTCACACCAACGGTGTTTCAGGGCTGGTTCGGAGCTGGAGCTTGAAAAGCACCGGGTTTTCCTGTTCACACCGCAGCGGAGCAGCCTCTTAGCTCCGGAATCCGGTTAATTTCGAGCACCAAAAAATTGTCCGGCCAGAGCAAAAGCACCACATGCGTCACGCTTACGTCGAGGCGGGGGCGGGGGCGGGATCAACTCCTGAACAACAACAAAAAGCCTGCGTTTTATCCAGTTTGTACACAACGATGGAGAAACGTAACAAGCAGCAGTGGTCCACTGAAGAGACCAGCTACCTACTGGGAATCTGGTCTTCTGAAGAGGTACAGAGGAAGCTGGAGCACAATCGGCCATTGTTGTTGTTGTCGGTGTGAGCTGTGAGGGGTTTCGCGCGGTTTGGCTTTATGAAGCAGGCACGCAAACGGTTACGTCATGACGCAAACGATGACGCAATGACGCAGCACCAGTCGGACTCTGGGCAGTGTGAAAAGAGCCGGAGTTAAACCGAAGAACCGGTTCTGAACCTGAAAAGCTCTAGCACGGAGCTTGAACCGGAGTTGCGTTGGTGTGAATGAGGTAACAGAATACTCTTCCTTAGCTCTCTCTTGGGACCCTCAGAGCAGTTTTAGCAGTTCTGATGGGATGATGTGTGTTTGTGTGTGTTTAGACTTTGCCTTCTGTGTTTTAAACCAGCGTGTTTGTATTTCACAAGATGCATATGGCAAACTGCCATAATACAAAACACTGTGTTCTCTTCTCCATCTCTCACACATCCTCTCTGCCCCTCTGTCTGCAGCCCCCTCCAGTTTCCTGCTCTTCAGTCAGAAGGCCAGCATCAGCAGGATGGTGTTGGGAGAGCAGAGTCCGGACATCATCCTGCCCATCCACGTGCTGAGGAACGTCCGGGCGGTCAGCTACGACCCTCTGGACCGCCTGGTGTACTGGCTGGACGGACGACAGAACATACGCAGGGCCCGGGACGACGGAGCCATGGTAACACTGCCCCGATACTCTGAATGTTCACACAGCAACATGTTTTTCCTTGAGTTGAGATGTTTGCCATGGTTGAAACATACAAACTAACAGTACACAAGTCCGTACCTTCAACAATAATAAAATGTACATATAAGCTGAGGATGAGGCCTACAACAGAATTTCCCTCAGAGCACTAATGGTCATCCTCATCAAACAAAGTGGATAACAGAGGATTCTCCTCACTGAGACCTAAACTAATGGTGGAATAATCTGGTTTTTATCAGTTGGATTTACTGTAAATTATATATCGCATCAAGTGTTGAAACACCCACTTGCAAAATTCTATGATACTTGAGTTTACAGGTTGTATTAATTTAATTAATTGATTTGATAGACAATCAGCAAATAGTCTAATGGTAAATACATACATATTTGTTATGTTAATTATAGACATCTGTTTTCAAACTCTGCCAAAACAAATCTTACACAAAGGCATGGCTGCGGTAATTATTTTACCTTATCTATTTGTTTAAAAATGTTGGCCTGTTATCGTAGTATCACCGACTAAATGAACAGATGGAGACTCATCATACCAGTAGGATAACTGTAGAAGGGTTAATGTCTTCCCCTGGCAAGTTAAACTCCATATATTTAAATAAGTAAATAAATAAATGTTGCTCTGTTAACAACATTCTATAAAGACGTTTAAGTCCTTTCAGAGGCAACTAGACACCGGTCTGAAACGAGGGGTTACGTATGGTAACCCTTGTTATATAAGCACAGGCGGAGCCCTCTACTGGACTCTATGGGTACTACCCCTTGATCATATCATGCAAGCATTCATCCACTGAGACTTCTATAACCGTAGCCGGCCCCGGGGCGGGCCTACCTGAATGCGCGTGCATCTCACCGTATAAAAGGAGGCCTCACCTCCTGACTGTCATCCTACACCTCTCTTCAGCGAGCGGCATAGGACAGACAGTGCCCTGAGTAGAGGGCTCCGCCTGTGCTAATATAACAAGGGTTACCATACGTAACCCTTCGTTATATCTCTCACAGGCGTTTCAGTCTGTATACACACGCTGTCGTCCAACAACAACACTGTTCCATCTCACTGCCCCTGACCGGCTTCCTGGTTAGCAGCCGCTGAGTCCCCAGCCCTGTATGGGCTCACTGCACCACCTCTCCCGAGTCCCTAAGGAGCACGGGGAGAGCGCAAGTGCCCCATGTCCCACACTCAGACACGCTTACCTCGTGAAGAGCGTGTATGGACTATGATGTGGAGGGCTCTCCCCTCCTGCCCTAAAGCAGGGGGAAAGAGTCCTCCAGCCCCTTATGGGCCCAGTGCGCGCCACGGGGAGGGGGTCAGATGCCCACTGACCACAGCCCCCCCCCCCCTCCTCACTTTGGGTACTGCACGTTGTGATGTGCACTCAGGTAAACGGCAAGCAAATCATGTTTTGTCCAAATAACCATAACCCTACACAGCTTCATAGAAAAATGAAGTAGATGCAGTTTAATAGATTATCTTCAGTTTAAGACAGAGCCTGCCCAAACTCACAACGAGTCAGATGTTGAACTTGTGTCCTCGCTGTGTGTCTCCAGTCTTCCATGATCGTGAGCAGCAGTGTTCAGCCAGCGGACAACCAGCTCCATGACCTGAGCCTGGACCCCTACAGCCGCCACATCTACTGGACCTGTGAGACCACCAACACCATCAACGTCCAGAGGATGGACGGCCACACGGTGGGCGTGGTCCTGAAGGATGACACCGACAAACCCCGGGCCATCGTGGTCAACGCTGAGAAAGGGTGAGCTTATATGTGTTGGTTTACAAAAATAAAACAAAATGAATGACGTCTAATGGGGGATTTGAAATGTATTGCTGTGAACTCACTTGTGTGCACCCCCCCTGCAGGTACATGTATTTCACCACAGTGCAGGACCGCTCGGCTAAGATCGAAGGAGCCTCTCTGGACGGTACGGAGAGAGAGTCTCTGTTCACCACCGGACTCATCAGGCCCGTGGCTCTGGCTCTGGACAACAAAATGGGAAAACTGTTCTGGGTCGACGCAGACCTCAAACGCATCGAGAGCAGCGACCTGACAGGTAACCATCAACAGAAAAAATCCAATAAAGTATATAAATATTAGCATGTTAATGCACCGATACAATGACTTAAGTGAAGCACTCCCAGAAATGTTGAATATTTACATAGTATGACAAGCAAGGGACAATACAGTATGTTTACATGTTTACATGTTTTAAATAAGATGAAATATGTAAAAAAGTGAAGTAATATGCAGCGAGAACGTTTTCTTTTGCCACAACTTCCTTCTACTAATTAATATGACGGCACATAGTTACATAGTCCATCCAATGAATCAACAGCATCAATCACTATCAGTTAGATTACAAAAATGCCTTTAAATAAAGTGAAGAAAGATATTTTATATAGTTTGACACTGTTTGTAACTTTAGTAGACTGTCAGCTGTCTGTTACAGTTCAAACACATTTTTTCTGTTATAGGATTTAGATGCAGGTACGAGTGAAATGAAAAGACCACACTCCCATGGTTTATTCATAGACACATGCAGCTACATTGCAAACAAAACTAGAGATTTAGTGAAGCCAGGCCTCACACAGATCGATAGTATGTGTTGAGTTGAGACCAAGGAACACAGAGGCACTGCAGCACTGCATTGCGGGTGAAAAGTATTCTGTTGGTGACACTGTTCATGTAACAAAACCTCTGTATTTATTTACTTGGCTTATCCAACCACAGCCATAGAAATTCAAACAGTATATGTTAGGAATAAGAAATGTCAATACAAAAATGTGAGAGATGTATTTGTGGTTGGAATCATTGGGCCTCATTCAAGAACATGTTTGTGTTGTTCTCTCAACCATCTTACTGTTTCTATGAGGTTTGCTCTCACTGCGTTCTCCCTTGTTGTTAATCACTCAACATGAAGCAGTAGAAAATCACAAAGCAAGTTGAGCAGTGTCAGCAGGGATAGTGGTGTGCAGCTGCTGACTGTTTGTCATCAGAGCAGAGCAGTGGTTTCACATGAAGTTGAAGGGTAAGGCAAAGCTGTCCACTATATGAAAGCTGGTCAAGAGGATGAGATACATATTAGACAAGAGAGAATCACAGCCTACATTGGGGGATGTTTCAATTTCTGTGCAACTGAGGAGGATGCTTCACACATGAAAAATAATATACAAATATATATATATATTCTAATATAATATAATATCTAAAATATGCAAGGAGATATTACAAGATCATTAAAAAAAACCTCAGTTATTTTGCCAGACAGTATGACAGAATGTTGATTTTGCATTGCGCTTGTTTAATGTTTTTATGATTTATTTTGGTATTGTAATTCAATTTCAAATTAATAAACTTTTGACCGTTAAGTCAGGTGAGTCTCATACACGTCACATAATCTAATTTGTTTAAACGATTAGGTCTCCATCGTCAGAGGGCACTGACATGTTTATTTTTCATACGCAAAATGATCCGCTTTGTGCGTAACTTGATCATAATTAAAAAACATGTATAATTTAAAAGATCCTTATCAATAATATTAGTATAGTTAGATAGCAGAAGTATTCTTTTTTATTTAATTGAATTGGTGGAATTATTTTCTTATTCTAATGACATCGTTCCATCTACTCCAGGAGCCAATCGCATCGTCCTGCAGGACTCCAACATCCTGCAGCCGACGGGGGTTACTGTGCTGGGAGACCACCTGTACTGGATCGACCGGCAGCAGCAGATGATCGAGAGGGTGGACAAACTGACCGGAGACGGGCGCACACGCATTCAGGGCCGCATCTCCTACCTGACCTCCATCCATGCTGTGGAGGAGATGGACCCACAGGAGTTTGGTACGGACCCCCATCGCTTACTCACATTTACAAAATAATTGATTGATTGACTGTTTGAGTGGGGCTTTGTTCAGGTTGTGTTTTGGCAGGAAAGTGTGTAATGACTTCTTCCTCTCTCCAGCATCCCATCCATGTTCTCGCGACAACGGCGGCTGTTCTCACATCTGCATCGCTAAGGGAGACGGCACCCCCCGCTGCTCCTGTCCCATGCACCTGGTGTTACTGCAGGACCTGCTGCACTGTGGAGGTGAGACACAAAGACACCCTCAGCATTATGGTGCAGTCCATACCAGGGTCGCTCCACATTCTCTTTCCTTTGGGCTGAAATCATTCTGATGTTGACAGATAAAGTCCCAAGGCTCGCCAGTGTCCAGTCCGGGAGGGGGATAATGTCCTCATTAAGGAGATACTCTTCGTTTACATGAAAATAAACAGCAGCGATGGATAAAAGTCTGTGTAATGAGCAACTATGTGGTCAATTGTAAATGGATCTCATTTATATAGCACTTTTCCAGTCTTTCCGACACTATCTCCTGAAGTATTTGTTTAAGGCCCAACCCAAACTACTTCCTGTCCCCTCTGCCTGTCTGACTGTAGAGGGATCTCTGTTGCCTCCTAATGTGTCCTCTCTCTCTCTGTCAGAGCCCCCCACCTGCTCCACAGAGCAGTTCACCTGCTCCACAGGAGAGATCGACTGCATCCCCATGGCCTGGCGCTGCGACGGCTTCCCAGAGTGTGACGACAGCAGCGACGAGGAGAGCTGCCCCGTCTGCTCCTCCCATCAGTTCCAGTGTGACAAAGGAGGCTGCATCGACGCTCAGAGGCGCTGCAACGGGGAACCTGACTGCGCCGACCACTCTGATGAGCAGGACTGTGAGAGTAGGTTCACACCGGGACACACTGGAACTGAGAATGTTAGCTCAGTAAACGTTCATCCATAAAGTGGTTTTATCACTAATACATATAAATAAAGTTTAGAATCAGCATCAGACACTCTTATAATAACCATAGAATAATTGGGCCCAATGCTAAAAACTTGTTTCCTTACTTTTATAAAAACAGCTGCATATTATTTGTATTGTTTACTTTTTGTTTGAAGTAAGTCCAGTTATACATTTTTGGGAGAGCACTATAAGTACATGTTTATACATTACAATATAGTTAATGAAATGTACAATCCATGTTTTGACACCGTTAGCAATCACTAAGCTAAGGCTGCAGGATTTTGAAAAAAATGACTGATTTATTAATAACGGTAATTGCAATTGCCAACTAATTTCCGGGGGAATGTCTTTTATGTCTTTATTATGATCCCCATTAGCACTAGCATGAGCATTGGCTATTCTTTCTGGGGTCCTCACACACACAAAACATACATAAAGATACTTACAACAAAATTAAAACAAAACAGCTGATCATTTCATGCAATTTGCAGTGCTGTATGAATTGAAAAATAAATTGGTCATCCAATTATCGCCATCCTAAGGCCAAACAAAAAGTAAATACAAATAAGTGTACATAATAATATATGCATTGCATACATAGCCACAGGCACAGTTCAAATGTACTTTATAATACTTAAATACTTTTTTTGCTACCTTTTGAAACGTACTTGAGAAGGTTCCTGAATGATATGGACGGGTAAAGAGTTCCAGCTGACCATGGCTCTGTACATGACTGTTTTCTGTCCCTTATTTGATTTAGATTTGGGTAATACAAACCTTCCTTCTATTGTATGTCGTGTTTGATAGTTGGGCATACTGCGCTATAAACCTTTGTGATAATATATGTGGTGAGTGAGTCACTGTAATATTTCTGACAAAATGTAACTAAATATAAGTTGACCTCTGTCTGACACTTAGCCATTTCAGTGTCTCCAGCATTTCAGGTACTCTGGTTCTGCAGGAGCACTGCAGTGCACATCGTGCTGCCTTATTTTGTGCCACTTGTAGTTTGTTTAAGTCTTTTTCTGCAGCACTAGACCATATAACCAAACAATAATCAAGCTGCGACAGAACCAGAACTTGTCTACTGACATCCATTGGCAATTATTTTTACAATTATTTTTACAAGTGACACACCCCTTCCCATTTTACATACAACATTATCAATAGACCAAGATAATTTATGATCCAGGGTGTTGGAGATGTAAAGGGATAACTGGTCCGCTTTTCAAATCTCCGCGCGTCCCTATCAAGCTGGTTATAATACAGGAAGGAATCCAGAGCTACCAAGTAACCGTTAAACAATAATCTACTTTAATGGTAATATGACAATGCAATACAATCATTACAATACAACATAATATATTACAATTATATTGTAATGTTTAAGGAGTATGCCGGCCCACTCCTGCCCTGGTTCGCGTGCTGCGGAGATCCTTTCGGTCCTGGCAGCATGTGAAGAGAGGCCGAACGCCAGGGATCAACAGGAGATATACCAGAATAAGAAGGAGGGGTTAGGGGTTAGGTCAGCTGGTCATCTTTTCAGGTCATCTCATTGGGAGACGCAAAATATGCTGTATCACAGTGACTCAGCGCTGGCCAGCAGAAAACCAAACAGGCTCACTTTACAACAAAAGGACCATTGTCTTTCTTATCTGTGTGACTCAATTCTCAAGGCCTGCATACCTACACCTCCCCCACAGAGCAATAAAACCCTGTTTACTCCAACCAGCCCAGAATGTTTATAGCCATTTTTAGTCCTTACATTTATGAAAGGATAAAACAGAGAAATCAATATAAAACACAAACACAGGTATTGTTTGAACAGTATTCACTTAACTGCTACTATTGATAACCACCAGAGAAACCCAAAGGACCTCTCTTAATATCTATCTGGAATTTGCAACAAGACTTTCTGCCATTTCAAATGTAACACACTTCTTAAATATCAGATGATAATACTCTTCAATCCCCCTTTGTATCTCTTTCTCCAGAGATAAACTTAAACAAGGCATTTTGAAAGATACCCACTGTCATTCTTTTCTACTGTGTCCGTCCCCCAAACATTGTATAAATCCATCCGAAGCTGGTATTTAGAGTACTTGAAACCTTCATGGAGACAGAACACCACTTTCCATTTTTACTTCTTTACCAGGCTAGTTACATGATGTTGTCTAAATTAAATTCTGTCTCAATACACTACTATGTTTTAGCTTTAACTGTAATATGTTCTTTCTACATTTCAAACCTCAGTTACTCTAATGTCTGTTAAAATATTACAAAATTGTTTCATTATCACAGGTCAACTTCTTCGGTATTCTATTCTGGAATTACATCTCTCACAGTAGCCCCTTGGCCACTGCTTCTGTGTTACCTGTTATAATTCAAATCAATATTTAGAATTCATCAAACAGTATCTTATCCCCAGATATGGAGCAGGTTAATTACATTCAATGCTCAGTTTGAACATCTGGGTTGGGGCGGAAGGTTTCTGTCAATCCTTAAAAGAAACATTTAAATTGTGAATTTTACAGCCATGTTGACATTTATACATTATACTCACTCCCCCCTTTTTACACATGAAATCATGTGTAACAAAAGCCTGTAATGGGAGGGGAACAAAAACTGTCAGGTAATTGGTTAGGGACATAACGAACATTATTTACAATTTGACATCCATTATCATTATTTCCACAGTAAACACTTCAGTGAAAAGAAGTGTTCCTCTCCGTCCTTCAGGCCTAAAAGAAACAGAATCTTCAGATTTTAGTTTTACATTTGCAAACCGCCAACTCATGTGGGAGTAAAATATAATCAAGTAGATTAGAAACGGGTCACATGTGCGGTTTCCCCTTTTTGTGGATTTTTTAGGAAACCTCTCGTTTCCCTTGGAGCTCCAAAATAATATGTTAGTCCAAAAACATGCTTGGTTAGTTATTGTTTTAGAATCATGCAGTTACACTGATCACATGCCGGCATTCATTCACACTCACACTGTCTGGTTGTCATGTCAGGTTTGGTCAGGTACACCCCAGAGTCAGTCATCCACAGTGCCTTGTCAAGTTACACTGTCGGTCAGGGTCAAAGGTCATTTGGTCTCGGTCTTTTGGCCATGTCATGCTCTGCAGAGTCTTTTCAGAGGTATTTCAGTATTCACGATTTCAACTATGATTTTCAAGATGGTTCTAACTTTTCATTGGGACTTCTGCCTCCCACTTTTCCTGAAACTTGGTACAAAACTCACTTTCTTAGAGTACTACTACTACTGCAATTCATTTACACCTAATTAGTATTAAAATGTCTAATGATCTATTTCAGAAACTTGTGTACATAACTATTATCTTGAGTCAAAACATTACTAGGATCTGTGTCGCTCTGCATTTCATAGCTCATTATACTCATTTATCTTTAATTCTGGTCTACTTAAAAAACAATGTTAAACTCTTTAGCAGTGTGTGGAACCTTGGGTGTCCGAACATGCAACAATTACTCCCTCCTTTATCAAGGATTTAAAACAGAAGTCGTTTTATATTTCCATCTTAAAGCCCTCCTATGGTAATAACTATGCTACAATGGTGAAATCAACACTTTAGATTGGAATTTTATATGTGGCTTGGCACCAGCTCTCCCTTTAACATTATTTGTCTTATAGAGTGGTTCCTAAAACTATCCTTTTAATGGTGATCAATATTGTAACAAATGAGATCACTACTTTATTCACACGTGAATAAAAATCTAACATGATGAAAAGATTGAAGAATATGGTTCTACTCTGTCATGTCTTCCCCTTTATCCCTCAGTGTGTTTTAGGATGATTCTCATTCTACTTCAAGTTATTTAAATGTGCGTTTTGTGAATAAGTGTGTTTATGTGTAAACTCACTCATTCCCGTTCTCCTTTTCTCCTCCCCTGGTTTTCTCAAGCCGTGACCCCGGCCTCCTCACTTCTAATCGACCATGCCAACTCCTCTGATTCTGTCTTCTCTTCAGTCCATCAGCTTTTGAATCCATCCGCTGTAACCCTTTGAGGCAGCCCTTGGCCCAGTCACATCTGCAGCCCCCATCATGCCACTGTTGTTGCACTGCTTTGCATTTCATCTCCTCCTTTACAGTCTCTCTGCTGTTTTTATGGAGGGCGGATTCTGCTCTCATGTCTATTGTGCCAAATCTCGTGGCTCAGCTTGGAACTTCATGCCCTGTCTGAGGGACTGATGAGAGTATCTCTCTGTATGTCAGCATGCTGTTTGGTTCTGGATGCCACAGGTGGAGATAGTTTTGGCTGCAGTCTTGTTGTTGTTGTTGTTGTTGTTTCAGCTCTGGTTCTCTGTCTGTTCGATGGAGAAGGAGGAGTCTCCTGTTGGGTTAGGTCTTTTGTCTGCTTGGAGGGTCGGGATCGTAGCCTTTCTAACTCAGAGGGGGAGTCCAGGTCTCGGGACGCATTACCTATAAGAAGTCTAGCACACTGAGGTTAAATAAGTCCAACCCTTTCAACTCTGTCTCTGTCTAATCATACTATCTGTCTTAGTTGTTAAATGCCATCTAAACAACATAATTAATGTCTACTAATGATATTACAAAAACTTACTCTAAAAATTGTTTCATCCATTGCTACATATTCACCCAACACAACTCTGAAATACTTACATGTTACCAGCATCACATATTCCACACACTACGAAAGAACATCTCCATATTTTGGTAATATGACAATGCAATACAATCATTACAATACAACATAATATATTACAATTATATTGTAATGTTTAAGGAGTATGCCGGCCCACTCCTGTCCTGGTTCGCGTGCTGTGGAGATCCTTTCGGTCCTGGCAGCATGTGAAGAGAGGCCGAACGCCAGGGATCAACAGGAGATATACCAGAATAAGAAGGAGGGGTTAGGGGTTAGGTCAGCTGGTCATCTTTTCAGGTCATCTCATTGGGAGACGCAAAATATGCTGTATCACAGTGACTCAGCGCTGGCCAGCAGAAAACCAAACAGGCTCACTTTACAACAAAAGGACCATTGTCTTTCTTATCTGTGTGACTCAATTCTCAAGGCCTGCATACCTACACCTCCCCCACAGAGCAATAAAACCCTGTTTACTCCAACCAGCCCAGAATGTTTATAGCCATTTTTAGTCCTTACATTTATGAAAGGATAAAACAGAGAAATCAATATAAAACACAAACACAGGTATTGTTTGAACAGTATTCACTTAACTGCTACTATTGATAACCACCCGAGAAACCCAAGGGACCTCTCTTAATATCTATCTGGAATTTGCAACAAGACTTTCTGCCATTTCAAATGTAACACACTTCTTAAATATCAGATGATAATACTCTTCAAGGGTTATACCTAGCAATTTTGTCTCCTTGACCTGTTCAACTTGAATATGGTTTAAATGTAATTGCAATTTGGGTTCACCTTTTAACTGATGATTTGATCCTATTATTAAAGATTTTGTTTTTCCAGCATTAAGTACCAACTTATTATTTATGACCCCCTTTGATGTCAATTGTAGATCTTAATTCATAACATTTGTCGACTCTCTTATAGTCGATGCTGTATAATATATTGTTGAGTCATCTGCATACATTACAATTTTAGCTTTTTCTAACACTAATGGTAGGTCATTTGTAAAAATAGAAAATAAAAGTGGTCCCAAACAACTACCCTGAGGTACTCTGCAAGTGACTGTCTTCATCTTTGACAGACTTCCATTAAAAAAGAAATTAATCATCATTCACAGATACATTTAATTAAATGATAAAAAGTGTCATTTTTTGAAGGGGGTCTGTACTAGGGCTGCACGATTTGGAAAAATAATCTAATTGCGATTTTTCTGACAGATATTGCGATTCGATTTGCGATATTTGTTTTTAAGCGACCCAACGGATGTTTATTGTAAAATGCGGCCATATCTCCGGCTAGGAAGGTCGTATCAACATGCTCCCGTCTCTAGCACCCCCGCAGCCCGAGCTACGAGTGAAAGAACTAAACTTACATGAAACTTCCGTTGGGTTGCTTTAAAGTCACGCTTCAGTTTAAGATTCACCCTGTAATAGATGTAAAACATGTGATGGAGCATTACTAACCTGACTCAGATGGTTTGTTTCACCAAACCATCTAGGAAAGCTCCATTGGAAGCCATTTGGAAAAGTATTTCAAAAATACTTGGCAGGTGATTGGATCTATCTGTCTATCACCTTCTATCATGGGCCACTTCTGATTGGTTAACAATGACTGGTACATGTGGAGCACAGCACTTCTGATTGATGTGGATGACTGACACACAAGAAGAACACAACAAAAAACACAAACATTAAAAAAATCGCAGGCTTTGCGATTTGATAATCGCATCATTTAAAATCGTGATTTCGAGTTTGAAATCGATTAATCGTTCAGCCCTAATCTGTACCAAGGATTTTTTATGAAGTCTGTGGAATACCGTTTGTAGGCAGGACTTCCCTACAGCTCCACAATACTTTATTTAGATATTTTCACATTTGCCAAAAATTACTTAATGGAATTTAGATAGCATTATTAAATATTGCGATTCTGATAACATTTAAATTAGCTTGCAGTCCTACTGGATATATAAATGATTAATTATATAACTTTTGATGAAATGGAGCTGGAGGCTTTTCTCCAACATGTCAAAACTGACGTAGATCTCCTGGTGTGTTCCTCCTGCAGCCATCTGCCCTCCTAACCAGTTCCGCTGCGGAGACAACCAGTGCATCACGAAGAAGCAGCAGTGTGACAACTACTCTGACTGCCCCGACGGCTCCGACGAGCTCGCCTGTGGTAAACACATCAACATACTCATACAAAGTTTTATAGTGTTAGCACTCGTGTATTGTTTCTGTCCCTTACTCTGTCTCTTTGGTTCTGCTCCCTGTAGAGTATGTGTCTCCCCCCTCCGTCCCTAACACAGGGCCCAACACCATCGGCCCGGTCATCGCCATCATCCTGCTGGTCTTTGTAATCGGGGGAGCCTATTTTGTCTGCCAGCGGGTGGTGTGTCGACGCTACAAGGGCCCCAGTGGAACTTTCCCTCATGAGTACATCAGTGGGACGCCCCATGTGCCACTCAATTTCATCGCACCCAGCAGCTCGCAGCATGGCACCTTCCAAGGTGAGATCAGAGCCAGAGCAGCAGTGATGGTGTTTTTTATTTTCTACCACACAATGATACAACTTCAGTTCTACCATTGCTCTCAAAACCATCACTAGGCTTCTACGATAGCTTACGATTGAGTGGTGCAGTGATTACAGATGTGTAGACCAGGATGTTAGCTAACAGGAAGTTAGCATTACATAGGGTACATACACAAAAATAAATGGCATTTTTCGATTGCAGAAAAATGATATCTGTGGCAAACACACATTTATGACACTTGCAGGATTTGTTCAGCATGATAATCTCCAGGTGTATCACCACCACTAAACTAAAGGTGGCTAATGTTCATTATTATCGTGCTTATTGTAGCTCCTAATAGAGTGGTGCAGGGATGACGTATTTGTGTAGGCAGACCCGGAAGTAAGCTGCGCATGGGTTCCCTTGACAAAAAAGCAATGGGATTTCTCCATAGGCTTTTGGAAAATAGCTCGAAATAAGGTCTGTAGAAAACGAAGCTGTTTGATAAATGCACGTTTTGTTCAGCCGGATAATATCCACATGTCTATCCTACTTTTATCATTTTCAAAATCATAAATCTAATCGCCAGAAGCAAAATGCTAACGTTATGCTATAAAGGCACTACAGCAGGGTCGCTGCTTCAACGTCACGCCAACTTAAGATCCATATTCAAACATACAGATTCAAAATGGTACGAGTTGAAGTGTTTGTTTGAACAGTTTGCAGGAGGCAGGAACTTGCTTTCAAGCAGAACAGGGCAAACAAACTTAGCGGGAGTGTTTTACGTGTTCGGTGTAGTGACGTACAACGTCCTCGACAACTTCTGTAGTCCTATTCAGCCACTTGGTTACAACCATCGTTTTTCAGACACGTAAACTCTTCATAAATCACAAGTGGGGTCACTGCTGATGTGTTTAATGTCGTAGAACAAAACGTGATCCGTCTCTTAAATGTGTCTCAACCACAGACCTTATTTCCAGCTATTTTCCAAAATGCTATGGAGAAATCCCATTGGCTCTGAGACCAGGGAACCGGAAGTGGTGAAATGCTCACTTCCAGGTTTTAGGACTCGTCACTGCACCACTCTATGACGCCACAACAGTTCAACTCTATCTCACAATTTGATATCTTATAATTCATTCATCGCATTCTATTTCCATGTATATTACTGCTTTATTTTATTGCTATTTAACTATATTTTATTACGGTGTCCTTAAAGAGTTTTTGTTTTATATTAGATTTCTTGTTTTATATTTTATGTATGCACCATGACATCAAGTCAAATTCCTCGTATGTGTGAAACTACCTGGCAATAAACCTGTTTCTGATTTCTGATTCTGATTCAATGGCATGAACTAGAGAAAAATAATCGAAACAAAACAAGGAAACCAATCGGTCATAGCAACAACGAGAATCACACACATAACAACAAGAACAGATGTTGAAAAACCTTTCACCAAACTCATTATCTCTGAAAAGGGCCATTATTGAAATGATAAGGACTATTAGGGCCCCCGAACAAGGCATGAGTCAGCGAGGCACTTTGAAAACAATCTGGAGAAAAAAAGAAAACAAGTTGACACAAAATAAACAGAAAACAAAACCTTAGGATTTGTATTAGTACCCAAGACCTGAGTCAGCAAGGCCCTGTTGAATTCGCTCCCAAAAATAAAAATGTACACAAAATGAAAATAAACACAAAGAAGGAGTTAGAATTAGGCCGAAATGGTAACGATTATTATTCATATTGAAACGTGTGTTTGCAGCTATTTCCTGTGGGAAGTCCATGATGAGTTCAGCCAGCCTGATGGGCAGCAGCAGCAGCGGAGCTCCTCTCTACGACAGGAACCATGTGACCGGAGCCTCCTCCAGCAGCTCCTCCTCCACCAAGGGAGCCTTCTACCCTCAGGTACACACACACACACACACACACACACACACACACACACACACACACACACACCACACACACACACACACACACACACACACACACACACACACAGATGCACACAATAACATATGTTCCTGTCTCTTGCAGATCCTGAACCCTCCTCCGTCCCCGGCCACTGACCGCTCACTCTACAACACAGAGATCTTCTACTCCTCCAACAGTCCTTCCACCACCAGATCGTACAGGTAACACACTCAGTCTCACACACACCGTATCACACTCACCATCAAACATTTGAGGCAGCTGCATCGTGGTTTGACTCGATAACTCCTGCAAATATGAACAACTAATTCCAAACTGGAGATCCCACTTTTTGGTGCTTGGACATGTGAACTATTATCATTGGATGGGAAGGACTTTTACTTGTAACAAAGTATTTTTACAAGTATTTATACTTTCATTTCAGTAAAGGTCTTGAGTACTTCTTCCACCTCTGCTGATTATAATGGGATGGCCCCAAGTCAACAGAGCTGAAACCATGACTCAGCACATTCGATCCATATTGTAGTATGTAGTTTGAGATACACTGAGTGGAGATGAAATGTAATATTAACCCACTCTGTCTCTTCTCATTTCTAGACCCTACCACCCAGTCCGTGGTGCGGCCCCCCCCACCACCCCCTGCAGCACGGACGTCTGTGACAGCGACTACACCCCCCACCACCCGCCGGCCGGGCTGGCGTCCTCAGCGGGCCGCTGGAAGGCCACGGGCCACGGCGCCCACGGCAAACACAACAAGTACTACATGGACCTAAACTCGGACTCGGACCCCTACCCACCGCCCCCCACCCCCCGCTCCCAGTACCTGTCAGCTGAGGAGAGCTGCCCCCCCTCCCCTTCCACTGAGCGCTCCTACTTCCACCTGTGCCCCCCCCCTCCCTCACCCTGCACCGACTCCTCGTGACCCTGCAGCAGCCCAGGAGCCCCCTGAGGAGGCAGGGTGCAGAGAACTGGCCTCCCTTTCCCAGGGAGAGAACTCACGTGCCAACCTCCCTGAGCAGCTCCCCCACTGCCTTTATCAGCTGCTACGGCTCAAGTGCCTTGCTCAAGGTCCCTACGTCCCACATCCGTCATTTCATCATTCCAGTCGTCTTGGAGCCTTCAGGGTGACCTTCATCTGATCGGAGCTCTGAACACTCGCTCAGTCAGGACAGGTTGCAGGTTCAAGGCCCCCCCCCCCCACCCTGATGCAGGAGTTGATGAGAGCAGCTCCCGCTTACATTTTCATTCCATCTTTCACTTCAACAAAATATGAAGCCCTCCATCTGTCCTCACACAGTAACCTGACTCGTGGCCTGTGCTGCTCCTGAAAAGCATTGCACGGCCCCCCTCACAGAGTGCCAGTGTGGAAGCCTTTCCTCCCTTCCCTTGTTGGCAGACCAGCGACAGGACTGTACATAGTGTTAAAATAATATGAACGAAAAATAAATCAGAGAGGAATTATTTTACTATTTTATTCACGCTGGCTGATCCACCGCTCCACACAAAGCAAGGGACACACTGATGAGTGGGTGTATGCATGCTGGATGTGTGTATGAAACATGGACATATGTAGGAAATAGATGATGACTGAATTCATGCAGGGTCATGACCGAAAGAACGAGATCGCGGATACAAGCGGCCGAGATGGGTTTTCTCTGCAGGGTGGCTGGTGTCTCCCTTAGGGATAAGGTGAGGGACTCAGAGTTGAGCCGCTCCTCCTTCGCGTCGAAAGGAGCCAGTTGAGGTGGTTCGGGCACCTAGTTAGGATGCCACCTGGGCGCCTCCCTAGGGAGGTGTTCCAGGCACGTCCAGCTGGGAAGAGACCAAGGGGTAGACCTAGGACCAGGTGGAGGGATTATATCTCTTCGCTGGCCTGGGAGCGCCTTGGGATCCCCCAGTCAGAGCTGGTTGATGTCGCCAGGGAAAAGAAAGTTTGGGGCTCTCTGCTGGAACTGCTACCCCCGCGACCCGACCACGGATAAGCGGGAGAAGATGGATGGATGGATGAATGAATTCATGCGTAGAAGTGTGAGTGAAGGAGTGGATGGATGGAACAGGGCCAAGATCAAAGTGAAATCTTTTGTACATTGTTTGAAATCCCTCACATTTCACATTGTGAATAATTAGTAGTCGAGACAGTCCCCTCTGTGTCCCGTCACGTCACCAACATACCAAATGAATATCAACATGTAAAGCTATTGTACATACTGTGTGTGTAATGAAGTCAATGATTGTGCTTTTCGTCGTGAACCTCTTCCATCACTTTCTCTACCCTTATCGTCCCGTTTACCAAAAGTATGTTTGCTGCTATTGTGTTCATACTATATCAGTTACTATAATTACACAGAGAAGCCCAAAATACCACTCTCATACTGACATTAGAACATGAAGCTATTTTACAGTTAATAATTCTTATAGCGACTTTTGTTATTGGTAATTCTGTTTGTGTGTAGATCAATATGTATGTTTTTTGTGTCGCTCGCCATGTTTGGTTTGAAGGAGTCTTTTTTGGAAATACAAAGAGTACCGGCTGAGACATTTATTCAGAGCTGTCCCAGGAGTCATCGTGATGTCACTCCCACACATCCACACTTGGCCAATCCCAGCGGAGGGTTTAAAAAGGGGATTTAGGAACCGTCAGATGGGCACTTGGTTTGAAGCTCCTGCGGCCTTGCAGCTCATCACCTCCTATATAAAGCTTTCCCACACAAGAAACCAACATGTAAAGGTTTGACTCGTGATCATTACTTTCTGACCCTTAATCTATCTTTGCCACGTCATCCAGCCCTGCCCAATCATTACAGTGAGCTAAGCACAATGTCAGACTTTTGTTTTGTCTGGACACAATAACTCAACTCACTCTGGAAATACTAATCACTGCTGCTGCCATGTCAACTATAGGTTGGAAAACAATGTATATACTTCACTTACTCCAAATAGTAAGGGTGACGCTGGTTAAGGGGGTAAATGGTCCAGTCAGAGTGCCAGTAGGTCAGTAGGTTGATTGCTAGCCCCTGCAGTCGATATGTCGATGTGTCCTTGGGGAAAATACTTAACCCCAAATAACTCCCGTAGAAATGTGTACACTAAAGACGTGTATGTAAGTCACATAAAAGCGTCAGCAAATGACTCTAAATCTAGAATTGTATGTTATTACAATATTATTTCTTGGGACACTTTGAATGTGTGGTTCCACCTGAGGACTGACAGAACCTAATGAGAATCACTGAACCTTTATCTTGTTTTATTTAATCAGCGATTAGGAGAAAAACTGTGTTTTTAAGGGAAATCTAGCACTTATTATTAATATCTTATCAACACAGGACCTAGAAAAGTGGGAAGACATTTAATGCACTTACGATAAAAACATATTAATATTCCCCTGGATATAAATGAAGAAGGAGGGTGTGGGCTGTGTAAACCGACCTTAAGGCAGGTTTGATTATCTGAAGATGGTTTTAGGGGCCATCCTCTAAGCTTTCCTTGATGCCATCTGTGTAACACGGTAATGTGTGATGGGGAGCTACATACCACTCGCTCTGTGAGTGTAGCATGAAGTCACAATTGTGTCTTCTCTGGAGCAGACTGATGTCCAGAAGAGCTAATAAAGCACATACATAGGAGCTTGGAACTGTTGTAACTTGCAGTAAGCTTGTTGCTGTTGGCTGATGTACTTTCTCCTGCAGGGGAATCACAGCTGAAGTCCGGTGACAGATGTCTAAATGTGTCAGCAGGAACTCTTTCATATTAAGGGCTGAAGGCCCCGCCTCAAACCACTGTGTCAGTAAAACTCCTTAAAGCCTGTATTTGTTGTCTCAGTTAAAAATGCTTTGTATAATTTACACTTGTGACATATTTTGTATCAAAAGCATTTTTATATAATAAAGGTTATATTTTAAGGAAGTGTGCTGTCTATGTTAACTTTGAGTTGACCATCTCTTTTTGAGTAAGGCCGGGGCAGGTAAAATCAGTCATGGAGGCAAAGGGAAGCCTTCCCCTGTTTTTTTAAGACCGTAGTTATCGTTTTAATTCAAATAAGTATGGTTAATTATTCTGTGCTGCCATCTCTCCCCTTTTTTCAGAGTATTTTACAAAGAGTGAAAGAGCGCCCCTTAAAATGTTATCGTTGGTGAAACGGTATTGCACTCACTAGACGAATGTCTTGACTTGAACAGGGTTATGTTATCAGCAAGGAACAACATTCTCATGCCGTGTGTGGAGTGGAGTTTTGGAGTTTGAAAAATAAATCCCTTTTACTCAATTACATAGCAACTCCAAATGAAATGGTGTGGCAGGCCAACTCACAGACTACTAGAGCTTCGCACTGAGAGGACAAAGGAGGGATTCTGACTTTTAATTATGAAAATGTTGTCTGCATTGAGTGGCTAGCTTAGCACAAAACAGCTAATTTGCTAACTAACCATCTAATGTTGTGGAGGACCTGAAGACAAGTGGGAAATACTTAGGTATGATTATTGTCTACTTCACCACTATGTAAGACAGGAGAGGTGCCTTCCTCTACATGCAGCTCTGGAGACCACTGCAGCATTATCTAGTTTACTATTTATAGGTAGGCTATGTGTGCTTTTTTAAATTGTATTCTATAAACAACTGACAACATTGATCTCAACAGACACTGGTAAGGAATGGCTGCCATACATGTAGAGATTGAGATTTAAGAAACATTTTTGAGTGCTCCCTTTATTTTTCCGGAACTGTATAGTCTTAGTGAAATACACCCCCCAATTCTCTCTCAATTTGAATGAGTTAAAAGTAGGGTTTAAGACTTTAACGCGTTAATTAAGATTAATTAATTACACAAAAATTAACGCGTTAAAAAAATTAACGCATTTTAATCGCACTTATTTTTGCACCGCGGAACGTTTCTCACTGGATGAGTTTCAGGCGTACCGATTATACTGGAGCACCAACTAACGTTCATGACTTCAGACAACAACAAACCACAGTGAACAACAGTGGGAAATGTTGTTTTAAAAAACGGACGGATGGAAGCGTCGATAAGAGCACGGTTGTGTGCAAATTATGCAAAAAGGAATTCGCATATCACCGCAGCACATCAAGCCTCAAGTATCACCTCAATGCAAAACATATAGCAGCTAGCGTGGAAGCTAGCCTCTTTTATCGCGTTCACACCAAAAAGAGCCGGTACTAAAATTAGTTCATGAGAACCTTTTTACCCACACGAAAGTCCCTGCTAGAGAGCAGAGAGCTGCTAGAGAGCAGGGACTTTCGTACGGCTCTCTTGTGAGAAAAGAGCTATATTTCTGATTGGCTGGGCGGATTGCAAACCACGCCCCGTAAAACTCCCAAAAAGTTTTGTGAAGCCGCCATTTTATTATCCTCGCATTAGCATTATTAGCATTAGCCCAGCGCAGAAACGCAGAGAGACTAACTTATGGCAACACTAAATAAAACATGGGAGCGGTGGAGATGAGGAGGTGTCGGCGTTCTGGCGATTTACTCGGAAGGCTTCAGTAGAAGCTGCTGGGACTCCCAGCAGCTTCTACTGAAGCCAGTCCCTAACTCCGGGGACTTCCGGCCGGGGACTTTGGGCGGCAGTATACGCCGTGAAGTGGTTTGCGGCCTGCCAGTAAACCCAAAGCAGAAGAAGAAGAAGTGACGTCAGCGGCTTAATTTGCCTAATCCACCCCCAGGTTCAAAGAGTTCTCATGAACTAAATTCTCATGAACCTTTGTGGGAAAAGTACTGTGGTGTGAATGCGCCGAATGGTATACTAAAATCCATGTGAAAAAAATTGCTTCTCACTGTTCTCAGGTCAAATATTTATATGTGATTAAAAATGTGATTAAAAATGCGATTAATTTCGATTAATTAATTACAAAGCCTCTAATTAATTAGATTAATTTTTTTTATCGAGTCCCGGCCCTAGTTAAAAGTATATAAGTGGTCATGAACACATCTGTCCATCAGACAGAGGGCTGCTGTGCCTCCTGTCATCATTAATGGACGTCTCTTTAAAATGACCTCTCAGAGGAGAGGAGTTCTCATTTCTCTAACTGCCTGCTGCTTCCACTCCTCTCTCCTCGGTTCCCCTCCTCGGCTCCTCTGCTTGCATCTCCTGTGGGCGGGACTAAGACACGAGGATATGAGTCGAGGAGGGGAGTTAGTGAAATGAGAAAGGGCCACTCACACATGCTCACTCACACATGCTCCACGGCAGCAGGGGGCGCGACTGAGTCCATTGGGAAGGCGGGAGGTTGAGCAGAGCATGGAACAGCCCTTGCCAGTCTGATGGCAGGTGTTTCTAGTAGTGATGGGAATTATGGCTCTTTGAAGGGAGCCGGAGGCTGGGGAAGATATCCAGCATGTGGTTCAACATGTAATACAAGTAAGTATATGTACAACATAGAAAAGTAAATAAAATAAGTTTAATGTGGATTTATTTTCTCTCACCTTGTAATTACACAATCAAACAATCTATAATTTAGCTCTGACCTTCACAAAAACATTTTGTTGAATTGGACACATTTTCCGAAGCTCTATTGTCTGACATGCGATGACTGGGACTGATGGAAGAATCTGAGAGGAATTAACTAGGAGCAGAGAAATCGTCATATTTAAAAGACAGCAGCCCCATAAGAGGCCAACAAGAGTCACAAGGGCGTGTCACTTTGCTGAAGGATAGGGACCAGCTATCCAGGCCAGACTCTAAAGACTTTCCAAGGGGTAAAAATGCTGCTGCCGGAGTACTGACTGGAAGTATTGCTGATATCAAGTCTACCATCCTCTTAAAATACTCTGTCCAACAATATCAGTCTCATGAGAAAGGTGTTTTAACGCTTATTCAAAATAGCAGAGAAACATGCATTATTGTACTCAGGAGGGGACATTGACAGAGGATTACTCACAAAGTACACAGTAAAAGTACTGCATAGTACTTGTGGGAGTAGTTCCACTAGTACCGAGTCCAACAGTGTCCGTTTTATTAAGAACTTGTGGTAAAAAAATATTTGTATCACTCATTGAATATAGCAGGAAAGAAAATGAAGAGCAGCTGATTTGAAAAGACAAACTCGAGAGACGGATGAGTGACCACAGTGCAGAATCGCGGTATAGTTTAAATCTCTTTAGTTACAATGTTGTCCATTTTACCCATAGGCTTATTATATTTAAAGCCCCTAATAACATTAATTGTCTGGGCTCAATGGCTGTTTTCGTTGTGATCGCTAAATATTAATAATATTATCACTATAACACTGACCCAGATCGCTGGATCGCTAGAAACACCGCTGCCATCAGACTGGCAAGGGCTGTTCCATGCTCTGCTCAACCTCCCGCCTTCCCAATGGACTCAGTAGTGCCCCCTGCTGCCGTGGAGCATGTGTGAGTGAGCATGTGTGACTAGAGGCTTCTCAATTCTTACATTTCCCCTCCTCGACTCCCTTCCTCGACTCCCCTCCTCGAGACTTAGTCCCGCCCACAGGAGATGCGAGCGGAGGACCGAGGAGTCGAGGAGGGGAAATTTAAGAATTGAGAAGCCTCTATTGTGTGTGAGCACAACCAGCGCTATTATATGGCTCTGAGCACAACCACGGCGGAATATTACTGCCAAGTGACTTTTGGCAGTAATATTCCTCCGTGAGAAGAAAAAGTGTTGTACTTGTAAAAAAAAGTTGTGTAGTTGTAAAACCTATGCTGAATTTGTCTCTGAAACATGATTTATTAGAAAAATGTCATGTGTTTGTTTGATAGATACGTTTTTTCTTTGCAAAACTAAATGCATTAGTTTGTAGATGGTGTTTTGTATTTGCAAACCACATTGTGTTTGTTAGTGAATCATGAGGCATTTGTTTAGTTTGTTTGTGGAGTTATGGCAGGAAATTAGCTTCATAAGGTTACCTGATATGAGATGAAGTACTTTTTGTGTGTGTGTGTGTGTGTGTGTGTGTGTGTGTGTGTGTGTGTGTGTGTGTGTGTGTGTGTGTGTGTGTGTGTGTGTGTGTGTGTGTGTGTGTGTGTGTGCGCAGAGATGTCGATATCTGGCTGCAAGTCCTTCAGTATTGTGTATATGTTATCATTTATGAGTATATGCTGTCGATTGAAAAACAGACATCGGCTTAATTTCGGTTCAGATAAACAATGGAAAACTGTTAAAGGAATGGTATGCTCATGACACTCATTTAAAAATTGTTATCATCCGATAAAACAGACCAGTCTCTCTTTTTTTTTTTTTAATCCGATGACATTATCAGTGATTTTAAACTGATTAATTACCGAAATAACATCAACACTGTGGGCGGCGCCATTTTACCGGACGTGACGTAAACCATGTGTTTGGTTTCGAGGACACGTTGATGTTCATGTTATTTACTGTAGTTACTCTCTTCAAATATGCCTCATTGTATCGCGAAACATTGCCACAATTCTGATAGGAACAATCCACGGAATGCTCGGTTCCATCTGTTGCCAAAAGGTAAGCGTAGGAAGTACGTTCGGAGGCAGTGGCTAGCGAAATAGTCCCGGTGTTGCAGTATAACGTGAGTCATGACAACTGGCGACATTCTATTATTTTCGTCATAGGAATCCGGGGCGTGTACATTGAGGACCCATTGTTGACTTACCATGTCGATCGCCTCGTTTGTCGTTTACGTTCATCTTTGCTATATCTGCCTTCCTAAGATCACTTTGATGCACATTCAGTACTCGTATGTGAGGTTGTGGGTGAGAGGTGGATATCGTGACGCTTACAGGGAGGTATCGAACATTACAAAGTAGGTGACTGTGTGGATGCCTGTTCAAAATATTGCAAACTTGAATAAATCATTTAAATTATATATTTGTGTCCGACTTTCATTTGTACATCGTTCTTAATGTGATGTATAGTAGCTTTGATAGCTGTCCATACCTTCAGACAGCCTAAAAGTAAAACACAAGTTGTTTATTCACAGCCCGAACGCTCATCGACATGACTGGATCACTCATGACAAGTTGTGATCAGCTCCGATTAAATTGTGATATCAATGCTGTAGCTATTCTCCAGGGAGCACGTTTTTTTATGAAATACCTGTATCCCTCTCATCACAACAAGACTCTACACTATGCAGGAAAAACAATTACATACATGAAAATAACCTTGATGCATGGGAATGAAACACACAAACTATCTTCCGTGGCTATACTGATATGTCACAGTAACGGTCAACCACAGAAACGTAAGTCCTGCGGGGCACAAGTTGAATACATATAAAACATTTGTACATCGTTCTTAATGTGATGTATAGTAGCTTGGATAGCTGTCCATACCTTCAGACAGCCTAAAAGTAAAACACAAGTTGTTTATTCACAGCCCGAAAGCAGCATCGAGATGACTGGATCATCTGCAGTGTTGGGCAAGTTACTTCCAAAATGTAATACAGTACATTACTTATTACTATCTTTTTTAAGTAATAGGCTACGTTACATTACAATATTACTGTCTCTGAAATGTAATGACTTACACTACTTTTATATTAGACTACTTTTGATCACAAATACATGGATCCTGAGATTGAAGCTCAAGCCAGTGACCAGTGAGATTGTTCTAACAATTTCCAATAAATGTTATTCTGAAACATAACTATCACTGTTGTCTTTCCTTCTATAAATGAAGCCAAAAATATGTCAAGCTGGCGCTTAGCCCTCCAAAAAGTGCATGGTTGCAACTTAGACAGTTAAACATTTTATATCAGTGGGTCCTCATGGTGCAACACGGAAGGCAGACAGAATTGCTTAGACACAGGTGTCACATGAACTTTAAATGTTCTGGAAAGTTCCTTATACAGCTTTAGCCTTTTAAGTGACACACACTGAACAGTCTGGTGGGTTATGGTCCTTGTCATTTGCTTTTGTGTTCCCATAACAACATGTCCAAGATGTCCATGTGCCAGGCTAACACATGTGACAGAACTAGCTACAGTTGGAAAGGTTTTTTGTTGCTAAAGTTAACATTCAAGCCATTTAAGAATAAAAATGCTTACATGACATGTCATTTGTTAAACATTAAGCTGTCTTCGGCTCTTTTCTGATTCTGATTATATAACCTGTTGTAGAAACATTTATTGATTAAATTGATATTAAACAAATGCCATAAATATTGCTGTGACACTGATGTCACATCGGGACATTAACCCTAAACATTCACAGTAAACCCGGAGTGACATATATGCACAATTACAAATATGATTATGATCTGCTCAGTTAATTTAGCTGATTCAATTATATTTAGTTAACATATTCTTTATTATTCAATTCAAAGTATGTTAAAACAAATGTAAACCAAAAAAATCATCCTCATTAATGAAGTTATAAATAAGAGTTACTTTACCATTGAAGCCCAATGCCACATATATGTCACATTTCAGATATTTCACACTAGGGGGGGATATTTGTCAGAAATGTGTTCTAGGTGGTCTATTTAGTCTAAATGACGTTCCCCTTAATTTCCCCAAAAGTATAAATGGGTCCGGGTTCTTATGGGTTAAACGTATAGGCTTAAAGGCATAATAGAACTACTGTATTATATGTATTCAACGTGTGCCCCGCTGGACTTACTTTTCTGTAGTTTACCGTTACTGTGACATATCAGTATAGCCACGGAAGATAGTTTGTGTGTTTCATTCCCATGCATCAAGGTTATTTTCATGTATGTAATTGTTTTTCCTGCATAGTGTAGAGTCTTGTTGTGATGAGAGGGATACAGGTATTTCATTAAAAAAACGTGCTCCCTGGAGAATAGCTACAGAATTTATATCACAATTTAATCGGAGCTGATCACAACTTGTCATGAGTGATCCAGTCATGTCGATGAGCGTTCGGGCTGTGAATAAACGACTTGTGTTTTACTTTTAGGCTGTCTGGAGGTATGGACAGCTATCAGAGCTACTATACATCACATTAAGAACGATGTACAAATGAAAGTCGGACACAAATATATAATTTAAATGATTTATTCAAATTTGCAATATTTTGAACAGGCATCCACACAGTCACCTACTTTGTAATGTTCGATACCTCCCTGTAAGCGTCACGATATCCACCTCTCACCCACAACCTCACATACGAGTACTGAATGTGCATCAAAGTGATCTTAGGGAGGCAGATATAGCAAAAGATGAACGTAAACGACAAACGAGGCGATCGACATGGTAAGTCAACAATGGGTCCTCAATGTACACGCCCCGGATTCCTATGACGAAAATAATAGAATGTCGCCAGTTGTCATGACTCACGTTATACTGCAACACCGGCTAGTGGGTATTTCCCCCCAGTTTTTCCGGCCCCATAAAATCGTGGTTCTAGGGCCAGGGACAACGAGGCTGAGTATGCTAAACTAGAGAGGGAATCGCTAGCAAGGGTGGTACTACATGCATACATATCTAGTAATCAAAATCATTGTATCTACTAAGTAGTACTAAGTAGACTCGAACCTGTATGGCTGAATTCCCCCATCCAATCTCTTCATATTGCTCAAAACTTCGCCATGTTTTCGTGTGTTTACCATAGACTGTATATGGTGTTTACAAAGTGAACGCATGGATGACGTCACGACCATCACGTACTGAAAATGGGCAAAATGGCAGCGGCCTGACGGAATATACAGGTTTTGATAAAAAAGAGCTATAAAATCATTATTTACCGGGGAATATCGCTGATTTCTTCAGGGTATGGTTTAAACATAATGTTTCACTAAATACTGAAGTTTTGATTAATTATCTAATGAGTGGAGCATTCCTTTAAGTTTATCATGGCATCAAAAAACAAATGTTAGCAATATGTGACTAAAATTTGGGCTCGTCCGGGATTTGAACCCGGGACCTCTCGCACCCAAAGCGAGAATCATACCCCTAGACCAACGAGCCGCTGTGCCTATGGTGAAACAGTTAATCATTATTAAACCTACACATACTACACTTTGATAAGTGGTGTAATGCTGACATCTACTGGGCAAACAATCAATTGCAATTTGCTCTGACGTATTGTACTTTTCACACATTGCTCTGCATCTGTGGATTTTTCATGGGGAAATTATGTTATGAAGCCACATTATAGTTTTCTAACTATATCTATATATATATATATATATATATATATATAGGCCTAGTATAATCAAAAAGAAAATGATTTAAAAACATGGCCAGGACACTCTGGAAAAGCTGATTGTGCTTCCTGAGCATCACAGACACACTGAATACGTTGTAATATGTTGTAAAAGTTGGTTTGTGCTCGTACTGTGTCATTATCCAGAATGTAGGCCAAATTATTGTTAACCTGTTTATTGTGCAGACAAAAGTAATGGGATCAATAAAGTTATAACAGTTCCTCCTGCAGGGGGACATGAATGAAACATGCCTCAAATAATTAAGAGAGTGAATTCAAACCTCCCTTTCAAATGTCAGTTTATTTTTCCACCCTAAACCAATTTTGAATTATTTTGCACCAAAACTTTAATTTAAAATGTGATCAATAATAAACCTTACACTTGAGGAGGTTTATCTTTCAAAAAGAAGAAGAAGAAGCTGCCTTTCTGAGATGAATTGGAAATAACAAAGAAGTTCCTTGTTGAGAGCACTATATCTTCTCAAGACACCAGTTGATCTGTTATGGAACTGAACAAGGGTACTGGATTACACTCCAATTCATTTGCATTTACATCAATAAACCCGAATGAAAGGATTTGTGTGCTATAGAGTGCATATCTTTTTTTAAAAATCTGGATTGACTCGTTTTGAACCTTCTTTTGCTCGACTCTAATTCCTTTTTTGACAGTTTTTTCCATTTTGTAATGAAATAAAATAAAAAGATAAATAAAATGTTAACATAACAAATTAGAGTAAAATTGTGCAATAAAAGGATAAAAATAAACATATTTATATTAACAAAATAAGGCAATGTTAAATGCTGAATAAAAAATAATATTCTAATTTAAAGTTTAATGTGCATATTGTGCTACAATATATTACATGTCAAATACAATATAGAAAGTGGTAAGCTTGTGGCTAAATGAAGGGTATCTAGGAGACAAAGTCTAGACCACTTCTTGGCTCTTACATGATGCGTACAGACATAGTAAACACTGTGAAGGTGTCAGACACATCTCTTTAGATACTCATCTCAGGTGTTTCCAGTCTGCTCGCTTCCAGTGCTTTTCCACCTCCTCAGGTCACACCTCTTTCTTTGACCTTTGTCCTCTGAGCTCACTGCGCCCTCTGCGCCTCTGATCATGTCTCATGAGCGATTTGTTACAAATCAGGAGATTAAGAAGATGGCAGCCCGCCACAATCTCACGGATACACTGGATCAGCCCACCTGATAACATAATATGTACAACAAAGAAAGACATTAGGCCCACAACCTGAGTCACTGCTGCCATCTCTGATGAGCTGCAGCTCTGTGGCCTGATGACAGTCACTTCCTGTTGCAGACTTTCCATGGCATTACTCCTCCTCTGTTCCCTCACCTCCAGGCTACTAGTCTACAGTGCTGACAATGGATCCAGTCATTCACACTTCCAGGACATGTTTAAACTGCACACTGCAGTAGGTGCACTTCGCTATGCATCGGCCAATCACCACGCTTCTACCTTACTGCAAGTGTTACCCAGGTCCCCCTCAACAAAAACACACCTGTTTGCTATACAAGTCTCCACATTTTCTATCTATCACCATCAAGATGGCTACCGCTAGCAGCATGTTAACATTACTGTCCAAAGCAAGCAGCCATTTGAACGTTTAGAGGCTAACAAATAAGCAAGTTAGTGAGCAGGTAAAATATTTCAGGAAATGCAAAGGCATGATGAAAGAGGTCGTCGGGAACACAAGCAAACACAATCACAACTGCGCTGTTAGAAAATGTTCACTTGGTTTAAATATCACATTAAGGGGGCGTCCAAATGTACTCTTGTGAACTTGGTAAACACCACCCTAAGTGAAGACAGCATCAGTTCTATATTAAACGCAGAGCACACTCTTGGTGGTGTTAATAACTATGTTTTTGAACTTACTGATGGAGCTCACTCTTGCATCACTCTCCCTTTGCCCTCTTGGACTCCTTCGTCAACAGAGCTCTTTTGCTGGGTTTCCACAGTAACATCACTGTAGTTGTTCCGCTACCTTGAGACCGGTAATAATTGATAAGTAATTGTTAAGCATTATTAACCCATGCTAACGGCTAACTGAACCTGTGTGAGTTTCAGGTTATAGCTGTAGTTCAAAGAGGCTTTCTTATCCTATCATATCCTAATACATGCTAACAAACTGAAGAAAACTGAACGGTGGTCCTTTAGAAGACGCAATGAAATCTCTAGATGTCACTCAGTGTCCCCAAATGAACTCAGTTGACAGTTTACAGTGTGAGTTTGTGGAACAGGGAAGTGAAATGGGAGCAGAGTGGTCCAGGTGAAGTGGGAAAGTTCCAGTGAAGCCTGTCCAGCTGGTGGACAGGTGCTGAGGGCTGAACAGAGGCAGGGAAGAGGTGGAGACCGCCACTACTACTTGTACAACTTTTTGTTTTTTCTTCCCCTTTCTTCTCTCTGTGAGTTTGCCGCTCTATAATTACACCAGCTGCCTGGAACCTGTGGGTCCCTTTTCTCTTTCTCTCCCTGTCACCTCTGCTTTATCTCCCTCTCTTCTCCTGACATTCTTCTAATGTTCCCTCCCCTCCCTCTCCGCTGTTCCTCCCCCCAGGAGTGTAGCACCTGCCAGGTGACCACCCTTTGAGGCCTGCACAGACACACTGCAGCTGGACGTGAATGTGATATCTTCAACCTGTTGACTCTGTACAGCAGTTGGACTCTCAGAGACCTGCATGAGCCAACTTAACAAATCAATGGCTTTATAAAAGTGGTGCAGGAATGAAACCTGGAAATGAGCAGTAGTGAAAAGTAAGTAAGTACATTTACTTAAGTACTGTACTTAAGTACTGTACTTAAGTACCCATTTGGGAGACTAGTACTTTTCAATTGTTCTGCTTCTTTGTATTTATTTCTCCATTACTATTCAGAGGTAAATTGTGTACTTTTACTCATTCAAACTAGCTGCACCTTTCCCAGCTTTGAGAACACTTTAATGATCGATCATTAGAATCAGAACATATCATATTATTCTGAAATGGACCAATCTGCAGAACGACTACTTTTACCGTTGTTACTTTAACGGTACGTCCACACAGCAGCTTTTCAAAAATCTTGAAAATCTTGGAGCTGGGCGTGTCTGAAAGCTCGGGGATTTCGCGACCAACAACCAATCACATGAATCTCCCGCCCCCGACATACAAAGCAAAAAACCCCGGTTCTTCTCCACTATTTATTTTAACATTTTGAACATTTATGAGATGAATGTCTATGGTGCTATTTTATGCTACATTCCATGCTGGCTAATGATACTGTCTATGCTTGCTAGCAACGAAGTAAACTAGCAACGAAGTAAACTGGATATAAAATCCCCAAACAAGCGAAAACCTACCAGTTGCACCCACTGCCTCTGCCACCTCCCTCCATGCCTGGTTCCTCCGGTTTGTATCCCAGTAAGTAAATAGTCTGGTCATAAAGAACCGGGTGATTTGCTACCGCAATAACTAAGTTCTCCTCCATTTTTGTGGAATATAGAAATGAATTGCGGGTCTGGTTCTCCCAGCTTGCACGCGGTTTGATTGGCTAGCGCTTGAACTGTCAGATTTGCATAAACGGATCTGATTGGCTGTCGCTTCCAGCTCAGCCTCAAAAGTTGAACATTGTTCAACTTTGGAATCCTGAACATCCTGTAAATCCTGAAAATCTTCGCCTCGCCCCCCCACAATGCAGTTCGGCGACAAGCGAGGGAAAGTGACGTCATCCCCATTCAAAGTCAATGGGCGGAGACGCGCTGGAAGCGGTGGACAAATCGCCAAAAGCTGCTGTGTGTACGGGCCGGTATATTTTGATGCTAATACTTGTATACTTTTACTTGAGTACACGATCTGAGTACTTCTCCCACTTCTGGTAATGAGTTAGCATTTTACCACTTCCAGTGCGCTTGTTTTGAACTCAACTTTTTTGTCTGTGTAAGATCTGTGGATAACACAAGTTTATGTACTACTTCTACATCATCAAATATGTCAATAACTACTCCATTCGTTAATGTCTGAAGCTTCTGTGGGTCGTAAAAACAGCAGTTGCCAACAAGCTACTAAATAAGACTACCAAACATTATCATAGAGAACATTAGCCACCCTTAGCTTAGCTTAAGCTAAGTGGTGATGCACAGCCATGCAAGCGTCATGTAGTTTGTCTATGGCCTTATAACATTAGCTTTTTACTTCTGGATAATGCATTAACCCTTCAAACAAACTAAATGTGGTGTTAATATGTGGAGTTTCTGTCCAGGGAGCACTTGTGAAGCTTCCTTATTTTCTTCACACATTTCTGCTGCATGATTCGTTTATTTCAGGGGTGTCCAAACTACGGCCCGGAGGCCAACTGCAGCCCGCTGCCCATTCAGAATTGGCCCTCAGCTGATTCTAAAAGTATAATGGAATACGTCCCACACATAAAACTTGTGCTTGTCTTATATTGTACTTCTTAAATATATATGTAACAATATATTACACAGTTTCCCAATTTCAAATAAATTAAATTAAATGTGAAAACATGTTTTAACAAATCTTAGTTGATAAAAAAACGTATTTCCATAACAAGCTTGAAAAAACCCTTCATATTTCCCCTTATTATAAGCAGGCTTCTGTTCTAAGGAAGGAGCTCACAAAGCTTTTTGTAGCATGGCTGTTTTCTTCATATATTAAAGTATCAAGCATCATTTACCTTCATTTGATTGATTTGGCTAACTTATAACTTAACTTATTAGGCAATACACCTCAATATATATATAAGGGAATTATATATAACGATAAAAAAAGGTTACTGGATTTTCTTACAGTTAAGAATAAAAAGAAAACACCATCAGATTACTGGTATTTTTTAAAATGGGAATGATTACAGGATTACATTGTTACCATACGTTTAAGTGGTACACAGAATATATATTACAAAGTAAATGCATGGCCAAAACTGTGAAAGTAAGAACTAAGTTGTACATTGACAGAATAATAAGTAGAGGCCCTTTGACAAATTCATATACGTAACGGAATAAATTACCCAAGCTGCTCAATTGATAACTTTGGCCCTCTTTGAAATTGTATATTTGCATGTGACTGTTCGTACACCTCCATGAACCGCTCCCTGAAGTGGATCACTGAAGAGAGTGTTAACTGGGACAACCAGTCCTTAGAAAGCAGAGAGGGAGGATACAGCAGATCACATGTTCCCCACAGACGGGACATATGGTGGGAACTATGTGAAAGTCATCATTAGGACTACAGAGAGGATGGGACAGCTCGGGCTGCAGGAGTTAACATCACTCTCATGTTTCTTCTGAAGGACAGCAGCTAATCACACACAGCAGGCTCAGGGTTTCAAAGAAATGTCTCTTAAATCCTAAATGTTCAGGGTTGGGAGGGTTATTTTGAAAATGTTTTCCGTCACGACCTGTCAAATATGAGATTAGACAATGAATCCCTGCTGTATCACAATAATAAAAGAATGTAACCTGATTACTTTCTGTTACATTTGGACAACCTCAATATAAATAAATGAAATGCCAATAAATACAAGAGAAAATCAACATTATACATATAAAGCAAACAGAATTTGTGTTAAAAAGAATATATTTAAAAAAAGAAGAAGTTGCCAAAATAGAAACAAAAAGGCGAAATCAGGCAGTATGCCTATTCTAAGTATTGGACCACAACATTTGAGGAGACATTTCCACGCAGTGAAATGATCCTTTGAGCTAGAGAGATGATGGACAGGAAGATTAGGGTTTCATTTGCGACTCGCTTCACATGGTATTTTGAGACACGTGTGCTTTGTATTACATCCTTCTTTATCTTAAAATGTATTGCAGCATTGTAGTCCCACCAGTTAACTGTATTTTTGTTTTCAAAAGCACCAGTAATCTGATTACGAAATGTTGTATGCAACTGTAAAGGAATACTATTACCTTTTTTAGTTGCATTTAATCCGACAGTAAATAAAACCAAACTCCAATGAAAGCCTGAGTAAGTGAGTGTAGCCCTAAGGCTGTATTAACACTGCATTACATGGTCTTACTGTATCTATGTAATCTGTTGCCCTAACGCTTGATCCCCGTTCCCAAATCAAATGTATTATGGACCTGATGAAAAGGGATTTGAAAAGAGACCGGGGTTACCTCTCCACCCCTACACCACCTCTGCTGTGACTGCATGTCTACTTACTCACAATGTGACAACTGAGCAAACTCCACCTGCTGAGGATGACTGTGAGATACAGGTGAAGCTCCAGTAACTGGACTGTTGGTGTCTGCGCTGAGGGTGAGCGGATCCACAGCAGGGTGTGACATCCACAGATGGAGAGGGGGGGGGACTTCAGCTGACGGATGCATCAGTGCAGCAGCCTGTCTAGATCCATGATCTTCATGTTTTACATTTGAAAGTTCTCTACATTACTAACACTCATTATAGTATTTCTAACATAACATTGTTCAAATATAACATATAACAGAGGGTGCATTTCTGATGTAAAACAGGAAGTCCCGTATTAATCCTGTGTGGTGACCAGAAGGTCCCCCTCTTCAGGCTTAAGCACTGAGAGCTGCTGTGTGTGACAGAGAACAGACACACACTGACATGAGCGGGAGGGGGGAAGTTATCAAAAAGTCAATCAACCCCCACCCTCAGTTCAAACATCACTGACTGTTGCCATAGAAATAGATAAAGAGTCATTGAAAGGTGAGTCCTAAAACTCGTAAATTCATTAGCATCTTAGCACTAGCGGTTTCCTCAAATGTAACGTTTGTTTTTTCATGTTTTGGTTAGAGGCCTGAAATAAGGTCTGTTGTTAACACGAGCTTAAGGATCCGTGTATCTACGGACCATTTCTTTTTCTTTATTAAACAAGTAAACCCTCCCAATTACTGTGTATAGACTATTCTGCACTGTTCTATTATATTCTGTTCTATTTTATTTTATTTATTTGTACTATTTGATCTGTTTTATTGTTTTGTATTGTGTTGGCCTCTTATGATGCTGCTGTCTTTTAATATATGATTATTCCTCAGCCGCTAGTTCGTTCGTCACAGATTCTTCAGTCTCATCAGCCTCCTCCTTCCATCAGTCCCAGTCAACGCCTCCAGCACCCTTCCAGTGTCTGACTCCATATGATATTGTCCTGATGCTGTAAGGGTGCTGCCCCATGATCACAACATGACCCCTCTAGAGTCTGAGTGCCAAGGGCCTCATTATGTCTGTCATTAATGTTACATCATCCATTATAACAATTTGCTTTCCTTTTTCTCTTCTCTTAACTGAATAGTCCTGTCTTTAAGTATAATACAATGTAAAGTCCTTTTCCTGCACCATTTGAAGGCTTCAAAACAGGCATTTTTACTGTATGTGTTTGGAGAAATGACACAATCAATGGCCCAGAATTGCACTTTATAAACTATGAATCTTGTGGTGCTTGACAAAATACACACTGGCTAAGCCGATAACTTTTTTGGAGCCCTTTTTTGTAATCTTTACGTTATATTTCAACTATTTTAAGCAGGAAAACTTTATTGACTAAACATTTTTAAATAATTTACTATCATTTAGAAAGGTTTTTGTGACAAATAATTTCCTAAGTAAACTTTTTTCTCATTTTATATTTAAATTTGAAATGTTTACACACAACATTATTAATTTATACATTTGTATAATGTTCAGTTTTTAAAATTATGAATCAATTTATTTGATTGTATTTCCTTGAGGCTGGGAAAGATATCCAGCATATATTTTAACATGCAAATGTTGTAATACATGGAAATACATGGAAAAGTAAATAAAATAAGTTTAGTCGGAGGATGTGGATTTATGTTCTCTCCCCTTATAATTAAACAATCAAACAATGAATCTATAATTTAGCTCTGGCCTTCACTCACAAAAAAACATTTTGTTGAATTGGACACATTTTCCGAAGCCCCATTGATTGATGGAAGAATCTGCGAGGAATGAACTAGGAGCAGAGAAATAATCATATTTTAAAAGACAGCAGCTTCATAAGAGGCCAACAGAGTGACAGGGTGTGTCGGTGTGCTGAAGGACCAGCTATCCAGGCCAGACTCTAAAGACTTTCCAAGGGGTACAAATGCTGGGCTCAATGTATGTCTTGGCCATTTTCGTTGTGATCGCTAAATTCACCTTGTTTATAATATTATCACCGTTCCTTCAGCAGGATACTGCAGTGCTTCAAAGTGTATTTTAGCAAACGAGTGCTTTTGTTTTGAAATCACTTCCGTGACTTTCGCCCCGCCCCTCGCTCCAAGGACCATTAGACCATTTAGTAAGGTAAAAAGCACAAAGCAACAACGCCTCTCAGACGTTTACTTGTTTATTAAAGAAAAACAAATGATCCGTAGATACACGGATTCTTAAATCCCACTAGTGAATGTCCCCTTATATTTGTCTTAAAATCGGCAGTTGCAACAAGTCACTAAATGAGACTAACAAACATGGCCGAGGCTATATACAGGACGGTCCTGTACACAACGCCAAATGGCTATATACAGGACCGTCCTGTACACAGCTCTCTGAAATGGCTATATACAGGACGGTCCTGTATATAAGGTCTCTGAAATGGCTATATACAGGACCGTCCTGTATATAGCCATTTGGCGTTGTGTCCAGGACCGTCCTGTATATAGCCACTCCCAACAAACATTATCACCCCTGACATTAGCCACTTTTAGCTTAGCGACAGCGATTCTCAGCCATGCGACTGCGATGTTAGTTTTGATCTTTTAATTCCTGGTGATTGCATTACGTCAAAAAAATCATATAATGGATGTTTATTTGTGGAGATTATCCTGCTGAAAAAAACATGCAAGTATCATAAACGTGTGTTTGCCACAGAGCTTATTTTTTGCGCTACTTCAAAATCCAATGTAGAAATCCTATTACTGTTTTGTCGAGAAAGTACTTCCGATGCTAACTTTTGTGTCAAATAAACTAAAATGTATTCACTGCATCACTCTATTGAATGGACATTGCACCGTCTGCCGTGGACTAGATCTACACAACATGGTGTTCAGCATTGTGCCCTGAAGAGAAGGAGTTAGCTACAACGCTCACCGTTCTCTGCAATGCTGTTAAACTGTTTGCTACTTGGAAAGAGGACGTAGAAGAAGAGTTTGCTGGTTTTCTTTTGTTCAGGGGTTACCTCTAAATTATGAGATGTTAAAAAAGTTACTGAATAACTTACAGAAAATAATGCTTGAAATTGATATATGAGTCGGATCAGTTGTATTTATATTTCCACTATAAATATCAAGTGTGTGTTAAGTGTATGTTAGAACACATACTGGTAAAATAATCTAATGCCAGAAGTTGCATCCTTTTTTTCCCTCTCATTTTTGGAAGAGCTAGGCTAGCAGTTTCCCCCTGCTTCCAGTCTTTGTGCTAAGCTAGGACAAAGTCATCCCCCTCCTCTGACGATTTGTATTAAAATAATATAGGTACTAATGATAATCAAAAAGCTGTTCTACAATCTGTGTGTGAGCCTCTAGCTGTAAACATGTAAGCTACTGACAAACAGTATATTAGCAATGCTATCAACTTTAAAAGGCACTGGTGCTATCGTCTACTTTTATAAACCAGTCACTGTGAAAAACCTTTGAACCAGCCGGATGTCAAACCTCAGTTTATGACCGTCATCATCTTCAATAGTGAAACATTTACTCTCATTAAAATGGACTTAGGTTCTGGAATATTACATGAACAGTGTTACTAATCCATCATAAAAAGCAGATGGATAAATAGCACAAGAAAAATCTCTATTGAGATGTAAAACAGGAAAGAGTTCACTGCTACATCCCACAATAAGCTGTCCTGGTTTAGTGAATGGAGCAGATGTCCACAGGGAGCAGCAGGTGCTTCACTCAAACAGGAAGTGTGTAATCTATACTGTATCTCAAATACATAAATCCATCTTTTTCACATGAAGCAGGAAGTGAAAAGCATGTCCTGATTCTGGCACTACATGCAAATACTTGTTCATCATCATTTTTCTCAATTGAAGCATAGTTGTAAGTATTTGATATGTCTCTATGGCTAAACACAATATTTGTTAAACATAGCATATTCCAAATATGTATTTGCGTTGTTGTCCTTGTCCATACAAGTGCCCATACATCGCAGCATTTCTTTTACATTCAAACAACATCTATAGCAGGTCTGTCCTGTCCTAGTTTTTTTTCCGTTTTTTCTTGTTAATTGTGGCTTCCAGAGGGTTCCGTATGCTGTAGACACTGTAAAGCCTCCTGAGAAAAGTGTGTCATTTATGATATGAGGCTTCATAAATTACATTTGATTGATTGCATTTTTTTTATGAATTATGCTAAATTGAAACATCTCGAGCACAATTATGAAGTTGTAGCTGGAAAAACGAAGTACTAGAGAATAAAAGCTTCTTTGAGCTGAGGGAAACATGTGGTCATTTTATCCAATTAGACATTATGAATTGTTTGTGTATTTAAATGTTTCAGTAACACATGTTCAGTATTCTTTGCTTTATTACTTGTTATGTGTTAATTATACTGTATATTGCATTGATTCAGGAGCCTTGGACTTACAATTCCTTTGCCAACAGCTTTGCTCTTCCTGCTGTGCATGTGACGGTCATGCCTTTGAATTGTGTGCCAATGGTTCTCTGACTTAGCATATAAACAGTGGGGAAGATAGGTGGTAATATTGAAAGTAAAAGTATTTTCTTATCTCCCAAGTTCTCACACTGATTATCTTTTCTTCTTCACCGCTGTTACACTTTAACCCAAATAGATCTCCTGATTTAAATGAACCTTTAAACTATTCTTTCCTGGAAGTGAACACACTTTCTCCCTCTATTGATGTTTACTTTGCCTAAATCTGTGAGGTTGGTTTTGTAATCTGACCCCCAAATTCTTCCTCAGCCAATCAGCTCTCTGTCTCTTCTCCTGCCTCATTACCTCACTCCCCTCACCATCTCTCCACCTGCACTTCATTCACTCGTCAGATTAGCTTGCGTTTACGTTTTTAGTTCAGGCTTGTTTCCTTTGGTTTTTCAGTTTGCAAATAAGCAGTTGTTACTTAAACATTATTTTGCATGCTTTCTCCTGTTGTTTCGGTTCCAACTGATCCAGGTTAATGGCTTCAAAGGGTTTTAAGTGCCTGTATGACGTATAGCTCAAAGTATTATACCTGAAAATGTATATAATGAAGCAAATATCTGTAAGTATGATGAGTCTGTCTCTAGTTCGTAACAAATAACTAAATATTGTTTGCATAAAGCATGACTTTCTTGGATGTAGGACCTGTTTGGAAAGCTGGAAAGTGACTGCAACCTGATAACTGCTGCTGGTGGCTCCAGAGCCAGGGGGTAATGCTATGGGAACTCAGTTTATATAATTCAGCTATAAAGCTGTCATGCCCAGAGACTTGAAGCCACTTTTTGTTCTGATCCTGCAGTGTATCTTTGGTCCGAGCGGCATCATGCATTTATTTTAAAAAGTTGCACATCGAGATTGTTTCTGCTAAATAATTTTCTAGCAATTTCAGCAAGGCTGATGAAATCGCTGTAGCTTCATCTAACTCTCTGTTACATAAGGCGCTGAAATGTAAAATATTTCCCGACTAAATTAAGTCCAATATAATCATTTCAAAATAGGTTTCACATTTTTCAGAACTTTAAAAAACTTCCAACTTTGACGTCCAGCTGTAAATCAATTAGATCCACGCTCTGTGAAATGCAAATAACTATAATCTGATGAACAAAGCATAATTTGGCCTACTTCGTGTGTGTGTGTGTGTGTGTGTGTGTGTGTGTGTGTGTGTGTGTGTGTGTGTGTGTGTGTGTGTGTGTGTGTGTGTGTGTGTGTGTGTGTGTGTGTGTGTGTGTGTGTGTGTGTGTGTGTGTGTGTGTGTGTGTGTGTGTGTGTGCAGCATACACCATACACCATTGTTCAGTGAAATCTGTCTGGCCTGTATTGTCCTTATGTGATGGTATTGTTGCTGGTATTGTTTAAGCCAGTCGGGTTGTACTGAGTTCCTGTGTATCTGATGGCCATTATGCGGCTGGAGGCCAGGCCATGTCAGATCGATCGAAGCGTAGGGGAAACAAAGAGACAGCACAGCTTGGCTTGAAGCATGGGGTAATGGGCTGAGAAAAAAGAAAGATGATGGGTATGAGAAAACCCGAATGCTTGTGCTGGATGCATGGAGGCATCATATGGGTGAGAAGTGACACAGAAAGAGTGTGCTGTGACATGCCGAGAACACAAAGACAGAATATCTGCATAATAAAGTCCAAATGGAAGGATTTTTACCATTTCATTTTTCATACCCAAAAATTAAATGATTTGTGTTTTTTAAATGGAATACCTCAAATGATCCGTATGCTGATCTGATTCCACTGGGTTCTCAAAATGCCACTATTCTTTTCACACTTTTAATGTTAACCTTTAACTGTTAATGTAAGGTAAAGATTATCATTTTTTCTTATTTTAACTGATTATCAATTGTGTATGTGTAAATCTTCCACTCTTACATAAGACCATTATTGGAGTAAGCAGTTGCTGGCAATGACATTCTTATTGCTCCCTGCAACAACAAAAAACATTAAAATAATGCAGAAGCTTAAAGGGATAGTGGAAATGGAACCTCAAATAGTTTCGTTTTAACTTATATACAAGCATAATTACGTACCAAAACAATCACACCTGATTAAACAAATATAATAATTGCCTTACGCATGTTAGAAGCACTTTATTGCAGCTTCCCCGAAGTTTTTTAGAAACGAAATGTTCGACTCAGCCAAACCGGAAGTGACGAAAACTTAGGAAGACGATACGATAACAAACCATGGCGTCTATGCAGAATGAACGTGGAAGGGCAAATATACCAGACAAAGAAGAAGGACTGTACGAGGTATCCAGTGATGATAGCGAGTCAGAAACATCCTCTCGGCTTTCCTACGAAAATGTCGTTTTAGGAACTGAATCTGAATCCGGTTCAGTAAGCGACGATGGTGACAATATTGAGCCAGACGATGGACCATTACGTCCTTATTTGTTCGAGCCCGAGGTGATGGTTCACGGCATGGGCAATGGCGAGGATGACCAGGACCAGGCGCCAGATGATGCACCCCTACGCACAAATAATCTTGACTGGTAGGTCCCTAAGCATAGCTCACGCATCTTAAGATCACCTGTAGCCTTTACAAATATTAATCATTGTTAACCAGTTAAGGCCGAAGGTCCCCCCAGTGGACCCCTCCCACCGTTTTTTCTCTCTCACATGTCTCAGGGCTTCTTAACATTTATGAAACTATTAATGTTTCATACCCTTTTAAAGGTAAGAAACTCCGCTAACTGACAATAAGAACAATTGTTAGCTAGAAAAAACACAAGAGTAATACCAAGCCTTTGAATTAGCATTGAGCGAAACAATGCTAACGCTTTTTTACACACAACACACGGTAGAAATGCCCTTATTACTATCTTAACTGCACAAACAAGATATACGATTTAAAGCTGAGACTCCACAGATGTAATGTCATCACTGTAAGACCTCGAATTCCTGGAGCTATCAGCCAGAAAAGAGAAAGTAAACAACATCCGGTTCCAAAAATATTACGTCTTACCTTTTTTGATTTGTGATCAAAAGTTGTGTTCAACGGAATAAAAACGCATCTCAAGGTTAATCCAATGTCGTTGTGTCACGTAGAATTTTTCTGTCGCACTACAGCCATACAAAACACATCTATTCACCATAATAAAGGTCGGCTATTCACATGAATGTTATTCATGAATGTCTATTGAATGTCCGCCATTGTTTGTGCCCGTCTTCCTGAGCTCTCGTCATCACCCGAAGATTCCCGACGATTCCCGAAGTATTTCGTTTCATTGAGAGGGCGCAGTAAAATTGAAAATAAAATGAAACTAGGCGGATGAAATTAAAAAAAATTGTTTAATATGCTTCTTTTTAATAAAAATACATAAGTTAAACCCAAAATTCGCGGATTTCCACTATCCCTTTAATTTAAGACTCAAACACCATGTATGAAATAAAATATGATGAAAGTAGCAGTGAGTGATACACTGAAATAAGAAGGATACATTACATATATATTCACTTTATATTTACACCGGTTCCAGCTGGTTCAACTGGTAGTATTCTTATACGTGTGTATTGTTACTTTATGCGCCTCAACGATTTACTAGGATATACGATATGTTTATCTATAAGCTGTCGAGGAGACAGTGGTTGAGGTTTCAGCTAGAATGCATCCAAATCGTAAATCGTTATCACAGTTCCTTCCTGGATGGCAGCTCTGTGGACGCTCAAGGTTGAGGTCTGTCATATCAGGCTGGGAAACAGTCAGTCAGGATACTCTCAAAGGGTGCACCTGAAGATGTACACACATATTGCTTACTTACATTTGCTATTTTAAGTTATTAAGTGTGGCAAAATGCACTATTACTACCTGGATGGTGCACTCATAACAGTCAAAGAATTGGGTGCGGTACGCTGAACACTCAATGGCCGCCATCTTGGCTACCTAACAGTCGTTGTGGGATTAGCAGCGGTTGCGGTTGCTACATTGAACACAGCACTATAAAAATTGAAGGTATACATTTGATTTTAGATATAAATGTACCACTATACCGGTGTGGGAAAGAAGCCATTGTTAATTTCATTGGGATAAATGAGCAGGCTATAAAGATTTGATACTGCAGACGATCATTTTACTAGTTTGAAGCTCATAGCGCTGATCGTCTTTTCCACTGAGGGCACCGCTGCTGTGTTGATTTGAGACACTTCATGAACCAAATTCACAATTTGCGCACTCAGAGCCATCATGGCTACCCAAGATAGCTTCCTTTTAGATTACCTGAATACCATTTTAGGAGCACTTTATACTCCAGCAGACAGCAGAACAGAAGATTATACATTATATGTGGTATGTTCACTCAAAGGTCAGCATTCTCATGTCCAGATGTTTAAAGAGAACTGAATACTGAACTCCAAGATGGTTCCTCAATTTTACAGTCAACATATGCCAAGAAATTACATTTTCGGCAGAGCCTAGTGAGAGCCATCGTGTTGAAGAAGTCTTCCGGCTGCGCCATTGTATGAAAATAATGTCGTTTTTCATCACTAGCATATTAACATTTTAATATAATGAACCTAATAGGCCTTTTTTTACAGCAGACATTGCATTGGAAAGCACAGCTGTTACTACATGCAAACATACATTGGAGTATCCGAGTAAACCATGTCAGGGTGGGGACAGTCTGTCAGAATAAAGACTCCAAGGACTCTTAACATACCAACTTCAGCCACTAGGCAAAATGATTTAGCTCCAAATGCTGACAGACTTTTGAAGGCCTTTCTATTTAAGGTCAAGTTTAACGTGTTATTTCAAGCCAGCCTGGCAGTTGTCTCTCTAAGAGAACAATTATGATTATGGTGCTGATAGGGTGGGTACTATAACCAGGGGTGCTACAACAAGTACTTGCAATTTTGGTAAGTAACAAACAGATGATATGTTTTCAGGTAAGGAGCTTTTCATGAAGAATACAATGATGATTTCTACATTTTGCCTGAAACTCTATCCTAAGAAAACAACTTAAGTTAACAAGAGATGCATGAATAATAATTAATCTGGACGACATGCTGATGAGCATGATGGCGATGCTGGTGGTCCTCAGGAGGAAAAGTTTATAAAGTCAGGCAACACTAACCAGGCTTCGTGTGATTCTGTTTATTTGTACCTTACTTTGACCATCCGTTCACTGTTATTGATCATTGTGGAGAGAGGCAGACGTGTTGTTTTGTATTATAGCAGCTATCGGATGGAATCAATACATGGGCTGCACAGGTTGTTGTGTCCGACTATCACAAGTAGAATCATAATAAAAATACGCCGGTAAAATGTGCCTGTAGAAAACGGTTTATGCCACAATAGGATAGCAATAGCAAGTAGTCAGTTTAGCTTCGGTTGCTATGCTAACATCACCCATTTCATACCAGAGAAACTTTCATAACAGCGTTGTGATACCAAACAGCGTCAATTCAGACTGACACACATTCACTTAGGCTAAGGGGAACTGGGGATATGTATCAGCTGCTTGTGTGAGTCGGACAGTGAATACTTTAGAGCGGCCGCAGCAGTGTGAGCTAACCGGGAGCTAACGGAGGAGAATAAACTCCCGTGGAAGAGCAGCCAACAGTGCAGCAGTTTGATTGATTGATTGATTGAAAAGTTTATTAACAGCTTGTATATTGGGTACAGTACAGTACAGCTCAAAACATACAATTGTTAAGGGGATGCAGACCAGAGAAAGACTTTCGTCTTGTTTACATCAGGGTCCCCCATTTCCAATTCATCATGTCATTTAAGACATATAAGACATATTTGACATACAGATGGCTTATTTACAATTTACATACAGGTGGTTTTTTTACATACAGATTGCTTGTTTACAATTTTCATTTTAGATTTCGTTCTAATACATCCTAACCGGACATTTAAGACATACCAAGTCTACAGATATACAGTTAGTAACAGAGTCTAAAATGCGAGTAGATGGGGGGGGGGGGAAGCTGTCCATTGAACGACAGGTTGAGATTTGTACCATTACCGGGGCCAGTTTTGCAATGCTCTCCCCCGAAGGTGCTCTTTAAGAGAGGTTTTGAAGGTAAGTATAGTTTTACTTTCCTTTACAGTTGTGGGAAGAGCGTTCCACCTTGATGTGGCATAATTGCGAAACGTGTATTCCCCCTTTTTTGTGCCAAATCTGGGTTTCACATGATTTGTGGAGCTCCCTCTGGTGTTATGATCATGGTATTCCTTGACCTTTTGGAAGAATTTTGACATGTACATGGGTACCATAGAGGTGTAGTGGATCTTGTAGACCAGGCCCATTGCAAGTAGCTGTACTCTGTCGTCTACTCTAAGCCATCCTAGGTTGTCAAAGTGGGCAGAGGTGAGGTGGGTTCTAGATGAAAGGTCAAGCAGTAGTCTGACCAGTTTATTTTGCGATGTTTGAAGTTTTATTTTTAGCGCCTTGGAGGTGCTATGTTACCATGACGTGCAAGCATAGTCATAGTACCCTTGAATGAGTGCTCCTGCCAGAGTTTTCAGGGTGTTTTTGTTTACCAGAGAGGAGATCCGGTATAGGAATCTAGTTCTTTGATTGATTTTTTTTATTACATTGGATGCCATTTTGTCACAGGAGAGGTTGGTAAATGCTGCACTCTGGAGCAAAGTATAAGGTTGGAGAAGTCGTTATTCAATTTATTCTGGTTTCGTGTGATTAAAAGCAACACGATCATCGACCTGACGCAGTTCCCCGTTGTTGTGAACGCCGTAATGCCGTTGGGGAGCAAATCAGCGATGTAAACGGTGACGTCATGACGCAGCAGCGGCAGCACCAGTCGGGTGCTGGGCGGTGTGAACAGAGCGGGAGCAGAAAAGGGAAACCGGAGCTGAACCAGAAAAGCTCTAGCTCGGAGCTAGAAAGGGAAAAGCGCTGGTGTGAAAGCCGCATGAGAGGGAGAAGGGAGCGCTTGGCGTCAGAGGATGCTGCTTGTTGAGCCTCAGCGGGTGGCATGGCCTGCTTCATTATCAGCTGAATAATGTCATATAAATTAATGTGTCTTATCAAGCATGTTCTACAGCTTTGTGATGGACTTTCCCATGCCTTTCTCCACACACACACACACACACACACACACACACACACACACACACACACACACACACACACACACACACACACACACACACACACACACACACACACACACACACACACACGGCCCTAAGGAACCTTTAAGGATGTTTTACGATCTATATCTGCATTGTTCTCCTAGCCCCCCACAGGCTAAAAACCTTAAATGTGTGTACTCGTTTCGGTATTATAAACATGCTTTTAATTGAGGGAGCCTTAATATGCTAACGCCCGGGGTGGCCTAAAAACGCATCATCACAGCACCTCTCTACTTCAAAGTCCTTCCGAATGAAAAAAGATGGTGTACCTTTTTTATTTCAGGATTTACTGTTTCAATCCAAAACTTCTCCCATGCCTGTGTTTTGTATGTATATACAGTATATGTCTGTATGTGTTGCACAACCAGGTAACTCATAATCATGGTTTTGTCTAAACCGGGTAACAGGGGTGCTGTTCACTCTTACTTTGGGTGTTGGCCCTCATACCAAAATGCAGATTTTCCCTGTAAAATGTTAAAGGGATGCCGGAAAACTATTTTTCTGTTAGTCGAAAACTGAAATATAGCTCCAGAAATATGAAAATTGTGTGAAATAGACCGTCAGACGCCAAAAGACAGCTTTGTTTTACAGAGCTCCGAATAAATAGAGGATCGATGTCTGGTCGGTCTGCCGATGGACGAGTGGCAGGCAGCAGGCTTACACTGAAACTGTGATTTCTGAATTAGATCGTTTCCTTTACTGTCCTTGTTTCTGTAGAGGTAGTAAATAAACTATAACTTGGGATGTATTTGTTGTTTGAGGTGCAATATATGACTCAGCAGCTTTAAGAATTGAAGAAACTATTATTTTCCGCTTTGCTCTAATGCATAATTTTCGCTGGTCAAGTGGGCGTTGCCGTACTTTTGTCCGGAAGTGACGTCAGCGTTGCTCTCATCTATCGCCCTCATACTATATGTTTCCAGGAAAAACCCCGAAAAGGGTCGACCGATTGGGTGTATCCAACACTCTGGTAAAACCTGGGTAAAACATGCTGTAGTGCCGGGGAGTTTAGCGGGTCAGTGAATGCAGATCTGTGTTGTCTCTTTGCGCAGTGACTGTGAGGATTTGTTCAGCATCGTATCACTAGGCCACCAGGGTGGGTGGAGGGGGTCAGGAGGACGGGACTGAGCTAACCGCCCAGGGGCACAGCAGAGGACCAGGAAGGGATCTCGGGCGGACGGCCCGGGGGCAAGGCAGAGTTCAAAAAGGGGAATTCGGGCGGACGGCCCGGGGGCAAGGCAGAGTTCAAAAAGGGGGATTCGGGCGGACGGCCCGGGGGCAAGGCGGGGTCTAAGGTGGGGGACTCGGGCGGCCGAGCATGAGGGCGAAGGCAGCGGCAGGGAGAGTCAGGGGGCCGGGCACGAGGGCAGCGGCAGGAAGAGTCAGGGGGCCGGGATCGCGGGCGAAGACCGTGGCTCACAGAGGGCCGGGATCGAGGGCAAAGACCGCGGCTCTCAGGGGGCCGGGCTCGAGGGCGAAGACCAGACAGCTCCGGAGGCCGGGCAGGAAAGCGCTGACGGGACAGCTCCGGAGGCCGGGCAGGACCCGGTGTCGGCCGGACAGGAACCGGAGCCGGTAGGACAGGCTTCGGCAGGATCCCCCACGGAAGAGGATCAGGAGTTGGCAGGACCCCCAGCGAGACATGTGATGTTGAGGCCTCCAACGAAACAGGACATGGGGTTGGCAGGACCCCCGGCAGGAGAGTAGTCGGCGGGGCCTCCAACGGCACAGGACATAGGATTGGCAGGACCCCCGGCAGGAGAGTTGTCGGCGGGGCCTCCAACGGCACAGGACATAGGATTGGCAGGACCCCCGGCAGGAGAGTAGACGGCGGGACCTCCAATGAGACAGGACAAAGGGTTGGCAGGACAAAGGGTTGGCAGGACCCCCGGCAGGAGAGTAGTCGGCGGGATCCCCAACGGGACAGAACATAGGGTTGGCAGGACCCCCGGCAGGAGAGTAGTCGGCGGGACCCCCAACGGGACAGGACAAGGAGTTGGCAGGATCCCCAGCGGAACCTCCAACGGGACAGGACACAGGGTTGGCAGGAACCCCGGCAGGAGAGTAGTCGGCGGGGCCTCCAACGGCACAGGACATAGGATTGGCAGGACCCCCGGCAGGAGAGTAGACGGCGGGACCTCCAATGAGACAGGACAAAGGGTTGGCAGGACCCCCGGCAGGAGAGTAGACGGCGGGACCTCCAACGGGACAGGACATAGGGTTGGCAGGACCCCCGGCAGGAGAGTAGTCAGCGGGGCCTCCAACGAGACAGGACAAGGAGCTGGCAGGACCCCCGGCAGGAGAGTAGACAGCGGGACCTCCAACGGGACAGGACAAAGGGTTGGCAGGACCCCCAGCGGAACCTCCAACGGTACTTGAGTAGGGACTTGAGTGGGAACTCGAGAGAGGGCTTGAGAGGGAACTCGAGAGGAAACTTGAGAGGTAACTCGAGAGGTGATTTGAGAGGGGACTCGAGAGAGAACTCGAGAGGTGACTGGAGAGGGGACTCGAGAGGGAACTTGAGAGGAGACTCGAGAGATGACTTGAGAGGGATCTTGAGAGGGAACTTGAACGGAGACTTGAGAGGGGACTTGAGAAGGGACTCGAGAGGAGACTCGAGAGGTGACTTGAGAGGTAGCTCGAGAGGAGACTTGAGAGGGAACTGGAGAGGGGACTCGAGAGGGAACTTGAGATGGGACTAGAGAAGGGACTCGAGGTGGGACTAGAGGTGGGACTAGAGGAGGGACTAGAGAAGGGACTAGAGAAGGGACTTGGGAAGGGACTAGAGGAGGGACTAGAGAAGGGGCTCGGGAAGGGACCAGAGGAGGGACTAGAGAGGGGACTAGAGAGGTGACTAAAGGGGGGACTGGAGAAGGGACTAGGGAAGTGACTAGAGGAGGGACTTGAGAAAGGAATTGAGTAGGGACTAGAGAAGGGACTAGAGAAGGGACTTGAGATGGGACTAGAGAAGGGACTAGAGGAGGGACTAGAGAGGGGACCAGAGAAGGGACTAGAGAAGGGACCAGAGAAGGGACTCGAGAAGAGACTAGAGAAGGGACCAGAGATGGGACTATGGCAGCTGGGGCCAGAGCTGAGTCTGGAACCATGGCTGCTGGGGCTAGAACTGAGTCTGGAACCATGGCTGCTGGGGCCGGGACTGGGGCCGGAACCATGGCTGCTGGGACCAGAACTGGGGCCGGGACCATGGCTGCTGGGGCCAGAACTAGGTCTGGAACCATGGCTGATGGGGCCAGAACTGGGGCCGGAACCATAGCTGCTGGGGGCTGAACTGGTTCTGGAACCATGGCCTTTTGGGCTCGTGCTGCTAACCTGGCCTTGCGACTCCTCTTAGGAGCCGTTTGGAGGCTCTGTGGACCTCCAAAAGCCAGACGATTACCAGCGAATGGCTCCTGGACTGTAGCAAACACTGGGTGAGAAGCAGGGGCTGACGCCAGACGGACCATACCGATGCGTGTGGTATCAAAAAGGGAATCTGGAGACCTGTGTCTATCAGGATCGGGAAAACAAACCGTGAGGTAATCCAAAAGCCAGGCCGGTAAGAATTTAACCAAATCTTGATTCCTCAGCGTAAGGTGGACTGCATCTGCCAGAGCAGCATCTCGCTGCTGAACCCTGACCGCTCCTCTCCATCGATGAGCGCAGTCAGACAAAGAAAAGGTATAATCCACTAGTTCCTGCTCAAACGGATCTGCTGGGCCCATATCGTCGGTCGGTTCGTAAAGTTACAGTGTGTGAAGCAGGCAGGACCCAAATGCAGATATAAACTGAAAAACTCCTTTATTTCAAGGTTAGGTGCAGATAAACAAAGACAAAACAGAACACTCACCGAAGAACTAGTCATGACATGAAAAAGACAAGACAAAATACAATACAGACAGATCGTGACAAGTATGAATGTTTGTTACTGTCACTGACACTTCTTTTGATTGTAGATTGATTAATTTCTCTTGAGTCACCCATCATGATTACTGATGGGTGACTCTTCTGATGTGTTTGTGTTAAGTTTGGCACTGAAGTCAGGACAAGGTTAGCCTAGTTTAGCATAAAGAGATACATCTGGAATAAAAGCTTACCTAGCTTTGATTCGACCACAATCAGAATATCAGAATCAGAATTCATGATTCAAAGATTCAAAGATTTATTGTCATAACACAATCTACGGTGTATTTATGTAATGTTTGAAAAACTTAGATCGCAGGTTCTTCAACTGTGCAATTTACAAGACATACAAAAATAAATATAAAAAACAATACAAAAACAACAATACAATTTAAAAAATAGTGCAAGTTCAGTTGTTTAACAGTCTTATTGCCTGTGGGATTAAACTGTCCCTGAGTCTGGTGGTTTTAGTCCTGATGCTGCGGTAACGCCTGCCAGACGGCAGCAGACAGAACAGTTTGTGGCTGGGGTGATGGGGGTCTTTTATAATCCGGAGGGATTTCTTCCTGAGCCGCTGGGAGTAAAGATCCTCCATGGATGGCAGCTCCGTCCTGGTGATTCACCACCCTCTGTAGAGTCTTACGGTTGAGGGCGGTGCAGCTGCCGTACCAGGCCGTGATGCAGCCAGTCAGGATGCTCTCTATGGTGCACCTGTAGAAGGTCAGGATCCTCTCTATGGTGCACCTGTAGAAGGTCAGGATCCTCTCTATGGTGCACCTGTAGAAGGTCAGGATCCTCTCTATGGTGCACCTGTAGAAGGTCAGGATCCTCTCTATGGTGCACCTGTAGAAGGTCAGGATCCTCTCTATGGTGCACCTGTAAAAGTTCCAGAGTATCCTGGAGTCCATGTTGAACCTCCTCAGCCTGCGGGGTAAGAAGAGCCGCTGTCGAGCTTTTTGGTGATGGTGGTGGTGTGATGAGTCCATGTCAGGTCCTCAGTGATGAGTCCATGTCAGGTCCTCACTGATGAGTCCATGTCAGGTCCTCAGTGAAGAGTCCATGTCATGTCCTCAGTGATGAGTCCATGTCAAGTTCTCAGTGATGAGTCCATGTCAGGTCCTCACTGATGAGTCCATGTCAGGTCCTCAGTGATGAGTCCATGTCAGGTCCTCAGTGATGAGTCCATGTCAGGTCCTCACTGATGAGTCCATGTCAGGTCCTCAGTGATGAGTCCATGTCAGGTTCTCAGTGATGAGTCCATGTCAGGTCCTCAGTGAAGAGTCCATGTCAGGCTCTCAGTGATGAGTCCATGTCAGGTCCTCAGTGATGTGGACACTGAGGAACCTGAAGCTGCTGACTCTCTCCACCGTAGTCCCATTGATGCGATGGGGGCGTGTCCCTCTCTCTGCTGCTTCCTATAATCCACAATCAGCTCCTTGGTTCTGCTGATGTTGAGATGGAGGTTGTTATCCTGGCACCAAGATGTCATGGAGGTGAATGCTACTGGGCGGTAGTCGTTGAGGCTGCTGGTTTTAGTGACCTGTTAAATATGTCCGTGAACACCTCTGACGTCATTGTTTACGTTGCTTTGAAGACGATATGAATATTCCTCACAAAAACAATATCAGAGCTATGCTCATGATGCTTCTAAATTTACAGGACCAGATTCAATTGTAGCCACGACTCCTATAATTTTATACTCTTCTCTAAAGTCATGTGGCTAAAAGTACCATAAATAAAGGATTGGATAATGTGAAGTTCCTCTCATGTAAGCCTTTGAAGCTAGTCTGACTAGTAGAGGAAACCAACTAAACAGTATTTGTAGGGTTCGGTCACACATATGCAGCTCTTAGTTGTTGGTTCCTGTCAAGCAAATCGCTTGTTCCCGAGTTAATCCAAATTTCGTGCCGAGACACACAAAAACCTAGTTTGCAATAGGCACCGGCTTGGAACTGGCCCTGGAACTGCCTCTGTGGAAAGGGGTATAATAGGGTATTGTTGAACCCTAATACACATACAGTACAGTATTTTCACTGTCATGGAATGTGTCTGCTACAGTAATAAGTGTATAATAATGATATCCTCTATTTGTTATTCATTTGAAATAATGGTGTTTTGGTATTCTAGACTTTTAACAAAGGCAAAACACAAGGACACCCTTATCTGAGATCTAAAACATTGACGGTCAACAATAGTACTTCCTTTTTTCTGCTTTATTGTTTTATTGGCAGTTCCCTGAATCTAGCTGTTAAAGCACAGACCACTGAGAATAAATGCATGACACGCGCACACACACACACACACACACACTCACTCACTCACTCACTCACTCACTCTCTCTCTCTCTCTCTCTCACACACACACACACACACACACACACACACACACACACCACACACACACACATTTGTAATGACGGTTGCTGTCAAATGTTTAATTCTATCTCCAATCTTTGAAATTATCATCTCTCAGATGCTTATTAATTAGACCAGATAGGGTATTCAGAGCACAACAATAAACACACACACACACACACACACACACACACACACACACACACACACACACACACACACACACACACACACACACACACACACACACACACACACACACACACACACACACACACACACACACACACACACTCACACACAGAGAGTGTTATACAGGCAGTGAGCCTCCTTTTCAGAAGGGCAAACCCAGCTATGGTTCAGTGGGCAATATAAAACTTCTCCTCCTCCAAATGACATGCCACAAGCCAGGCGGGTTGCCAGGCAGGCAGCTGGCATCAGCTGGCATCATTGTCTCTGATTGTGGTGAGGGGAGAAGGCTTGATGGGCTCTTTCTTCTCTGTCCTCTGTGTTCAGCTGCTCCACGAGCCCACACGCCGTGTTACCACAACAAAGAGCCCAGAGAGGGGCACCCGCAGGGGGACCGTGAGGGTGAAAGAACCCCGCTACATTCATTAGCTACTGAGCTGCTCCACAAGAGAGGCTTTACTGCCCAGTGACTCGCTTTAAGGACGACTCAGTGACATCATGTGCTTACCTCTTACACACAGCTAGCTATAAACGTATAAACTGTTCATTTAAATCAATGAGAACATGCATCAGTTTGATCAGTAATCCAGTTTTTGAGAAGACAAACCCCTCAAATTACCATTTGTTTCAATTACTTTCCCATTGTTAGCCTGAAAGTTTTTCTTTTCAGAAACTCAGTTAAGATTTCTTAAAGAATTGGGGTTACTTCTGGTAAGTCATATGTTTGTGAAGTAGTGAGCATATGACTGTATGAATGAGACTTGGATTACTCTTCACTACTTATATAAGACTTAGTAAATAGGTGTTTTAATATAGTTTTGCTGTTGTTAAACAGGCCACATTAACTTTAATTCCTCAAGAGATTTTTCAGTTTTTGATAATTCGTTCAAAGTGGAGAATTGAGAAAGTAATTCCCATGTTTAACAATCTCATAATTTCTACTCTCATGGCCGTTTTCATATTACAGTTACCCCAAACCTATATCCATGTTGTGTACATTGTTTGATTATATTGTATCCAACTGTATTAAAGGTCCTATGTCATGCTTTTCCGGTTATTACCCGTCCCCTTGTGTGTTATGTAGCTTTGTATGCATGTAAACGGTCTGCAGAGTCACAAACCCTCAAAGTACACCCTGTAGCGAGTAAAACTCTAACCCCCAGTTTCCACCGGGTCCGTCTGCGCCGCGATGCGCCGCATTACGGCCGTGCCGCGGCGGTCGTAAGGATCGCGGCCACTCTAGTCAATGGGTGCTATTCCACCACACGCGCCGCGTTACGGCTCAGACGCGTCCCAGAAGCGTCCCAGAAGCGGCTCGGCGCAGCGCTTCTCTAAAATTAGGATGAATCCTATTTTTGCCGCGCCCCAGCCGTAACATAAGGTCGGGCAGGCACACACACAGCACCCACACAGACTCAGCCAGGCTGCGGGTGTGTGTGTGTGCTCAGGCTGGTTTCGGGCTGGGTTTCGCTGTGTCTCGCTGTCTCACCGAACCTACACAGCAACCAGGAAACCACACCAGTAAGCCAGCTCACACTGTCCGCTCCTCGCAGCAGCGAGCCCCGCAATGTCCCGCCAACACGGCACCCAGACCCCACGCAGCATTCTCATCTGTTTGTCATTACTGGTGTCATTTTCTGGTTGCTAACGCCATTGTAACACATAATCACTGATGTTCCGCTGTAACGGTGGTGGACTCATCAGAACAGAGTGGGCGAGCTGACCAATCAGAGCACAGTGGGCTCACAGGGAAGGGGGGGGGGGCAGGAGCTCCAACAAGCCGTTTAGGACAGAGAGTGAATACACATACTATACAGAGATGCTGTATGAGAAACCAATGTGAGTTTGGAAAATGTCACAATGTAAATCTATTCTAGTAGACCTCAACAATGGAATTATGATCAGTAGAAATGGCCATGACATGGGACCTTTAAGTTTTGAATATGTGATGCAGAGGAACTCTACTGGAGAGATGAACAGCATAACTTTTGTCCAAGATCTAATTTAGCCGTGCAGGTAGAGCATGAGAATGTGAAGGTCATGTTCTGATTCACATCATCTTCATCAAAGCATTCAGGGGGAACTGTGAGCTGAATGAGATAATCTGTATTTAGAATGCCCTCTTCCTATCTTTAATTTGTCACATTTCTTACATAGCAAAGCCGTTTGAGATTAGAATGAGTGTGTAAGTGTGTGGATAAAAGTATTAGCAACTGATACAAACAGATTAAAAACTCATGCAAGCATGTTTGTTTATACATCTTATTGTCTCCTTCATGAACAATTCTGTATATTTTACCTGAAAATAAAACAAACTTAATGCAGGGTTTCACAGATTTCACAGATTTTCTGCGATTTCTTATCTCTAAATCGTTTTTATTCTGACTGGAGAGAAAAAAAAGAGCTAATTTTACCGTCATGTCTTAAAATAAACATGGATGGCACATAGCATACAGTTTTGTCCTGTAATGCAGTGTATTTGTCTTCTGATTGATTTCAATTACATTTGGATCAGACATTTATGGCCCTGTCTGAACCAATCCCAATGGTTTGTGATCCTGTGATTGCTGTATGCCATAAATCAGTAAAAAAAAATGAAAGTTCTTCATATTTTAGGTACACTTTTAAATCATCCACCATGATAAGCATATGGTTTCCTATGAAAAAACAAGTGATAAAGAGAAAGTTGAAGGGACTCCATATATGGGCGTCCTACTAATTAAAAGTGTTTTTGCTGTTTCAACTTTAGACAATCACACAAACACACCCTATTGATATGTAAAGGTGTTCTTTTATGAATGGAGGTTCTTTAAAGTGGACTGATAAGATGAGATAACAGAGGACACGCCGGCAGTTCTCCTTTGTGATGCATACTGCACTCATTTCCTCTCACACCCATTCCCATGCATTCCTCCCACCCTACTTTGATCTCTGCGACTCATGGTTTATTGTAATCCAGACCCATTTAAATGGAAAATGTGTTTGGAAATGATTTACAGTACAGATCAGACCACTTTGAAATCCATTACACAAAATAAAATTAAGAAAAAACAGGATGAAGAACTAGAAACATTCACAAAAACAACAGATATACACCATGATAGTCCAGATATTTATGTATATATTATTACAAAAAGCAGTTTTGTATTCCACTGTACAGTATTTCATTTTGAATTTTGCTTTATCTTATACAATTTTACATTTATTGCATTTTACTTGCACCATTGTGACACTATTTCCTGGCCCTATTATGCTTTTTTGATTTTTTTCTTTCCCGTAGTGTGTTCTATAGGTTTGTGTACATGTAAATGGTCTGCAAAGCCTAAAATACCTTTGTTTCTCTCCCACACATTCACCTGAAACGACTCCATTGGACTCCTTTGTTAACTTCTGTGACATTATGACATCACTATGAAACACTCATGCTTATATTGGCTAGCGCTCAAACACATTGTATAGGCCAAGGGGGTTGGGACATCTCTAAGTGTTTGTCCAATCACAACAGAGCCGGCCAGCTAACCAATCAGAGCAAACTGGGCTCTGGTTTCAGACAGAGGGTGAAAAGAGGTGCTGCAGCACAGGCAGTATGAGGAAAATAAAGAGCATTTGAACATTAAAGCATGGAGACATGTCACAGTAGAGACACTAATATGGACCTGAAAATTATCATAACAGGGCCTCTTTAACGTCTGTTGATTACATTACATTACATGTTACTTGTTAGACGCTTTTATCAAAAGCGACTTACATACTCAATACTGTGGGCAATCCCCACAGGAGCAATTTGGGGTGAAGTGTCTTGCCCAGGGACACAACGACATGCTGACTGCAGTGGGATTTTAACCTGTGACCCCCTGATCCGAAAACCAAGGCACTATCTACTGCGCCACAGCCGCCCAGCTTGGGATTTAAGATTATTGCCAACAATTAGCAATTGTTCATGTGACAATAAAACCATTGAATCTGGAATTAGATCCAGTAATTTGTAAAAGGTTGTACTGAATTGTATAATTATCATTATCATGTCTTATTACAAATAACAGTTCGGAAGGGACAAGAAAACAAGGAGTCAGACAGGATTCAAAATTGTGTAAAATGACACAAACAAGAATTTGAACCAGTGGGAACACACAAAGTTTACGAATATTTGTATATGTATCCACTCTGGGAAGCATACATTTCTACAGCAAAGTTTTGGGTAATTCAGCCATTACTGTTCTATATATCTTGTCATGCATGTTGGTGAAGAGGACATTTTTGCCGATTGGTGGTAAGGTCAAAGGGTCACTTAAACATAACAACCATTAATATTTACAGACAATTATGACTGATATCAGCATTGTCATGTCTTCCTCGCCTGGGATCCTAAATCCCCCCCCCCCCCATCTTCCACCTCCCAGCCCCTTCACCCACCCATCCCTCCAGCCTTCACCCTGTCTTCCCACAGTCTTGTGTATGTGACCTTTAGTCTGCCTATTGTGCTATAAGTGGGCCAAGAGGAACCAGTCATCTGCTTATTGAACCACCGTTTAGGAAAAAGGGGCCGTGCTTATGCCAGTTATGGGATTTGTGTGTGTGTGTGTGTGTGTGTGTGTGTGTGTGTGTGTGTGTGTGTGTGTGTGTGTGTGTGTGTGTGTGTGTGTGTGTGTGTGTGTGTGTGTGTGTGTGTGTGTGTGTGTGTGTGTGTGTGTGTGTGTGTGTGTGTGTGTGTGTGTGTGTGTGTGTGTGTGTGTGTGCAGGATATGAACCATATGTTGTTAAGTGTTAATCCCATAAGGATATCCCATTGTTTATTTAAGGATTATGGATAAGGAGCATATGCATATGGACTGTTGCATAATGATGACATAACTACACAGTAATCTCTTAATAAATGGTGATTCTAACCCACTTGGACACATTGTGCTGATGTCGTCATATCTCCAACCACTCTAACATTGGAAAACATCTGCCATTTTTAATAAGTGTCACTCGTCACTTTCAGTAATATGAACAAAGTAAAGTGGTTTCACATTGATGTAAAGTGTTAATCTCCATGTTTTACTAATTATGACTTTCATTTAAGAGCTCCAACTGTTTATCACATTTCATTTTTATTCTTCTATAATTCTGGATGCCAAAAAAAACCTCCCAATTTATTACACATGAGCCCATGTTGCACTACAACTTTTAACACACTGAAATTGGTTTAAACGAAAAAAGGCAGGAGAAAGGTGGATTACAAAGAAAATAAAAGAAAGTTGTAAGAATGTATGTGGGTTGCGTAATATGCATTCATATAGCTAACGGTGCTACGGCTTGTTGCTGCCGAGCGCCATTCACAAGACGTCTGATCTTTACTTCAAGCTATATTGATTGTTTTTGAGAAAATATATTACTGAAACAATAGAGAACAATACATACTTTGAATGTCATAAGAGTGGATGCTCCTGTGCCTCAATTAGCTGTGCTTTTAGAGAGAGACACACAATGCGTCAAAGATGGGTTAGCCTAGCCTAGCTTAAAGAGAGGAAATGTTGTGGAAATGCTAACCTAGCTTAACACAATCATAGGAAACACTGTGTAAATGCTAGCGCAGTTTAGCACAAACAAAGTAAACATACAGTAGTGTAAATGCTAGCCCAGTTTAGCACAAAGACAGAAACACAGTGTAAACTCTAGCCTAGTTTAGTACAAAGAAAGGAAACACATTTTAAATGCTAGCTTATCTTAGCACAAAGATGGGAAACACAAGAAAATAAACCACAAACACAAAATAATTGTAAACACAACAATAATATGTTATTGTTGTGTCCTACGTTCTCATTACATTTAAATGTGTCTTTTATTTGAAAAACTCATTGCGGTGTCTAACTTTACCAAAGAAATAACTGGAAATGAGGATAGTGGTGAAAAAGGGGGTGTTAGGAGGCAACCCAGTCTCATGGCATTTCGCGTTCACCAACACGATTTTTAATCTATTGATTCGTGTTCACCAACACGATTTCCCCCTTTTTTTCGTGTTGCACAGCACGATTTTAAAAGCAATGTATTTCTACTGGTAATAGGCTTGTTTGAGACGCGTTGCGGCTCGCCTCGAAAGTAGACGAGAATAGCCGATCGCAGCCGGGGGAGGTCTCAAAAAGCTCGCCTGAAGTCGGACAGCTCGGAGTCGGCTTCGTCCTCTTCTTCTTCTTCTCTCGGTTTTTTGGCGGATTGCAAACAACTTTAAGGTGCATACCGCCACCTCCGGAGTCGGCTTGACTCGGTTTGCATTTATAAAGAATGCACACATGTGTTTAATCGTTAATGTCAGATATGTACTAAGTAAATACATTTGTTCCTGCTCAAGATTAGATTCAACTTTATTGTTATTGCACATATTACAGGTACTGAGACAACGAAATGCAGTTTAGCTTCTAACCAGGTGCAACAAGCAGTAAAGTGAAAAGTAATGTACACAATCTACAGAATAAAATATAGAATGAATTGAATGATGAATAAACAGTGAGGGGTATGAATACACTAGATATACACAGCAGCCTGAGAGCAGTATGAACAGTGTGTATGAATATGCTAAGATATATAAAGTATGAAAACGGTAAGCAGTGCAAGTATAGTATAAAATATATGGATATTAATTTAATGATGATAAATATTGTGGAACAATGTGGAATGTGGAAAAATGTGAATGGAAGTGGCGACGTAAAACGGACACAAACAACAACCAGCGAGACGTTTCCCATCAAGCATTTCGCTTCCGCAGCCCGTGGAGAGGAACTGCGCCGCCTCGCCGCGCCTCGCCGCGCCTCGCCGCGCCTCGCTCTCAAGGCTGCGGGCGTCTTTGTCCCGCGAGATTTCAACGTCTCATGTAGGCGGGCCTCCAGAGCAGGGTTGCATTCCAATAGTCCATTTAGCTTAGGAACCTTCCTAACGGAGTGAAATGACCCGGAAGTACGTCACTGGCAGCCATGATAAGTGCCGTTCCAATTCTCCAAATGAAAGGAAAGGAGGTTTCAAACTTCCTTTATAACCTCCTTTAGCTTAGGAACCACTGGACCTCCCTAACCGAAAGGAGAGGAGAAAATGCTGCCCCACAATGCATTGCAGCCGCAGCATTTGCCATCACAACAGTCGGCCGTTCACGGAAACAACCGATTATGACGGAGAAATTATATCATGAAAGTTACGGTGCTTATTAAGCATTTTAAAACGTATGTGGTAAGTTGCCAAAGTGCTTTGTTCTGGACGTTCATCAGTATTATAATCAAAAAGAGAAATATGAACGTTTTTACTGAAATGATCAAATAAAGTCAACATTTCACAGTCTTTACTGAGCTGTGTGGTGTTTGTTCAACTTTTAAAAGATGTTTGAATGGTGATATACACAGTGATAGATGTTAAGGACTAACGTTTATAATAAATACATTTGTATTGATTTTAAGATATTTTCATACAATCATACGTATTGGGATCATTTGTATTAATGTGGACCGGAGGGAGAGGGTGACGAGCATAAGTTTCACTTTCCTTTTTTATTTCAATTCCAACTTTGGTCATGAAGAATATGTTTCTCTGTTGTCCCCGTTCATAAAGCATAAAACAACAGCATCAGAGCACGGTGCAGAGTCTCTAGATGAGTTTACAGTAGTCCCTCGTTCTTATTAAACATCCATGTTGTAGTCCGCTATAGAAAACTGTAGTTTCCATAGTTTCCACACAGCAGCAGACGCACATTCATGACGTCCGCTGGCGCATCATAAACACGTCGGATAGTGAAAGTGCATTCGGATTCTCTAAAGTACCGCAGTCTCTTCTCCTAAATCCTTTTGAATTCTCCTATCCACTATCCCTTAACCCCGTGACGTTTCACTCAGAGGTCAAGGAATAGGATATAGGGTTAGAACTTAGGAGCTGATTTTTGGATTATCGGAACGCAACCCAAGTCGGACAAAATGACTAACCATCATGCAACGCACTAGCAAGACGTTGATCGCAACTGCGCAGGTCTGCGCAGGTCTCGCTTGTCTCAAACAAGCCTAGTGTGTTTCTTGCCGGCTGCAGCACGTCTTTTTCTCCGGTCGGGTCGTGGAAGACCGGAAGCTGTGTGGTTCATAAAAACATGTTCTTACTCAATATCAAGCCACAATTATTGCTTTTATTTTAAATCGTATAATTTCGGACTTTTGTTGCCGTCTGTGAGGAAAATAAATGGGGCTCAGAGCCTCAGAATACTGAAATCTGTATTTTTAAACATTTTTTTCCTTCTAATTTGTTATTCTTTTCAAAATAACACACTGTTATTTACTCACCAATAACACACAATTATCCTTGCTTTTATTTATTGGTTTAATTCCATAATCTCTGGCTTTTTTGGCGTCCGTGTCACGATCTGTCTTTGTGGTGTTTTGTCTTGTCTATATCTGTTTTGGTTTTCTGTCTGCGTTGTGTTTTGTCTTGTTTGGATTTGTCTGTGGTTCCCTGTCGTTAGTTTCCCTGGTGTGTCTGATTACCCGATTGTGTTCACCTGTGGCCCCTGTGTTTTCTCCTCCCTCCTCACCTGTGTCTTGTTTGTGTGATTAGTCTTGTGTGTATTTAAGTTCTGGTTTTTCTGTCTGTCTTTGTCGGTTCGTCTTTTGTCATGACTAGTTCGTCGGTGAGTGGTCTGTTTTGTCTTTGTTGTTCACCTAGCCTTAAAATAAATGAATTTGCACTTTAATCTGCATTTGGGTCCTACCTGCTTCACACACCGTGACAGTACGAACCAACCACATTATGGACCCAGCAGACTCAGCCCTTTTGATGCGACAGGCGGAAAGTCTTGGATACTCTCTGGAGTACATTTTTTATACATGGAAAGGCGCCTCATCTAGACGGGGTAGAGAGGCTGCGTTGAAGGAGGCACGTCAGGAGGTTGCTCGCAAGCCCTGGCTCTGGAGCTTGTTGCCCGAGTGGCTTAGGGTTTTCTCACATAGCCCTGAATACCAGGCTTCATGTTCTGACCCTTTCCTGGGGTCTGGTCTGGTGTTTGGAGGTCCACGAAGCCTCCAAAAGACTCCTAAAGGACGAAAGGCCAGGGTTCCAGCGCCAGTTCCGGCTCCAGTGCCGGACCCAGCAGCCATGGTTCCGTGCTCCAGTACCATCCCACATAGCCATGGTACCGTGCTCTAGTACCACCCCACACAGCCATGGATCCGTGTTCCGGTTCCTTGCCCAGCAGCCATGATTCCGGCTCCAGTGCCGGCCCCAGCAGCCATGTTTCCGGCTCCAAAACCGGCCCACACAGCCATGATCCAGGCTTCAGCTCCGGACCTTACAGCCATGTTTCTGGCTCCAGAACTGGATCTTACAACCGTGGTCCCTGCACCAGAGCTGGCCCATACAGTCATGGTCCCGACTCCAGCACCTCGTCTCCTGCTGGCTCCCCAGCCGACGCCAGCTCCCAGAGTCTTGTCGGAGTACCGGTCGACTCCAGCACCTCGTCTCCTGTTGGCTCTCCAGCCAACACCAGCTCCCCGAGTCTTGTCGGCGTACCGGCCGACTCCAGCACCTCGTCTCCTGCTGGCTCCCCAGCCGACGCCAGCTCCCCGAGTCTTGTCGGCGTACCGGCCGACTCCAGCACCCCGTCTCCTGCTGGCTCCCCAGACGACGCCAGCTCCCTGTGTCCTGTCGGCGTACCGACCGACACAAGTTCCCTCTCAAGTTCCTACCCGAGTCCCCTCTCAAGTTCCTACCCGAGTCCCCTCTCCAGTTCCCTCTCGAGTCCCCTCTCGGGTCCCCTCTCGGGTCCGCTCTCCAGTTCCCTCTCAAGTCCCCTCTCCAGTCCCCTCTCCAGTCTCTTCTCAAGTCCCTTCTCGAGTCCCCTCTCAAGTCTCCTCTCCAGTTCCCTCTCCAGTTCCCTCTCCAGTCTCCTCTCAAGTCCCTTCTCGAGTCCCCTCTCAAGTCTCCTCTCCAGTTCCCTCTCAGGTCCCCTCTCGAGTCCCTTCTCGAGTCCCCTCTCTAGTCACCTCTCAAGTTCCTACCCGAGTCCCCTCTCGAGTCCCCTCCTTTAGTCCCTCCTTTAGTCCCTCCTCTAGTTCCCCTCGCGAGTCCCCTCTCAAGTTCCCTTCTCTAGTTCCTCCTCTAGTTCCTCCTCTAGTCCCTCCTCTCGTCCCTCCTTTAGTCTCTCCTCTAGTCCCCTCTCGAGTTCCCCCTTGGTTCCCCTCTCGAGTCTCCTCTCGAGTCACGTCTCAAGTCCCTACCCAATGTTCTGGTCCGTTGGAGGTTCCGCTGGGGGTCCTGCCAACTCCATGTCCTGTCCCGTTGGAGGCCCCGTCGACTACTCCTCTGCCGGGGGTCCTACCAATCGTATGTCTGTGCCGTTGGAGGTCCCGCCGTCTACTCTCCTGCCGGGGGTCCTGCCAGCTCCTTGTCCTGTCTCGTTGGAGGTCCCGCCAACTACTCTCCTGCCGGGGGTCCTGCCAACCCTTTGTCCTGTGCCGTTGGAGGCCCCGCCGACTACTCTCCTGCCGGGGGTCCTGCCAACCCTTTGTCCTGTCCCGTTGGAGGTCCCGCCGTCTACTCTCCTGCCGGGGGTCCTGCCAACCCTTTGTCCTGTCTCGTTGGAGGTCCCGCCGTCTACTCTCCTGCCGGGGGTCCTGCCAACCCTTTGTCCTGTGCCGTTGGAGGCCCCGCCGACTACTCTCCTGCCGGGGATCCTGCCAACCCTTTGTCCTGTGCCATTGGAGGCCCCGCCGACTACTCTCCTGCCGGGGGTCCTACCAACCCCTTGTCCTGTTCCATTGGAGGCCCCGCCATCCTCTGTCTCGCCGGGGGTCCTGCCAATCCCGTGTCCTGGTCCTCTTCTGTGGGGGATCCTGCCGAGGCCTGTCCCACCAGCTCCGGTTCCTGTCTGGCCGACACCGGGTCCTGCCCGGCCTCCGGAGCTCTCTGGTCTTCGCCCTCGAGCCCGGCCCCCCTCGAGCCGCGGTCTTCGCCCTCGATCCCGGCCCTCTGTGAGCCGTGGTCTTCGCCCGCGATCCCGGCCCCGGCCCCCTGACTCTTCCTGCCGCTGCCCTCGTCCTCGAGCCCAGCCCCCTGACTCTTCCTGCCGCTGCCTTCGCCCTCATGCTCGTCCGCCCGAATCCCCCTTTTTGAACTCTGCCTTGCCCCCGGGCCGTCCGCCCGAGATCCCTTCCTGGTCCTCTGCTGTGCCTCTGGGCCAGGGCTCGAGCTTAAGGACGTCCCGTCGTCGAAAAAAATAGTGTCGGGGAGGATAAAAAATAATTTTGGGACGAATTTGGGACGAGAGTTAAAATAAAAATACCCTGCTAACTCTACTACAAACGGCGATGAAAATGAAACCGACTGCACGTTTTGTGTAGCACACAGTTATTAAACCTCCTTGTCAACATAAACACACGCCCAAAACATTTAGCAACCCGCAAAATACACACACATGTAGCTACAGCTGTGCCGCTGGCTGTTAGCCAGCTGCCCAGCTGGCTGTGCTCGTGAATTCCTGGGTCTAGCTATGTACTGAGTGAGTGTGTGTATTTCGCGGGTTGAGTGATGTACAATGACAATGGCATCCCGTGGAGGAATTCTGAAATGTTTTACCGTTACATCACAAAAACGCACAGCAGAACCAGACCCTGGAGCGCCGGCCTCTTTATTTACTTACTCCTCTTCATCCCCTATGGGTAATAAGGCTGAGAAGAGAACCCTCCATCGTATTTAGTCCTTAGCAATATGATGCGCCTCTCCCCATGTAGGGATGGGTACCGAGCAGTCTATGGTACCGAGCCCCGGTATTAAACGGGCCCCGGGCCGGAATTATTAAAGACAGTGGTAACGTTAAGCTCCGACGTTATCGGACTTTTTAACGGTACTGGAGACATTTAAAAAATATGTCATATGTATTATTGCTACATACACATTATATCGCAGTTTTAGTTTCGCCAACTCCGTTTCTAATATGCAATAAGACTACAACATGCGTCTATGATGTATTTTCGAGCTTTCCAATCCAGACGAGATCTCTCTCTCCCGTCTGTGTGCGAGGGGGCGGGGCCGTTTGTAAAGGTCTCCTGACTGTGTTACAGACTGTCATCCTGGTTAGTGGTTACTCTGGGTTCTGTCTTCAGGACACAGTGTTGGATTTTTTTGTTAATTGGATGGGACTTTATTGGATTCAATATTGGAGTGATTTTCTCGTTTGTGTGTTTGTTTAAATATATTTGGCCTTTGTTTATGTGATTGAATGATTTACTCAAATAAAAAGGTTGATGAATTATCATCTAATGATTTGTATGATGTTTTATTCATGTTAAAGGTCACTTTGAATGATTTTAACTAATGATAATGTAGAAAAAGTAACATTTTATATTCGGGACGGTCCACGTTAATTTCGGGACGGCTTAGATTGTATTTCGGGACGGTTCCGGGAGGATGGTGAACAAAGTTAGTCGAGAGCCCTGCTCTGGGCCTGTCAGCTCAGTCCCGTCCTCCTGACCCCCTAGACTAGTTCGTCGGTGAGTGTTCTGTTTTGTCTTTGTTGTTCACCTAGCCTTGAAATAGAGGAATTTGCACTTTAATCTGCATTTGGGTCCTACCTGCTTCACACACCGTGACAGTCCGTCAGGAACTGAATTTCAAAATAAAAATAACCGGAAACAGACGTAGGCCTATAAGGGACATTTCGAGCATCATTGCGATTGTCAACATTTCTGAGGCCCCTTCTCACTTCTCTTATTTTTCATTTCCTCGCTCCTCGGTCTCACCGGAAGTTGATTTGTCTGCGCCATCTTGAGTAGCGTCCCAATGGCCTTATTTCTGCCAGAGGATCGAGGACAGAGGAGCGAGGAGCGATAATGGAGGAGCCTTAACCGAGGAACCACCAGTCCATCCTTCGATGAAATCCTCAGACACTCGCCCCGCCCCCTTACTGTGTATCGCTCACTGATTGGACGATGCAGTGCATGCACTGATCTGATGCTTCTTGACATGAGAGCAGTTTCCCAGCGGAGTGAAGAAAATACATGAACCTCACAAGAGTCACTCCTCAGTTTATACCGTGTTTTGTTTCAATTCATGTATCATTTAGTTACAAATATGTGATATATCTGAACAACAAAGTAGTCAAAAATCATTTTATTCATTTTTTGGAAACATTTTCATGCGGATACAAGCGGCCGAGATGGGTTTTCTCCGCAGGGTGGCTGGTGTCTCCCTTAGGGATAAGGTGAGAAGTTCGGTCATCAGGGAGGGACTCGGAGTTGAGCCGCTCCTCCTTCGCGTCGAAAGGAGCCAGTTGAGGTGGTTCGGGCACCTAGTTAGGATGCCACCTGGGCGCCTCCCTAGGGAGGTGTTCCAGGCACGTCCAGCTGGGAAGAGACCAAGGGGTAGACCTAGGACCAGGTGGAGGGATTATATCTCTTCGCTGGCCTGGGAGCGCCTTGGGATCCCCCAGTCAGAGCTGGTTGATGTCGCCAGGGAAAAGAAAGTTTGGGGCTCTCTGCTGGAACTGCTACCCCCGCGACCCGACCACGGATAAGCGGAAGAAGATGGATGGATGGATGGATTTTCATGATCGCTTTTTCCGTTTTACATTTTCATTTATTGTCATTTCCATTCAGTCAGTCATTAAGTGCTATTAAAATGTTAATGTGCTACATATCCACACAAACAAACAAAGTGTGCAATCCAATGAATGTTAATCTAACTGGGTTTTGATAGATAAGATATCTCTTTTTCTTCTCTCAATTATTTTATTTATTTTGTGCACTCTAATCAATATTAATCTAACTATTGTTCGCTTATACATTTTAAGAATGGCGTTTATCTTTTTTGAGAATGCGTTCTTATTTTATTTTATTTATTTGGGTCTACAACAGATGATACAAATGTTAGTGTCAGTAAATGTGTGCTAACAGAGGCGGGGGTGTGTGTGGAAATAACGGGGACAGAGCTACTAGGCTTGTTTGAGACAAGCGAGACCTGCGCAGACCTGCGCAGTTGCGATCGACGTCTTGCTAGTGCGTTGCATGATGGTTAGTCATTTTGTCCGACTTGCTCTGGAGGCCCGCCTACATGAGACGTTGAAATCTCGCGGGACAAAGACGCCCGCAGCCTTAAGAGCGAGGCGCGGCGAGGCGGCGCAGTTCCTCTCCACGGGCTGCGGAAGCGAAATGCTTGATGGGAAACGACTCGCTGGTATCTCGAGCTGAGCGCTCATTGGTGGTTTTTACCCCGTGCTGCTGATGAAACTCTCCAATTGGCTCGGCAAAAGTTTGTTGTTGTTTTGTGTCAGTTTTACGTCGCCCCTTCTGTTCACATTTTTCATCATCGTTCCACAATGTTTATCATCATGAAATTAATATCTATATATTTTATACTATACTTGCACTGCTTACCGTTTTCATACTTTATATATCTTAGCATATTCATACACACAGGCTGCTGTGTATATCTAGTGTATTCATACCCCTCACTGTTTATTCATCATTCAATTCATTCTATATGTTATTCTGTAGATTGTGTACATTACTTTTCACTTTACTGCTTGTTGCACCTGGTTAGAAGCTAAACTGCATTTCGTTGTCTCAGTACCTGTAATATGTGCAATAACAATAAAGTTTAATCTAATCTTGAGCAGGAACAAAGGTATTTACTTAGTACATATCTGACATTAACGATTAAACACATGTGTGCATTCTTTATAAATGCAAACCGAGTCAAGCCGACTCCGGAGGTGGCGGTATGCACCTTAAAGTTGTTTGCAATCCGCCAAAAAAACCGAGAGAAGAAGACGAAGCCGACTCCGAGCATGGACTCCGAGCTGTCCGACTTCAGGCGAGCTTTTTGAGACCTCCCCCGGCTGCGATCGGCTATTCTCGTCTACTTTCGAGGCGAGCCGCAACGCGTCTCAAACAAGCCTGCTGTCAGACGATCAGCTGTGCAGCGTCAACACAAACGGACGTTGCTTCACGTGACGCTCCGAAGGAAAGGACGTCCCATTGCTCTTAAAACTCATTTCCCTGCTTCTCGTGGTTTCCTTGCGTCTCTCCATGCTTCCCTGGTGGTAGGGACTAGTCGCAGGGAAACGACGCAAGTGAGGGACGCAAGGAATCAATTTAACCGAAGTGAGAAGGACCCTGAGTTTAGGATGGCCGAAGACACTACACTACCCATAATCGAAGAAGAAGAAGTCGATGACGCTATCGCGTAGAGCTACGTCGATCCTTGCGTAATGCGGAAGTGGGCGTGGTTAAATCTAAACTGGGTGGGAAAAACGATAGACGCCTCCCTGCCACTTAATTCAGGAGTTTACTTGATTGACAGAAAAAGCGACCTATCGCTTTCCAGTCTGTTAACCCAGAATGCAAAGCGATACAAAATCAGTCAAAAAAAAAACTCAAATTAAGTTAAAGAGACAAACAACAAAATTAGTGCGGGACCGAGCAAAAAGCTAAAGACATACCACTTCCACACAGAATGGGAGGAAGAATATTTGTTTGTGAGTGTTCACAAGGCATATGACAGCGACTTCCCTCCGAGTAGCGAGTTGAAAAAGAGAAAGGTAATATGTATTATTGCTACACAAACATTATCTCGCAGTCTTCGTGTCGCCAACTCGTTTCTAACATGCAAAAAGACAAAACAAATGCGTCTATGGTCGGTGTATTTTTGATCTTTCCAATCGAGACGAGATCTCTCTCCAACGTCTGTGTGCGAGGGGGCGGGGCAGATTACACACACGCGGCTGCTACATGCAGCAACACACGGCGGGGATGGCGGAGAGAAGCGCTCCAAGGTGTGGTTAAATGTTACCCGTCTCGAGGTGGACAATGCTCGTTACCAAAAGTGCAATAAGAGTTTAGCGTAAGGGCGGTAACACGAGCAATTTGTCTAAACATTTAGCAAAAGTGCTCCACATTCAGACGGAGGAATGCACCGGGTTCGACTGTCTTTCTAGTACAGGGGTGGCCAACCCGCGGCTCTCGAGCCGCATGCGGCTCTTTGCCTAGTTTCATGCGGCTCTTCAGTTCATATCGAATTTTATATGTGTGAGTTTGGGGGAGAGACACTGACTCCTGACTAGTGTTGCATGGTGTACCGATACTTGAAAGGTATACCGCGATACCCTGCCGTTAAAAACGTTACGATTCCTCCGTTTCATTAGTATCGGTACTTTAAGAATGACGGGGGAAAGTACTCCGGTGAGAAAGCGCCGTTTTAATAAGAGCCGTGTGTGTTCAGCGCTCTGCTTCCACTCCCTGCACTGCAGCCGTGCCTGCAGTCCCGCCCCTCTCAAGCACGCTCTAAGTCCCTCCCCTCTCAAGCACGCTCTAAGTCCCTCCCCTCTCTCGTGCACGCGCTAGCTGCCAGAGCATGTGAGAAAACCAGAAGCATGGCTGCAAGTGGGAGTACAACTGCCGCTGCGCCTCGGCTTGTTGAGAAAAAAGACGCCAGAAGCGATGTATGTTAGCGATATCTCTGACAGTGAGGGCAAGCCTACGGACACCACGAGGCCCGTCTGTAAGAAATGTATTAATTTTATTTAATACGAATTCTTGTCATTTATTTTATTTATTGTTCTCATTGTTTAAAAGTTTGTGTTATGGTTATGGTTCTGGTGTGAAATAAAGCACAATAATTACATTTAAGACTGTTTCCCTTTTTTTAAGAAAAATAATCGGAATCGCAATTCTTGACTTGGTATCGAAACCAAAATGTTGGTATCGTGACAACACTACTCCTGACAGTTAAACCTGATATTTATTAGGTCTGTTAAGTATTGAATGCTGATAATTCTGACGTAATTTGGCCGGTCAAAGTTGTTCGGGCTCGGATAAAATAGCTCCGTTACTTTCGTCCCGTGTTACTTTCGTCCCGGCTCTCCCTACGTGTGTATGTGTGGTGTCAGGTGTCAGTATGAGAGGATGACAGCGCGTCTAATTTTGATGTGGCCCAAGAGCCAATCACAATAATACCTGCGATGCAGTGAACCAATCACCTTTGAGGGGGGGGAAACCTATCGTTGATTAAACACTATCCCGTGTTTCCCCTACCATTGTCTTAGAGGAGCGCTGCCCGCCAACGGAGCCCCGCGCCCCGCCAACGGAGCCCCGCGCCCCCCCCCTGGAATTCAAGGTGTTATATATATAATAAAATATATATATATATATATATATATATATATATATATATATATATATATATATACCACCAAATTGCAAATAATCTATAACTACTGTCACTTTTCACATTGAACATGTGCTCTTTTATTAAATAAACTAAACGCTTTCATCTTAAGTTGTGGGTTTAGTGTTTTTGACCCTAGGAAACACTGATGCATTAATCAATAACAATAATCCACAGCTCCTCTCTCTGCTCCAGAGGATTAAAAATATATATATCCCAATGCCACAAAAATGCATCAGTGACGTGGTTGAAATCTTGTCTCCAGAAAACAAAAAACTGAAACAAGCGGTATCAGTGACTGTGTGTTTGATGTGGCTCTTTGCAATAACATAGAAAAAATGTGGCTCTTAACCTCTGACTGGTTGGCCACCCCTGTTCTAGTAGCTCTGTAGTCCCATCCACGAGTAACGTTTCCACGTCATGTGTTATGTATGCTAGCAGCAACACACAGAGTTAACTACATTATACAAACATGGGTTATTAATGATTAGAGGTAACAGAGTTACTCTTTATTTTGTTAAAGTTTCAGCTATTCTGTTTACAATTCTGTCATCAGATTATTTAATACGATTTGTTAAAACATTGTTGTTTCTTTTGATGTGAAATATTATTTATTTTATTTAAATAAAAAGCAATGTTATTTTTGTAAACAATTTGTTAAGTTAATTTAATAATGTGTATTTTTGAATCAAGTATTCATCTTTATTGTCTCATTGTTAGTTTCCACATGCCTAAAACAACCTCAAGCTACATCTAAAAGTTGATGGCTAAATAAGAGCGTTTGAGAAATTGTGCAAGGCATACAGTAATAGTCCGAATAGTCGATTCATCGTTTCATTAATCGATTATCAAATGAGTCGTTTGTTGCAGCCCTATTGTAGTTATCCCATGTATAAATAAAACGTGTTATTCAGCAACCCTTGCAATTTGGGATTTTATTTTTGGTTGGTAGACCTCGGTGAGCTGGTCATTTCAAAAGTAGCTCACCAGCCAAAAAAGTGTGGGCACCCCTGATATATACAGTCTATGGTTTCTGGCTGCCAACTGTGTTTCGCATCATTCAAACAAGATGCGCTGGCTCGGGAGCTAACTACAACAAAATGAACATATTTTACCGTGATTAAATTGTAATACACGTTTCTAAATGATGCCGACGTAACAACATAACAGTTAGTAAAAACCATGAATTAATGCTTGACAAGTCTGCAGACAAGACGGCAGGCGAAAAACCTTTTAAAATGCTTGTTTTCTGAATGGAGATTGGGTCGACCAGGCTAAGCTAACGTTGTATATGCTCACTCCACACTCATAACAACAGCCTACAGACATAAATAAACCAGCGACTGTATTCACCATGACACAGACAGTCTGTGGTTTGTACTTGTTTAACTTTTGTACAGTTTCTGAACAGATATGAGGAGCTGTGATCTCTGTGTGCTAACTGCTAACAGCTAATGGCTGATGTTTTCTGGTTGAACGTCAGTAACGGCAGGCTGAGATCCTCACCGCTGATTGGCTTCCGCGAGAACGCGTCACGTGAATTTGACGCTCGAGTTTACAAAATTGAACTCTCGCGTTTGACGCGGCACAGTTCAATCGCCTCAATCGTGTGATTCGCGCCGCGTCCACCGCTTCATGCTCGCCGTCGGAGTGAATTCGCATCTGTCTCTGCATTGACTTTACATGTAATCGCACCGCCCCCAAACATCGCATCGCGTCCGGTCTGAACGCAGCATAACCCTATTCCAGACAACATGTGTTTTGTAGTTCTATTTCGTATATGGCTTCGCCCTCTAAGGATATCGCTATTGGGTAATCCCCCTGCGCCCCCGCGCAGCACTGAAACACTTGTAGTCCACGCCCACCCGCAAGGTGGGCCCCACCCTCGGGCTTCCTTCCGGTATAAGTAGGAAGGAGGCCCGGCAATCTGCTCCCTCTTCCTCTTCAGCAAACCAGCACAGTTACTGAAGCACAGCAATTGAGAATCATCAGGACAACTGCGTCCATGATTGTCCCTCATGTGGCTCTATGTTCATAATGAATTATGACCAGCAGAGATAAAAGCAGTATGTGAATCCTGCCTGGGATCAGAGCACGCGTACGCGGCTCTAAACCAGCAGGTAGCGGAGAGCGGACGCTCTTGCTGCTGTGGCCGAGGAGGACGATTGGCCCGTCCAGGCTTACGAGCCCGCGGACGGGGCCTCGTGTCCCTGGGGCCGCGTGTCCCTGGGGCCGCGTGTCCCTGGGGCCGAGTGCCGGGCAGGAGTCCGAGGAAAAAGGCAACTCCTGCCCCGCCTCCCTCCACAGTTCACCGTTCGGTTCTCCCCTCCCTCCTCTCCCCCGGACGGGGGAGACAGAGTCGGAGCAGGGTGCCAGCTTGGCGGCCGAACATGCTTTCCCCCTCTCCGTCACCACAGCGTGGCGGCGAATAACATCGCGCGGCTCTCCAACTCGGTGGGGACACTGGTAGAGCGGTCCACCACCGAGGCAGAGGAAATCAGCAAGGCGGCCAGCACGTCGCTCATTCTGTGCGCGTCCGTCGCTGTCTCCCAGGTGAGGATTTCTGCGTGGGTGACACAGATCCAGCGCCACCTCGGGCTGAGGCGTCTGTTACGGAGACGACCAGAAAAGTGCTACTGGACGCTCCAATCAGCCCGGACGGGCTGCTCGGACCCCAGTTCCACGCCATGGTGGAGTCCATGAAGATGGCCGCGGAACAGGCGGACGGCATTCGCCAGCATGTACAGCTGGCTCCAGCCGGCTCCAGCCTGCTGAGCTGCCACAGCGGCATCAACGCCCGCAGCAGCTGCGGCGTCTACGCCGGCCACAGGAGGCCGCAAGCGGAGAGACGCCACAGCAACCACCTCGGCATCAGACTCGCCCTTCGGCGGCTGCAGGGGCTCCGTCCCACGTCTCCGCTCCCCCGCCACCCCAGAGACAGGGTCTCCCGGCGGCGGGTCAAAGGGGAGTGAGGCTCCCCCGCTCCTGGTCTGCTCCGCGAGAGCCTCCGAGGAAGCAGAGCCGGTAATTAAGCCGGCTGCCACTAATCTGTTGATTAAGTAGACAGCAGGGCTCCCTGCAGAAGCCTGCTGGTTTTAACCTATCGGTTAATAACCTGCAGAGCGGCATTCCTCTGTCCAAGATACGCCTCCTACACACGGTCATAATAACCCATGAGCGCTGTTTTTACGCCTCATGTGGACAGCACTGCACACACCTCCACTCATCCCCTGAGCGTGTACACGCCTCATGATGACAGCCGGAGTGAAACGCAGCGTGTGGAAGGCAAGGCAAGTTTATTTATATAGCACTTTTCAACACAAGGCAATTCAAAGTGCTTTACAAAAAATGAAAGACATTAAGAAAATGGCATTTAAAATCAGTCATTAAAAAGAAAAGCTAATAAAATAAACATTATAAGAAAAAATATATGGATAAAAGTTACAGTGCAGTCTAAGATATGAATAGTTCAATTAAACATTAAAAGAAAAAGTACATGGATAAAAGTTACAGTGCAGTCTAAGATGTGAATAGCTCAATTAAAAGCAGCGACAAAAAGAAAAGTCTTCAGCCTGGATTTAAAAGTAGTCAGTTGCAGCGGACCTGCAGGTTTCTGGGAGTTTGTTCCAGATATTTGGAGCATAATAACTGAACACTGCTTTACCATGTTTAGTTCTGACTCTGGGGACAGAAAGCTGACCAGTCCCTGAAGACCTGAGAGATCTGGATGGTTCATCATTTAGCAGGAGGTCAGAAATGTATTTTGGGCCTAAACCATTCAGTGCTTTATAAACCAGCAGCAGTATTTTGAAATCTATTCTTTGACACACAGGAAGCCAGTGTAAAGACTTCAGAACTGGACTGATGTGATCCACTTTCTTAGTGTTAGTGAGGACTCGAGCAGCAGCGTTCTGAATCAGCTGCAGCTTCCTAATAGATTTTTTAGTGAGACCTGTAAAGACACCATTGCAGTAGTCGAGTCTACTGAAGATAAAAGCATGGACAAGTTTTTCCAAATCCTGCTGTGACATTAGTCTTTTAATCCTAGATATGTTCTTTAGGTGATAGTAGGCTGATTTAGTAACTGTTTTAATGTGACTGTTGAAACTCAGGTCAGAGTCCATGACTACACCTAGATTTCTGGCTTTATCTGTTGTTTTGAACATTGCAGACTGAAGCTCAGCGCTAACTTTTATACGTTCTGCCTTGGCTCCAAAAACCATTACCTCAGTTTTATCTTTGTTTAATTGGAGAAAGTTCTGACACATCCAGTCATTGATTTGTTCAATGCACTTACTCAGTGTTTGAATTGGAGCATAGTCTCCTGGTGAAATTGTTACGTAAATGTGTGTGTCATCTGCATAGCTATGGTAACTTATTTTGTTGTTTTTCATTATCTGAGCCAGTGGTAGCATGTAGATGTTAAAGAGAAGAGGCCCCAAGATGGAGCCTTGAGGAACCCCACATGTCATATTTGTCAACTCAGATGTGTATTTACTAGGGCTGTCAGTCGATTAAAATATTTAATCGCATGATTGTCCATAGTTAATCGCGATTAATCGCAAATGAATCGCACATTTTTGATCCGCTCTAAATGTACCTTAGAGGAATATTTTTCAAGTTTTTAATACTCTTATCATCATATGAGTGGACAAATATGCTTTATGCTAATGTTTATTATCATTTGAACAATGACAAATATTCTCATGAATATTAAACACAACAACCTCTGAACATTACAAATATTCGCCTCAATTCAACCTGGAACCTCTCATACAATAATACAATACAAATTGTGTGTGTGTGTGTGTGTGTGTGTGTGTGTGTGTGTGTGTGTGTGTGTGTGTGTGTGTGTGTGTGTGTGTGTGTGTGTGTGTGTGTGTGTGTGTGTGTGTGTGTGTGTGTGTGTGTGTGTGTGTGTGTGTGTGTGTGTGTGTGTGTGTGTGTGTGTGTGTGTGTGTGTGTGTGTGTGTGTGTGTGTGTGTGTGTGTGTGTGTGTGTTCGTTGGAGCTATGTGCAACTCAAGGCTATGCTCGAACGGGAGCTGGCTGGACGCTGCAATCATGTTGCGCACTATCCGTGCTGAGTGTGCTGACTTTTCGTACAATGTCCCACTGGCTGGCTTCCTGCATAAAGTCAAGTGCTCGGCGCAGTTGTGGCGAAATGTCGCTCCTCTGTTTTCATTTAAACAGCTCCTTAGATCCGTTAGCGCAGCTAGCTAGCACCAGATGCTAACAACAACAATGCACGTAAGGTCTCTCTCTCGCTCGCTCGGGCCACACATACACACACCCTCCCGGTCCTCCCAATAGCCAGTCGGTGAGCGTGGAAGTGTGGTCTGCCACAAGCGGGCGGCAGGAGCGGGGCTGTCAGCATCAGCGGGGCTGTCAGCATCAGCTTGTAGATGGTATTTTAAACTCGATGCGCTGAAACTACGGGGCGGTCGAGGAAAAAAAATACACATGCGTTAATCGCGTTAAAATAATTAGTGGCGTTAATTTTGTTTTATTAACGCGTTAACTTGACAGCCCTAGTATTTACCTATAGAAACAAAGTTGTTTCTGTCCTTTAAGTAGGATTCAAACCAATTTAGAACTGTTTCCGAAAGTCCCACCCAGTTTTCCAGTCGGTCTAGTAATATGCTGTGGTCAACAGTGTCAAACGCAGCACTGAGATCTAATAATACTAACACTGAAGTTCTGCCACTGTCTGTGTTTAAGTGGATGTCATTGAAGACCTTTACAAGAGCAGTCTCAGTGCTGTGGTTTGGACGAAAGCCTGACTGGAACACATCCAAACAGTTATTTAAATGCAAGAAGTTACTCAACTGTTGAAAAACAATTGTTTCAATGATTTTACCTAGAAATGGGAGGTTTGATATGGGCCTGTAATTGTTCATTACTGAAGCATCTAGATTATTCTTTTTTAAGAGCGGTTTAATGACTGCAGTTTTCAGGGCCTGTGGAAAAATACCTGAGTGAAGAGATTTGTTTACTATATGAAGTAGATCTGAGGCCATGCAAGGCAAAACATCTTTAAAAAATCCTGTTGGAATAATATCAAGGCAGCAGGAGGAGGATTTCAGAAGTTGTATAATGTCCTCTAGGTTTTTATCATTAATCTGATGGAATTGTGTCATGGTGTTTGAATTGATGTTAAGTGGACATAGGGACAACACATTTGCTGTTCCTGATGCAGAGGCACCGACTGCTTGTCTGATTTTCTGAAATTTGTCAGTGAAAAAGGAGGCAAAATCATTGCACGCCCTGGTGGATAGAAATTCAGAGGCTTCTGACACTGGGGGGTTAGTTAGTCTGTCGACGGTAGCAAACAAGGCACGTGCGTTGTTTTTGTTTTTGGTAATGATGTCAGAGAAGAACGATTGTCGTGCGTTTTTCAATTCCACATTATAAAGGCCAAGTCTCTCTTTATAGATTTCAAAGTGAACCTGGAGATTTTTTTATCACCACCTGCGTTCAGCTTTTCGACATTCTCTTTTTTCTGTTTTCACGCTCATGGCCTTTCTCCATGGAGATATTTTCTTGCCAGACACTTCCTTTACCCTAGTTGGAGCAATGGCATCTATAACATTTTTAATTTTTTAATTAAAATGATCTACTAGCTCATTTACTGAGATGTTAGCAGGGGCAAGTGTGGAAGAAAAATTCTGAGTAAACATTTCCCTAGTATTTTCAGTTAAATATCGCTTTGTGGTTACCTCTTTTTGAACATTTTTGTGAACAGAAATAGAGCTCTCAAAGAAAACACAGGAATGGTCAGAGAGTGCAGCATCAGTCACCACAACCTTAGAGATATTCAGACCCTTTGAGATAATGAAGTCCAGAGTGTGCCCCTTATTGTGCGTGGGCTCCGTCACATGCTGAGTCAGTCCATAGCTATCAAGAACACAAACAGTTATTTTGCCCCTCTGTCCTGGGGGTTGTCAACATGGATGTTAAAATCACCAACAATGACTAGACGGTCAAAGTCAATACACACTATAGACAGCAGTTCGGTAAAATCATCAAAAAAGCTTGCACAGTATTTGGGTGGTCTATAGATATTTAGGAACAGAGCTCAAGAGGAGCATTTCAGCTGAAGGGCCACACATTCAAAAGAATCAAAGTTCCCATAAGATGTCTTCCTGCATTGAAGGGAATCATTGAACAGAATAGCAACTCCACCCCCTTTCTTATGCATTCTTTCCTGACTCATAAAACTAAAGTTGGGAGGGGTTGATTCGATAAGAACAGCTGCACTGTTATTTTGTTCAATCCAAGTTTCTGTTAAAAACATAAAATCGAGATTGTGCTCAGTGATAAAATCATTGATTAAAAATGTTTTTCCTGCCAAAGACCTGACATTTAATAATGCTAGTTTAAGTTTGTTAAACACAGTATCAGTCATGTTTTTTGTAACAAGCTGTGGCTGACATGGAATCAATGCTAAATTAGATACACTCACACAAACGTTTGAGCGCTTCCTGTTTCTATGATTCACCGCTCTTAATCTATTACCTATCAACACAGATATCGGCAAAGCTATAGGCAGGCAGGGCCCCGACATGTCCTGGAAAGAGTTGAGAGTGCCATACGCCCTTGAGCCTGGACCCAGCAAATATCAGTTTGCAGCGTTTAGTACACACACATCCTTATCAGGCTTCGGAGACTGCAGATGCTTTCTTGAAGGGAGGGAAGGTGGTTGACGTAGGCACGGTGATGGAGACGGGGGAGATGGTGCGGGGGTAGAGGACATGCTGCCAGGGGGAGAGGTGGTTGACGTAGGCACGGTGATGAAGACGGGGGAGATGGTGTGCGTCTCTGCGGTGATTTTGGTGGGCGTCGTTGAGGAGCGGGGGTAAAGGACATGGTGCCAGCCCTGCGTATCGCCTTAGTTTGGTCTTTGAACTCCAGGAAGGAATCGGTGCCAACCCTCTGTATCTCCTTCATGTGTTCAATGATCCCCAGGAGAGTGGGCGAGGGTGAAAGGGTGAACGGAGTATCCTCAAAGGCGTTGACAGGGGGGGGTGACGGGCAGTGGAGACTCCTCCATTTGTCTCATAGGTCTCCCATAATCAGAACATTCCTCAGGCGGGTGCAGTGATAATTCTTCAGGGTTTTCTGCGCGATGTGTTGTGTCTTTCTCCTGTTTTGATTCCTCTTGCCGCTTGTCCTTGGCAGAGGGAACAGATTGATAAAGCAGGCAGTTGAATATGTTAGAGATAAATAATTTCACTCCTGACTTGTTCAGGCAAACTCCATTTGCCTTAAAAAGATGTCTGCGATCCCAGAAAAAGTTAAAGTTGTCAATAAAATGAACAGAATGGTCAGTACAGGCCGTTGAAAGCCAGGTGTTCAGTGCAAACAATCTGCTGAATCTCTCCACTCCTCTTCTGACTGGCGGTAGAGGGCCACTGATGAACACCTCTGCATTTAGAGAGCTGGCAGTTTCCAACAAACATTTAAAGTCTTCTTTCAGCACTTCTGACTGTTGTTTCACAACATCATTTGTTCCAATGTGCAGTACCACATTCTTCACAATCGGATGTTCAGCCCCAATATGCAGGATCTTCTCAGCCAAGTCAGAGACCACATCCTTGGGAAAACAGAGTACTTTGGTGTTGTTCTTACTACACAGACCTTTTACATCTCTTACAGCAGAGTCACCCACAATCAGAGTTTCAGGCCCAGTCGTTAGCTTTCCCTCTAGCCTTTTACTTTTGGAGTAGCTATTGGTCCTTACCCTACTGTGTGAAGAGGTTATCCATGTCATCAGATCTCCGGTTCTCGGTCAGCGGAGCATATCTGTTCTGGATTAGCACACTTGTTGGTTTAGGAGGATTGTTTGTAATTCTCCCTTTAGCAGCTGTCCACTGCTGTTTCCTAGTATGAATAGGGGTTGAAGAGGCGCTCTTCCTGGGTGATAACAATGCAGGCCAGCCGGTCGCATCACAGATTTCGGAGCTCTGGGCTCTGCCTGTTATCCGTCCTCCCAAATCCCATGGAAATGATTTACTCTTAGGCTTTGCACCCAGAGAGTTCCAGGGAGGACTACCACTTGTAGATTTATTACCCGGTACACAGCCCTCCTGTTCCTTGGAATCCTTGTAGCTGCTAACTAGCTGTGAGTTAGCATCCCCTTCTCCATTATTTTGCAACACTGGTAAAGTGGTGTCATTCCCATGACATAGTCCATTCACTTCCACGTTAACTTCCAACCGTTGCATTTTCATTTCCAACACTATCTTCTGTATAAGTTTGTGGAAGTCATCTGTAGAGAACGGAGGCATTTTGCTACCAACTAGCATAAGCTAAATAGCATGCAGTAGCCTACCAGGCTTTAGCTGTTGCTAGGCCACGCTACTGTAAGACTGAGGTCGTCGTAAAAATGTTGAAATATGGCTGAAACCCTCCGTCTATTTACGAAGATGAACTGTCCCAGTGATAAGTTAATGTCCAGGAGCCGCTGCTCGAAGTTTTCAGAGAATAAGAATAGAAAAATCAGCATAAAAAGTAAGCAGAGGCAGGAGCAAGCAGAAAAGCGTCTGCACTGTAAGAAAGATAAGGCAATCTTTCTTCCTCGCAGCCCTTTCGCGGCTGCCACCTTTTCGCAGCCCTTTCGCGGCTGCCACTAATCTGTTGATTAAGTAGACAGCAGGGCTCGCTGCAGAAGCCTGCCGGTTTTAACCTCGGTTAATAACCTGCAGAGCTCGCGGCATTCCTCTGTCCGAGATACGCCTCCTACACACGGTCATAATAAACCCATGAGCGCCGTTATAACGCCTCATGTGAGCAGCACTGCACACACCTCCATCCATCCCCTGAGCGTGTACGCGCCTCATGATGAGAGTCGGAGTGAGACGCAGCGTGTGGAGGCCCCGTGCAGCCCGTTCTGTCCCAGCCCACCTGGGGTTGCCTCACGCCCTGTGTAAACCAGCTGCCTATAACCTGTCGGTTAATAGCCAGCAGGGCTCGTTGCTAAAGCCTGGTTTTAACCTGTCGGTTAATACATTTCAGAGCGTGCTAATTAAGCCGGCTGCCACTAATCTGTTGATTAATAGACAGCAGGGCTCGCTGCAGAAGCCTACCGGTTTTAACCTATCGGTTAATAACCTGCAGAGCTCGCGGCATTCCTCTGTCCGAGATACGCCTCCTACACACGGTCATAACCCATGAGCGCAGGTGGACAGCACTGCACACACCTCCACTCATCCCCTGAGCGTGTACACGCCTCATGAGGACAGCCGGAGTGAAACGCAGCATGTGGAGGCTTCCTCGCAGCCCTTTCGCCTCACGGGCAGTGGCGGCGAGGGCAATGGCGTGGCTCGTCACCATGACGACCATCACGGCACATCACAGAGAAGCCAGAACGGGGGAAGGAGCAGTATTCCAGGCTGAGTGCCCTGCCCCCAGCGGCAGCGCCCGCAGCACCACGGCGTCAGGGCTCGCTGCAGAATTCTGCTGGTTTTAATCGGTTAATAAACTGCAGAGCTCGCTAATTAAGCCGGCTGCCACTAATCTGTTGATTAAGTAGACAGCAGGACTCGCTGCAGAAGCCTGCCGGTTTTAACCCCTGTTAATAACCTGCAGAGCTTGCAGCATTCCTCTGTCCGAGATACGCCTCGTACACACGGTCATAATAAACCCATGAGCGCCGTTATAACGCCTCATGTGGGCAGCACTGCACACACCTCCATCCATCCCCTGAGCATGTACGCGCCTCATGATGAGAGTCGGAGTGAGACGCAGCGTGTGGAGGCCCCCGCGCAGCCCTTTCGGTCCAAGCTCACCTTGGGTTGCCTCACGGGCAGCGGCAGCAGGGGCTCTGGCGTGGCTCGTCATCATGACGACCAAAAAAACACATCTCGAGCACGTGCGCCCGCTCTCAGAGGTTTTCTCAGAGTGGCAGCGCGTGGGTCTGATGGACAGATGGATGAGCAGGCTGATCAGCAGAGGATACGTCCTGCAGTTCGCCTCTCCCCCCCCCACAGTTCAATGGGATACAGGAAACACTCCTGTCCTCCCAGAAGCTATGTCTTGCGCTCCAATCCGAGCTGCTGGAACTCCTGTTGAAAGAGGATATTTCCAGGTTTCCTCAAAGGGAGGAAAATCAGGGGTTTTCACTCCCGTTATTTTTCTAATCCCGAAAAAGACTGGGGCAATGAGACAGGGGCTGGAATGTGTTCACCAGGACGACTGGTTCACTTCCACCTGAAGGATGCATACTTCCACGTACCCATCATCCCGAAACACAGGAAATTCCTGCGGTTTCTCATTTCAGGGAATATCAGACCAGACAATCGTCTGCCGTTTGGATATTTCCTGGCTCCTCCCATTTTTGTGTAGAGAAGGCTGGAGCCGCTACACAGAGGAGGGATGAGAGTGTGTTTTCCTCTGGACGACCTGCTATTTGCGGAGTACGATCTGCGCAGCTTCTGAACGCAGCCAGGCGGCTGCTGTTCTGGGCGCGCACACACGTTGCACTCCATCAGAGCAATGTATATTCCCGGCGAATTTAACCGAGGGGCTCGCAGAACGCAGCAGCCGTTGTATGCGAGGAGTATGGAGACTCAGACCGGTGTCACGCACACTGGCGCCTCAGTGGGATTTGGCTTTGGTGTTACGCGCACTAAAGCAAAGCCCCATTTGAACCTGATCAGGTTCCCCTTAAACTGTTATCAGCCAAAGTAGTACTGCTTTTGGCTCTAGCAGAGAAAAGGGTGAGTGATTTGTCTGCTCTCTCTGTGGCTCCGTCATGTCTCCGGATCCAAGGAGATGGCAGTTCAGCTGTTTTACGCCCTAACCCGGCTTCATGCCTATGGTCATCACAACTCTTTTAGGTCAAGAGTGATCACCCTGGCTGGCTTCTTCCCCCCTCCTTACAGGTCGGAGGAAGAAGCCACGTCTCATCTCCTCTGTCCTGTGCGCGCGCTGTCTTGCTATGTGGCGCGCATGGCGGCCTGGCGCCGTTTTCAGCGCCTGTTTGTGCACTATAGAGAGCGCTCGATCGGGTAACCTCTGTCTGCACAACGGCTGTCACACTGGCTGTGTGAGGCTGTGTCACAGGCATATGTCTCCTCTGGGGTGGAGCCCCCGGAGAACATCAATGCGCACTCCACCAGAGGAATTTCCTCCTCCACGGCTTTGCACGGAGGATTGTCAGTGGAAGATATTTGCACTGCTGCATCTTGGTCTTCCCCCTGTTCATTTATTCATTTTTATTTGAGGGATGTCTCCCTTTCTTCTCTGACACACCCTGTACTGGGTGTCCTGTCGGAGTGAGTGACGTCAGGGAGCCAGCTGTGCACCTCTCTCCTGCCTCTCGGCACGCGGAGAGCGGCCCTTTTTCCCTCTTATAGGAGGGATGTTCCTTTTTCCTCTGACACACTTCGTAGGGAGTGCCTGGTCAGAGTGAGTGACGTCAGGGATCCAGCTGAGAGCTCTCCTGCCTGTCTGACACGCAGAGAGCTGCTGTTCCCCCTCTATGATCGCTGGGCAAGGTGGGACCTTCGTCTCTACTTTCTCACAGCGGCCGGTATGTATTGTTCCCAGCCTTCACCCCGTCGGAAAGATAGGCATGTTTTGCTATGTTCCAGGGACGGTGATGCGCCATTACGCATGGCACAACAGGCAGGGGGTGTTATTAAGCAGACCAGTCTGTGCTTCTAGTGCCGGGCGGACCCAGTGGGGCGCAGACTACATCATGCTTCACCCTTAACCCAATAGCGATAGCCTTAGAGGGCGAAGCCATATACAAAATAGAACTGAGGTTACCTACTGTAACCCAGCTTCTATGAGTAAATGGTGCAGCCCTCTAAGTGCTGGGCCCCACTGGCTCTACGAATAGCTGAAGAAAAGTTATTTTGTATGGGAGCAGATTGTCGGGCCTCCTTCCTATTTATACCGGAAGGAGGCCCGAGGGTGGGGCCCACCTAGCGGGTGGGCGTGGACTACAAGTGTTTCAGTGCTGCGTGGGGGCGCAGGGGGATTACCCAATAGCGATAGCCTTAGAGGGCTGCGCCATTTACTCATAGAAGCTGGGGTTACAGTAGGTAACCTCAGTTTCATTTGGAGAACTATACGTCTTTAACACAAACACAAACAAAACTTCTAGCGCGAAGGAAGACTTCCATCGTCTGTGTATTTGTGGATGTAAACCCACTGTAATACGGGGAGTAAGGATACAATGGCACTGCTGCACACTTGACTACATGTAACTGGTAGTTAACTGATCATTAATGTCTCAAAGGAGGGCCCTACTGATACGTAGAAACACTTCTGCCTTGTAGCCTTTAAATTGTAATCAGCCAAACTGTCGTAAAACCATGTCTGTTTCAAGCGTACTGAGCACTTAATCCCACATACAGATATTGCACTCCTTGGTAATAGGTACACTAACAGTAGTGTGTTAGCCACTAAAAGGGTTAATGCAGAGAGGTCTGTCTGACACACTGTATCCAAAAGCCTACTTTCTACATTTTGTAATCCGTAAAAATAATCTCTGTCAAATTTTGATAGGACAGATAACAGGTTATGGGTTTCAATTCCTGACCTGAAATTATCACAGCTGATTCCCTTAGTAATTAAAAAGACACTTTTTGACCCATAATATTCACCATGGGAAAGTAGCGTAAGTCTACCTACCCGTACTTCTTTTTATTTATTTTTGCTTGAGTGTTAGCAATGTAATTGTACAGTATTGCTGTTTCTCTTATTTCGCTTAATGTCTTATGTTGGAAAATGATATAATGAAATCTAAATGGAAAAAATATCTCTTTACATGATGCTCTTGAAGTAGACATAATACAGGACCAAATAAAATAGAGATGAACAGGTACGCTGGTTATTTTAATTACCCGCTAACATACACAAACACTTGTACACAGGTACTCACACATTTCCACACAGCACAAACACACAGGCCAACAATTACCAACAGAGACATGGTGACAAGACAAACACATTGTCTCTACAGAGTGAATTGACGCATTCAAGTACAGCACCTCTACCACATTTTCCTTCCTTTTAAAAAGCCTTTATTTGAACATTTTTGAAGTGTTTAATCAAATGTGTGTTTCTATCTAACTGAGATCAGTGATAGTTAGTGTTGTTGTTGCATACATGCCAACCTATCCAAATCCAAAAGAGTTAGGTTTGCGCGCGGCAAATGTGCACGCCCAAATGAGGTAATCAGAGGAAATGGAACCCCAGTAATTACATGTATAAACCATATATTTAACATATATTGCATCGTCTTATGCATTTTTCAGAAAGAAGTGGTAGTTTGGTAAACAGTGACATCAACGACATGTCTGGTCTGTAAAATGCCAGAAAAGTAAAAGAATGGGAGATAAATATCCCAAAGTCTCCACATTTTATTATATTTGTAATGTGTTTCTGGTCCTCTTTCAGTTGAGACAGTGTAGATGAAGGATGTGTCATGATGTAGAACTACAGTGTGAACATTGGATAAAGCCAGGTTCATATTCTTGTTTCATGTTGTTGATAAAGGTTTGCACAGAGCGAAATATCTTTGTTGTGCCATAAATCAGAAAATACTGCATTAAAAAAAGTCATTTCCTGCATGTTTTTGCAGTGTGATATAAATAATGTACAGGCTTTCAGATTGCTGTAGTTTACTAAACAGAGACATTAACGACATGTTTGGTGTTGAAAATGTCCGAAAAAGTGAAAGAATGGGAGATAAATATCCCCAAATCTCAAAATTGTATTATATTTTTTGTGTGTTTGTGCTCCTCTTTCAGTTGAGACACTGTAGGATGCTTACGGAAAAGACCAAACACTGGATGTCTTTCAGTCGCCAACATGTGTTTTCGATACACTGATATTAACGGGGAAACCCTGCAGGACTCAAATGCCTCGTCTCTGTTCCCCTAAACTCATTTGGGAGTGATGACTGATTATTATCGGTCCCGGGGGACTGTGACAGGCTGGCTTGACTGTGTTTTCCGAAGTGGAGGCTGGCTTGACCGCAGTCCCGGGGGTAACGCTGCCCTTCCTCTGCACGTTGTTTCTCTTTCAGAAACACAGAGGACTGTTTGTATGATGGGATCACAGACACGCTGCAATCGGTTTCCGCTAAAAGTCGAGTCCAGTGTCTATGGAGTGTCATTTTTATTTTTTATAATTTGGGAAGAACGAAATTCGGTAGGAAAAGCCAGCTAAATCGGTAGGCGGTAGAAACATGTCAAAAGCGGTAGACTACCGCCCAAATCGGTAGGGTTGGCAGGTATGGTTGTTGTTGTACTGGACTATGTTGAGATGTATTTTTTATATTCTTGCCTTTTTATATTAGTAAATGGAAACTCCTGTTCATTAAATGCAGGTCATTTCAAACTACGATGTCCTTTCCAAACAAATAGTTGAATGCTTCTCCAACTCAACATTAATGTATTTCAATCTTTAGCTGTAGTATTGGATACCATTAAATGTTAAGGCAACCAATAAAGTTGCAACTGAGACAATAATGTCATCCAACAAAAAACATATATAGATAAAGATTAAAAATGAAACTGGACCACTATATAATGGGGGGCAGACCACACTGACTGCAGCCGGTCAGCAGTAAGTACAGATTGGCTACCTCTATAAGTCTTCGGGGGGGGGGGGGGGGGGGGTAGAGACAGAGTGAGGGGCTCCCATTGAGGAGTGTATTGTCTTGGGCTTTTCCTCTTGTTAGCACCCTTGGCCTCAGTGTGCTGTGAGACACACACCCACACACCACACACACACACACACACACACACACACACACACACACACACACACACACACACACACACACCCTCTACTCCCCCCCCTCCCTCCCCTGTCTTTTCGGATCACTTAACAGGACAATTACTCTATCCATCTTTTCATCATGGTCTATTGTGTTTGTACCCTCGGTTTAGAAAGCTTTTATGGGGAAACCATCTCTTTCTCTGCTTTCAACTCTTTCTTCTCGCCTACATTCACATTGTACCATTTATAACAGTGATGCTACTGATTTAGGTTCAGGGTCAGTAGCAGACATGTTACTTGATTTATACTGACTTGATATATAACCTTTAATGAGGAGAACTTACAATTGTATCCCTTTTCTAACATATTTTTGCATTTCTGTGCTTAATAAGTTGCTGCTGCTAAGAACATGCTGGCATGTGCCGTTTGGTTTTGTAGGTGTGTGTAGTAATGAAAACAAAATGAACAAAGTCAGATAAGAAGATGAATATTAAAACGGTAATCCTAGTTTGAAAATGTGGAGAAAGTGAGAAAGAATGCCGGAGAAAGGGATAATTGCTAAGCTTAGCTCTATGGAAAGCCTCTTCACACAGATTTTTGTTTTGTAGAAAGGAAGCATGGCTAGTGCTGGTGTTAGCACTTTACAAACAATTAACCACTTCATTAACCAAAAACACTTCTCTGGATGAGAAGAGACTATGTGTTAATGTTTTAAAGTCTACAATTGAATGTAGCCCAATCAAATTGCAAGCTATCAGCTACACACTTGCTGACTACTAACAACATTATATTTAATGAGAACATCATTTAAGCCTTGTTTGAGGGCATCGACCTGAAATGGACTGTATGTTTTATATAGCCCTACTAACAAAGGACTGGCTTATCTAAAGCCAGTTGAGTAGCACTTGAAATGTTTGGCTCTATGAAACCTGATGTACTTATATGATTCTGTTTTCTTCAAGGTTGTGTCTTCTTGATCGAATGTACTTATTGTAAGTCGCTTTGGACAAAAGCGTCAGCTAAATGTAATGTAATGTATGTTGTAAAAGTTTTGTCGAAAAAGGTGATTTTTGTAGCATAAAATCAGTGTAAACTCAGTCATAAAGGTCATGGTGCTGAGTGCTAAGGCTGAGGCTAAGGCATGGTTGATTGAGATTACTCAGGACCCTTGGGATGAAGTGTTTATGTAGTAGGTCATACAAGATTTCATAATATTTCATTACCAATAAGAAGACAGCAATCGGTCTGCCTTTGATTTCAAATGAATGCTATAAACATTGGTAGAAGCACCTTTTTCAATAATAGTGCAATCAATTGTCCCCTTAAATGTTCAAGTAAGTTCTTCAGCTTTAAACCCCCAGCGGAAGCTCAGCACAGCACCATCCCCCCTTTCAGCAAAGCAGCAGTTGGGGGCTGAAGGTGGGGGTGAAGGGCAGATTCTTTGAGAAGAAGCCCTGGTCCGTCCTCTGTGCTGGTGTCCAGACTTGATAGCCGTGCTATAGCAGGCCATTCAAGGACTTAAAAGGCGCTGACGCACTTGAGAGCGACCGGGAGCGTCCTTCCTTCCCCTGACACACACAAACACACACACACACGCACACATAGATTGTTTAGTGTGTGTGGCCCGCTGTCTGTTGTGTGGCAGCTAATTCATAGCAGCTTCTACATTTGTCATATACTGTATTGCTCTGATCAGTACGTGTGTGCGCTCGGCCATTTCTACACAATCTTTGTATTTAAACGGTGCTTTGCAACAATGAGTTGTACAACAAGTCCTCTAGCTTGAACGACAAAATACATCAGTTTGAACTACCTTTAAGACGCATATACACATTTCCTGATCAACAGGATGATATCATATTTCTTTGCCTGTCTTTGACTGTTACACATCACTCCTACATTTATGGATGCAACACAACTGCGGTAACATTTGATTGAGCCATCCTCCTTCTGCGGACTTTGTGACTGTAACGACGTCACTTGACTTCTTCACTTGCACCATATGAACAGTGTCATTGCCTAGTGGGGTCTGTCACCATTAGCATTATGTTTCAATTTAGCATTAGCTTTATTTTTCCTTGCTGTAATCTTTTTTGATACTCTTATGCAAACAATTCTCATTATAGAATCATACAACTGAACCATGAAATGTGAGATTCCAGTCATATTTCCTCAGTAAATGTATTTCTCATTTAAATGTATGTATATCTCCCAGACACTACAATGGTTGGTCCCCTGACTGAATAGACTTCCCCCCGTTAAGTAAATTAACTTTAGAGAAGTTGTAGTTGCAACAATGAATATTCGTCATTGTTTAAATATAAATCATGTTCGTTTGATTACAATGGTTATTTTAAAAGAAATGTTAGTTGACAGCTCCATTTCAAATGACCCAACACTAGTAGCCAAGTAACTGCCTCTGATTTTCCATTACTCTCCCTTTCTGTCTCTGTGAAGTCACTCGGTCAGGTCCATTTCTTTTCATTCATCTCCAGTGAAAGATGGTTAGGCTGGATTCCTCAGCATGGAGACCTCTGTTTGCTCTCTATAGCTGCCACCACATTCATCTTCAGCATTATCCCTGGGTTCACACACTCACTCTCTTTCATCCTCCACCTGCTTTTATCTTAGATAGCATCTTTGTAAAGCTGTGGATGTATGTTTAATTGGAACATTGGGTACAATGTGGTACATAACTTTAAGATTCATTGGATTCACGGATAAGCATTTCAATATTTTTTACAAAAACTAGGCATACAAATGTGCTGTCAGGTCCTAGATGCTCATTCCCTAAAGAGAACAATATTCTCATATATGATCTGTATCTCGCTATGAAGCCCAACTCACTTCCAGAAACTATAATGGATGACATGGCAGAAGGCTAGCGAAGCTGATCACCACAGATCAGGCTCTATTGTAAGAGGGATCAATCAAAATGTATCAATAGAAACTTTAGACGACTATTGTATGCCGCGTCCAGAGTATGACCCTGGACGCGGCCACCCTGAGGAACTGAGGTTAAAGGTCACACACACAGACAGAGAGAGACGTTGCCACACAGATCTGTGTCTCCGGCTCTCTCCTATGGACATCTACACACTGAACCACTTAGATCTCTGTTTGTCAAGGAGTGAGAGTTTTACAGTCAAATGTAAGGAGTGCTCTACACATGTGAGATCCATGGTTTCTCAAGTCACAGCCTATGAATATTTTATTTCCCATCTTCCCTTGTTAGGCTCAGGAATCGCTGGAGCATATCCAAGCGTGTATTGTGTGAGAGGAATTGTCCATCCAAGAAAGCCTGCCAGTCTAACACAGGCAGACCCAAAACGTATCTACACTCTCTGTTGAGGTGTGTTCAGATGACTGCAAAACCAATCTTTCATTTCATTTTGTTCAGACTCCTGATCCAATAGTCCATCGCTGGCTACCCAAATCCTATTGGTTCCTATGGGAAACAGTACCTCTTCAAATAAAATACTACTACTAGAAGGGTACAAGGGTACATGCTTTTGAAATGTGCCATAATTGCCATTGCCAATAAGTTCTCATTACATTGAGTTGAATAAATGGCAACTCTTTCCTGTAGACAATGATCACTTCTCCCTATTTTGGAATATATCTTGATTATCAAAACTTAAATATACAAGCTTGTGAATATAAAGATTTTGAATGAGAATATAACTACAATTTGCAGTTTTAAGAACCATCCAACCTCGAAGCTTTGAATTGTGTGACATACAGCATTGGGATAACTACAGTGCAAGTTTCATATGTTAGAGTATCCAATGTATTTGCAAATGTCTAGGTCTACTCAATTTTCAGAGGAAACATTGTATTTGTCACTGGACTACCTTTATACAACAGATAAAGGTCATTCTTACTATGATTTTACATATGAAACAAATAATGAACATATGAAATGTCATACTTTGTATGCTTTGCAAACCCACAGGTGTTTGGAGTCATGAAGCTGATTAGACTCAGGGTGGAGTTGGGCAAAGTTGCATATGTTGTTGCCCTAGATAATGTCTGCATAAGAGAGAAAATAATTAACTTTTAGGAGTTTGATTAGTCCATCATTTAACCAACTGAAAGAATTCATTGTGCATAAGGAATCCCTTTACTTTTATACGTTACATTTAGTTTGCTGTTAATACTAATGTAATTGTCAGAATACAGGCATTTAACCCGTAACTTGTTGTACCATTACTTTTAATTGAGTACTAGATCTGATATACTTATATTCCACCTCTGCTGCTCCCACAATCTGCAGTTAAAAAAAAGATTGTGTTGGATTAAGATGAATTCATCAACTATGGTATTGTCTTTTATTCACAACATGCTTAGATTGACTTATTCTCCAGTGGCATGGTGTAAGATTTACAGACCCCTCCCCCATTGCAAAATGATGGAAAAAAACATGATTTCTCAGGAACTAAATTAAAAGAACTAAAACATTATACAGTAACCAATCCAGGATAGTTGATTTGGACTTTAAATGCATTTTAAAATGCCTAAAAGCTGTGTGTATTGTGCTCCATTTTCTAATTGGACAAACAGTCACAATGGGTACACTGCGGCTGTCATAACAACATTATGTTAGTCAGCTAGGTATTCTGATCAATGTCACATCAAATATATTCAGCAAGAGGTTTTAGTTTTTAAAAAAAAAGATGTATTAGATGTGAAATATCTAAAGTTTAAACTCTGAGTACAAAATGATGGAGTGTATGTACACTGTGGCATGTAGTGGCATATACGTGTGTGTGTGTGTGTGTGTGTGTGTGTGTGTGTGTGTGTGTGTGTGTGTGTGTGTGTGTGTGTGTGTGTGTGTGTGTGTGTGTGTGTGTGTGTGTGTGTGTGTGTGTGTGTGTGTGTGTGTGTGTGTGTGTGTGTGTGTGTGTGTGTGTGTGTGTGTGTGTAAGACAGTAACTCTATGGGGGAGTATCATTCTGAATGTAGTTCATTAAAGCTAAACTCTCAAATTGAAATGTTATGAAAACATATTTTTTCGATGTTTCTAAAGTGAAAGCACAGAAATTGTTATTTTTAACCCTCTCCTCACCTACTTCATACATCTCTGAAAAGAGTGTTTTTGTAGGGCATGATTTAACAAAGTATCAGTCGAAGACAGTTAATACAATAACTATAGTTTGTAGTGCCTGAACATTGTAATAATTCCCAAAAATCGTCAAAAAAGCACTTTGTTTTAGCTTTCATTTTTAGTTTTTGGTCTCTCTCTCACTCAATCACTCTCTCTCTTGTATCAAGTTAGCCAAGTCTCGCTCTGGTACCGGAAGTGCACGACATCTTCAAAATAAGAGGAACGACATTTGTCAGTTCAGCAAAAGTTCAATATTTAATTTCTTGGCTACATCAAATCATATGCTTGTCTTGCTCATCAAGCATTTTCCATAAATACTTTAATATGATACTACCTAATGTAAACTAAGGTGAGTATACACATCCTTTACATCCTACTTCACTATATTGATCTGACATCTAGGTACTAACTACATAAACCAAGATTATTAAAAGTATTTTTTGTTGTATATAAAATAAGATGTTTAAACAAAATAAACGATCCACAATTAGATACATATGCTCGTGTTGACAACTGAAAGATTAAGAAAATAATTCATTACTATATTGATATATTAAGACACTTAAAACATGTCATGTCATCTCTTTGCTATTACTTTAATACTTTCTTATTTATCCTCAATAATTGGGATACACTTACACAACTAAAGTAAGTGGTCCAAACACCTCCTCCTCCACCACCTAATGTTGGGGAAACGACCTTTTTAAATAGTGTGTGATCTTCAAACGTAGATGAAAAATTAAAACGCTATGCTGCTTTATTTTTGACAGCTTGTGCCGGAAGTGTAAACCTTTATGCTAATCAGCTTGACGCGGCCGCGCATTGATAAAGCGGCGCCGCTGCAGGGGGGTGTCGGTGAACATACATGCTGCCTCCGCTCCGTCTGGCCCTCCGAGTGCCCTGTGCAACAAAAGAAAGTAACTTTAGGACCGAAGGAAAAAGAAATAAACTAGCACAGTGACTTAACGGAGACAAACAAGGGACCATTCAATTCACTACTTCTAACATTCCCACTGTTAAAGTGGTAATATCTCCCACGAGTAAAAAGAAAGTTGTAGAACAAAATGTGGAGCGGCTTTTAATTAGTAGTTGTTAGCTAATGCGAAGTTACTTTTAGGGTTTGTTACCACATTTAAACAGACACAGTGCTGCAGGCACGGGGAATGGACCCCCAGTTATTGTGCTGTGAAGGGGACAGGCCTGTCGTCCGGAGGGCCTACCGGGACTCCAACCTGTTGAATGACCGGGTCCTGAACGCTCTGCTGCGGGCTGAAGACAAGTACCTCCCCGCTGCCAACTACTTCAAATGCGTCCAGAGAGAAATAGTCCCGTGCATGAGGAGGATAGTGGCTACCTGGATGTTGGAGGTGAGTTAACTCAGATACATGATGGTGGGTGAGAGACAGTGGCGTTCACAGACCTGGGAATTTAAAGTTCCTCTGCAGAGTTCACTTTTAAGAAGCCTTCATCTCCATTAAAAGTATGTAACCTGTAACCACTCTGCTCACTACCCACTCTGCTGATGGTAAGAAGGGGGAGAGAGGAAGAAAGGGTGCAAATGAGCCTATGCGTTTTTTATTTGTATTGTATTGCTTAGAGACTAGACAATTTCAAATGCAGTAATGCAAAAAAAGAGCAGCAATTAGGGATTTCCACTGGTGTTTCCTAATGGCGTTTTAAATGCTGTTAAATTAGTAACTTACTGGACTTGCGAATACTTGAAACTCCATGGGTAGACTTGTTGATACTGGTCCACAATAAATTAAAGAGGCTGTTATGAGGCAAACATGCTCTGCCTTTCGTTGGCTAGTGATTTTAACAGATAATAAAGAAGACTAAAGTTCCCATAGCTTCCATACACTACGTCTTCACTTGCGTACAATAACTACTTCCATGCTCACATGCCAGTTCAACTTAACGCTGTAGGAAGAAAACCAAGATCCACAAATAATGCATACTAATATGTGCTCAAAAGACTTTAAATATAGTTTTTTTTACATGTTGTAAGTTGTTTCGAGCTGCCATTCTCTGCAGACCACGCGATGCCTTTGTGTTGGTGAACGTGAGGAAGTTTAAAGGGCTCAGGTTTGACCTCTTCAGGCTCCATGTTTGTCCTCAGGGCTACAGTAACATGCTCTGTGTGTAGATCCTACAGTAACTGGGACTCCTACTGTATGTGCATAACTATTATTGTAATGCAGTGCCCGTTGTCTTTTTGCATAAGCTGTTGAGCCTAAGTTGTTGTGTTGCAATGACAACACCATACCATTATCTGAGAGTGACATGGTTTCTTGTGTTTTCTTGAACTACTGACTAAATCCCTTAGGCCATATCGAATAGAAGAAGAATAGAATAGGGAGGGATGAAACCCTCTTTAATGGTCACACATGCAGAGCACACACAGTGAAATGTGTTCTCTGCTTTGAACCCATCCTAGTACCAGGAGTCTAGTACTAGGAGCAGTGGGCAGCTATTGTACAGCGCCCGGGGAGTGAGGGGGGAAGGGGGTTGTACGGTGCCTTGCTCAAGGGCATCACGGCAGGGCAGGAGGTGAACTGGGACCTCTCCAAGTAGCAGTCCACACTCCATATTTAGGTCTGGTCGGGGACTTGAACCGGCGACCCTACGGCTCCCAGTCCAAGCCCCTACTGACTGAGCCACTGATCTAAAAAAGATTCTAATGCAATCTCTCTTTCTCTTTTTGCCAAGAGGTTATAGTTAAGGACATGAAACCAAGATTTGCAAAACATTCTCACTTGAATGACACTGAATTGATCATTTACTTTAATCATTGATTATCAAAATTGGGATTTTATTAATATTTTCAATATTTTGATCTGGTCATTTTCGTTATTTTTTCCTTATTGTCATGGCATAAATAAATAACCTATACCTTATTACGCACAGTTGAATCCCTGTTAACATGATCCATGTTCTTTGCGATACCTTAAACATTTAACATTTTATATCCATTCAATTTTTCCCTTTTAATTGGAATTGTATTTTTGGCAGCAAACTGTTGGAAACGGCATCATCTCAAACAGGATTCCCTCCATCTTAGATAGGATTCACGCTGGCTTGTGAACTCTTGATAAACTATGCAAGGAAACATGTGATTCACAATGTCTTTATTCAGATACTTAAACTCTTAGTGTTGTTTGAAACTGACACCAGTGGTCTTTTCTGCAGATGTGATATGGATAATCCTCACTCATGGACATCATGGAAGTCATGATAACGCTTGGCCAGATATTGCAGTGGATCAAAGTGAATTCTTCTCATGAGCTAAATAAGAAACAGTGTTTAATGGCAGTGTGTCTGGTCTGTGTGTGCAGGTCTGTGAGGAAGCAGAAGTGTGAGGAGGAGGTCTTCCCTCTGGCGATGAACTACATGGACCGCTTCCTGTCTGTGGAACCCACCAAGAAGAGCCACCTGCAGCTGCTGGGGGCTGTCTGCATGTTCCTGGCATCCAAACTGAAGGAGACAATGCCACTCAGTGCCGAGAAACTCTGCATCTACACCGACAACTCCATCACACCCACCCAGCTGCTGGTAGGTCTCCATCACAGCACAGCACTTTGGGCTTCGGTCAAGTAGTCACACTGCATTTACACCGAGCGATGTTTTGATTGTGTGACACCTGGAGGTTACAGATGTGTGTCTGCTGGGGGAAAACTAGACATGTTCCTCATGGACTACTAAAAGTGCTTCTAGATACCCCGTGCGTTGTCATGGTGTTGTTTATGGCAGGCAACTTGGAAAACCGGAACAAAGATATTACCTCATTACCAATGCTTGATTAAGAAACGGCTGACTGGTGCGTCACTTTTAAAGTTGCAAGGAAAGGCCTCCTTTCCTAAAGGATGGTCCAGGGTGTCTTGTGCAAAAATGCCACTTAGATACTTCTGGGTCATTTCCCTCCACTAAGAACCTTCCTAAGCCAAAAAGATTAGTCCACCACAAAGCTAGTCTTAGTGGGGATACAATAGGCAAAGCTCATAAGTATATCACTTATTTCCCTATGTCTGGCATCAGGCCCTCCGTCTGTCCGTCTGAACGATTTCTTCGATCCAGACATTTCCTCGACTTATTATTGTCCCAGGGGTAAAGCTTCTAAAATGTTTAGTAATCTTTAGGCCAATTCTTGAAGCTCCACCACCAAGATACATTACCCAGTGACCAACACTCCATCATGGTCCCCAGAGGGGGCTCCCTAATGGGTTTTGATGACCCCTGACCTTCCTTGTTCACCTTAAAGCCAAAAATCCCCACATGTAGACCGAACCCCTTCGTCCCCATCTCTGTTAATCCCTGCATCTGTCTGAGGGATCAAACTTGAACCTGTCCCTCTGTCCTCACAGCAAATGGAGCTGCTGGTTCTGAATAAGCTGAAGTGGGACCTGGGTTCAGTGACCCCCCTTGACTTCATCGACCACTTCCTGTCTCAGCTGGCTGTCAGGAGAGAGAACAGGCCCATCCTCAGGAAGCACGCTCAGACCTTCGTGGCTCTGTGTGCCACAGGTACGCATGGGGCTATACGTCTCTTTTGACATCAGGAGAAAGTGTTCCTATTCGCTGTTGAGGCCGTGCTCATGTATTTCACAGTATTCTGCTGAAGGCTGACCCCTCTGAAAGGTGGAATCTTTTTAAAACGTTGCAATTGCTTTACGTTAACACTGAAGAGATTGTTTTCTCTCAGCTGTGACACAGTTGTTAAATGGTTGTCTACCAATCGAAAAGGCTCCAAAATAACCAAAACATCTACAAAGTAGCAACCAATGAAACCCTTAAAATGGTATATCACACATGACAGTGATTGTCTCAGCGTTACAGTCTGAGGTAGTAAAGTAGCAGCCAGTAACAACACAAATAAGTGATCCATTACTGCTGCTGGTTCATGTTTTAATAATACTTTCATGAGGGGAGTAGTGACGGGACATTACAACCTCTATCTATTATTCCACCTGGACTTCCTGGGTCACATTTCAATGTCTAACCGTTCCCTTTAACACCGCCTGCCCATGAACCCAGCCCCTGTGTTTGTTTTGTGTGACAGGCTTGGTGAGAAACAGATGACATGTAACGAGATGATGTCATTAGAATACATAAAGCTGTAACTGTATGTCATTACAGTTCCAGCTGTTAATATACAGTCATTATCCAAGAGGTCAGCATCTCATTTACAGACTGATTTTTAGTTTTCATCTACATTAATCTTATCCTTTTTTTTAATATATATATATATATATTTAAATGCTGTAGGTAGACCCCTGATATGCAAAAAGTAAATAATGTTTGCTTTTAATTCATGTATGGAAATAAAGTATACTATTCACTATAATTGTCTCTAGAATCCTGTGGGCCTTTATCTCCTGTATTTGCAGTTCAGGAGTTGGATCAATATATTCTATTGAAAGCATCGTCTCTGCCAATAAGAGAGCATATGTACTCTGCTTTGGGAGCTATACTATGCTCTTTAGTAAAGTAAATGAACAGTAACAAAAAGTCACGGTTATCTGACTTGTATCTGGTGATACTTAGATTAAGCAACTGATTACTATTTTTCATATTAGTAATGTTAACATAATTCATTTATAAAGTAACCCTCCAAACCCTGTGCATGGAATGGAGTTAAAAAATGTTGTTATTGGTTGTCTATTGTTGTGTCACTTGTTATTTAAAATGTGCCATATTAATGTTAAGTTCCATGGTGTTGCAGATGTGAAGTTTATTGCCAGCCCCCCCTCCATGATAGCAGCAGGCAGCATGGTGGCAGCAGTGGAGGGGCTCCAGATGAGGATGGTGGGCAACGGCTTGATGTCTCAGAAACTGACAGAGCAGCTGGCACAGACCATCAGGAGTGACCCGGTAGGTACACACACACACACACACACACACACACACACACACACACACACACACACACACACACACACACACACACACACACACACACACACACAGACAGAATGTCTGACTTTCCACTAACCTGTCCTCTGTCCGCAGGACTGTCTCAGGGCGTGTCAGGAACAAATCGAGGTGCTGCTGGAAACCAGCCTCAGACAGGCACAACAACCCCAACACTCAGTTGCCATGGAAACTAAGAACATCAGCGAGGAGCAGGACCTCTCAACGACACCCACAGATGTCCGGGACATCAACATCTGACTGAGTGACGGAGAGACAGGAGCAGGTGGAGCTGATGAAGTGGACAGAAACACATGGCTTTGTGTCACATGTGGAGTGTCACAGGGAGCTGGACTCAACAGTGTTTGGAACTGTTTACATGAGGCCCAGTTTGAACTGAGGCGGGACCTGAGGAGGCGCTGACACCTTCAGGATATGAGAACCTTAACACTGGTACCAGCTGACTCAGAGAACAGGGGACAGTCGGCTGCAGCCACCAATGTGTTGTTTTCAAGGCTGTCTGGACCCAGGCCGCATTTACAAAAGGAAAAGAAAACCTTATCACAGAGACTGAACAGTGACTGGGGCGTTTAAATGCCTTTATCAAATGTTTTATTCATACAAAATGAGAACAAGAATACAGATTTAGCTGGAGACACACCTCACTGACGGTGAAGCTCTCGTATGATCAAAAGGAAACTACGTGGGTTAACATCTTTTTAAAATGTGCATCTTTACATAAGACTGGAACAGCAAGAAAGCTGCCCCAAACAAGTCTATTCTGTATTCCTATACATAGAACCTGTACTGCCGTCTATAGCATGTCACGGCAAGGAGTGTGCCCTCAGCCACTTAAAGAGATCTTACTTGATTTTAAATATTCTAAGTCATAATATGAATTTTTTATTGTGTTTGATTACAAGTTTGATAAACATGGGTCCTGGTCCGCATGTAAAGTGCTTACAGTATTGAGCTGTATGGTTTTGCTTCAAGACCATGTTCAAGACGCAAGACATGATGGTAAACATAATGTCATCATTAGTGAGGTTGAGGTTTCTAAATTGAGACCCAGAAAAGTGTATCTGTTTGTTTTTTGGCTGATAAAATGTACTTATGGAATGTGTTGAACCGTTATTATATGTTATTACTGACTTGAACCAGTGCTCTCAGTGTAGTGCACACCTTACACCACTAGAGGGAGCTCAGTGCATCTCCTGTGCATCAGAAGCAAAATACATTGAAGACCACACACACACACTTTCTGTTCTTCAGAGAAGGGGATAAAGCATGTTGGAAAGTAAGAAATCAGGTGTACTACTTTATTTGCTTGCTATATTTATTATTTCACATCAATTGACTTCACAGCTTAAAGGTAAGAATGGAGAAACCAGCTCGAGTGCCCTAGAATTTGAAACTAGCCAACAAAATCTGCCCCTTCCTTCAGACTTCCTCACAGAGCCCCTCCTCCAACACACACGAACGCGCACATGACCAATGAGGGCACGAGATAAGTTTGTGCACAGATGGAAGGCTGACAGGCAGGTAGACCATCCAGTTACTTTAGCCCGGGCCGGCTCAGATGATTGGTCGTGCTTTTTACAGCGCCACGGCTTCTAGGGATACATTTTGTTATGTATTTATTGTCAAAGCATTTCATGTATTCATTGCTATCGGGATGTTAAGAGCATTCCATGGAATATAACAAAAAGTGTTTCTGAAGTGAATTACATACCCCACCTTTAAAGATAAGCAGTTCAGCTGCTGTATTAACATTTCATTCTGCTATGATAATTATTTTTAAAGGGGATGTCCCTAATTTTAAGCTTTTACCAAGTTAAACCCGGTGTTGGTGCCATTGTTTTGTCTGTCCGTAAAGATGAATTAAAGTAAAACTGATACCACTGTTAAAGCCTGTTGTTGTTTCTATATTTTCAAATGAATTCCCAAGGCAGTGCCTCTATAGAGCGGTGCAGTGAGGACATATTTGTGTAGGCCGACCCAAAATGTAGCATAGCAAGGTCTCCATCGATTAAAAAGCAATGGGATTTTCCATTCGATTTTGGAATATTGCAGAAAATAACATATTTTGCAAACATATGATACTCATAAATGTTGTTCAGCAGGATAATCTCACAGATTAACAACACTTTTCCAAAAGTTGAAAGTGGAAATGCAATCGGCAGAAGTCAATAGCTAATGCAATGCTATGAAATGCATTAAACGCAGTCCGTGTTAACTGCCACTATTTTTATAACATACAAACTTCGGACATTCACCGACTAATGTTTGGTGTAATGACAGTTAGTAGTCTCATTTAGATACCGCGGTGAATTTAGTTGTAGGTTGGATATTCGACGGACATTCGCGGACCCGCCAGCAGCGTCAGTTTCCCCTGCTGCTGGCTGTATTACGACGGGGAGATCTTCTCCGCGAAACGAGGCTTTCACTTAGGGACCATCAACAAATGACTTTTCAATTACACAAGAACATTTTTCTTTTTAATAAATCGACAGCTTCCCGATCGATGTGAATGTGAAGCAAATCCACGCTAGAGTATGCATTTGTAGAACACACCTCTTTTTATTGCATTTTAATACTTTTAAATACGTTTTAATATTTGTATGGAAACATTTGCATATTTCTTCAATAACTTGTAGATAATGTGACCTAATGACTCAAAATCAGTGCTGGATAAAATAACTACACTGGCTGCATAGGACACACCTCTTTTTATTGCATTTTAACACTATAGTTTTTTTATATTAATATGTTGATGGAAAACTTATCTTATTTCTTCAATACCTTCCAGGTCATGTGACCAATTCACTCAAAATCAATGTTGGGTCAAATAACTACACTGGCTGCATAGGACACACCTCTTTTTATTGCATTTTAATACTTTAAATATTTTTATATTCATAATTTGATGGAAAATGTTTCTTATTTCTTAAATACCTTCCAGGTCATGTGACCAATTCACTAAAAATCAATGTTGGGTCAAATAACTACACTGGCTGCATAGGACACACCTCTTTTTATTGCATTTTAATACTTAAGATATTTTTATATTAATATTTTAATGCGAAAATGAGCATATTGCTTCAATACCTTCCAGGTCATGTGACCGATTCACTCAAAATCAGTGTTGGGTCAAATAACTACACCTGCTGCATAGGACACACCTCTTTTTATTGCATTTTAACACTCTAAATATTTTATATTAATATTTTTGATGGAAAAATGAGCTTATTTCGTCAATACCTTCCAGGTCATGTGACCGATTCACTCAAAATCAGTGTTGGGTCAAATAACTACACTGGCACATGACTGCTGCTCTCTTTGATTATTTTTTTACTCAACATGAGTTCAAGCATCATGTCATCGTGGAGCCTTGCACTTTTCTTCACTTCAGAGGATATTTTCTTTAACACGTCTTTGGTGAGGCTTCTGCTTATGTTACCAGCCATTATTTCCTCTACTGGTGTCTGTCTTAACATAGTGTAGTAATAATTGCTGACACCACTGGTTAAGGCTTTGGAAATTGTTCCTCTTCTTGTGTATTTTGCTGGTCTAAATCGCCTTTGATTTTTATGGTGTATAACTTCACCAATGCGCATGACTTTAAAAATTATGTTTGTATCCGTTGATTTTGGCCTGTTCTTTTTTGAGAAACTAGACAGACCATTAAATGTGCATTTTGCAGAGGCACAGAAAAATGGCGAATTTTTTTTACGGCGATCATTTGTCTTAACATGCTGGTATTTGAAAGCAAGTGTGCAGCATGGATTATTTTTCAAAAAATCCTGATCAAAGTTATCAGTCCAGGGGGGACGGAGTTTTTTTTTGCCATGTTTAGGTTTAATTTTGTTCCATTGTGTTCTTGTCATGGCAATTTTGAACTTTTTTGGCCCTGCTTTGCACTTTCTGTTCATTGTTGTTGTCATTTTGGTGGCTGTCTCTGTACTTTGTTGGTCTGACTCTTCTGTGTCTATCTCAGACTGTGGCTGTGCGTTACTTATTTCCCTGTCATCCTGACTTGTGTCCTCGTCTTCCTCACCTGTAGACAGAAAAGGTGGAAGTGCTGTCACTTACTTTTGCAGACACCAAAATACATGACGTTGACCTAATACTCACATTCATTATATATGTTGAATAAATAGAGATTGTCTTTGCAATGGTACTAAATAAAAAATAAATAAAAAATGGTTTTATACGTAAATTGCAATTTATTTAAAATGCCAAGTTCAAGGAACTGCCTTGTCACTTTGATCATACATGGAAGTGGAGCCTATAGTTTTAATTTAAAAGATTTTTTTTTCAATAAATACATCTCATTTATATTTACATAACATGTATGGAAGCAAACAAGAGACAGAAGTATTTGAATTGTATTAGACACCGAATTTATAGCATTGAAAATAATTACTTTGAAAATCATGAATCTGAATTTTTTTTGCTCCGAATTTATCTATGTGAAATAAAAATGTAAAAATTCAAGTTAAAAAAATTCGAATGTTCAAATTCAGATTCCAAAAATTCAAGTGAAAAAAATTCGACGTCAAATATTTCGGTGTTTAAAATTCGATGTAAAAAAATTCGGTGTGTAAAATTCGACGTCAAAAATTGCGATGCAGCCTCATCCGGGCTACTCAGACAGGATAAGCAATCGAGCCCTAATGCAATCAAACCGACTTGGCCTATCAGAGCACGGCTTTGTCAGTCATGTGATCACAACAACCCGGGAGAAAAATGACGGAGAACAGCGGGGCTCGCCGCTCGGGTAAGCAGTCAGTTTGTGCTCTTTATCTTACAAGCAGTGAGGGCTCGACAGCATTTGTATCTTACATTAGCTAAATGAGTGAAGTAGCCTTGTGCCTTGCTGTTAGCAAGCTCCGTAGTTATCATTAACTGAAGTGAATCACAACGTTACCCTGTCCTTTGTGTGTGTGTGTGTGGGGGGGGGGGGGGGGGGGGGACGGTTTGCAAAGTAACGTAACGATCACTTCGGTTAGATAAGTCAAGTAGACCATGCTACACTATACGAAATACTCTCTTACAAAAGCCCTGCATTTAAACATGTTAATGTTACTTTAGTAAAAGTATGCTAGTATAATTAGGAAAGTGTTGTTAGAGTATTTAAAGTAGACACAAGTTATACTATTATATTATATCATTTGATTTATTGTTATTACCGATGCACGAGTTGACTTAACTGTTGTAGTTGGAGCTCATTTGAACAATGAGCTAACTAATTATTACTTTCATAATGGTGTAATGTGCCGACTATTTTCTACATTAATAGATGAAGGTCTGGTTTGTTCAAAGTCTCAAACTAGTAGGACCAGAGCCCGAGAGACTCTAGGGCTCTGAGTAGGACATGCTGTCATAATTACCCAGAGTCCGAAGTGACACCTTTACAATGTTAAAGCTGTTAGATAAATGTAGTGACGTAAAAACTAAAGTATTCAAGATAGTGTAGTGGAAAAGAGATAATGTTTTTTTTTTAAATGTTACCAAAACAAAATCTCTTGTTTTGGACTGACAGTAATGATTCAAGAAATAGTAGATAAATAAATACACACACATCAATGTGTTGTGGATGGAACACAACAAATGGTGCTCTTACCTGTGATGCCTCCTCCAAACATTATAACCAGACTGTATCATTCAAACTACAAGTAACAGTTCTAGCTACTTGACTTCAGACAAACAATTCAAAAGACAAAATCAACACAATGTATTGAAAGACCAATCTTTATTTCTCTCCTTTTGTTTGTGTTATTAAACCCTGTCAATCTAAAAAACTGAGCAACTCAACAGTTAACTTTATATTTCTTATTGTCCAAAGCATCTATTACACTATTTGTTCCCCTCTCATATTCACAGGATGGATGATTAGAGACTTTGGGGGAGACCTCAGCTTTATGAACGTCCTGTCTGTTGCTTTGGCCGGAGAGGGCTGAGGGTCTTTCCCTGCGAGGAGTCCTCCTCGCAGGGAAAGACCCTGCAGGCCTGAGGGAGGAGGACCAGACCTGATGGAGGAGGACCTGCACCACCTACAGAACTTAGCCCATGCTGGGCATAGCTGTTACCACCTGCACAGGCCTAGCCTGTCAATTAACAGATTAACATTTAGTGTAACTTATGTATATTATTTCGTTTTTATTTAAAAAAAAAAAATGGTGATGGTTCATGCTTGATAACTTTTAGTTCACATTTCAATAAATTGTATTTGCACTCCTTTTGTCCGTTATTCTTACTGAAAATGTTAGATTACACATTCACATCTGACTGAAGATTGGTACCATTTATTTATGAAGTTCCAAACTCTGCGGCACAAGGCACAAGTGATGTGAAGCTCATAAAGTGAGGCAAATGCATTTGATCAGCTGACTTTTTTTTTGCCAAACTTTATAGGCGTGACAATCACACTGTCTCTGAGGTGCAACGTAAAACACAAAACAACACAAATGAAGTTCCTGTTAGACTACAAAACTAGTCAGTGTGCAGGTCTTTGTGTTACAATACAAGTGTCTCTTAGTGAATGTCCTGTACTGCTCTTAATCTCATCACATCAGCTTCTCCTTTCCCTCTTGGATGTTCTTCTGGACCCTCAGAGAAAGAGAACATGGTGAAGCAGTCCTGTCTCTCAGGCCTGTCCTTTCCTAGCAGAAATATCAAGAAACATATTATTACAGAGCAAGTGTGTTATTTAAGAAAGAGGTGTGTTTGTTTGTTCATAAATATAATGATTTTTTTATTTGAATGTGTTTTTTAAATCCAACAGTGTACTGCAAAGATAATCAGGTTATGAATAAACCGTTCTAAATTCATCAACATTGAAATAAATGTATTATTAAAATAATATTTAACTGTTATCAAAACTTAGTGCAACTGTGGAAGCTTGCTCTGTCCGGTTGTCTCACTGAGAGACAAAGGGTCGCAGCTCTCACTATGTGATGTTGCTTGGTAAAATGTAAATGTAACCTTTTGCTAATAAAGTCCACTCAACATCACTGATGTGTGGGTGATCTAGTATTTATTCATGTTTAATGGCATGTATATCAGTCTATTGGAGTCATTACTTTATGCATTCTTTGTAAAGTATGAAAAAGGTGTACCTTGAAATCTGTGCTGAAATTCTCTGCTGCTAGGACTCCAGATCTGTCTCTCCTCCTCTGGTCCAGGTCTGTCTCTCCTCCTCTGGTCCAGCCTGTCTGGATCACCTTGAGGACACTTTGAACAAACAGATGTAAAGTTACAGACTTCTTTACATGCAAACAACTTGTTATCTTCTTTTAAAAACAGGTCATAATCTTATTGTTATACTTCAGAAATGGCTGGATATCACAGTCCTTATACTGTATCAGTTTGAGTATTATTGTGTAGGTCCTTTTTATTTTACTGTTACTTTGGATGAGGTTTTCATGAGTCAGTCAAATTAATTTGTTTTCAAATGCCATATTCATATGTATCACACACGTAAGGGTAAGACACAAACCTATTGAACAAATGCAATGCAATGGATAAGCTTAATTTCCACTGAAGTCACAGATAACGTCATATATCATATTTAAACAAATCATGTCCTTGTCACTAAAGCATTGACTACTACGCTATTCATCGTCCTTAAATGCAGGAATTAAGTTACATGTTCTGTTCTACAGCCACGATAAGGCTGTTTCTCAAGTGTGATGATAATACAATTAAAAGAGGCATTGGTAATAATATTAAAAACAACAATGTTTGGGTCGTTCGTCGGATAGGCGGTTAGCTGCAATACATAACTCCAGTTCAACAAACCATATTACAATATCTAAGGGAGCGTTATTTCTGGACCATCTTGAAATGTGACGTTCATATTTTAAAGATACACACATTTCATTGTGAGGTTGATTTAATATACACTAAGCCTCTCTTCAACAATACGTTGACGTTAGCTAGTCTATTGTATGCTATAGTAGAGCATAGCGAATTTAAATGAACCTTAACAATGCATACAGTAACCTAAATAGCAAACTAACTATCTAACGTACAAGGATGACCTTATTTTAGCAACCTCGCACAGAAGCCTTTTGGTATACAGTAGCATCCCACTTAATGTTTTACACTCTTGGATGCTACGCATAGCATCGTTAGCACAGATGGAGCTACGATTGCTCAAATGCTACCCCAACTCTAAACATTCATTAACGTTAGCTTAATAAAAAACACCAGTAACATAACATAAAGTACGCAGGGTTGACTTACCGAAGAAACTGCATTAATGGACGGTCTGTTTCAACCGCAGATAAATCCTATATTTGCATGACGAATAGTCCACCAGGAACCAACACAACAAACATGGCCGAGTTCAAGTAGTGTTCTCCTCATGAGCTGAGCCGCTGTAGCATCACGGAGCTAACGGAGCTAGCAGAGAGGAGCTAGGAGCAGCAGTCCCGTTGTCATGAAGGGGGAATCTAACTATATACAGAATATGTTTTTGTAGATCCAGGCTAGAAACATGTTCATTTTCTGATGTTAAGTTGGACATTTTAACAAAGGGTCTACGGGAATTGCTCCCATCTGCATCCATCGCCTACAGTTTGCAGCATTGGGCTTCACCGCACTGTCCCGGGGTTTGCCGCTTGGCTCTGATAGGCCAGAAGTCGGTTTGATTGCATTAGGGCTCGATTGCTTATCCTGTCTGAGTAGCCCGGATGAGGCTGCATCGCAATTTTTGACGTCGAATTTTACACACCGAATTTTTTTACATCGAATTTTAAACACCGAAATATTTGACGTCGAATTTTTTTCACTTGAATTTTTGGGATCTGAATTTGAACATTCGAATTTTTTTAACTTGAATTTTTACAATTTTATTTCACATAGGTAAATTCGGAGCAAAAAAAATTCAGATTCATGATTTTCAAAGTAATTATTTTCAATGCTATAAATTCGGTGTCTAATAAAATTCAAATACTTCTGTCTCTTGTTTGCTTCCATAAACATGACATACATTAAATATAACACTGAAATGGTAAAAAAAAAAACGCTAATTATTATTAATAATATCAAATAAATGTCAGTCACCCAAAATTACGTCATTGGTGTTACTGCTACACAAAACGCTTTTATTCCTGTAACAAGAGATCATTTGAGGCAGTGCAGTGGACAAAGACATAAGGAAAGTCAGATACTTCTTACTTTGTTTGTTAAAGGTGTCATTTTATCTTCAAATTTTACATGCGTCTTTCAAGTCTGTCATTAGTGTTACTCATTGCATAGCCCTAGGGGTGAACATTTGAATGGGAAAATGTATTGTATTAAAGAGTTAGACCCCCCCACTTTTACCATGTGGAAAGTCCGTGAATCGGTCTCTCCAGTCGCCGCACTTTGTAGAGCGCTGTGTCAGAGCTTCACTATCAAATCCATTCCACTTGCTTATTGAGAGAATGCCCAAATCAATGAAACTCCGTACCATGTTTTCACTGCATGTTCAAGGAGTGTTGTCATAGGTGGACAGCTCAGATATGTTGTATGAAGCGATGCCGGTAGCGGAGGTAAGGCACACACACCAAATGTTCAGGAAATGGTTAATACAGCGAAAATCAAAGCTGACGATCTCTTGGTTTGATATGTTTTCTCCCCCAGACAACATGGACATAAGAACATTTTTTTCAAAGAAGAGGAAAGTAAGTAATTAGCTGGTATCAGTTAATCAGTTAACAGTGATGGCGGCGGTGGCGTCTCACTTCTGGAGAGGAGTTTCGTCTTTATGTCATGATAGAGAGATACAAATACTGAATAGTTTAGATGAGAAAAGGCATCGAAATGTCAGGTTACTAGTATTTATCATGTAAACAGTGAACATGAATAACCCGATCTCTCTGTGCTCATGTAAACACCATGATGTCCATGTAGAGACGCAGTCAGTGTGTTTTACTGGAGCCTCAGTTCGATAAGAGATTATTTTCTGAGTTCTTTAACTTCGGTACTCTCTCTCAAAATGGTAATGTGCATTATGTTTTAATTATACTTCTTATCATTCAGAAGCTTTTTGTGTGTGTTTATGTTTTACTGAGTGCTTATAGGCCATTTCCATCCCAGTATTCAGTTAACTATTTATTTTCTGTGCACATTACTAGACTAGCTAATATTCTACCTACTGCTTGGGACTTTGAGTCTTCAACATGTCCAATGTCACAGACTGGGACTTACTTTAGAGTCAGTTGTATTTACATTCAGTATGACTTGTTATGATTCAATGTGAAAGAGTATACTGCTCAATAAATAATGATCACTTCACCACCTCTCTTGACATCTAGGCGCTTGAGAGTGAGTCAGAGGCAGAACACAGGGACAGTGGAGAGAGGTTCATTGCTGAGGTGAGTGATGAAAGGGAAATGACAAATAAATAAGTAAATTGTGATGTGGACTCTCATCCCAGAATGTTAAGGAAATCAGTGGAGATATTGAACAGGAAACATTTCAAATCAAATCAAGTTTTATTTATTTCGCACATTTATAAACGATTTTTGGTCGAGCCAAAGTGCTGTACATATAATAAAAATAGCCTACAGTTATCCCCGGTAATAACTGTAGTAGGCCTATTATAGTCAAGGGGCATCATATGACCAATATAGACGGAAGAGCAACATTTATTTGAACATTTAAGTCAATGATACCATTCCTAGGTGAACTTAACATCTCTATGGAGTCAGATCAGTCTCAATATTAATAAATGCTCACAGAAGAATTCACAAATGTGGTATTTTGCGATTTATATATAAATGACTCTCCACAACAATATCTCTCAATGCACTCACAAATATTTATTGTTGCATATAAATGTACCAAATGGGCATTTAAACTGCTTTTTATTAATTCAAAGACGGCTCTGAATTAATAATCAAATATGTTTCCTTTCTTCACTACTGGATGAAATTACAAAATGTACCCATCATTTTCCTCATGCTAGTATAGCCACATACAAGTATCAAACCACCTGTTAAAATGCACCAGAATAATGGAAATACCATTTATTTTCGTGAGGGGCGACCCACACACCCCCCGTTAAAAATGTCCTCTCCACATTCAGGATGCTTCCTACGCCCATGCTTTCAACTGATTGCAATGTATTCCCATCTGCGGCGGGATTTGACGCTCATGGAAGCACGGCATTCATTTGTGCCCTTAAAGGCCCTTAAAGCCCTTAAAGGCAATGTGATCGTCCATTCTCATTGGATAACGGAGAATTTTACACCCGGAAGTAAGTATTCCCCTTACTGTCGATTGATTTTACAGTGATATCTGAACTACTCATCGACTAAAAAACACCAGATTATCCTTGTTAATTACACAACATTGATTGGTTTAAATTGTGTGCAATGCTTTTGTATTTTTCCCCTTCGATTCGGAGAAACAAATATTTTTTCGGAGTAAAGGATGGCAGAAGACACTACACTACCCAGAATCCCCAGCTATCATACACCATGTGCTCTGTTTGACAAACCCCGTGATAGTCCTCAAGCTCTGTGATTGGAGAGTGTGCTCCGAGGGTTATAACAGCACTTGAAATGGGATGGAACCACGGCAGACTGTCCAAAACTGGATTTGAACGGGTCCACCGCGTCCCCCCCTCCCCCACTCCGTCCCCAGAACTACACATGCTGGCTATTGTGTTTCGCAACATGTTCTGTATCTATGGCACGTCTCTACTGGGAGTTGTAGTTTTAAAAGACGTTTTCGTATTTCCCATAATAAGAAGTTGCCAGTATTAAACTGTGTACATCCCTGGAGGTTTAGGGGATAGGAAACACTCAAATTAAAAACATATAATTAATAAATGGGTGAAAATTGCTTGTGCCCATAATGGGCAGCATTAATATATATACACACATGCCAGCTAAGGTCAGAAGAGCTTTATTTAACAGCTGGTCTTATGTTTGTGACCCCTGTTGTTAATTGATAACATTACATTACATTACATTAATTGATAAGCCTGAAACATGCACTTGTCAAGGTTCAGAGGCACATTTTGCAAATATGGCAGTAGCCATCGATCAGCTTAAGATAAGATATACTTTATTGATCCCAAGTTGGAACATTTGCGTTACATCAGCATGTGTAACAGTTGTAAATATGCAGTGGTGTTTATTTGTAAATCATTTAGTATAATCACACAAATTCTGTGTTTTATATTCAACAATTCTGTGTTCTTTATTTATTGATTGTTCAATACCTGACAAGGCCGGAGATGAAATATCTACATACATCTTATAAGAGTATAATACATTATGTATAATATCAGTTAAAATAAGTGCTTCAACATAGTTAACATTGCTGGAGGTATGCACAAATATTGATAGATGTCTTGTAATGCACTATTGAGGAACCTGCGACCCAAGTTTTTCATTCAATGCATAACTACACCATAGTTGTGTAGGCCTATATGATATGTCAATAAACCTTAGAAAATCTTGAAATCTTGAAAGGGATGTGCAAAATAGTCATTATATACGGTCTTTAATGAACTATTAGTAGAGGATAACGAGTAATGAATATACTTTATAGGGATCCTATTCATATCTAATAATAAAAATAATGAAATTCAATAACATGCTTTAACCACTAGGTGTCCCAAATCACCTCTATCTATCTCCGGCAAACTCATTTCCACCACAGAATCACTCAAATGTATTGGCACTCACATAAGCAATAACCTCAAATGGAAGACCAACACAGACCACATATACAAAAAAGCCAACCAAAGGCTATTCTTTCTGCGGCAGCTCAAGAAATACAGAGTGAGGAAACATCTCCTAATCCAGTTCTACACAGCCATCATCCAAAGCATCCTCACATAATCCATCACAGTCTGGTACAGCAGTTCAGACAACCTCTCCCGGAATAAACTTCAACGTATCATCAATAAAGCATCAAAAATCACCTGCAGTCCCCTTCCATCACTTGAATCACTTCACCACCAACGAACTGTCACAAGGGCAAAGAAAATCATTTCTGACCCCTCCCACCCAGGTCACCATGTCTTCCAACTTCTGCCCTCAGGGAGGCGCTACAGGTCACTGTCCGCCAAAACCGCCCGCTTCAAAAACAGCTTTTTCCCCTTTGCAATACGGACACTAAATGGACTCTAAATAACCCCAATGAACAATAACAATCCACCACACCTTGAACTTTATTTTATATGTCTTTGCCCTGTGCTGTGTGTTGTACTTTTTATTGTCTGTTTATTGTATGTTGAATTGTATGGAACAAGCTGTAATACTCTGCACTGAACACAAATTCCACCAGCCTGGCTGTGTGGTCATTAAAGATTCTAATCTAATCTAATATCAGCTGTGCACCTTTATGGTGTAAATACAGCCTATCTACCAATTGGATCAAATATAAAAGTCAGCCGAATTAGTGTTGATACTGCAAGGAGACGTATTGTGTGAAAAGAAATGTAAGATGTTGTTTAATGGCTGATATATTTATGATCCACGTCACGTTTTCAGTTCCTCATGTTTGTCTAGAAGTCTTCTCATCAGGGCTCTATAAATAGAGAACTACGGCAGATATGTAATATTTAATGCAGCCGAACCGTGTATTACAATGCCGTTATGTGATGACTTCCAAAGAGAAAAGCAAGCACACTCGGAATAAAGCATTATTTTATTTTAAAAAAATGTTTTCGCTCTGTTTCCGGTATTTGTTAATGACGATGTGCTGTGAGATGTGAGACTGGAATTGCACAGGGGAAAATAACGTAGGCCAACATTACCCTAACCCTAACCCTACCCCTCACACCAGATACTGACTGGTTTTCGGACCCCCCCAGACCCCCCCAATAAAGCAAAACTGCACGTTTCAGAGTGGCCTTTTATTGTGGCCAGCCTAAGGCACACCTGTGCAATAATCATGCTGTCTAATCAGCATCTTGATATGCCACACCTGTGAGGTGGGATGGATTATCTCGGCAAAGGAGAAGTGCTCACTATCACAGATTTTTTCAGATTTGTGAACAATATTTGAGAGAAATGGTTATTTTGTGTATATAGAAAATGTTTTAGATCTTTGAGTTCATCTCATGAAAAATGGGAGCAAAAACAAAAGTGTTGCGTTTATATTTTTGTTCCGTGTAAGTAAGATTGTGAATGCATGATGTTTAACCGAGTATTTCTAACAAGTGATATTACTACCTTTACTGAAGTTAAAGACCAGTGTACTTTGTCTACTACTGATAATGATGATAAATGGTAACACTTTGAACTCTTGCTCTTCACTGATTGTGGCGCCAGGTGTACTACTATAACAACTACTATAATAATCTCTATCTCACTCCTAACACATCTAAATCTACTTCCAGCATGGATAAATGTTAATAAAATACATCCATTGTTTGTTCTATATGATTCTTGGAATCCAAAAAAACACATCGTCTTTCTAGAACAGATTACAGAAAGGTCTTTTATTTTTGAAACTCTACATCATAATGTCCTAATTTTCTCTGAGTGACTAGATGGGGTGTCCTGCTATCACCCTGCAGTGAAATGAGTCTTTGATACTGGAGAGTTTTTGTTGTATTCTTATCTAAAAACAGAGGGATGATAGTTCATATAATAGAGACTTCAAAGGTCTTTTATTTTGAAACTCTACATCAGAATGTCCTAATTTTCTCTGAGTGACTAGATGGGGTGTCCTGCTATCACCCTGAAGTGAAATAAGTCTTTGATGATTGACAGTTTTGTATTTATTCTTATCTAAAAACAGAAGGCCCATATGAGATTTCAAAAATATTTTATTTTTAAACTCCTTAAGTTTTACATTCACTCAGTTATAATGTGGTAGTTATACGTAGTTTGTTTTAACATTATATATATAGTACATATTTCTTAATTTAATCCCCAGTATATATGAATATGTTTGGTATATTTGTTATTGACCGAGTAAGCGCTTTTATTTAGAAGGCAGTTTTTCCAGGCCTCTACCGTAATGCATAGGCATAGGTACCGCAATATAACGTGCGGGCTGGCTTGATTGCGTTTTCCCAAGTGGAGGCTGGCTTGACCGCAGTAAGGTTAAGCTGTCATTATTAGGCTGTTATGCACTGTTGGAGTGGTAAGCAGCAGGCCTATCGTTTTTGGATATTTGTCAGGTGGTCCGTGAGTGTTTTTGTATTGGTGAAGTGTCCTTGGTATGAAAAAGTTTGAAAAACACTGCGCTAGTGGATTGTCAACGGGGGAGCCTCGCTGCGGGGAAATTATACAGATGGCTAGTCCGCCCCTGAAAAATGTCTATGAACACGTTATTATTAAGAATATATATTTTTTTAATGGGTACAAAAAAAAAACTCGTACACTCGGGGTCTCGCGACCCCCACTTTGGGAACCCCTGCCTTAATGCACTGTCAAAAGATCAAGCTATTGTCGAGGCATATCTGCGATTGGCCCATTGGCAGCTTTTGGTTGGAATAAATCTGAGCACTCACTACTAGTCAGACAGGTTTAGTTGGGTTAGCTGATAAGAAAACAGGTGACAAAGTCCATACATGTATACACAAGGGTGAGTCCTGAACACACCTACATCAGGTTCATGACCCACACAGCTCGTTTAGTGTCAGTGTGAGCTGTGGATCAGGAAACATGTCAGAGAAACTCAAAGGCAACATTTTAGTGACGGGGGCCAACCGAGGCATCGGGCTTGCGCTGGTCAAACAGCTGGGAGAGACCCCCGGAGAGGAGGGTCACATCTACGCCTGCTGCCGGGACCCCCAGGGGCCGGGGGCTCAGGTGAGACACTCACAGAAAACCTTTAAAACACACATACACACACACACACACACACACACACACACACACACACACACACACACACACACACACACACACACACACACACACACACACACACACACACACACATTGGAATGAAATCTGGAGCAACACATTAGCAAGATTTTTTTTAATTGTTATTTATAATTTGTTACTAATTATCATCTATCTCTATTGGGTTGAAGGGATTGTTGATGAATAAGTAACCCTTTCAATAAATGATGGATTATAGAGGGCTTTGAACAAAGTGTTAGATATACATTTTAATCTTCATATAACAAACTAAAAGCTATTATACTATACTTTAAGGGCTGAACCAAATTTGAATCTGGAAGATGCCGCTGCTGAACGAGTTAAGAGACGAAACTCATGGGTGTGACCATCCCGTGGACAGCTTCATTGTCCAGGGCTTATTGAAAGGATTAGGGAACTTTCAGAGACGTCCCTCAGTGATTGGGTGGTGCTTTAAAATGTTTCATGAAACGGCAGTCAACAACATTCCTTGCATTAGATTTTTACAAGACAAAAGAAAAGTAAATGTCTGTTGTGTTGAGACCAAATGTGTACATGTTGTGTTTGGAGTATCTGTCTCTATCCGTTCTCATCATGTATCTTTCTCTCATTGTCCCTGCAGGCCCTGAGAGACCTCTCCACTCAGTGTCCTGGGAAGATCACTGTAGTCAAGCTAGGTAAACACTACACGTCCTCATATATCTGTGAAATACCAAAAAACATTTATATACAAATATTGTATGTTGAAATATCAGGAAATAATGTCATAATATAATTTGTCAAAAATAAAATCGAAAAAGTGATAGTATAGTTTGATGAAAATATCATGTAAAAGTGATAGAACCTTATGTTCAAAAATATCTGAAAAATCGTTGAATACTTAAGAAAATACAATAGTATGGCGAAATTAGATGAAGCAAAGTATATTCACAATATCATGTAAAACTGATAGTGTTGTATATCAATACATATCAGAAACATATTCATAGTACAGCATGTATTAAAAAAAATATATACACACACAGTATAAAAAAGACATAGCATAGTATGTCGAAAATATGTAAATAAATATAGTATTTTGAAACTATAAGAAATAAAAATGACAGTTTCACCTGCCTCTTCATGTGCTTGGGTCATGTTTGTGTGAACATTTGTTTTAAATGTATTTATTTAGGAGGAGACACACATTCATTAACCTGAGCCCATCATGTGAAGGCTAATCTGCAGGCCCTGGCAGGCTGACGGCATTAAAACAAGACAAACAAGAGCACATGAGCACAGATCATAGCAGCACAATGAAAAGTCCTTATATTCAAAACCAGGGACACACAACAGACACAAACGCACATCCATCGGCAGAGATACACGCTAATAGACTCAGACAATTAGATAAAACAATGATACAATCCACACTTAGTGACACAGGGTTACAATCTGAATAAGCATTGTGGGTGTGTGTGTGTGTGTGTGTGTGTGTGTGTGTGTGTGTGTGTGTGTGTGTGTGTGTGTGTTGGAGCAGATGTATCAGACGTGGACAGCATCTCCTCTGCGGTCGAGACAGTGAGCAGGATCATCGGGGCCGGGGGGCTGAACCTCCTCATCAACAACGCTGCCATCAACAGACCCGAGACCCCCGCCCCCCTCTCTGCCTGCGGGAAGAAGGACATGATGGAGGCGTACGAAACAAATGTGGTCGGCCCGTTTCTCCTCGTGAAGGTAGGTCTGTGTTCTGGGGATCAGATGTGAGCGTGTGGTCGTGATGAGAGGAGGAAACCACTGCAGGGTTTACTATGAGGGGCCGTACAGGCCGTAATTCATACTGGTCCTCTCACGCACATACATTCTCCTTTTACATACATATATTTTCACTCTTACATACATACATTCTCCTTTTACATACATACATTTTCACTCTTACATACATACATTCTCCTTTTACATACATATATTTTCACTCTTACATACATACATTCTCCTTTTACATACATATATTTTCACTCTTACATACATACATTCTCCTTTTACATACATATATTTTATAATATGCATGTCTGAAGAGAATATATGTATGCAAGAGAAGAATGTATGTATGTGTGAAGACAATATATGTATGCAAGTGAAGAATGTATGTATGTGAGAGATAAAGTATAGTGGAAACGGAAGGAGTGTGGTTGAAACGGAAGGCAGGTCATTCTTGCGCTGTGATTGGCTCAGAAGGTCGAGCGGGGCGGGCTCATGTTCAGAACTTCTGATTTCAAATCAACATGACATGATGGAGGGAGATGATTCGCGTAGATTGCAGCAAGCATTAGGGGTTTTAAGGAACATTTGTCAACCCCTGAAACTGTCACATCCCTGGCCAGGTGTCCTTGCGGGTGCGTTCGCTTTACTTATCAGAGCGTGCCGTAAGGGCGGTTACTCTTTGGTTTATAAACTCCCGCCTGGGACGGACTGATGCATTAGATTATGTGCTATATGGAGGGGACTTTGACAGAGTATTTCTCACAAAGTACACAGTAAAAGTACTTCAATGTATTGTTAGTAGCAGTAAACTAGTACCGAGTCCAACAGTGTCAGTTTTATGAAGAACTTGTGGTAAAATATATTTGTAAAAAGAAAATGAAGAGCTACTGATTTGAAAAAACGGCTCTCTGTATAGTTTAAATTTCCTAACAATGTTGTCCATTTATTCTTCTCCCCTCGAGTCCAACAGTGTCAGTTTTATTAAGAACTTTCAGTAAAAAATATTTGTAAAATATGAAGAGCAGCTGATTTGACAAACGCAGGGAGCACGAATCCTTGTCAAAAAGAAGACATGGCCAGCAAATTAGACGCTGAAGTTTAGCGCTTCCAGTTAGCCACTCCGTGCGGACATAATTGTCCTCATTGAACGTCCGATTCTCTCCCTTTTTCCTCTGCGTACACACAGCTCGAGTGCGGGCATTTGCCTGTCATCTGAGTTAATTTTTAGTTGCTGCTGCTGTAGCGGAAGTTTAGTAAAGTTATGTTTGATTAAGTACGCCAAATCTCCACCCTCCATAATGCTTCATTTGCTTGATAATTTCTAACGGCGGTGATGACAGTTACAGTATTAAAAACTGATGTTGATGTGATTTGATTGGATGGCAGTGTCCAATCAAATCGCCAGCCGCCAGCCGCCTCTGAAGGGAAGCAAGAGGCGGCTAGCTTCCCTTGGCATGGCCCTGACCAATCACAGGTTGGCAGGGGCATCACGTGGGCCTCATCTGATTGGTCAATCCCTCCATTTTTTTTCACCAAGGGAGCGAGAGACGGCTGAGTGACCTCAGTGCAGAATCGCTGTATAGTTTAAATCTCCTAACAATGTTGTCCATTTTAGACACATGCCTATTATATTTACAGCCTTAATAACATTCATTTTCTGGGCTCAATGTGTGTCTTGGCCGTTTTCGTTGTGATCATTAAATTCACCTTGTTTCCCCTTGTTTATAATTATGTTCAACGTTCCAAGCAAACGAGTGCTTTTTGTTTTGAAATCACTTCCGCGAGTATCGCGCCCCCCCCCCCCCTCGCTACAATGACCATTAGACCATTAGACCATTTAGTAAGGTAAAAAACAAAAAGCAAAAACGCCTCGCAGACACTCTTCCGTTTACTTGTTTAATAAAGAAAAACAAGTGGTCCGTAGATACACGGAGTCATCTAACCCTAACCCTCTCCCTCCATCATGTTGATTTGAATCAGAAGTTCTGAACATGAGCCCGCCCCGCTCGACCTTCTGAGCCAATCACCGCACAAGAATGACCTGCCTTCCGTTTCAACCATACTCCTTCCGTTTCCACTATACTTTCTCTCACACATACATACATTCTTCTCTCACATACATATATTGTCTTCACACATACATACATTCTTCTCTCACATACATATATTGTCTTCACACATACATACATTCTTCACTTGCATACATATATTGTCTTCACACATACATACATTCTTCTCTCACATACATATATTGTCTTCACACATGCATATATTATAAAATATATGTATGTAAAAGGAGAATGTATGTATTTAAGAGTGAAAATGTAAAGGAGAATGTATGTATGTAAGAGTGAAAATATATGTATGTAAAAGGAGAATGTATGTGCGTGAGAGGACCAGTATGAATTACGGCCTGTACGGCCCCTCATAGTTTACACTGCTGGAAAGTACATTTACTACATCAGTAACACATCTAGGTACTTGTACTTTACTTGAGTATTTTCCTTTTATACTACTTTATACTTTTACTCCACCACATTTTGTAGGCAAATGTTGTATATTTATTTCACAGAATAAGTAACTAGCTTCTTTGTTGATTTAGATGATCAAATATACATCGACTAATTCATGTTCATATACTATAATAGGTTACCCGATTGATTATGAAACAATTGAAGTATTCATTTAGTGCAACAGTGAAGTGATTAACACATTATTGCACCAATAATTATAATACAAATTCAAATATGTGGTTCTTAAATGTATAATGAGTACTTTTACTTTTGGTACCTAAAGTAGTTGTTGATGCTAATATTTTGTACTTTTACTTTAGTACAATTTTGAATGCAGGACTTTTACTTTCAGCTGAGGATTTCGACATTGTAGTTTTGCTTATTTCACTTAAGTAAATAATCGGAGTACTCCTTCCACTTCTGATTGTTTGCAACCTCTGACAGAAGATTGATCTAGAAGAAGCTACACACCCTGATGATGACATCATCATGTATCTATGAAAGCAAAGCGGAGACAAGAATGTCTCCCATTGCAGACTACAAACCAACCTGTTTCGCCTGCTTGGCCATTCAACCACACACACACACACACACACACACACACACACACACACACACACACACACACACACACACACACACACACACACACACACACACACACACACACACACACACACACACACACACACACACACACACACACACACACACACACACACACACACACACACACACACGCACACACAGCTCTCTCTTCACACACACTCCTCTCTCTTCAGATGCTGCTCCCGCTCCTCCAGAAGGCTGCAGAGATGGACTATACTGTGAAGGGTAATGCAGTGAAAACAGCCTGAAATACTTTGAGTTCTACACAAACACACGTTACGTTTGACATTGATCATAATATAATAAACGTATTGTTGAACTCATATGTGCTGATTCAGGTGTTTGTCTCTCTGTGTCTCAGGTGATAAGATGTCCTGCAGCAGGTCGGCCATCGTCAACATCTCCACGCTCATCTCGTCCATAGAGAAATGTCCAGAAACATTCCCCATCGCACAGATGTACCCTTACAGGACCAGCAAGGTACAGTTTACATATACTTCATCTTAGTTTTAGATATTACATTTTTTTAAATTATTATAATAGCACTTCATCCCAACTTGTTCCTTTGAAGTCTGTATTAAATATTACGAGAAAACGGAGCTCTATCATTTGGTTTCAAAAGGTGGGATAATACAGTAACACACGAGCTTCAGAGGCCAGAGAGATAAAGATAATATTAAAGTCACAACTAAGGTCCAAATGAGACCCTTTTTCTCACTCAATTGCATGTTTACCACCCGCGATGCATTTACTTATTTCCAGCATTGAACGATAAGGCTTACTCTCCTGAAATACCTGTGCCAGTCAATTTCCTTAAACAGCTGTTCACTGCAGATTTGATCAAATAAAGGAAGTTCATTTGTTGGGGACTATTAATGTATAAATTCATATTGAAAAGTATTCCTCATAGAGCTTATATTGAGTTCCCTCTGTGTCACCATCTTACAATGTGCAGTTTGTGTAATAAGCAGCATGTGAGGCTCAGGATAGGAAAGGTTAGTATTTAATTATTATAATTGTTTCACACAGAAGAAGCTACTTGTTACGCATTATAAAACGACTGAAACACAACTAAAGCATAGAAATCACCATCCTAGAGAGCCACCCGCCATTACTGAGCAACATGAAGCACATGCTGCTAGCTGTAGCCCGAGGCTCTCTCTGTGGTGACTGACGTTTGGAATGCGGTTGTTACAAACTGCTCATACTGTAGATCCAGCTGTCGCCCGAGGCACCAACATTTGACACAAGTTCACAATTAGCATACTTTGAGCCCGCGGCGTGGACTGGCGATATTGATGCAGCGTGCACAACAGTATAGGCTCCAGTAATTCTGCCAAGACTTAGCCTTTTCCAGCCTTCATTGCTAGCACCCCCTGCCGTGCGTACAACTCAGTAGTGTAGAAGGTATAGATCACATGCTCTGGGTGTGGAGGGAAGCACGTGCCAGTCATTGATATGCACACAGGTGTGTTCTGTGCTTAGTCACTTTCCTGTTAGTTCTGTTGCACCTGTTAGGCAGGACACCCACAGTCTGCCTCAGCCTGAGTACAGCTGTAAAGTCAAAAGAAGTTAGTCTGAGGATGTATTTCTGCTGTTTCATGACTGTGGATGAATCCTGATGCAGTGAGGAAGATGTCTCCGGCTCATTCCTTTACACACATATTCCAGCAGTGATCAATATGCTGGTGGTGTTCCGCTGTATCTCTCTGACAGTAGCATGTAGCAGGAGAGGCACACAGTGAAATATGCACAGGTGTAGACACTCATATAGAGGATGGTGGAATGAGCTCCCCATTGACATCAGGACGGCAGATAGCTTGCACATCTTCCGGCGCAGACTGAAAACTCATCTCTTTCGACTCCACTTCGAGCGATAGAACTATTAACGAAAGCACTTATATACTAATAAAGGGCTGGCTTACCTAAAGCCAGTTGAGTAGCACTTGAAATGTTTGGCTCTATGAAACCTGATGTACTTATATGATTCTGTTTTCTTCAAGTTGTATTTTGTTGGACGAATGCACTTATTGTAAGTCGCTTTGGATAAAAGCGTCAGCTAAATGTAATGTAATGTAATGTAATGTAATATAGAGGCAGTCATTGATCATATATTCAGGTAGGCCGACATGTTTGATTGGCAGGTCTGTTCTAAAATAATATTCAGGTCATTATTGAAGAGCCATTAAGACTTGAGACATGCAGTTTTACGTTTTATACTGTACAATTATATTTTCTATGATCTAATCTGCCAATCAGAATCAGGTTATCCCAAGTAGGTTGACACATACATAGAGTTTGCTTTGGTGTATAATGGTGCATAGTACACAAAGACAGAAAGAGATCAAGTAAACAAAAAGAAAAGAGCAAATAAAGAATTATAAAAACACATTTTCACTATTTTAAATGTAATTTTTTTTAAAGAAGTAAGTGACTAATAAATAAGTACAATAATAATTTGGTAATTTACACTGACAAAAAATAATGAAGTGTGCAGTATATCATATATAATATATCATCTAAATGTAAGAGGACTTTGAGTACATTCTAAACTGTACACAAATACATCACCCAGTAAAACTCCTTCAATGAGTGACAAGATTCAGAAAATGGTCAGTCAAGCCGGCGCCACAATGCTGTGCATGAAGCAGTCCTATATTGTAATGTGTTCATTTGAGTATACTCCTCAGTCAAATATTCAAGTCAAAGACAAATATTATTGGCTTATCATAAATACCAGTTATTGTTAAGAGAAAGTCACTTAAGAAGAGAGAATGATTCAAAGCCCAGAGGATCCAGAGGATATCTGTAGTCTGTACCCTGCAGAGTAACACTCTTCACAATATGAATAGACGTGTTTGAATTAAAAATAAGGATCAGGATGCTTCTAAAAAGCTGCAGTTACCTCTTCTGTCTGAGCTCAGCGGATTTGACTGTGATTGGGTAACATGAATATTACATTTGACATTCAGTCATTCAAATCATGTTATCTGCTTCCATTTAAAGGACTCCTATTATACTGTTTCTAGGTCTCAAAAAAGTGTGTTGCTCAAAATACCAAACAGATCACCCATTCTAGCCATGCTCTATTCCACCCTGTTAGAGAAGTTCTGATTCTGGGTCCTTAGCTGGGGGGGGGGGGCGGCTTAGGCCTGCTCAGAGATTCGCCGTAATGAAGCGCCATATTATGTTCCAAACCACATTGTCGTGGCTTCCTTCCTTGTTTATCTATCCAGCCACTAGACATGTTTGAACTCCTTTTCTTCCTTTATATTTGTGTTACTTACAGTTTGAAGAGTTGCTTGGCCTCCGATGGATTGGATGGTATTAAGCGATGTGTTTTCTCAAAAATAAAATAACAAACCTTTACATGTGCAACAAAGAAAAGAGGGCTTTACAATAGTCAAAACAAATAAGCAAAACTCAAATAAAATAACAAACAATTTAGGGATTCTTTCTTCTTGATAAGGCTTATATAACTTACTAACTTAAAGGGTAGTTTAACGGGGAAAACTGTTCCTCAACGGCGTCTTTCTAGCATGTTGCCCATCACTGTCACTTTAGAGGAGGCGCTGTGGGATTTGTAGTCTTTTATAGTGTGTTGACTACAGATGTCACAATTAGGTGGCCTTTCTTATCAAATCAAAATACTGGCTCTAACACACATCAAGGATTCTCTCTGAAACAGTATGGAGCTCAAATGCTTTTTCTCTGGCTGGTATACCACAAGGTGAGTTCCTTTTTATTTCCTGCTTTTTTACACACACTCTCTCCAGTAAAGGTTAGCTCTGAGTGTTAGCGATGCTTGCTAATGTAAACAAAGACCATATTACGTCCAAAACGTTGCGCATTGTTTCTGATAGCAACTTTCTGATTGGCCCGTGGGTCCACATTTCAGATATTACGTCATATCGGACGCAGATCTGGATCAGCTCCGTTGTACCCCCGTTTTTAGAGATTTGGGTACGGAGGAAAAGAGAGAGGGGTTTGTTTTCTGACACTGTGAGTTCCCCGACACACATATTTATGTATTAAAGACATAATAAAGAGCATTTTGCATAATAGGAGACCTTTAATGTTTGTGGATAGTTTCATAAACAGGTATCCATCTTGCTTTAGAAATCAATATAACCCCCTGCTCTCTTGCTGTGTGTCACCAGGCCGCGCTGAATATGCTGACTCGCTGTCTAGCTGAGGATTTCAGGAGACACAACATCCTGGTGGCGGCGGTCCACCCCGGATGGGTGCGCACGGCGATGGGGGGGGAAGAGGTGAGCTAAGGGGGAGTGACAGGGTAGTTCAAACCACCTTCTGAATTCATGCAGCAGAACTGGTTTCAGTGGAGAAGGGGTGCCAGTGGCCCCCGGTAGTTCCCCGCGGAGGCCCCCACCCTATAGACGAGCAGCTGTGTCCCGTGACTTCTACTCACTTTCTTTGTTCTTGTGATTGTTTGTCTCGTCTCCCCCAGGCTTCTCTGACCCCCCAGGACAGCGTGGGGGGGATGCTCAGTATCCTGACATCACTCAGCAACAAACACTCTGGGATGCTCCTGGACTGGGAGGGCAACACAATCCCCTGGTAGCAGTCACCATGACAACCACCGTAAAAAAGATCGAGTCACATCTGAAATCAACGTGTATCTTATAGGCCTGTATTACCTATCAGAAATAAAGTCAACAGAACTTAATAAAACTGAAGAAAAGAAACCCCTTTCTTGTTAAGCGTATAGACTTTATATCTGTTCCAGTCACACCAACGTCCCTGATTCTATTCCGTAACAAGTCATCCAAAATATTTCCGACACATGAGTTTTAGGTAGCTGTTGGTTCATGCACACTAAGAGTACACACACATGCAACACATGTTGCTAGTTGGAGGTATAACACAGGAAGCACAGTGCAAGCTGAATTCCCCTGTTCAGATGAAACTGCTGTGATCATCGTGCTAACAACGGAGAGTCATTTACCTGTGTTTCTAGCAGGAACAGATAATGTAACACAACTTAGTCATCCGGAGTTCCCCTTTTTGAATATCTATATGGTACATTGTTTATGTAAAACTTGCGACGGATATTGTACGTTTTCAATCACATTTTCAGACAGTTTTTGTCTTCCCGAGATGCAGCTGCTCATCACTGACACTTGGCCTTGACTGAGGTGGCCGACACGGGCAAACTCATTATAACGGCCAAGAGCAATTCTTAGGATAAACACGCTGCCAAAACGATGCAAATCAAAAAAGATCTATTGGCAGCGTTCTGTTTAAGCAGCGCTTTGATGAAATGCTCCGCATGTTTTGAGAGCTTGGTGAAGATGTTTCTTCATTTGCATGTGTTTTTGCACATTTCCTGTTTTTATATGTGCATCGTGAAACTTCAGAGCGGTTCCTCCTAATGGAAAAGCTTTGGGCGGTTGCAGCGCGTTTGCACCTGTCGGCCACCGTATAGTTCACCTATTATTCACATTTGATCATCAGTTTTGAATATTTGAAAGAAACGACCATACCACAGTTTCAGAGAAAAGAGAAAAGCAGGTTTAATTTCATGTCTAGATTTGAACCTTTTACACTCCTTGTCTCTAATACATGCCTCTTACAAAACAACCTACATATAGTTTCTCAGAAAGCCACTGAGAGGGCACCGGATCCGCTCCCACCTGCATCAGCGGACCTGTGCAGGGCTCGTGTTGCCTTCACTGCTCGATTGTAATCAGTGTGAAACTCACTGCAGCGCGGCAAAACGTTCAAGATGGCCGTGTGCTCCAGTGCTTTTTAGAAAGTGTGCCTTTGTCAGGGATGGAGAAGAGCATAGATGTACTACAACATACAGTCATACATATCATCTGGAATTTACACATCCATAACAACAATGATACACGGATCAGGAATCAGCCAGAATTATACGGTATAGCAATAATAATAACAATTATTGATATTGTCTAAAAACTACACTTATGTTTTCATCTTTTCTTTCTTCTTCTTCAAAAAAAGAACCATATATTTATATTTATATACTGGAAGTCCTTTTTCTTTCTTGGTTTTCTGACTTAACAGTAACTTAAATATTTACAGTGATTATTTTACAACCATTGGCCCAGCCCACTGAAAATACAAATGTTCCTTTGAGTAGAATAAAAAGGAGGGATGGGGTAGGAATGGTCCCAGTGGAAGGTGAGGTAGGAAGGGAGCAGAGGGTGGATGTGGGGTCTCCACCCCACACTGGAGGGGCTCCACAGGTCCTCCTACCCCGAGCTGCAGGGGCGTACCATCCCTTCGTTCCGGGGGGGGGGAGTCTCTGCCCGATGTTCCTGGGACTCTGAGTTTATGTCACTGCCCCCCCCCCCCTACATCACCAGCAGCTGCCCCAGCACCATCCTGAAGTGCTGCGTGCACCCCGCCAGCTCCCTCACCCTGTCAGTCATCTCCCTGGTGGCTCCGGGGGAGGGGTACTGCAGCGCCGCCGTCTTGGTGCTGATCACAATGTCTTTGAGTTTTTCGCAGAGCGTGTTGCTGCTCTGCCCCACGCGGGCCCTCACCTCGGGGCCCTTGGCCTGCCGGGACAGCGTGTCCCCGATGAACACCAGCTTGTGTGCGCTGAGGATGACAAACTTGCTGTGCGCCACGAAGATCTTTGGGGGTTGGTTAGAGTTGACGGCGGTGAAGAAGGCGTCGATGGCGTTGGTTACCGTGGTGACGTTCTGCTCACACTGCTCCTGGTAGAAGAGGAGGAGCTGCCGGTCGCCGTGGCACAGCTTGGAGGAGGAGGAGCAGGAGGAGGAGCCTCCAGAGCCATTCTGGGCCTGCTGGTTGGCTGGAGGGTGCAGTGGGGGCGGGACCCAGCCCGTCATGTCGTTGTTGATTGGCCGGCTGACTTCCTGCTCCAGCCGCTCAAACTGTTTAATCTGGAGAGGAGAGGAGAGGAGGGGGACAGTTAATACTTAATGTAAATTATAAATGAATGAATTCTGTTTGAGTAACATCTGACATTCCAGTGTGTGTGTGTGTGTGTGTGTGTGTGTGTGTGTGTGTGTGTGTGTGTGTGTGTGGAACCTTAGAAGGGATGCTGATAGTGATACAAACACAGAATCATTATCAAACTCTGAAGCTATACACAGCTTATTATACTCACTTAGCTCATATCATCTTTATTTTAAGCCAATCATATATCAAATATATGTCCTTTTCTATTTGTATAGTAGACATATACAAATAGAGCAGAGTAGATATACTGATATGCCTATTTGTAGTGCATCACAGAATAAACGATATAACGGCTATAATATATATCATATTACTCGCTTTTCTTTAATGCTGTTTGTTGTGTGTAGAGGCTGTAGGTGTGTGTGTAGGTGTGTGTGTAGGTGTGTGTGTAGACTGAGTAAAGACGGGTACCTGTTGCTGTTCCAGTTGTGTCTTGTGTCTGCTGATGTTGCCTTTCTCCAGCAGCTGTTTTTGGTTCTTCTCAAACTCTTCCTTTCCCTGACAGATCAACACACAGACACACAGCTGTTACACCACTGTTACACATCTCTCTGTTTCTGGATCAGTAGACAAAGAAAAGTAATGATCTGTCTCCCTCTAGTGGTGACTGACAGACACTGCAATCACTTTGAGTTGAAATCTATCGCTTATCTGTAAATCTGTAATGACATAGTGACTCTGAAGGTCAGTCAGCTGGATAAGGAAATGTTTACTCAAGGCTAACACGAAAGCTTGGAACCATTCAATAGTGAACAACTATTCATAGTACTCTCAGATACAGCATCAACTAACACACAGTCAAACAGAGTGATAGCAAGGAGCTTTACTGCATGTCTCTACAAATGGGTATTGATAACCACTCTTGTCAACTTAACAATCATTTTAGTTTGAGTTAAAAATGATTTGTTATACTATAGTTGTACTGATAATGTTGGTCCGTGCTAATTTCTATTTTATAATTGTTAGTTGGTAGACTATGTAAAGTTTTAAGTGTTTATTGATTGTGTAGATCAGGGGTGTCAAACTCAATTTCATCGCGGGCCACATTAACATTATGGTTGCACTCAAAGGGCCGGTTGTAACTATATAAATATACATATATCAAATAATGTATTATATGACATTATTGCCTCTGAATTGGATTATTATCGGATAGGATAATAACTTAGTAATTAACTACGTCTGAAAGCAGAAGTCCAGGGCAAATAATTGCAAGTTTCTTCATTGCGCAAGTCACAAAACAAAATGCATTGTGGGACATGTAGTTTATGGGCAACCTGCTTCTGTAAAGTGGCATGTAACCGTATAATAAACATTATATTCTTTGCAAGCTCTTGCAGGGCCACATCAAATGAAGTCGCGGGCCAGATTTGGCCCCCGGGCCTTGTGTTTGACACCCCTAGTGTAGATGGATATAAGCTAACGGCTAAATTGGGCACAAGTCATGTCTTCTCTTTTTAAAATCAATGTATTTTGTTGCATGGCCCTTGTTTTATAAAGACATGATGTATAAATATTTGTTGGAAAGAAAGAAGAAAAATGAAAATAAAATGTCGACACAAATAAAGTATTAAGGGCAGCTCACGGACTCTGCTCCAGTGCAACACATGAGCACATGATGTGAGTATCCTGACTGAAGGTGTGTGATCAGTTCATTGCTAAAGTAAGTAACATGAAACTATCTTTTTCTTTCTGTCTGGGCTTTATGAAAAGTGTGTGTACCTGTAAATGTACATAGTCGTAGTCCTCCATCCAGCCCTCCTCTGTGCTCTCGTACGGCCGCTCCATACCCTCCTCCTCCTCTGCAGCTGAGAACTTCGGCGGCGAGGGGAGGGGTCTCGACTGAATGTGCACCTTCTCCCCTCCCTGATAGCTCCCACTTCCTGATCCTGTCATGTGACTGCTGATCTCTCCTGGGATTGGAGGAAGCGGAAGCTGCTGCTGCTGCCGGTTGTTTCTCTTGAAGAGCAGCGAGGCGTTGCCGTGGAGGAAGGAGGCCAGCTGCTTGGCGTCGTCAGGGATACCTCGAGCCGTCATGATGAGCCGATCTAAGTCGTCCCCTCCTGGTGGCGGCGCTGCGAGCCCAGTGTGCGACCAGGAAATGGCGTCCAAACCCTGACTGTGCTGAATCAGACTCTGGAAGACCTCCTCCATCTTCCCCACCTGACGGAACAGCTTGGTCTGCAGAGAGCGGTCCGTGGCCTGGGCGGAGTTAGCCACCGCGCCCCGGGCAAACTCCAGGAAGTCCCTCACCGCAGAGCGCACACGGTCAGCGGCCTGGTGGATGGCCGGGAGGTTCCCCTCCAGCTGAGCAGAGCTTCTCCAGTTTCCTGTGATGAAGGACATCATGAGGGACACGCTGGACTCCACGGCCTGCTGCAGGCGGGACAGGCGCTCCATGGCCTGCTCCAGGTCCAGGATGAGGGGTTTCCCTGGAGCAGAGCCAGGAAGTGAGGAGGATGAGGAGCTGTCTCGGACTGGGACCATGTCCAGGGAGGAGGCAGAGTGGTTGCTCCGTGTACTTCCTGTGCTCGAGGCAGAGAGACGCTTGAAGGACAGGCTGAGGTCCTCACTGGTGGACTGGGCGTCACGCACCACCTGGAAATACAGCACATCTGGATTAAAGCAGATGCTAACAAGCTAGGCTAGCAGTGTCCTGTTTGCGTATTTAGCTAACAGGGTTCATTACATCAGTACAAACTATGATTATTACTTTTATATTTATATGATTTATTATTATTTACTTTTGGAAATGATTGCAATGTTAGTCAACAAATACTAACTACATGATAATGTAAAAGTTGTAAATGTTCAACAATTTTGAAATAAATGAAAGCCAACTCAAAAATGTAGACGTTGACTTTAATTCAATGTATTAAGTAAACAGATTTTCACATAACTGAAGCTGTATGGATGTGTGTGTGCTGTGTGGATGTGTGTGTGCTGTGTGGATGTGTGTGTGCTGTGTGGATGTGTGTGTACATCATGGGCTAATTAAGAATCACCAGCACAGCTGCTAATAGTTAGCTTAGTTTGAGGGGGAGAATATAGGGAGCCGCAACTTTGCCCCATGACAAATATGAAATGTATACAGAGTATTATTGTAATGTTGATAGTTGCACACTTCACTAACTCTAAAAATGTGTCACTGCCCTTTAACTGTCCTACCTGTGGGGGCACATCGTAGATGTTGTTATCTCCCCTCTCTCCCCCTTTCTCCTCTCGGTCCCGGGGGAAGTCATACACGTCCTGGGCGGAGTGCCCCCCGCTCCGCAGGCTGGCGGGGATATCGTAGATGTCCTGGGGGTGCTGACTGACCCCGTCCCTGTCGGCGCGGTAACGCTTGTCAGTCAGGATTGGGGGCGGGACATCGTACACGTCCTCTGGAATGGGCGGCTCGTCGTCGTCGAGGAGATGGTTGTGCGGGTACTGGCCGGGGGGGGCGGGGACTGGCTTGAGTTTGGCAAAGTGAGGTGGCACGTCGTAGGTCTCCTCTCTGATTGGATGAGGGTCAGGGACATCTTTACTGACTGAGGGGGGGAAGTCATAGACCTGAAGGGAGAGAGGGAGAAATATTTCATTGTTATACAAATGTTACGGTTTGTAAACACACAGCATCAAGGCGTACTGCCTCAACGACAGAGATACAGAGAGAGAGACCTAATGTCAGTTTTAAATACTAGAGCACAAATAAACAGACCCTCAGAGGAGCCGTGTGTCAGAGGCGATGATTAAAACAAATGATTTTAGAACGAGTCTTCATAACACATTCTTCTCCCAGGAAAATGCTGCATATTAGTCCTTTAAATTGACGATCAATTTATATCATATTTTATAAACATCGCAGTAAGGACACAGTACGCCGTACACACACATGTACAGTACATCTTCAATTTGTCAGTATCAAGCAACTTGTGAAGTACATTTGTGAAACACGCACGCACGCACACACATACACACACACACGTCCTTACCGTCTGCTGTGTGTGCTTGTCCGAGCCTACTGGGGTGTCATATATATCCCGACCAGTAGAGGGCCCCTTCACCACCATGGGAGGAGAGTCATACACCTGAACACAGAGAAAGAGGCACATAAATAAACATGCTGTTACACACGTCACACTGAAAACACACAAACGGACACACACTGGACACACACACACGCTTTTTTTAGGTAACTTAATTCAGTTCTGACTCTTCCCTGCAGATACCCATCCTGCAGTCATTTGTCAACGTTACACGACTGTATAATAAGCCAGATGGGAGATGTAAATGAGTGTTGTTGTTGGTACCAGATGTTCTGATCATTTCATCACAACATTTGAGAAGAAGCTGCTTTCATCGTGTTTCTTTACACGGTGTCATCTAGGGTAATGGTGACATAAAAACAGGCACACTGATTTATTCAGGAAGTTTGTTAATCATATAATTACTGAATGAGAAAAAGAACCTGATTAAAATGTGAGAGGAGCCTTATCAACTGGCTGACAGGACTCAGGACACATACCTATCTGCTGGCTCATGTGAAATGGCTGGTGCCAGTACACAGACACAGTGTGAGAGGAGCTAACGAGTCAGAAAACAAAGCTTAAATGGTTGAATGCCTCACATCTACTGCCTTTGTCTCTCGCGGGAGGGAGAGGACATGAAGAGCTAGAGAGGAGAGGAAGGAAACACAGGTGCAGGAAGAGGATTAGAGGAGAAGAAAGGAGAGAAACAGGAGCAGGAGGGAAAGAAAAGGGAGAAAGGAGGGGAAGAGAGCTGACCCAGGAATGTGAAGCAGTTTTGGTCACATGATCACCTTGATATGAAACCTTTTGAGTAAGGTTGCAGTCGAAAAGTATTATTTGTTTGGGAAGGTCCCTAACTGAGTTAAATAACATAGAAGAGGCAGCCATGATAAGAGCTGTTTCTCTCCCACACACTCTCCCCCCTGCCTGAAACACCTCCATTGGACTCCTTATCCCTAACATTATGACATCACTATGTAACACTCGCACTTCTATTGGCTAGCGCTCCAACACATTGGACGTGATAGGCTAAGGTGCAATAGAGCCGGCCTGCGCCCCAATCAGATCTCTTACATTTTCATTAATTACGTTATATTTTTCACTGTCGTCCAGTTATTTAGCCTGTATGAAACAACATGATAAGAAAGCACAGGGGCAAGTATCTAGATGCACATTTAGTAATCCATCTACCACAAATGGTCGTTCTTCTTTACCATGGAACTAAATCACATTGCCCAAAAAAGTGAAGTCAGATCCTCTTCGGGTGTACTTTCATAAATCCTGATCGATTCACCTTCGCATATTTCTTTGAGGAATGGTGGTAAGGAAAAGGACAAGGCAATTAGACCGCTCCAACGTGTCTATCTATTAACACTTTATTACTCCTCGCTGTACTTCAATCAAGCTCGCTCTGTGTCTCTCACACTGTACGGACACACACACACACACACACACACACACACACACACACACACACACACACACACACACACACACACACACACACACACACACACACACACACACACCACACACACACACACACACACACACACACACACACACGCACGTCACACACACACACACACACACACATTAGGTTAGATCCTCAAACTAGCACCCGATGTATAGAATCCTGAATGACTTTTGAATATAGCGTGAGAAAGATGAAGATTCACAGCCCTATCCATCAGCTCCATTCTCCTACTAACGTTAAGTCCCACCTGTTTGTATGTGTGCACGTGTGTGTGTGTGTGTGTGTGTGTGTGTGTGTGTGTGTGTGTGTGTGTGTGTGTGTGTGTGATGACTTGTTATGGTCAGAGTCATCTCCCACACAGCAGACATTTTGATGAAGAGCCCGGTGTTGTGGTGCGTTCATTCTTCAGAAAAAGCCCAGCAGCTACATCTGTTATTACAGCCACACATCTTCCTCCTGCTCTTTCTCCTCTTCTCTTCATATTTCCCATCATTCATTGTCATTATTCCTTACTGTGCTCCTCCCCCCTCCTCCTCATCCTCCCGCCTCTTCCTTCTCCTCCTACTCCAGGTTTCATTTTGCTGTGGCTGTATGCGAGTGACCTTTCTTTCTTGGTGTATCAGCAACATGACTTTCTGCTACGTACATTCTGCCTGTGTGTGTGCGTGCAAAGTGCCTGCTTATTAAGCAAGAAACAGTATGTGTGGAATTACACAGAAATAAACTGACCTATGCGTGTGTAATCAAATGTAAAGGCCCTAAAGGCGAACACACACACTGACCTGTGTGTTGTACTGCTGGCGGGTGGGTGGGACGTCGTAAATGTCCTGCTGGCCCGGGGGCTGATGTCTGGGTGGGACGTCATACTCGTCCTGGTCTGATTTCAGTGTGTCGTACACATACACCTGTCCCACCCGGGTAGGAACCACCACCTGGACACAGAAACAGAGCAGAGGCCGGTGAGTGACTGAAGAACAGCATCAAGTTATATAGTTCACATTTATACTGCAACAATCTGTTTTAAAGATAATTATTATTGATATCACCAGAAATAAAAAGTTAATTAATCGTTTAACAAAATTACAATAAACTCCTTAAATTCCTCTAAAGTGAGTCTTTCCTCATCTTTTCTTAATCCCATAACATTTTTCACTGAGTTTAAGGAAAAGTGGTTAGCAAAGTATATAGGGAAATATGAATGTAGAAGGGACTATGGTAGCCTGCAAGGGTCACAATGCACCACAAAGTCACCTCTCAATTTACTCAACTAAAAGGCTTCTTAACCTTTCACTGAGAATGTGCTGCTGCTTCCTCACACCGAATGAACGGAGACTGAGGGTTGTCTGGTCTCATTAAAAGCGCGCTGCTCACACACAGGCAATAAAAACAGAGCAGGGGACCTGTCCTATTCGTCGTGGGAACCAGGCTGACCTATTGTGTGCCTGTTTAAACTGAGTATTATACGCTGTAAGTGTAGAGTCAACCAGCCAGCCTGGGAAACCACAACAGCTGTGCTATACAACACATACACAGACACACACAAAGACATACACACACACACACACACACACACACACACACACACACACACACACACACACACACACACACACACACACACACACACACACACACACAAGCGGCCACACACATGCACACTGTAATTTCCACAACATTTCCATGTCCTGGTTTATATGACCAACACCAATTGCTGTGTGGCCGCGCCTAAACACCTGCTAATGGAATATTATTTTTTATTAGCTAGCATGCTATTCAGTGGAAGTAATTGACCATTGCCTGCATTATAAACACTCTTGGTTTACAAGCTTACTAATTTACTAGTTTCAATTTACTATCAGGAACATTAACATGAAATAACTTTTGTTTTGAGAATTCTGTAAATATCTTAAATGTTTTTACTTGGAGCAAAACGGTAGTGGAGACAACATTCAACACATTTAAAATGCTTTAATGCTAACTGCTCCTTTTTACATTTCTATATCATAACATGATTCATAGCGATGTGTATACAACATATCAAATAATAGGTTGATGAAAAGTGTTATTAAGAGCTGCTTTTTATGTTTGTGTTGCCAACATGGTAAGCTAACTGTAGCTAACTGCTTCCTGCTTTAAACTCTGAAGCGAGTGCAGAGAGAAGATAATGAATGCTTCTAAACTTAGTGGGGATAAGTGGACAACAACAAAACTGTTTAACTAAAAGGAAAAACAAAAACTCTAAATAACACATTCTATAGCAGATGGAAAGTGCTATTTAGAGCTGCTCTTTACACTTGTCTTCATGTTGAGCTAACTGCAGCTAACTGCTAACTTATTTCGTCTCTGAAGCGGATGCAGAGAGAAGAGACTGGTACCGCTTTCAATCTGGTTGAGGATAACGAGACCAGAAAAACCTTTTGTAACTGAAAGTTAAATATATATCTTGTCAAAAAAAAATATGACAAAAGAAAAATCTTATGGATGATCTGGTATAGAGCTAATATGAAGCCACGCTTAAAAAAACACTTAACCCCCCCAAAAAGTACATTTTATCAAATGAGCTGTACAAATTATTCTATAATAAAGTGTGTATCTTTAGATTGAATGATTGATTATGTTATGATAATTTCTGAACAGACTTATTGTGTCGTATCAGTGTGTAGAATCATTGTTTAATCACCAGCCTCCAGCTTTGATGAATGGAAGCTCTCTGATAATATTTGCTCGGCTCCCCAGCTGTCAGAGGGACGCTTTGTGTGAGACAGACAGAGACAAATGATATAACCATCCATTTGACAACCTGCCGGCACTAATCTGCCTTCATCTCACCCGCTTTTTTATTCTCTCATCCACACCAAGGGATTTAGGTCAATGTTTATTTTCTTAGGGTAATCGTTTCATCACCATGCAATAAGAACATATCTGTTAATTCTCAGTCTGCGTCACACTCCTGTAAACACACTTTACCTCATTGTCACAAAGCTTTCAACAGTATTGACGACATTTGGCTAAGTGCCAGATGTGTCCTCTGCACTGAGACACACACACACACACACACACACACACACACACACACACACACACACACACACACACACACACACACACACACACACACACACACACACACACACACACACACACACACACACACACACACACACACACACACACACACACACACACACATATTGATGACCCAAGCTATTGATAACCTGTCTGTGTGCACCCTAGAGGATGGACACACACGTATACACTAACACTAAGTGATCGGTGTATCTATGTGTGTCTGTGGTTGTGTGCGTGTGTGTGTGTGTGTGTAAGGTTTAGTAATAGTACGACCAGCTGAGACGTTTAATCCCTTTAGGAGATCAGAGCTATGGATCAATGGTCACCACCAGAGTTAACCTGTCTGTGTCATGACTGTTAGCTAATGACATCATTTCATATTAGCATAACTTCCTATGTGCAATGTGCTTTTTTATGAAATAGTTTATTTGTTAAACTCAATTAAAGATAACATCTCCATCCTCAATAAACAGAGAAATAAGGTATTTTCCTCAACCTTTCACAGAACTGCTTATACTGTAGCTTTCATGCACATACGTAAGAACTGACTTAAACTGATGTAAAGTATGATTTTGAGAGAAGGTTAGAGCATTTCAGACAGTCCACTGATTGCCTGACAACACCAACATTCACGATTTAAGACAACAAGTCAGTGTGCTTGGGGGAGTATCCAATTGAAAAACAGCTATAGCCCTACACTCAAGCCCAACCTCATACAAGGTATTTAAGGAGACTTTGTTCTTGTAACTTTTGTATTACTGTATTACATTGCATTTAGCTGACGCTTTTATCCAAAGCGACTTACAATAAGTGCATTCGACCAACAAGATACAAACTTGAGGAAAACAGAATCATATAAGTACATCAGGTTTCATAGAGCCAAACATTTAAAGTGCTACTCAACTGGCTTTAGATAAGCCAGTCCTTTGGTAGTATATAAGTGCTTTGTTAGTAATTATATCGCTTGAAGTGGAGTCGAAAGAGATGAGTTTTCAGTCTGCGCCGGAAGGTGTGTAAGCTATCTGCTGTCCTGATTTCAATGGGGAGATCATTCCACCATTTTGGAGCCAGGATAGCAAACCCACGTGTTTTTGCTGATGGGAACTTGGGTCCCCCTCGCAGTGCGGGTGCAGGGAGCTGTTTAGCTGATGCAGAGCGGAGTGCACGTGCTGGGGTGTATGGTTTAACCATGTCCTGGATGTAGGAAGGGCCAGATCCATTCACAGCATGGTACGCAAGTACCATTGTCTTGAAGTGGATTCTAGCAGTTACTGGAAGCCAGTGAAGTGAGCGGAGGAGCGGCGTGGTGTGGGAACATTTTGGAAGGTTGAAGACCAGACGAGCCGCTGCATTCTGGATGAGCTGCAGAGGTCGGATGGCACATGCAGGTAGACCAGCCAGGAGGGAGTTGCAGTAGTCTAGGCGAGATGACGAGAGCCTGGACCAGAACCTGCGTCGCTTTCTGGGTCAGGAGGGGACGTATCCTCCTGATGTTGTAAAGCGTGTATCTGCAGCAGCGGGTTGTTGCAGCGATGTTTGCAGTGAAGGACAGTTTGTTATCTAGGGTCACACCCAGATTCCTTGCAGTCTGAGTCGGGGAAACAATAGAGGTGCCGATGTTGATTGTTAAGTCAAGAGTGGGACAATCTTTTCCCGGAAGGAAAAGCAGTTCAGTCTTGTCAAGGTTGAGCTTGAGGTGGTGAGCAGACATCCACTGAGAGATGTCAGCTAGACAAGCAGAGATGTGTGCGACGACCTGGGTCTCTGAGCGGGGAAAGGACAGAATTAATTGGGTGTCGTCAGCGTAGCAGTGGTATGAAAAACCATGCGGGCTAATGACAGATCCGAGCGAGTTTGTGTACAAGGAGAAGAGGAGGGGACCAAGAACAGAGCCCTGAGGGACCCCTGTAGTTAATTGACAAGGGTCGGACCTGGACCCTCTCTAAGTTATCCTGTAGGTGCGGTCTTTGAGGTATGAGGTGAGGAGGGAAAGTGCAGTGCCTGAAACTCCAAGTTCTTGGAGAGTGCGAAGGAAGATCTGATGGTTCACCATGTTGAATTCAGCAGACAGGTCCAAAAGGATGATGACAGAGGAGAGGGAGGCTGCTTTAGCCATGTGCAGTTCCTCAGAGACAGCAAGGAGGGCAGTTTCTGCCTTGAAACCAGACTGGCGCGGATCCAGAAGGTTGTTCTGATGGAGATAACAGGAGAGTTGTTTAAAGACTGCGCGTTCAAGTGTTTTAGACAGGAACGGGAGGAGAGAGACAGGCCTGTAGTTTATAACATCAGACGGGTTGAGAGTGGGTTTCTTTAGGAGAGGGTTTACTCTTGCCTCCTTGAGACTGTTTGGAAAGTGACCAGAAGTTAGAGAAGTGTTGATGAAATGGGTGAGAAACGGTAGAATATCAGGAGCGATAGTCTGAAGGAGGTTTGAAGGGATAGGGTCCAGAGGACAGGTGGTAGGGGCGGGCAGAGGTAATGAGGGTAAGAACCTCACTTGGAGAGAGAGGGGAGAAGGAGGTTAGTGTGTTGGTGGAAGGAAGGTCTGGTGACCCAGCGGTGAGTAAAGGTGAGTCAGAAAAAGAAGAGCGAATATCATCAACCATTTTTTCAAAGTAGTAAACAAAGTTGCTTGTACTTGAACCAGAGGGTGCGCTAGACTTTTTCGCTGCCCGTCATTTTGACGGATTGGATCGTAAAACTTCCGTCAAAATCCAGAATTACCCGTCGGCCTTTACACAACTCTGACGGGGGGGGGGGGGGGGGGGAGGGACAGTTCACATGCGCCATGTTATGCATGGCTGCTGCACCTCGCGGGAGCGTGCACAGCATAAAGCCAAAACTCACAGACATTTCAATGATTTGTACGGCACAGTTAGGTTTGGAAACGGTATAATTTCCTTTTGGAGGGCATGCATAACACGGCATAACACCGGAGCCTCGCTGCGGGGAAACTTTGGCGCTGTTCCGAGTTTGTTCTAATCTGTCAAAATGACGGACTGCTTTCAGATTTGTCCGTCATTGTTAAAAAAAATCCGTCATAAATAAAAATATTCGGTTAACGCGACCTCTGACTTGAACAGTATTATGCTGATCCTTGCCATGCTCTCAGCCTTTGTTAGGATGTTACCTCTCAGAGTCTTCCAGTGCACCTACATGTACTATGAGCATTGGTTCTGACTGAGAGCCAGCTGTATCCTGTCCCTGAACATCCTCTTCTTCCCCACAGAACTCTGGTCTGGGCACGGCTGCATACTTTCAAATGTTCTGACCTACATATCAAAGAAGATTCTCTGTGTTATGTTCTTGGAATAAATCAGTGGCCTCATAAAAGCTGAAGCTTCTCTGACCTACCAACAGTCAAATGCCTTACAGTCACACATTTATTTATGAGGATCCAGTGAAGGAAAATTCCTCTACAAGCACATATGCTCACACACGATGACAGAGGGCCATGTGTGGCAGAAGCTGGGATGTTCACTCTTTTGTTCCATTTATATGATTACGTCAAGCTGAAGTCTTTGTTCAACAGATGACCTTTGCTCCGAGCTACATCCCTCCTTCTTCCCAGCAGCACCCTCCACCCTCTCCCTGGCTTCCTCTCCTTCTCTCTCTTTCTCTATCTCTGCTTCATGCCGATGAGAAATCAGGGCGTGGGCTTCAGGCTGCAAACAAGCAGGGGGAAATGTCCTCCATGCTATCTGCTGGTAAAAACAGCACATTCTCTAAGGAAGCCCAGTCCTCCAGCTTCAAAATTACCATCAACCACATGGAGAGAAATATACTTTCTATATATGTAGCTGCAGCTGAGAAAAAAACCTGTACAGCACAGATGTGAAGTTAAAAGAGAAATGTGGTAAAAATAGAGCGAGGCCTCATTACAGGAGAGGGTTGGGTGGTTAGACTGAGGACATGTTACTTGAATACTCAATTCTGATTGGTAGATTAGAGGATTTAGGGACCTGTTCTAACTGCTAAATCAAATCAAATCAAGTTTTATTTATATAGCACATTTTTAAACGATTTTTGGTCGAGCCAAAGTGCTGTACATATAATACAAATACCCTACAGTAAAGACGCTTTACAGCAAATACAACAGCACAGTTTGTGCAGAATATCAGTATGAGAAAACAACACCCTCTGTCCTTAGACCCTCACATCGTACAAGGAAAGTGCTATTACACTATCTCTCTGATTAAGGGACCATGTGCAGTCATATCAATCTGCAGAAAGAAGTCCCATCATTCAAACTTCAGCTGTGACCCAAACATTAGTATTCCTCCATCCCAAAACAACATGGAATACTTTTTAACTCTTATTTCTATATTTGTAAAGCGCACAAAACTTTTGATTTAAATTATTAATTAATTTAGTAAGTAGATGTGTCATAAGCAGGATAATATCGCTGCATATATCCCTTACACTGTAATACTTACACACTTATAGTAAATCCTCATCGGGAAATATTTTTTTGTTTATTTAGAAAAATAGTTCTTCTATTTTATGATGTTCTTCAACTTTTTACACAGGAACAAATATTTATACATATATAAAAAAGAGAGCAGAATAAATAAAGAAACATATTCTACGTATGAGTTGCTCTATATATCTCGTTTTAAATCAATTAATAATTTTTCAATAGCGTTGCGTTGCATACATAACGTATACAAATGTATACATAGCAGCTGCCTGTATGTACACATATCTACAGTATGTGCATGGGGAACATACATGAATGTATTAGCATATATACAGTCATGCATGTGTAAGTGGTTATATGCACATTTGTGCACATATATGCATTACAACTACTCTTAGTCAGATTGTATCTGCTGTGTCTTGCTCCAGTTCCATGCTACAGTGAAACTATTTTAGACCTGTGCATTGTTTATTAAATAGAACATTTTCATTTTCCTCTTTTCTAATTTGCTCTGTTTCACAAAGCAACACTAACACGCATATTAAATGTTAAAGAGTTGGCTCACTGAAATAATAAAAAGACAACATTTCTCTGTTCTTTCCTAGTCATGCAGATAGTTTAGTTTTATGCATAGTTATTATTTTATAACCCTGCTACTTTGGATAATTCAGAGTTCTCCTTGGGAATGAGTTTGTTCCAATAAAAACAGAGATATATGCTGCTGCTTATTCTTTAAATGACGTTTTGTCTATGCTTTGAGCAGAACACAACCATTTTAATTCCCCTTTATTGGATAGAGACAGAAATCTCAGAGATTAAACATTTCAAATAAAACCTAACCTACCATGAAAAACTGTAGTGTAAACAACTTATACATATAATTTGTTTATTGCTTAAAGCCCGGAGTAAGATGAAAAAAAAAAAACACAAGGGAAGAAAGAATTAATGAAAGATGGAGCCACAGCCTATGAGGGGCCGTGTAGGCCAAAATTCAAACTAACCTCGCACACACACTACTGAAAACATCTGGCCTTGCACACACACTACTGAAATACTCTCACATTCACTACTGAACACCACACACACACACACACACACACACACACACACACACACACACACACACACACACACACACACACACACACACACACCACACACACACACACACCACACACACACACACACACACACACACACACACACACACACACACACACACACACACACACACACACACACACACACACACTACTGCAAATTAACCTCACACACATGCAACTGAAAATTAACCTCACACACACTATTGAAATCCCCTCACATTCACTACTGAACACCTCACACACACACAACTGAAAACATTTTACTGAAAGGTTCTCAGTAGGGAATGTACATGTGTTTCACCTATGTGTGTGAGGGGGATTCTTGCTGTAACGGAAGTCATTGTAATGAAACGGAACTAACAAAGAACAATGCTGCAGTGATACAGTAGGTGGCGATAATGCTCGTCTGGTTGCAAGTCGCCATTAAAGAAGAGGAAGAAGAAGAACGAAACAGAAGGTTCAATTCAGCATGGATTTATAGAGAAACAGCACCGCAGCCGTAGGCTGGACCCCGGACCGAGCGGTCTACAAACTGAGACGGTCTGGTCTATCAAGGTTTTCTTGTTTACATCACCTGGCGCAGCTCGTGAGGTGGCCCGCTAGCAACATGCACAGCTGCAATAAGCTAACAAGCTAACTAAGCCGAAATTGATCCAGAACCTTTCCTTTTTTTGTTTTACCATTTAAAGGTCCCATGACATGGCCATTTCTACTGATCATAATTCCATTGTTGAGGTCTACTAGAATAGATTTACATTGTTCAATGTTCCAAACTCACATTGGTTTCTCACAGCATCTCTGTATAGTATGTGTATTCACTCTCTGTCCTAAACGCCTTGTTGGAGCTGTTGTTTAGAGCGAAATGAGGCATGGCTAAAATGCATGATCTGTTTAGTATTTTGAAAAAAAAAACTTCGCAGACATGTTTTATATAGGTATGGCCCTACAATATATTATTCAAATATAGCATGATAGGTCCACTTTAAACAATTAAAAAGACAAAATCAACTACATTTATTGATATACCAATATTTATTTTTGGGGCCTCTTCTTCTTTTAAATTAAACTTTCAGACGTGATATATTGAAATACAGTAATAGTATTGTTTATTTAAAAAAAAACTGAGCCACTCCTTACAGTTAACTTCATATTTCTTATTGTCTTAAGCATTTATTACACACATTTTCCCCTCTTATATTCACAGTGTGGATCAGCGTGGAGTCCAGAGAGCTGCAGAGACTTTGGGAGGAACCTCAGTGTGACGGATGTCCTGTCTGTGGGTTTGGCTGGAGAGGACTGAGGTGGAGAGGTCTTTCTCTGGGAGGAGGACCAGGCCTGATGAAGAAACCAACTAACTGCATCTGTGAGCCCATACTGGGCACAGCTGTCACAAACAAATGATGATCCTGTTTGACTTTGTGTTCAAAATAAAAGTGTAGTTTTTTATTGAATGTCCTGTATTGGTCTTTAATCTGATATCAGCTTTTCATTTTCTTCTTGCCCCTCGGAGAAAACGGTGAGGCAGTTGGGTCCTTCAGGTATGTCCTTTCCTAACAGAAATTACAAGAAACCTATGACATTATTGAAGAGCAAGTGTGTTATTTATGAAAGAGGTTTGTTTATTTAGCAGATGTAGAAATAGTATTTTTTTTTATTTGAGTGTTTTTTTTAAAAATTCATCACTTTGTACTACAAAGATAATCAGATTATGAATGAACAGTCTGCAGTTAATCAACATTAAAAGATATGTTATTATTAAATAATATTCATCTGTTATCAGAACTTAGTGTAAATGTAGAATCATGCTGTTCGGTTGTCTCACTGCAATAACCACTTTTACCACGTCTTTTACAGACAATATGTAGAGACAAATGGTAGCAATTCTCAAATACATTGAAATGTGAAAACTGACAGAATAATCATGTTGTTTGGTGAAATCGAAATGTAAATGTTTGCAAGGAAAGAACACTCAACTTCCTTGATGTGTCAGTATTTAGTCGTGTTTAAAGGAATGTATATCAGTGTATTATAGTCGTTAATTTATCTATTTAAACCAGAACGTTTCTCGATTCTTTGTACAGTATGAAAGGGTCTTTGTACCTTTCACTCCATGCTGAAGTTCACTGATGTCAGGAATCTCGGTCTGTCTCTCGTGTTCAGCATCCTCTGGTCCGTCTGCATCACCTGGAAACTTTAAACAAACAGATATGTAAAGTAACATGTGTTGGTCACAGACTTTTTTACATGCAAACTTCATGTCATAATCTTTTTGTTATCCTTAAAAAAAGTGCTGGATATCACAGCCCTTACTGTATCTTATCAGTTGGATTGTGTATTATTGTCTAGTTGGGGTCCTTTTTATTTTACAATCGTTTTTCATGAGACAGTCAAATTAAATATTTGTCCTATGCCATATTCACATTCATTTGTAAAACACGTAAGGGTAAAAGACAAACATCTTTAACAAATATAATGCAATGAATAAGCTTAATTGTCACAGAAGCACACATAACGTCATATCTAAACAAATAATTTCCTTGTCCCTAAAGCATTGACTACGCAATTTTTCGTCCTTAAAGAGCCTGTGACACGAGTTTCCCCCATCATCCAAACCCATCAATTTGAGTAAATATTGTCCCCTTGAAAACCGTTACTGAACTGATTTTGGATATTTGTACTTTGATAACCATTAATCTGCCCTTCAATGTTGACCATTTCCTGGATCTTCTCGGGGATTCTTCAAGTCCCGCCAAATTATGTGTGACGTCATTGCGGGCACCGCGCTCCAGCTGCACCGTTCAGGATCCCAGCATCTGCATGTAAACGCACGATGGTGCACACAGCAGCAAGCTCAGACAGCGATGACAGTTTAATTTTGAACGTGTCTGAGAGCTCATGAGGCTGAAGGATCGCTTTATGTTGTATCGGTTAGAAGTTTAGGAATTAGGTGCGTCAATATGGGCGATCATACGGTCATGTAGCCAGTGGTGGAATGGGACTAAAAATTAGGGATGCTCCGATCGCCAATTTCGGGGCCGATCGCCGATCGCCGGAATCAGTATCGGCCGATACCGATCGCCGATCCGATCGAGTGGGCGGGCCTAAATGGAAGATTTAAACATCACTTTAAATCTTCCATTTAAAGAAATGTTTAAAACTCAGTTAATGGGGCTCATTCACTGGAGCTTCCACAAACAACAATCAACTTAATTATTACATTCAAATGATGTACATTATTCAAGTTTACATTCACTTTGGATAATAACACGGGAGAAATTAGCGGAAGCGCTCTCTTTTCCTCTCTCCCTCTCTCCCCTCTCTCCCTCTCCTGACAGCCTGTCAGTATCTCATGCAGCTCACTGATCCAGTAATGAGTGACCCGACAATGAAGAATACATATATTTATAATAACTAGTTTAGCTTGTTCCAGAGGTAGATAAAATAGCTAAGTGTGTTAGGTCTAACTCTTACGGTACGTCCACACAGCAGCTTTTCAAAAATCTTCAAAATCTTGGAGCTGGGCGTGTCTGAAAGCTTGGGGATTTTTTGCGAGCAACGCGACCAACAACCAATCACATGAATCTCCCGACCCCGACATACAAAGCAAAAAACCCCGGGTATTTTATGCGAGCAATATATATATAAACTCCCCAAACAGGCGAAAACTTACCAGTTTCACCCACTGTCTCTGCCACCTCCCTCCATGCCTGGTTCCTCCGGTTTGTATCCCGTTAATAGTTCTGGTCGTAAAGAACCGGGTGATTTGCTACCGTAATTTCTCGTTTGGAATATGAGGAAATTAACTGCGGTCTGGTTCTCCCTGTGTGTGTTTCGCTGTGCTTACCTGTCCGGCGGGCGGAGCTGCAGGATTTTCTGTTGCATACTGCTATTTTACTGTCTTTTTCGGACACCTTAAAATAATGCCAGACCGGTGAAGCCATGTTGGCGAGCTTGTTTTGCAGCTCACAGAGAAAAGTGTCATGTATTTTACGTCATGCGATCGGCTCTCGCGATCGGCATGTTTAGAGAGCACCGATCGATCGGTAGAGAGTGAGTATCGGCCGATATCGATCGGTGACCGATCGATCGGAGCATCCCTACTAAAAATCATCCCGGGACTCTCGACCGACTCACTTCGGTACCGCTAGTAAATTGTCAACGGGGGGAGTGGGGGATGTCAGGGGCGGCGGGTGCTGTAGATAGTAAATGTAAATATGTAAATATTTGTGTCACTGCATCCTGGTCAAATACAAATATAATGTATAATGTCTGTGTCTTTGACATTAGCGCTGCTAGCCACCTGTGCCCTGTATTACGAAGCCAGTTCAACAGACCCTGGATATGTTTGAGTAACAAACTAACAAACAACAACAAACTAACAAACGAGATCTTGCTAAGCGGTCCTACGACGCTGGTTATCAACTCGGTAAATCAAGCCAGGGTTTCTCTCACCAGCTGAGAGCGCGTTCACGTCTAAGACAGGAGTGGATCTGACTTTAATTACATTTGACTCAAGTGTTTCGTCAACATAATGTGTTGCTTAAAATAATACTTCTGCATACAGTATGTGACACTGTAAGTGTTGCACGACCAGATACGGCAGATAAGGAAATATATGATATATTATGATATTATATGATCGATGATCTGATTGATGATGTAATATGAATGATAAGTGCGACACGTCGGCGTCTTCTCGGCATACGGCAGTTTAAACTGTATTTCCTTTATCCTGTAATATGACTTGAGAGATTTAAACTCTGCACACTGAGTTGATCTCTTTTCTATAGACGCCGGAGGCGGGCAGCGTCAGGTAAAAAAAGTTATTTAGCCTTCCCAAACCTGAGCCTCACGCGCCGCCTATGGGGGATGTGCTAGTGATTTATCCGACCGGCCCACTTCGGTACCGGCGCATCGGGATTCGTCCCGATGGCCAGTCCGCCACTGCACCCAGCCCACGTAAACTGTCAACGGGGGAGCCTCGCTGCGGGGAAACGGTGGACCTAGTGTCATGAATGGAGTGGGAATAATAATAATAATAATCCGTGCATTTTATCCATTAATTTCCCCAACATTGTGGTAAACAAAACACACGTTTAATCCATGTTGGTGTACTACAACTACAAAAAGCATCGGTTTGTTTTCTCATCAGGAAATGCAGACCGGCTCAAACAAACGATTTTTAATCATCATTCTCACGATCATTTAATGTATCATATGTTCGCCGAATTGACATGAAAGCACTAATAAATGTAGTTTCATCCACTTGAGTTTACAACTACAAAAATAATCGATTTGTTTTTATATCACATCCTACGGGAGGAAATTCAGCAGCTCTCACTACCGATTTTTAATCCTAATGTAATCATCATCTTCACCACGATCATTTATGTTTATGTTCGCCGAATTGACATGAAAGCACTGACAAATATGAATATACTGTAGTCAACTTCATTAAAACGTTATTAACGTGCCTAAACTCAGTAATTCACCATTTCTACGCATGACAACACACTTTGTCCGTGTTTGGCTCTCTCGCCGCACAGTGAAGCGTTCCCGCATTGACGTCACTTCCGGCTTCCCCCAAAACTTCAAAATGAGTCGAAGGAATTTCCCCGCGATGTTTGAAATTATTGATATTTAACGGAACGGTATCGCTTTTTCTTTTTTAAACTGACGGTTCGAGATTACTAGTTGCCCAATATTTCATTGTACAACAGTTGTTGGGATGCTGTCACAGGCTCTTTAAGATGCAGGCATTAAGTTACATGTTCACGTTCTGCTGCCACAATAAGTCGGTTTCTCCAGTGTAATGATAATAAAATGCTAAGTAAGTATTAGTAATAATATTAATAAAAACAACAAGGTTTGGGTTAGTTCGTTTAATATGATGAACGTTAACCAGTAAGCTTCAATAATTAACTCCAGCTCAACAAACAATATTGCAATCTCTACATTAACGTTAATTCTGGAACCAACTGGAAATGTGAGATTCATATTTTTAAAATACACATATTTTATAGTGAGGTTAATCTCATATACAGTACGCTGGTCTTCAACACTGTGACGCTAGTTGTCTGCATCGTCAATAACAATTCATACAGTTACCTAACTAGCAAATTAACTATCTAATGAACGAGGATGACCTTATTTTACCAACCTCACACAGAAGCCTTTTGTTCTACAGTATAATCCTTCTCAATGTTGTACGCTTCTCTATTATGTTTAACTTGGATGCTACGGATAGCATCGTTAGCACAGATGTAGCTTAGCTGAATAAAAACACCAGTAAGAAATAAAGTGCTTGAATTTCACTTACCGAAGAAACTGCATTCATGGACGGTCTGTTTTAACCGCAGAGCCACAAGATAAGTACGATATTTCAATGAAGAATACTCCACCAGGCATGAACACAACAAACACGTCCGAGTTCAAGTTGTGTTCTCCGGATCAGCCAAGCAGCTGAGCCCCTGTAGCAGCCTGGAGCTAACGGAGCTAGCAGAGAGACAACTAGCAGTTTGGTACTTCCATTTCATTACAATGACTTCCGTTACAGCAAGAATCCCCCTCACACACATAGGTGAAACACATGCACATTCCCTACTGAGAACCTTTCAGTTAAATGTTTTCAGGAGTGTGTGTGTGTGTGTGTGTGAGGTTTTCAGTGAATGTGAGAGTATTTCAGTAGTATGTGTGTGGGGTTAATTTTCAGTTGCGTGTGTGTGAGGTTTAATTTTCAGTTGTGTGTGTGTGAGGTTTAATTTTCAGTTGTGTGTGTGTGGTCAGTAGTGAATGTGAGAGTATTTCAGTAGTTGTGTGTGCAAGGCCAGATGTTTTCAGTAGTGTGTGTGCAAGGTGAGTTTGAATTTTGGCCTACACGGCCCCTCATAACAGCCTGAGAATGCCATGCTAGCTATGTGGAGCATGTAGCACACACACACACACACACACACACACACACACACACACACACACACACACACACACACACACACACACACACACACACACACACACACACACACACACACACACACACACACACACACACACACACACACACACACACACAGGCACCAAGCAGTAGTGCAGGGGGGTCTTAACAGATTAGTACGGGGGGCATGTCTCCAAGAGAGAAGCGACACGCTCTACCCCCCACTGAATTGGATTCTAACACCACATGGCATGCTGTGTGTGTGTCTGTGGGTGAGTATGTGTGTGTGTGTTTGCATGCTCAGACTGACTGTCTGGCACAAGCCAGATGGACAGACTCACCTCTGATGGTGATGGAAACAGTTTGGATTTATTAGGATATCATCATGTAATGCATGTTATTGCTGTGACGTATTGGGGACTACTGTTATGTTTCATTGTGCGTGTGTGGTCATATTGTTGCTGTGTGTTGTCTATTGGTTGTGATAGTGAGGTAACACTCCTACAGACCTTCACTCGTCAGGGATAAACTCAGCAAAGACTAAAAAGGTAATTGAAGTTGATGTTCAAAGGTTACATTGTCACACTTCCTGCACCAGATTGTACTGCCATAATGTGAGTTTACAAGATCATTCAATCCTGCTGGTGTAAGCTCAGGAATGAGTCTAAAACCCGGAAATTGGTTAGCATTTCCCCTCATCTGGAAGTCCACCTTTTTGACCATGTTTGTGGTTAGACGCCTGAAATAAGGTCTGTGGTTAACATAAGCTGAAGGGATTTTTGCGTTTTGTACTAGAAAAATAAAAACATGTAGTTACCATAAATATAAGTTTGCCACATATGTTATTTTCTTCAATATTCCAAAATCAAATGATAAAATCCCATTGCTTTTTGTCGAGGGAGCCCTTGGGATGCAATTTATAGGTTGGCCTACACAAATACATCATCCCTACACCACTCTGATGAAGATCTAGAATTAGTAAAGGGGTTTCAGCTCTAACTGGCTGAGACACACTGCAGGCAGAGCCTTACCAAAGCTATTAGAAATGCATTCTTAAACTGGCTGAACAGGGCCTGATAAACTGGGAGACATTTGGACTATTTGTGGTGAGCACAAAGCAGAATTATACTTTAATGTTAACAGGCTGCAGACAGCACACAGGCTGTCAGAGAAACACATGGACAATGAGAAGAACCACAAATATTCCTACTTCAATCAGTGTGTGTGTGGGTGTGATATGTCTACAGATATGAGTGGGAGTGTGCCAGACAGCCGTGTTCACTTCATTAGTCTCCAGTTAATCTCTCAGCATGTGGTGCATAATTTAGGCTCGCACACAGTTTATACACACACACACACATACACACACACACACACACACACACACACACACACACACACACATATTCATCATATTTTTTCAGACCTGCAATATGTCACATTGCTAGCTTAATCTGTGTTGATGTGTGTGATGGATTTGAGTCATGCAGACATGCTCCTCTTTACATGACTCTGACAGCTAAATAAAGGGGAAGTACATATGAGGAATATATGTTACTTACATGTTTACTCTTGTTTCTTATTATCCTAGTGTGAACCCTTATTTGTACTGTCCTGTGTTTCACTCTTATTCTGTTGCTGCTAAACACCTGCATTTCCCCCCAGGGACTAATACAGGTGAATCTTATCTTATGGTGTGAGACAGTCCGTGAATTTAAGTAAACATGAAAAATAACTAATTTCTATGGAAAAGGGGTGACTGACTTGAGTATATAGGGACAAGTTTAAAAACTAAACCAACTACAACATAATAAAGCTCATGGTGTTATTCATTAAGACTCAAAATCCCCCAAATCAAGCAGCTTTAGATCCAATCCATGTGAGACTTACTTCAACAGCAAGGGAAGGGAAATGGGCCTATATTTTCACACTCTAATATATAATTGAGGGATCGGGATGAGCATCACACAAGCGTTCATAATGTTACGTTTTCAAATGCAAAGTGTTAAAATCCGTCAGGCTGTGGGAAAACAGAAACAACTTTTCTTCCTCATTATCACAGCCGTTATAACTCACATGCTGCATGGAATGACTTGTGCTGGATACTTCATCAATATCCCCGCCAGATTCTCCAGTTCTCCTGTGAACTACCTCATTTGTAACAAATATAATATTGAAGGGACTGTTTGATTTTTATTACACCTACACCAATAACATGGCCTATACACAGGGCTGCACATAACTGGTGCGCATGCGCACCTCCGCCAACAAAAGAGCACCGTGTCATTTGAAAAAAGGCGCATTTGCGTACCAACATTGAGAGAGAGAGAGAGAGAGAGAGAGAGAGAGGAGAGAGAGAGAGAGAGATAGAGAGAGAGAGAGAGAGAGAGAGAGAGAGAGAGAGAGAGAGAGACGAGAGAGGAGAGAGAGAGAGAGAGAGAAGAGAGAGGGAGAGAGAGAGAGAGAAGAGAGAGAAGGGAAAAGAGAAAAGAGAGAAGAGAGGAGAGAGAAAATAGAAGAGAGAGAGAGAGAAATATATTTGCGAGTTGCATATGAACCTATGATATGAACTCAGGGCCGGCCCGTAGCGCTGGCGTAATAGATGTTCGCCAAGGGCGCCAGATCTGTGGAGGCGCTGCGCTGACAGCTCTGGGAGGGAAAAAAACATTTTTTGACTGTTGGGGCTCATCCTAATTTTCGGCCTTGATGTAACGATATTCACAATTAAGTAAATGTAACACCCTTTTCATCCCGATTACACGTTTCATTTGCCCTGTACGATGGACGCTGTAAGTGATGAAAATGGGGGATGTTGGCTTATCTGGCGCCCGCAGCTCACAGCCAAAGTGCGAGGGAGAGAGGGAGAGAGGGAGGGTGCACCGGTACCGGCGCTGTTGTTATTAGAATCTGGTGCCGTGCTAGCTGCTCTAACGGATATAAGAAGAAGATGTTTCTACAATAATGTGGAGGGAGAGTCCTCTCCAGTCAGACTGAGAGGCTGATACTACAGCTCAGTGAGGTAAAGGACTCTGAGTGTTTAGATAGTTCACTTTAGTCTAAGTTCAAACGGTTTGGTCACAATTTATGTAAACACATATTTTCAAGGCACTCCTTTATAATTATTGGGATAAACAGGTTTGAAATCATTCCAATGCATACTATAGGTTAGTAACCAAAAATATCCTTTAAAACTGGAAAGATACAAACAAATGCATAATAAATAAATGTTAAGGTAAAATAAGATATGAATGAACAACATAAATAAAATAAGTTACATTAATTTGTTATTGGCTATGGTAGGTTATTGGTTATGTTCACATACTTATTTGATTACATCCACTTGTCTAAGATGACAACAGAGACTTTCGATCCCAAACCAAGCTGTTGACTTGTGGATGCAAGCTTCTAATCACAGACTCAACCAGAGAGGAAGAAGTAGGCCTACATCATCAGCTACCATGTCTGACAGAGAGGGAGACAGTGAGGAGAACAGTCAGGAGGGTAGTGATGACAGCTTGTAGGATTACTGGTCGTGCTAATGTTGTCTTGTGTTCACCTCTGCATGTGTGTTCTGTGTTCACCTCTGCATGTGTGTTTAGTGCCGTGTGTCTGGCAAATAAAGTCAAGACCCCCTCAAAAGTTACGGTTTATTTCATTTTAAGGATGAGCACCAAGCAACATCTCCAGGTGCTCCTTTGAGAACCAGGGCCAAAAAGTTATGTGCACCCCTGCCTATACAGTAGCTGCTGCTTCACACACTGGCTGTGCACACAAGCACAGGATCAACTCTAGAATACTTTAAATTATTATTTTCAAAACCCCACTCACTGGAATATGTATTGTAGCTGTGTGTTTGTTTGTGTGTGTGTGTGTGTGTGTGTGTGTGTGTGTGTGGTGTGTGTATGTGTATGTAGATAATAACCAACATGCCCCTGATTTTTCAAGTCCTCTACGCAAACGCTCTTTCATCACACACATTGATGGTGTACAGCTGTCCCTGTGTGTGTGTGTGTGTGTGTGTCAGAGTGTTAAGCCAGGAGTCTCTCCGACACGTGGCTGCTGACACACCCTTACTAACATCAATGCCTTTGATGACAGCTGTCAGCTGACACTACAGCTTGACCTCCTGACACCCACCCACACACACACACACACACACACACACACACACACACACACACACACACACACACACACACACACACACACACACACACACACACACACACACACACACACACACACACACACAGATATCTTAAGACCATTTATTAGCTTTTTCATTATCTGTAATATCTGACGACTAAGCATTCTCAATATGCTGATGATGCCACGTTTATACTATTGGTTAACAGTACGGTAAATCATGCAAACGGATGTGTAATCCATGTGCATCAAAAACTAATTTAGTCCAGACACCCTCTGGCCTTTAGGGAAATCAGATCCCACTCTCTTTGTGTTGTTTAACCAATAAATAAATCTACATTAAAGAGGACATAATAATAATAATAATAATAGATTTATTTTGTTAGCGCTTTTACAGGTGCTCAAAGACGCTTTACAGATATAGTGAAAAGAAAAGAAAGGAACAACAAATTGTTATAGTTAAATAATACAAAAACAATCACACATTAAAAGCCAGATTGAAGAGGTGAGTTTTTGTGAGTGTTTTGAAGGTGGTGAGGTCAGTGCAGTCTCTGATGGGTTGTGGGAGTGAGTTCCAGAGGGAGGGGGCAGCGACGGAGAAGGCTCTGTCCCCCCAGGTCCGGTGATTGGTGCGGGTGGGGATGGATAGGAGGTTGGCTTCTGATGAGCGGAGGCAGCGGGAAGGGGCGTGGTGGTGCAGCAGGTCTGTGAGGTAGGGGGGGGGGCCTGATTGTTGAGGGCTTTGTGAGTAATGAGGAGGACTTTGAAGTTGATTCTTTGACCGACGGGGAGCCAGTGGAGGTTCTGGAGGACGGGAGTGATGTGGTGACATGTTATGCTAATTCCCAGCTTCATATCAGTATGTAGTGTCTCTACTGTGACATGTCTCCATGCTTTAATGCTCAAAAGCTCTTTATTTGTCTCTGTGCTGCAGCACCTTTTTTCACCCTCTGTCTGAAACCAGAGCCCAGTCTGCTCTGATTGGTTAGCTGGCCGGCTCTGTTGTGATTGGTCTTAGAGATGTCCCGCCCCCTTAGACTTTCACGTATGCCAGCCAATTGAAGCGCAAGTGTTAGCGATGTCACTATGGGGGGAACACAGGGATTTGAGCCTTTGCAGACCATTGACATGCACACAAACCTGTAGAACACTACAGGAGAGAACACAAAGAATACAGGCCTCTTTAACTGTCATATTCTGTATTATTTCCTGCCATGTTTCCACAGCTTGGAGTCCCCTCACATTCTCCCTGTTAGCACCTCTGTTGGAGTGTGCATGCTGCAGACAGACACGTGTCTCTCATATGTGTGCGTCTGGAAACACAAAGACAAGCTGCCCCGACACACAAAGGAACATTTGGTGTGTAAAGCCGAGCTGGAGACTTCCACAGCAGCTGAGCCTCTGCAGCTGGAGCTCCTCTGCCCGCTGCTCACTTCCTGCTCCATTCTGCCTCCATGTTTGAAACAAACACTGCCGTTTTCATCACTCTTAAATGACTGCCCATCTGTGTGAGTGTGTGGGTGGAAGAGAGAGAGTGTGCGTAGTTTTCCCTCGGCAGGAACTCCTTATCTCATAATAACTAACTGGCAAGGGGGAAGTGTGTGTCTTTTAACTCTGTGTGTGTGTGTGTGTGTGTGTGTGTGTGTGTGTGTGTGTGTGTGTGTGTGTGTGTGGAGCACTTGGGAATGGGAGGTAAGTGAGCATAAGAGCAAGTCATTACAATGAAGGGCATTGGCAAGGTAAATACATAAAGCATGCACGCACAGCACTTACGCAACTCTGACTAAAATGTTAGCTCCTTTCTCAGCCCTCGCTACGTGTCCTTGACCTTCATGAAAAACGTCCCAGTGAAAAAAATATTTAAAGAACAATTCATAAATCATTCATATCGTCCCCCGGTGACACGGAGCAGACCTTTCAAATGTATCCACACATTCATAAATATCACAATCAGAATACTTCATTTATCCCGGGGGAAGCTGGGTTTCAAGACAGCTGCCATATTATAGGGAACTAAATAAAAGATGAATGAATACAACTATAAACACAAGGAGTTCAAGTATTAATGTGCAATAAAAAGATTGTACTACAGTACATAAGGTATTTTCCAATACATATAGTGGTATATTAGTGTATTAATAGGACATTAAGACTGAACTGCACAGTTTAAAGGGGGTTGAACTGGATTTTTAAGGCCGATATCAAGATTGATATTTGAGGGTTTGAAAGAAACCCCATAATGACACAAGGAAAGAAGATCATTTTATCCCAATACTTCCTGACTTTCCTACCCTGTGGCTCTCAGTTCCAAAATGTGCAACAACGGTTAAAGACACTGTCATCATAGTTCAATGATGATGCATACAGGTGGAGCTTATACACTGTTTTCCCTTTTACACGTGCAGTAACTCGGTTCAGAGGGGATTAGCTTGGCACTATAAAGGCCCTGACACACCAGGCCGATTTCGGCTGTTTTCGTAAGTCGGGAGACGAAGCGTGTCCTGTCGCCCAAACTCAATTTGGTGTGTCCCGCACCGTCGACCGTGACACGCCTTATTTGGACTGCCTGTCCCGATGCATGGCCGATTCAACATGTTGAATCGGCCATGCATCGGGTCTGGCAGTCGGACCAAACAATCACTCTGATTGGCTGTTCAGCTAGCGAATCAGTGCATGAGAAGCGAAACGGAAGTGAGGGACGCAAACAAACGATTTAAGAAGGCACACACAGACTGATATTCATTTTCATCTCATCATGGCGATCTGGAATGACGCAAACGAAGACCTGCTCATCACATTGATCCAGGAGAGGCCAGCTCTGTACGACATCACAGACAAAAGGTACTCGAACCGAGTAGTGAAAACCGGACTCTGGCGAGAGATTGAAACGCAACTTGGTTTCTCGGGTAAGATTATCTTTTTCATCAATTGAGCTCTTTAGCAGATACTGTTGGCTTTTTATTGTTTGCCAGCGTACAGTGACGTTAACGTGAAATGTAATTTATTATTTCAATATAGATATGAATTGGACATGCTAACTATCCACAATGCTTACATCGTTTATTTGTGTGCTTCAGAGAAAGAGCTGAGGAAGAAGTGGATTCTCTGCGAACCCAGTACACCCGGTACAGGAGACTTGCCCCTTCGGGTAGTTGTGGAGCACCAAAGACGGGCAGACAGCAGTGGATCATAACCAGGCTGCAGTTTGCACACGCTATTTGTTGTTGTTTATATCATGCAGTCTGTTCTTCTTCTCTGTCTTCCGGTTGTTGCCTATTTTTACTGAGGAATACACACTACCGCCGCCTGCTGGTAAGGAGAGTTATTGCCACTCACGCACTGAAGTCTTTGCGGTGTGTTCCCGTGCGACACATGGCCAAGACGCAGGAGAACACGGCGACGCAACAGCCGACGTCGGCGTCGGCGAGTCCTCTGGTGACTGCTTGGTGTGTCAGGGCCTTAAGAGTTAGACCCATATGGAACAATATCCAGCCTCTACACAAGTCTCCACCATTGATGGTTGATATTGATAGTGTACTCATTGTATCCTACAATAGGAACATTTTGGAGAAACAAACAGTGTTCTAACTATTTCTATATCCTTAGTGCCTATCTTTAGGGTTGAAACTAATGCTGTGTCTTGATTCAGATATGCTCCTTAGAACATCCTCATGTTGTGTATTGTTAACACTTAAGATGAATGTCGACAACAAGTGATGACCGCCACTGTTACCTAGCTATGCTTTCGTTGCAGGCAGCAAACCATTACAGACTGCTTAACTAACCCAATAACATGACAGTGGCTTATCTTTGACACTGGCATAGTGGTATGTGTATTACATTTTGAAAAAACTCACGTGTGTAACCTTTATTTATATATTGCTGTGTTTACTGCAGCAGTCACCGCTGGTCACGCTACTTCTGTTAGCTAGCCTAAAGGGCGATGGTTGATTGTGAGAAATGTCCTGCATTCCACATTCCAATTTTTGAATGTTATGAGTGCAAAATGTGGGTACTCCAAGTGCATCTGGCTCTACTTTGCATTAGGAAATGATCATGTATGCACTCAAAACACCACATGTAAGTACAGGAGTATGTGAATTGAGACACAGCACAAGAAAACCAAGTGGATTGCTTTGAATTAAAGGGGTTTCCTCAGGGGAGCATGATCTCAGGAGATGCCATATTACGTCATGGAATATCTTTCTGTGGGATGTTTGTTGATAAAGATTGTGTGCATAGAACAATATGGACACAGGCATAGTGAGCGGTTAGATTAGAGCTGCAGGCAACCAACTCTACTTTCACATCATCATCAGTAAACAACTTTACCATTCCATGCCATGCTATGAAAGAGGATTCATGCTGAGCACGTTACACAATCTGATTGCAGTATGCTCTACGGAAATAAGGCAACCAGCCTCTCATCCCACATTCATATATAGCTTTTCCATTTTCAACATGATCCAAAACACCTCATATAAGTGTTACTGTCCCATGGTGCAGTTGAGGGATCTGTTTGGTTGTTTCATTCCAGTTTGTGCTTATTCATTTATTATGAAGCAGACAGAGGAACACATTAGGAGAAAGAGGAGCAGCTGGAATCAACCATTACCAATCACACACACACACACACAGCATGTCACCTGGTGCAGTAAAGTGCTTACTCATCCAACCACAAGATCAGAGCTGAATTATTAACAATCTTATTATTTCCTCTGAAAGCACACACACACACACACACACACACACACACACACACACACACCACACACACACACACACACACACACACACACACACACACACACACACACACACACACACACACACACACACACACACACACACACACACACACACACACACACACACACACACACACACACACACACACACACACACACACACACACACTCTCTTCTGTCTTCCCCTTCTTATCAAGGTGAATTGTTCTGCAGGGTGCAGTGATGTGGAGTTTTAAATTCATTAAGGTAAGCGTTGCTATGGCGTTCTGGCATAGGGACATTTCATCTTGTAGTTTTCCATGTTTGTTAGGAATGATAATGAAGTTATAGTAATCTCACCAGATGTCTCCCTCCTTATGTGTTCAAGTTCAGTAATGCCAACTGCATGCATGAATACAAATGTATAGCATTGTGTGTGTGTGTGTATATAGATTGTATATATCGGGTCCAAGCTATCAGCTCTACCAGATTGAGCTCGTATGTGTCTTGCTGACAATCATTTAACGTTTTTTTGGTAATAAACATTGAAATAGCATCGTCTCTGATTGTTGGAATGCAATTGCATTAATAGAACATTTGTTTATTCTTTTAAATAAACATATGTGTGCATTACCTGATTCAGCCACATTATCATAAGGACATTATGTGTTTGAGAGCAAATAGGATTGTAAGAATAGCAGCAATTGAACGTCTTGTGACCCTATACCAGTGCATTGTGGGACACAACAGGTAAAGCATTAAGACTTAAAGATCTGCAGATGAATCTGATCATTAAAAAAAATGTTCAGCTTGTGAGACAACTGAAACTCAGTCTTGTTTCTTCATCATTATCTAACCTCTCAACTCCTTCAACGCTCTGATAACACTTCCCCCATAACACCAGGCGCCAAATACTACATATACATTTCCTAAAAGTTCTATCATGTCTGTATAAAGATGTCAGGAACATCTACGTGTCAGAAAGCCATTACTTACTATAATGTGTTCCTAAAAGGTCTGCTCTGTCCTTCCTGTCAGCAGGTTAACCGTCTTTCTACATCTCTGTATCATGAAGCCTTCTCTCGGCATTACTCATACTGAACCTCACTAAGAGGACACAGTGTAACAAGTACAGGACACACCTTATTATCTCAGCATATTGAAAAATTATTTTCTCTATAGTGCCTTCAAATCAATGCAGCATTGTATCACAACACTGGAAGAGTAGAACACACCTCTCCTAATTGGATTTGAGTGTTTTTATAATCTTAAATGAATATCATTTGAAATGTTTGCTATATTTCTTTAACTGGAAATTGACAAGAATGTCCCCACTGAGAGCCAGAATAATAATGATAACAGTTGAGTTAGGGTTTACTGCACTAACCACGCCTGTACATAGACTTTGATTCACTACACCAATGCAGATTGTCAATAACCGGTAAATGTTTGGAAACTCACACACAGCACCAAGAGCAACCTTGGGATGTTGGTATGACAAGAAATAGAAGCATGCACCAGAAAACAGTGACAATAACAGGATGTGTGTGTGTGTGTGTGTGTGTGTGTGTGTGTGTGTGTGTGTGATACAAAAACATCCACAGCTCAGCCAGGAACAATTGCACTGAATGTTCTATCCTCGTCTGTTGCTTCAACACTTTTCTATTTTCAGCTACATATTGCCTCTCCTTCATTCCTTTCCTTCTCCCTACCTTACCTTGCCCAGTGGCTTGGTGCTGCTCTCCCAGTTCCTCTTCTCCATGGAGGGGGGCACCTGGTACACATCCTGCCCAGCTCCTGTCCCCCCAGTGTGGCCTGGCCCGGGGCCCAAAGAGGGGGGCACCTGGTAGATGTCCTGCCCAGGGCTGTGGTACTGTCTCTGGGCAAGAGAGGTTTTGCTGGGGGGTCCTGGAGGGAGTCCGCTCGGGCCAGAGGGGATCTGGTACACACTTTGAGGACTCGGTTTGGGGCCGTGGGAGGGGGGCATCATGTACACAGAGTCAAGGTTGGGCTGTGCGGGGCTGGAGTACGCCGGATGCATAGATGTGTACTGAGTGGAGGGGAGGGGCTTAATGGGATACCCAGAGGAGCACGTAGCAGACGACGTAGCAGGTGATGGTTTGGCGTAGGCGCTCAGAGGGGGGAGGGGTCTCTGGATGGAAGAGGGACAGGAGGCCGGCTCCGGCGTGGAAGGCATGGCCTGTTGCTGCTTGCTGTCGTACATGCCGACCAGAAGCTTGAGACGGTTGCCGGGGACGATGCCTTGGCGACCGTGGAGGGAGCAGAGCCACCAGCCGTCCAGACCCTGCGTGTCCCGCTCCAGCACCGTCATGATGTCCCCCTTACGGAAGGACAGCTCGTCCGGGGACTCCGCCACATTGTCGTACAGCGCCTTGGCCAACACGTTCTGTGGGAGAAGGAAATATTTAGAAATATAATTCATACTCAGGAGCGTCCATGTTTACCTTGTGCTGTTTTTGTTTTTCAACAAATCAACAATTTAAACGAGGCCGTATTATGCCTTTTGAGGTTCCCTTTCCTGTAGTGTGTCCTATAGGTTTTTGTGCATGTCAATTGTCTGCAAAGGCTAAAATCCCTGTGTTCCTCCAGAGGGAATTTCTCTCCCACACACTCCCCCCCCTTGCCTGAAATGCCTCCATTGGACTCCTTTGTTTACTTCTGTAACATAATGACATCACTATGTAACACTCGCGCTTCAATTGGCTAGAGCTCCAACATATTGTACATGATAGGCTAAGGGGCGGGACATCTCTGAGTGGTTGACCAATCACAACAGAGCCGGCCAGCTAACCAATCAGAGCAGACTGGGCTCTGGTTTCAGACAGAGGGTGAAAAGAGGTGCTGCAGCACAGTATGAGAAACATTGAAGCATGGAGACATGTCACAGTACAGACACTTAATAGAAATATCAACCTGAGAAAGAGCTCCTTGTTAAGGTAAAAAGTCAAAGTCAACAAAGTCATGTTTAAGGCCCGACATAATAATAGAATACCAGACAAAGTAAATAAAAATAAAAATGTCATGTATAACCCTTTGTAATCATTTTAAGATGAACCAAAAAGCAATGAAAATCAGATTTTTATTCTAGAAAAACACATTTGTGTAATCTGCTAGTTAAGGTTAATAAAGCAGTGTAACAGGAAAACAAGTCGTCCACAAGGCCAGTGTGTTAGATGTTGTTACTGTGTGGAACAAGAAGAACTGCTGACAAGACAAAACAGCTCAGTGGGCTGTACAGCTGTCTGTTCACATTTCCAGTGTGTACTCAGATTGTTGTAGTGACGTGAAAGTCTTTATCTCTTGTGTTTAGCATTTGATAGTACATGTGCTGGTCGATCCTGTCCACGCAGTCAGAACTTGAAACCAAAAAATATATTTTCATGTGTGAACATAACAGACAGTTATAGCAAGATTTTGTCTCCATTTTCCAATGTAAAATACCCTGCTACTTCCTCCTCCCTTATAATTAACATATTTTGAATGCCTCATCATTATCAAATATTTGTATGGGTCCATGATATTGATCGACAGCACACATTCAGTATTCATACTTTTTAGGGATACTTCTAATGAGTCCGGAGTTTGGAATGGAGAGCCAGCAGCTTTGATAAATGTCCCTGTGGTGAGTCATGGGAGTGTGTCCTCACGGGAGATACACTGAACAATCCACAGCCACAGCTGTGCATAGAATGAGAACGGCAGCTCCAGCCATATTCCAATTAATTTTCATAAATGACATGCTGTGTTAGCATGCGGCCAAAGAGAGGGCAAAGTACAAGGACACTGAACCACTATAACTGTTTGATCAAGGTAATAAACCAACATAAAAGCATAAAAAGTCAATATGACTAATTTTTTATTCAAAAGCTATCTGATCGGTAGTGTCCCAACATTTAGTGAGGAAAGCGGATCATATTGCATTGCAAACATAATCAACATTCATTCACAGTAACAACAAACACATACAGTACACAAATTAAAAGGTCAAAGAGATTCACATTCCGCATGCTAATCTCAATGCTATTTCAGACGCTAAGTAGATAATGATATCAGTAGCTGTATTGTGGCTTTGATTTGAAAGATAAACCTGATCTCCCTTTTTCTTACAGTTCCTTTCTGGGTCTTTCCTTTTAATTCAACATGCATCGTCAGGTGCTTCCTGCAAGGATACAAGACTCATGCTTATCTTCCTGTTAGGATTCAATTAATGAATTGGGCTTTTGTTTTGAAAAACATGCATTATTCTTAGCTTTCTGTAAAGATACAGTAACTCTAAGGTGCTTTTCATTTGTAAAACAGGCCTTGTCCAGAGCGTCCTGTAAGAATATAGTAACTCTTTGGGCTTTTATTTTGAAAAACAAGCCTAAACTTAATATTTCTGATAATATACAGGCTATTTAAAGGGCTTTTAATTTGAAAAAAAAATAGGCCTTGTCATTGCTTCCTGTAAGAAAACAGTAACTCTTTGGGCTATTATTTAGAAATCATGCCTCATCCTAATCTTACTGTTAAGATACAGGCAGTGACACACACGCACACACACACACACACACACACACACACACACACACACACACACACACGCACACACACACACACACACACACACACACACACACACACACACACACACACACACACACACACACACACACACACACACACACACACACACACACACACACACACACACACACACACACACACACACACACACACACACACACACACACACACACACACACAGAACTGGCCATCTAAATGAGGCCATGTAATTGGCTTCAAGATTTATAGTGAGCCTCTCTTTGGCTGAGGGCCAAAGAGGGCCTGTCCATGACCTCACAGGGGGCTGGGAGCGAGACAGAAAGAGACACTCCACTCTAATTGACTCACCTCATCAACTTCATTCACCAGTTGTGTTAACAGGCGAGGAGAATTCCCTCTTTAAAGGAAACAACTAAATGTCAGACACTCTAAAATGATGTGGTACTCAGTTCATTTGTCATCAAAACTCTTTCCTAGAGACTCATCTTTTCTCTGTCTTTCTTGTCATATACTTTACTGACCTTTAGTCAAAATGCATTGCCTCTTGTTCCATCACATGTATATCTGAGCCTCACTGTGGACTATGATGTTATGACAAAGTTTAACTTAACGATAGAAGGCTGGTTCATACGATAAGGTTTTCTCTGAGCTCACCTTAAATCTCAGTGTAACATACCAGCAGGACTTTGTGACATCACAACTAGTTTGGAGCCAATTGGGGTCCAGAATGTAACTTCAATGATGACACTTCAAACCTCCACAGCAGATTAACTGAGACTTCCAGCTAATTGACTTTTAAGATTAACAATATTTGCATTCTCATGTCATTTGGAAATTCTCTGTGCACAACTGAAATACAGACACATCTCTTATCTCTTATTAATGTCTGTGTTATCACTGTGAGGTAGCACAGTCCATGCAACAATGAAGTGTCCTCCTGTCTGTTGTAAGGTTGATCTGAGATGTGTTTCGGCTGCATTAGTGCATGTTGGATGTGAGATGAAAGTGTTGTGCTGAGCTGCATGTAGAGAGAACTGTTTGAAGAGTTCTCTCTAATAAGATACAGCAGTAGCAGGAGTGTTGCAGTTGAATAACCTTAAAGTCCCATTCACTGGCTGTGCATAGAGGATGTTATGCTTGTCGGAAAACAGAACACTTTGCTTTGTTTGAGAGAACATATACCAGTGTTTGAAAGGGATTGCTGTCCAACAAAGTGCTTTATGATATTGTAGCAGGTGTTTGTTCTCAAACCAAATAAAACCCAAATTACATTTCTGTCGAGGTACCAGGTAACAAAATCCTACGAAGGGATAAAGTCCATGATCCAGGCATTTGTTGTGTTCTTACTTTACTTCTACCATTACAAAGTACAAAGAAAAATGGCTTCTTGGTAATGCCTCCTACCTTGCCCTAGAAAAAAAAAACAATTAAAAAAACGATCAATAAAAAGCGTAAGCCCAGTGCCTGAGGCTGCCTTCAAGACAACATCAGAAACAGCTACTCAAATAGATTAAATAATGATGAGATAACTCTATACAACAGCAAGTCAATGTTTAGCCAATAACTATTACAAATAAATAGCTCCAACAGATATGATAGAGCTCAGAGGGGCTGGATGAAAGACAAGCTAATCATTAGAGTCATGTTAGATCAGACCTGCACCAGTGTGTCAGGACACGGAAACAGAACAGGTGGCTGTGGCTAAAGGTAACACACACACACACACACACACACACACACACACACACACACACACACACACACACACACACACACACACACACACACACACACACACACACACACACACACACACACACACACACACACACACACACACACACACACACACACACACCACACACACACACACACACACACACACACACACACACACACACACACACACACACACACACACACACACACACACACAAGGAAATCCCCTATCTAAGTCCAGTCCAGTGTCCAGAGAAACAGGAAGTGCAGAGGATGATTCACACATGAGTCAATGGCTGGACCCTGAGGTCCTACAGTCACCCTGAATAGCTTCTCATGCTCTCTCTATTTCCGTCTCTTTGTCATTCCCAGTCGAGTTCGTCCAATCACAGATCAGCACAACTTTTAGAATGAAGTTAGTGTCTCCCCAAATAAAGCTGCCATACTGTAGAAAGGGTAGAGATTGAATCCTGTTCATTACATATGTTTAAAAAGGGAACAGTATGCGTAATCTACATAGTATTAACTGGTTAAACAATTGGTTTGTATTGTACCCTGTTACTACATGAGATATGAGATGAAAATATGTCATTAATTATTACAAAGGCTAAAATTATCCAATGAAAAGTTGGTGTTTTTAAGACATCGTTATTAATATTCCAATCCAACTTCCCATTATTGAAAATTGCATCCTATTTCGATGGGAAAACAAGGATTTCTTTAACTGAGAACTTTATTATAACATTTCTGGTTGGATAACGTATTCTTCCAAAGATATATATAAATAAAAAATAAAATTGGTTTCATAGTTCATAGGATCTCCACATATTAACACAACTTTTATAGAAGTAAAAAGCTACTGTTAGGCTATAAACGAATTACAAAACGGTAGCATAACATAACATGACATGGTTTGATGACGTTTAGTCTCAATTAGTCACTATGGAACATAAAACTGAACGTATGATGAAGATATGTAAATAGAAAACATATATTTTGTAGAAAACTGTATTGGCACCAATATTGAACATTGAAACAACACCCAGGAACAAAATGTCTGCTCCTGCCTCTTCTGCAGTTGCCCTGCAGCAGTGGTCAGAGGTGATTGTAGGAATTATGTTTTGAGTAAAGGTAGAGAGATTCTCCATGAAACATGGCGGCTGGGGCTCAGGATAAATGGGCGTCTTCCAATCAGAGGTTCAGTGGTTTGATCTCCAGCCCCTGTAGTCAACATGTCAAAGTGTCTTTGGGCAATAAACTGAAACCCAAAGACTGGTCCTGTACGTCATGTCTACGGTATTGAAGTTTATGGAAGTCACTTTGGATAAAAGCGTTAGCTAAAGTTGCACGACGAGACGGCGTACAGAGAGGAGGTCGCAAACCTGACATCTTGGTGCCAGGATAACAACCTCCATCTCAACGTCAGCAAAACAAAGGAGCTGATTGTGGATTACAGGAAGCAGCAGAGAGAGGGACACGCCCCCATCGCCATCAATGGGACTACGGTGGAGAGAGTCAGCAGCTTCAGGTTCCTCAATGTCCACATCACTGAGGACCTGACATGGACTCATCACTGAGGACCTGACATGGACTCATCACTGAGAACCTGACATGGACTCATCACTGAGGACCTGACATGGACTCATCACTGAGGACCTGACATGGACTCATCACTGAGGACCTGACATGGACTCATCACTGAGGACCTGACATGGACTCATCACTGAGGACCTGACATGGACTCATCACTGAGGACCTGACATGGACTCATCACTGAGAACCTGACATGGACTCATCACTGAGGACCTGACATGGACTCATCACTGAGAACCTGACATGGACTCTTCACACCACCATCATCACCAAAAAGCTCGACAGCGGCTCTTCTTCCTCCGCAGGCTGAGGAGGTTCAACATGGACTCCAGGATACTCTGCAACTTCTACAGGTGCACCATAGAGAGGATCCTGACCTTCTACAGGTGCACCATAGAGAGGATCCTGACCTTCTACAGGTGGACCATAGAGAGCATCCTGACCTTCTACAGGTGCACCATAGAGAGGATCCTGACCTTCTACAGGTGTACCATAGAGAGGATCCTGACCTTCTACAGGTGCACCATAGAGAGCATCCTGACCTTCTACAGGTGCACCATAGAGAGCATCCTGACCACCATAGAGAACCGCAGTGACGCATCCTAAAACCCGGATGTAAACTCCTTCGGTTCCTTCGTCAAAAACGCCATGCAATTTCTCCATAGGATTTTGGAAAATAGCTGGAAATAAGGTCTGTGGTTGACACACATTTAAGAGACGGATCACGTTTTGTTCAGCCGGATAATCTCCACATGTCTATCCTACTTTTATAATTTTCTATTCATAAATCTAGTCGCAAGAAGCAAAATGCTAACGTTATGCTATAAAGGCACTACAGCAGGGTCGCTGCTTCAACGTCACGCCAACTTAAGATCCATATTCAAACATACAGATTGTAAATGGTACAAGTTGAAGTGTTTGTTTGAACAGTTTGCAGGAGGCAGGAACTTGCTTTCAAGCAGAACAGGGCAAACAAACTTAGCGGGAGTGTTTTACGTGTTCGGTGTAATGACGTAAAACGGCCTGGACAACTTCTGTAGTCCTATTCAGCCACTTGGGTTACCAAGACCATCGTTTTTCAGACACGTAAACTCTTCATAAATCACAAGTGGGTCACTGCTGATGGATTTAATGTCGTAGAACAAAACGTGATCCGTCTCTTAAATGTGTTTCAACCACAGACCTTATTTGGAGCTATTTTCCAAAATCCTATGGAGAAATTGCATTGCTTTTTATCGAAGGAACCGGATGTGGTAAAAATGCTAACTTACTTCCGGGTTTTAGGACGTGTCACTGCGGTTCTCTATAGAGAGTATCCTGACCTTCTACAGGTGCACCATAGAGAAGATCCTGACCTTCTACAGGTGCACCATAGAGAGCATCCTGACCTTCTACAGGTGCACCATAGAGAGGATCCTGACCTTCTACAGGTGCACCATAGAGAGTATCCTGACCTTCTACAGGTGCACCATAGAGAGGATCCTGACCTTCTACAGGTGCACCATAGAGAGTATCCTGACCTTCTACAGGTGCACCATAGAGAGTATCCTGACCTTCTACAGGTGCACCATAGAGAGGATCCTGACCTTCTACAGGTGCACCATAGAGAGGATCCTGACCTTCTACAGGTGCACCATAGAGAGGATCCTGACCTTCTACAGGTGCACCATAGAGAGTATCCTGAACTTCTACAGGTGCACCATAGAGAGGATCCTGACCTTCTACAAGTGCACCATAGAGAGGATCCTGACCTTCTACAGGTGCACCATAGAGAGGATCCTGACCTTCTACAGGTGCACCATAGAGAGGATCCTGACCTTCTACAGGTGCACCATAGAGAGGATCCTGACCTTCTACAGGTGTACCATAGAGAGGATCCTGACCTTCTACAGGTGGACCATAGAGAGGATCCTGACCTTCTACAGGTGCACCATAGAGAGCATCCTGACTGGCTGCATCACGGCCTGGTACGGCAGCTGCACCGGCACCGCCCTCAACCGTAAGACTCTACAGAGGGTGGTGAATCACCAGGACGGAGCTGCCATCCATGGAGGACCTTTACTCCCAGCGGCTCAGGAAGAAATCCCTCCGGATTATTAAAGACCCCCATCACCCCAGCCACAAACTGTTCTGTCTGCTGCCGTCTGGCAGGCGTTACCGCAGCATCAGGACTACAACCACCAGATTCAGAGACAGTTTCATCCCACAGGCAATAAGACTGTTAAACAACTGAACTGTTGAAGCAAAATCTGTTAAACACCTGAACAGCAACATCCATAACATTAATCTGGCTGCAACTTAGAAATGATGTATCTAATATATCATATTCAATCACTTGCATATAGACTCTTATTGCACTATTTCACTTTTTTTCTTTTTGTATTTACTTGCAGTTTTTTCTGTTTTTCTTCTTCTGTGTTATTGTGTTGCACTGTTGGAGGAGCCTGTGACATAAGGTTTCCATTGTCATAACTACACTGTAGCTATATACGCATGACCAATAAAAGCCTTGAACCTTGAACATGTAATGTTTTTATTGTAAAAGTGGATTCATGATCCAAGACTTATTCACTTTCTATCATACTGTACAGTGGTGAGCTGAGTACTGTTTGAGGTACAGAATTACAATGACAAGAATAGATTTCTGTTAGACTCTGAACCCTAACCCTTTCTGTCCTGCTTTACATTTATACTTGGCTCTGGAGACAAGTGCTTGACAGACCCATGGACCCGTGATGAGGTTTCTACTGCATTATAAGGTACTGCTTTGTGGCAGTAAACATGAATTAAGCTTTGAAAAGCCCAATCAGCTTAGCATAGCAATTGCCGCCAAACATCCTTGTCTGCTATTCAGCAAGAGAAAGCCGTCAAGTAGACACTTGTAGGAGCACTCTGCAGCGGCGGCTGGCAATGTGGAGAAATGAGAGCACAGTGGGAGCTAATCACATTAGCCAGACCTCTGGGGATAAATCCCAGCAGAATGAGGCCCCACAACGACCGTCACCGAGACAACTGGCTGCGGCAGAGCGACGCCAGAACTTCAATGGCGTCGTGTCGTCAGGGAGACGATGGAGGATGAAACAGGACGGACAAAGAGAGGCTTTAAAGGGCGGACACTCCTCCTCTCAGGACTTTACTAAGAGAACTAAACATCTAATGGGAACGGTTCATATATGACGTCTGTTTAGCTTAGTTGCAAATATAATATATCTTTCAATAAAAAAATATCACTTTAGAAAAAAGTACATACTTTGATCAACTGATTAGGTCCTCACGATTTTGGAAAAACAATCATTCATTTGTTTGACATTGCATTTGCGATATATTATGTGGAATGATAGGTTTTAAAAAAAACTATTCACATTTTTATAAAAAAACTGATCTCTTTGTGATTTGTTAAGAAGATTTTTAAAGTCTGCAGGGCTCGACAGTAACGGTTGCCAGGTTGCCATTTACTTGCAGTTTTTTCTGTTTTTCTTCTTCTGTGTTATTGTGTTGCACTGTTGGAGGAGCCTGTGACATAAGGTTTCCATCGTCATAACTACACTGTAGCTATATACGCATGACCAACCATTCAGAAAACATGTCAACCACTTCTTGGCCTTTGGTTTCCATCAGTGGCAACCAGTTTTTAACATAAAGAAATAAGGACAGCAAACAGCTAAATGTGCACCCCAAAATAGATAAATAGGGATGTCCCGATCACCTTGTTTTGCTCCCGATCCGATTCCGATCATTTGATTTTGACAATCTGCCGATACCGATTTTTCCAGATCCGATCTTTATGCAATGCATTAAGAGGAAAAAAAGGTAACAGATAACGGCTGGTCATCCAACGCGATGAATTCAGCTATCTTGGCTGTTATTTTTTTTGGCCTTTTCACTGTTCTGGGCCAGTTTCTCTTTCCTTTTTAAAAGTCTCTGAAAGTGTTGGTTGTTTCTGTGCCGTTACCTGAGTGGCCGCTGTGTACTCGTCGTGTTGTTGGTGTTTGTTTCTCAGGTGGCGTATTAGATTGGTCGTGTTGAACGTAGCTCTGTTCTTTCCACCACACGGAACCTCCTTCTTGCAAACATTGCATCTGGCTGTTACACTGCCTTCGGTTTAAATTTTATAATACTTCCAAACTCCTGACATTTGCTCTGTCCCGACTCCCGAGTCACCAGCTGAACGTAGTCTCTCGTTAGCTTACTGCTACTATTAGACACTGCGCCCACTCTGTTGCCAGCTTTGAGAGAAATAAGCAACCAGGTCTATGAAAACAAGCCCACAAGAAGCAACACTTACATGATGTTGTGTCATTTTAAACCAAAACTAAGGCCTCAGGATGACTTTAAGACGTGAACATGGTCATTTTTGTTTTGTAACATTAAATACAATTATAAAAATATTTTATAAAAAAAAAATATTCCCGATCCCCGATTTTTTTCTCCCGATTCCGATCTTTTGAAATCACGTGATCGGCTCCGATCCCCGATCACGCGATCGGGACATCTCTATAGATACATGTTAATTATTTGTTGTATTAGGAGTGATATTTAATTATTGATGTGACCAGTCGGAACCTGATACTTAAGTTGCACGTGCATTGGTGTGATTACGGAGCCAGAAATCGATGCACGTTTACTCGCGTGCGCGGTGTGTTTGTTTTACAACAAATGGCGAAGCAAATTAAGTTGTTTGACTGTGGGGTAAAAAGTTCGGCCAACCCGTCAACATCTCAAACGAATGTTCAAAGTGATTCAACTGATAAAGCGCAAGGTGAACCCGAACGAAAGCAAAGAGGAAATGTGTAAAGTCTTGGGAGGCGAAATATATATGTACATTCTGCTCCGTTGTGCATTCACTTCCGGTAAAAGTTCCTTCAAAATAAGAGTCCCGATCTTATTACTACCAAAATAAAAGTGCAAAACGAAACTTTACCATAGGAACATATTAGCATAAAATCATAATCACTTCTATAAAAAGGTAACACGTTTTAAATATAGTTAGACATATTAAAGGTAATTCACAGCATTAATAATTCATATCTAATTCTTAACTGTGAATGGTTTTCATTTATTTAACATTAGAAATGTATTAGTCTGGCCAATCCAAGACTTCAATGCTGAAGGGTCAGTGGATCTATGGTGGGGGTCCGCACAAAGGTCAAGAAAACCAACATTTGAAAGGGAGACAACGGATGACCAAGAAACTAGTGATCTGTGAAGAACATGACAGCTGCACTACTGGTGTTTTGTATACCAGCAATTGAGGGTGGACAAGTTTCCTACCACTTAAGTTTCAAATAATTGTGTTAATTACTTATTGTAAAGCATTTGAACATTCTTTTGTGTCACATGTTCATTATTACATTGATGTATAACTGTATAGTATCTTAATTGTTTAAAATATAAGGTGACTAAAAATGGCAACCGTATTTTCAGTTTTGGCAACCAAAAGCTGATGCCTGGTTGCCAGCCTGGCAACCACTTTTAAAAGTTAGCGTTCAGCCCTGATGTCTGCAAAATAGTTTTGAGGCTGGGCCTTCTCTGCATCACCACAATATTAAAATAGAATGATATTCCCAAATATAGCGCCTCCTCCGTATTGCTATTTTAATACATTTTTGATTCATTTTGCAGCCCTACAACTCATTTCGTTTTGGACATTTGATACTGTATCTCCAGGAGTTACGAATATCTCTGATAATCCCTCAATTATTGATGAACTAAATGTAGCAAGCACATACATTTTCCACCTTAGTTTTTGCTATTACAACAGCTATTATTTCATAAATTTAGCTTATATTATAACATGGCTTTCTGAACAATTAGGATGACTTTGACAACAAATTCAGCAGAAATCGTGTGGACTTGAATAAGTTACTTAATTCATACAAAGTGAATCAAACCATTCCAACATGTATCACTTTTCATATTTACAATGTTGCTGCGTGGAAGATCATTGACATCATCTTTCACTCCGACAACACATCTGAAGATGTCCTTGGGTTGTAAGAAATAGCTTTCATTCATAGACTAAACAATGAATGAAAGAGGGAAGTAATCGCCCTTTGTTTTGAACGGTTGGCTGTTATTGAACTGAATGATATGCAATACCATCTTTAGACTGATACTTTGCATGGCCTTTTACCATCAATACTACAAAAATAAGGTTTCTTGACATTTTAGTTTGTCAATTATTTAAAAAAAATTATATCTAGCAAGTGCAACTGCTACAAAGAAGAGACAAGAGAAGGGAAGAAACAGCAAGAGATGTCCACTGAGGAGAAAGTAATGTGAACAGCTGGTGCAGCGGGCTCAGTATAGACAGGTCGCTCATCTGAGTGTGTGTGTGTGTGTGTGTGTGTGTGTGTGTGTGTGTGTGTGTGTGTGTGTGCGGCTTAATGTCCTTTTGTCTCTTGCCTCCTATTTGACCCCTGGGGACAAATAATAGCCTGCCACAAGAGGTTTTATGTGTTTTACTTTGTGTGTTTGTCTGCCAGTGTGTGTGTGTGCCTTTTCACCACAATGCACAAAGAACAAGTGTAAAAGGCCCTTCATGGCACTCCCCCTGTCTGTCTCTCTTTCCTTAACGTCTCCCCCCTGCCATCTCTGCAGCAAAGACAATTTATTTCTGCTCTTTCTGTTTCTTCTCTCTCATTGTTTGGATCTGCTCTGTCCATCATCTCTAGCTCTCCAGCAGTAAGTCTAACAGCTCCCTGCAGCCTGAGTCTGGCTGAGCTGGAGCAGGGCACAGCAAAGCGGGACAGAGTGGGAGAAGTGAGAGACGACAGATTCTCAAAGGGGAACGTTTTTTTACACGCTTTTGCATCACAGCCAACAGAGAACTTGGAATGAATCAAGCAGCCAACAAACGATAATGATTGTACAGATTCAGGAAAACACCTCTATGTTGGTTACTCTGCTCCACCTCTGTGAAATGTTAGCCATTGGAAGTTAGCAATGCAAGGGCTCCCTCGACCAAATAGTAATGGGATTTGTCCATTGGACTTCATCATTTTGCGGAAAAAATAGGTCTTCGACAAACATCACCGGAAATAAAAAGCCAACTTTACTTTAGGCTACAAACAAGCTAAACCATGGGCGAATGTCTTCACGTCAACACGGCTAAGCTAAAGGCGGCTAATGTTCTCCCTGTTTAGTAGTCTCACTTAGCCACTTGTTAGTCACCTCTGTTTGATAGCTACGTAAAAGCTTCAGACGTTCACCTGTTGGGTATTTACTGACGTGTTTTATGTAGTAGGACAAAACATCAACATCTCTTCAGCTTGTGTTAACCACATACCTTATTTCAGGCATCTACACATAAACTTCTCAAAAAAAACTTTGACTTTGAGAACAGGGAAACCAGTGGTGGTAAAATGCTAACTCATTACCGGGTTTTAGGACTCTTTCCTGCACCACTCTTTTCAGTAAACATATTCATACAGTGCATGCACATGTGCAGTCATGAGTGGCTCCTCTATAGTAACAAGGACAAGACAAAAACACACAACACATTCTGCCTCACCACACAGATAGAAACCAGTCATTGGAGTATACGAGAAATCCCTCTGCAGGGAGGGACACAGAAAGTGTGTGTGTGAGAGATTGTAATGGCAGTAACACATTTGTTGTTGGTTTCAGGATTAGCCTTCACATGACAGAGGAGCATGTGCATGTGTTTTGCTTTTGTTTCTTCCCAATGCAATCTACTTATATGCAGAGTACAAAGTAACGCGTTACACCGACAAATGTAACGCGTTACTTTTATAATTCAGTAATCATACTACAGTTACTAACATTGCCCGACACGCGTTACTGCTGTAGCGACCCTGTATAGGATGCTGAGGGTGTCACTCAGGCATCCCCCGTCTCTCTGCCAATCATAGAGCTGCACAGTGATGCTGGTTGAGGTGCGGGCCTGTGGTTGGGGGAGCAGACGGGGGAGGGCGGGAAGTTGTGACGTAGACACTGATATACATATGGGTATGTGTGGAAGTTAGTGTTAGTGTGAGGTTGAACCCACAAGCTGTACATGGACCTGTGATCATCTGTGAATAAGAGTTATTAAAGCCTAATAACTAGCAGCCTGTTTCCGACTCCCTTTGTGATCGTTACATTGGTGTCAGAAGTGACTTTTCGAACGGAGGACATCTATCCTGACGGGAGTTCGTAACTGCGTCACGGAGCTAGCCGGTAAGCTAGCGGAGATGGAAAAGTTCAGCAAGATGGGAGTGAAGCAGGAAAGTAGTGATGGAGAGGAAGATGGAGCATGCGGGTGGTCGAAGGACATGAGCGGGGAGTTCATGAGTGCACGGGAGGCGAGAGAGCGCCTGAGGGAGTCGGCGGTGAAGATGGCTAGAGACGCGGGAATGTTGCCGTCTTCAGCGGCATTTCGCACTATTTCAAAGCTGGATGTAAACAACAATGGGGGCGCCCATCAACCAGTAGCAGCCGCCGCGTCCGTGAAAACACCCAAATACTCGGGTAAGGCAGACTGGGAGGCTTTCCATGCCCAATTTGAACTACTTGCACATGCCGTGGGGTGGTCAATAGAGACTAAAGCACTACAGCTAGCTTTGTGCCTCACAGACGAGGCTCTTTCAGGTCTGCTACTACTTAGCCCTGAGGACCGACACAGCTATGAAGCGTTAGCGGGGGCTTTGAAGAGGCGGTTTGGACAGTGTTTCCCGCCAGAGCTGCTCCGGAATGAGTTGAGTAACCGCTGTAGGGAGTTTGGAGAGACGCTGCGTGCGTTGGCTAACGACGTGGAGAGCCTGACGCGGCGGGCGTATGCACACATGCCACCCGGAGTGCAGAGTGAGCTGGCACGTGATCAATTCATCAGGGCTCTTCTCCCTGCGGACTTGAGGGTCGAGGTACAGCTGCAGCATCCACAGTCCTTGCAGGCGGCCTTGGAGATGGCTGTGGAGAGAGAGAATGTGTGGAGTGGAGCTGCTAGGAGCAACGGAGGGCCGGCAGCACTGGCTGTGAGGAGCTGCAGGGAGGAGGAGAAGCCTGCATGGGTTACCGAGATGACTGAAATGATAAGGGCTATTTCTCTGCAGCCAACACGCAGACCAAGTACCAGGGTCTGCTGGGGGTGTGGTCAGCCAGGACATTTGGCCAGAGACTGCCCCAAGGCACACCGGACCCAGGGAAACGACGGGGGGCCCGCATAAAGGAGAAGATGCGGAGCCAAGCCCAAAAATTCCCCAACCAAACCACAGCTTTATTGTCACCAACTCAGACATCCGAGGAAGGAGCCCGACAGCACAGCCGGGGGAGCCAGACTCTACGCCTTCCTGAAGAAGATGACAGCACATGCGTGGAGCCTGTCATCGCGGTGGGCCGTGCTGGTGGTGGGGATTCCTGCTATGTCCCTGTCGCTGTGGAAGGGGTGCCCTGCACTGCACTGGTGGACACAGGCTATACAGTAACCCTGGTGAGAGCAGATGTGTTGCCCAGTGGGACTATGTTAGAGCCGACAGCGGTGCGTCTACGCACAGTCACAGGAGAGCTGGCGCCTATGAAAGGAAGAGGCATGCTGACTGTGTCGGTGGGGGGAGTTGAAGTGCAGCACCCCGTGTGGATAGCGGATGTACAGGACCCGTGTATTCTGGGTTTGGACTTTTTGAGGGTGTCTGGCTGCCTCCTGGATCTTCAAGCAGGCACAGTGAGTTTCCAGGGGGGGCCTGTGATTACTATGACCCGTATCCACAACCCTGCTGAACCTGCGGGGAGACCCCCTACACCCACCGTGAGTACCCTAGAAACTGAAGAAAACCCTCCCTCCTTTCCCGTATCCCCGGTGACGCCCACTCAGGACAATTCCCCACCTGTCACCCCCGGACTGTGCCACCTGATCACAGCCCCCCCCCCCCAGTTACCCCAGACTGAGGTGGAAGAGGCTCAGTCTGCAGTATTGGAGGTGTGGAGGAAGAACTGTGGCGGCCTGAATCCCGAGCAGCAAGAGCAATTGGGGCAGCTTCTGCTAGAGTTCCAGGGCAGTTTCACCATGAACGAGGAGGAGGTGGGCCGAACGCATCTGGTAGAACACGAGATTGATACAGGGGACTCGCGTCCCATCAGGTGTCGCCCGCACCGACTTCCCCTTGCTCGTCAGCAGGCTTGCGACGAGGCAGTGCAGAGCATGCTGCAGGCAGACATCATCGAGCCCTCCGACAGCCCGTGGGGCAGCACCTGTAGTCATGGCCCCGAAGAAGACAGGTGGCTGGCGGCTGTGCTCAGACTACAGACCGGTGAACGGGGTCACCAAGAAGGATTCATACCCCCTTCCCCACATCGATGAGTCCCTGGACCTGGTCGCAGGGTCGTCGTGGTTCTCTTCCTTGGACCTCTGCAGCGGGTATTACCAAGTTCCTCTTGCCCCAGAGGCCAGACCAAAAACGGCTTTCTGCACCGGCCGGGGACTATGGCAGTTCAAGATCCTCAGTTTTGGGCTGTGTAATACCCCGGCCACCTTTGTGCGGTTGATGGACAGGGTGCTGTCTGGGATTCCCCGCCAGCAGTGTTTGGTTTACCTGGACGACATCCTGGTGCATGGCAGCTCGTTTGAAGCGGCCCTGGGATCTCTAAGAGTGGTACTGGAAAGGATCAGAGCCGCTGGTTTGAAGCTACATCCAGATAAGTGCCATTTCATGCAGAGAGAGGTCACTTTCCTGGGCCACAAAGTGGGGGGTTAGGGCATCGGCACCCTGCACGAGAAAGTGCAGGCGGTCGCAGGCTGGCCAAATCCTCGCAACCAGAAACAGCTGAAGAGTTTCCTGCGCCTGGCCTCATACTACAGGAAGTTTGTACGGGGTTTTGCTTGCACTGCCACACCCCTGTTCCAGCTGCTACAGAAGGACAGGGATTTCCTGTGGTCTGAGCAATGTCAAGCAGCGTTTGACAGCCTTCGGCGTGCCTTGAGTGAATCCCCGGTTCTCGCCCCAGCCAACCCCAGGCTGCCGTTCACCCTGGACACAGACGCTAGCGGCGTTGGTGTAGGCAGAGTGCTCTCCCAGACTACACCAGAGGGGGAGCGGGTGGTGGCATACTTCAGCCGGGCGTTCAACAAAGAAGAGCGACGATACTGCGTCACCCGCAGGGAACTTTTGGCAGTGGTGCTGGGCATCAGACACTTTAAGTACTACCTGTGTGGGCAGAAGTTCACGGTGAGGACTGATCACTCTGCATTACAGTGGCTCATGACGTTCAAAGAGCCAGAAGGGTAGGTCGCCAGGTGGCTAGAAGAGCTCCAAGCTTTCGACTTCAGGGTGTAGCACCGGGCTGGGGTGCGCCACACAAATGCAGACGCTCTCTCCCGCCGCCCGTGTGCCGCCGGCGGATGCCACTACTGCGAGAAGAGAGAGACTCGTGAAAAGGAGCTGCTGGAGGAGGACATCGTCTGTGCGGCAGCGCGGCAAGTGGAAGAGGTTATCTGCCGGGAGCTCCAGACAGTGGACGTGGCAGAGTGGAAGCAACAGCAAGAGCTGGACGCCGTTCTACAGCCTGTACTGCAGTGGGTTGAGTCGCAGCAGCGGCCACCGTGGGAGGAAGTGGCAGTGCTCTCCAAAGCAACCAAGGGGCTGTGGTCTCAGTTTGAGACTCTACGTCTGTGTCAGGGCGTACTACAGCGGGCGTGGAAGGAGCCAGCAACGGGGGAGAAGAGGTGGCAGGTGGTGGTCCCGAGGGGTCTGCAAGAGGTCGTACTCAAGGCCATGCATGGAACGGCAGGCTCTGGGCACTTTGGCGTCACTAAGACACTCCGGCGCCTTCGACAGGACTGATACTGGGGGCAGTGCTGGAGGGATGTCGAAGACTTCTGTCGCCGCTGTGATCCGTGTATGGCTCGGAAGGGCCCCCCTGGTCGTTCCCATGCTCCGCTGCAACAGTTGCCCGTGGGGGCCCCGATGGAGAGAGTAGCGGTTGATGTGGTGGGGCCTCTACCTTTGTCAAACAGGGGTAACCGCTACGTTCTCACGGCCATAGACTGTTTCACAAAATGGCCAGAGGCGTATGCTCTCCCTGATCAAGAAGCAGAGACAGTCGCAGATGCCTTGGTGGCCGGCATGTTCAGCCGGTTCGGAGTGCCGGAGACCCTGCACAGTGACCAGGGGAGACATTTCGAGTCCCGGGTGTTCGCCTCCATGTGCTCACAACTGGGCATGCACAAAACACGCACCTCCCCCTTGCGACCTCAGAGCGACGGTCTAGTCGAGAGATTCCATCGCACCATGGGACAGCAGCTGGCCATCCTCACGTCTTAGCATCAGCGCGACTGGGACGAGCATCTGCCCCTTGTGCTCATGGCATGTCGTTCTGCAGTCCAGGAGTCCTCAGCCTGTTCTCCTGCCCTCCTCATGTTGGGGAGAGAGCTTCGAACCCCTGCTGTTTTGGCGTTTGGTCAGCCGCCAGATTCCCTGGACACTCCTCCAGGGCCTGAGTACGCCAGGAGACTTCAGGACCGCCTTGATTCCGCTCACGCCTTTGCCCGCGATCAGCAGAAAAGTGCTGGGGTGAGACAGAAGCGGAACTATGACACCAGGACAAGAGGGCAGCATTTCCGGGCTGGGGAGCTGGTTTGGGTCTACAGCCCACAACGGAAGAAAGGCCGGTGCCCAAAACTGGACAGTCAGTGGGTTGGTCCCTGCAGAGTACTGGAGAGGGTGGGGGAAGTGGTCTACAGGGTGCAGCTGCCACCAAAGGGGAGAAAAGTTGTGCTCCACAGAGACAGGTTGGCTCCGTACAGAGGAGTCGCTTCTCCACAGGCCCAAGGAACATCGGGGCCCACAGCCGTCCCCTGGACACCCCCACTCAGGTCCCCCGGCGAGCAGAGCATCAGTCTCATCAGGGTCTGAGTGTCCCCCCATTTTTTCGTCGCCTGGGCCAGAACCGGCAACCCCTGTCCTCCTGACCCCAGTCCCCCTGCCGAGAAGGCAGTCACGACGCCCGGGTCGTTTCAGAGACTTTGTTTGGTAGTAAAGTTATAGTGAGACCCCTCGGTTCCTGTAGAGGGCAAGAATGCGCCCTGGTCTCACTGGAAGGGATGGTAGTCCACCCAGACCTTCCTAGTCAAAGTACAGTGTGTAGTTATAGTGTTGGTGCTGGGTTTTATTTGTTCCTCGTGAGCGAGGAATTTTGTAGTGGGGGGGTAATGTAGCGACCCTGTATAGGATGCTGAGGGTGTCACTCAGGCATCCCCCGTCTCTCTGCCAATCATAGAGCTGCACAGTGATGCTGGTTGAGGTGCGGGCCTGTGGTTGGGGGAGCAGACGGGGGAGGGCGGGAAGTTGTGACGTATACACTGTTATACATATGGGTATGTGTGGAAGTTAGTGTTAGTGTGAGGTTGAACCCACAAGCTGTACATGAACCTGTGATCATCTGTGAATAAGAAGAGTTATTAAAGCCTAATAACTGGAAGCCTGTTTCCGACTCCCTTTGTGATCGTTACACTGCGTTACTTTGATAAAATCAGTAATCACACTATACAGTTAGCCTACTAACATAAAGAATTACTAGATTCTCCCTTTGACAGACAAGAGGGATTTCCACCGCAGGTTTATATTTACGTAACATTTGCGCGACTTGCGCGTCCACATGCAGTGCATGAACATGGCTGAGTCAACAGCGAAACTTTCGAGGGGTGGAGGTCTGCCCACTATTTTGAGTTCGTCCGTAGAAAGGACAGGAATGTGACGGTGAAGTGCAAACTGTGTCCAGGCCAGAAGCTGTTATCCACTGCTGCAAACACAACGTCAAACCTCAACAAGCACCTGCAAAGAACTCATGCTAACGTGAAGCTAATAGCTAAGGAGGACCTCCGAATGAGGATGTCGAGTAAAGTAACGCACTGTAGGTGCACTGCATTTGCGCTTCAGATGAGGCTCCCTCCGCAAAATGAAGCACCCTCCGCAGACTGCGTGATCTGCCTGTAGGGAGGGGTGGCCCTGCGAGTAAAGTAACGAGTAAAGTAACGAGTAAAGTAAGATATTACTTTTTTTTAAAGTTTTTTTTTAGTAACGATGTTATATGGTGTCAGATCAGTTCCAAAACATTTCAAACCCACAGACAAATGTTTATCAGTATATATAAATGTAAATAAAATCTATGAAAGTAAGTTTCACAAAAATATTTTGCTTCAGCAAATATATATTATTGTTTTAATTGAATGTAACAGAAATCCATGTATGTATTTTAAAGGTGTGTGAATAAAAAAACAAGAAGATATTTAGATGTTGTTACATTCATGTACAAATAGCGGATTTGTTGCTTGATTTAGAAATAAATGTTCTTTCAACAGGTAACTGTCTGCATTCACAACCAATCAGATGCCTCCTTCATTCTCAGCCAATCACATGAGCGCATCACTATTGGTTATGATTTCATGCTTTAAAAAAAATCCCAAAATGAAAAACGGAATAAATAACATTTTTGCTTTAAATGCAATGGCAAATACACTTATTTTTACTGAAGGTTCTTTAGAAAATCATTGTAAAATATATTCAATTTAAAATGATATTAAAACGAGGAAGTGGCACATTCTAGACATTTGTACTTGAGTTAAACACTGATCTGAATATCCAAAGTGTTGCCTGTTTAAATCTCATTATTAAATAGTTTCACATTTGGAGTCAGAACCAGAATTGGGTTTTATTGCCAATTAGGTTTACACGTAAAAATAATTGGTTTTGGTGTGTAGTGGTGCAAACATCAAAACAGTATAAGTAAATAAGTTGTAAGAGAAGGATACAAATGTAAGGATTATAAAAAGACAATATTTTAGAAACTATTAACATTAAAAAATAAAGATTAAATATTACAAATGAAGATATCCAATGACTAGGGAAATACTTGATTATTTTATGGCTGCTGCATTTTATTTACAGCAAATATTGTATATCATTTGAGCATCATTAGTATAGCCCACATCAGAAACACAACTACAAGTATTTAGTGAGCAGTGGTAACAGGAGTGAAATATACCCGCAGGTCATGAAGTCATAACGTTTTCTGGTACTGTACTCTGATTTGTTTTGATTTGGTTGAGTGAAAAAGAAATATGAATATAATTATCCACTGATTACTAGATGTTTTCTAGTACTTGTGTCTGTGTCTTTGTGCACATAATATGTTGAGGTGTGTATGTGTTTCTGCTTCGCTGCAAATGCTGAAGCAAGCCTGGGCCTGTGTCTCCCACACACACACCTCCTCACACACACACACACACACACACACACACACACACACACACACACACACACACACACACACACACACACACACACACACACACACACACACACACACACACACACACACACAAACACAGTCCAACTCACTACAGCATTCCTGAGCCTCCACACACTAACACACAACTCTCCTATTACCTCACATTCCAGAGGTGTCACCCCAGACACACACACACTTTAATATTTTCAGCATAACGATGAGAAACAAATAAATAAAGCAAAGCAATCCTCTGTTCATTTCTTTCTTTCTTTGCTTCTTTCTCTCTCCCAACCTCCACCACTTCCTCCTTAAGAGTCCCCCCCTCCCTCTTTTTCCTGACCTGGCACGTCTCAGACTGTTCTTGAGAAATAGTTGTGTGCGAGGCTGATTTGTTAAACAGCAGAAAGATCCCTCCTGCTGCAGGACTCTGACGTGTACAGAGTACATGGAGACGGAGCTGTGTATTAGTCATCCATCACACAATCCAAGAATACTCCCTGACGTGTGAGAACAGCGGTGTGTGAAACTATGTGTTACATTTGGTTTCAGTGAGGACCTGGAGTGTCAAATAAACTACATTTTGATTGAAGGTGCAGTAAGCGTTTGGTGCTGAGAATTCACAATTTTGGAAACCATGATATTACATAAGGGTAAAGAAGCACAATGACGTTAAGGGTACACTCGAAAGTTTCAGGAAAAAAGATTCTCTCTCTTTTTGTCCTGATCCATTTATATGGATAGCTGACATCCTCGTGGATTCATCTTCTTATTACAGACACATGCATTTCCTAACATTCGGTCTATATGCTGTAAAATGTATTATCTCTTCGATTTACACACGGCATCTATTGCACGTCTGTCCGTCCTGGGAGAGGGATCCCTCCTCTGTTGCTCTCCCTGAGGTTTCTCCCATTTTTCCCTTTAAACTGTGGGTTTTCTCTGGAAGTTTTTCCTTGTACGATGTGAGGGTCTAAGGACAGAGGGTGTCGTATTGTCATACTGATATTCTGAACAATCTGTGCTGTTGTATTTGCTGTAAAGTGTCTCTACTGTAGGCTAATTTTATTATATGTACAGCACTTTGGCTCGACCATAAATCGTTTATAAATGTGCTATATAAATAAAACTTGATTTGATTTGATATATAAAAACCTGTCTGAAAATGAGCTGATCAGATTTTGGCCACTTTGTGATGTCACAATTGTTTGTTTTTTGTCATTAGCCAATCACCAACCAAGGTAACCCCCCCCCCCATCTTATCACCTGAATCTCCTCCTAGAGCACCATTGTGTTCTTTTTAACCAAATATCTCTCAGAGGGGCGTAGCCAGCAGCAGCTTTAGCATTTAAAGCTACAGACACAGAATCAGCACTTTTGAAACAGGGCTGAAACAGAGGGGGTTATGGGATGCTACAATGATCTGTTTGGTGTTTCAGCCAAACTCTTCAGGGAAAGGTTCTGTGTATATCTGAGACCTGTAATATATTGTTGGAAAAGAGTAGAATAGGGAACCTTTAAAGCAGCACTGCACTGATGTTACACATTAAAGTCAGGTCACAGTGGTGTCATGTATTGTGTCGTTACACTGATCAAATAACCCTGTTGAAGTGTCCCGACACATCTGTAACTTCTCAAAACTGCCTATCCTACATTCATTCGTAGTGGGGGTGAGAAAGTAAGCTGGGTTTGAACCTTTCCTGTGAACAACAGCGTGCAGCAGAGATATCGTCTGTCATTATTCCTGTAATTAAAGGACAAAATGCCCCCCCCCCCCCAGTACACCTGTGAGTGGGACCATTCTGAACAGTTCTAATTGTCCTCCAACATATTTAGTCATAACAACTAGTCCTGTTGAAACTAGTGAGTTGAAACATGGGAAAAAGAGTAGTGAAAGAAGGAGTCCTCAAAACCCGGAAAAAAGTTAACATTTTACCACTTTAGGTTCTGTCAAAAGTCAACGTTTTTTTTAACATGTTTTTGATGAGATGGCGGAAATAAGGTCTGAAGAGATTTTCACGTTTTGTTCTACGACACAAAATATGTCACTGGTGAATATCTGACGCTATGTGTCATAGAAACAGCAGATAATACATTTAATTTATATAGCGCATTTACTGTATGTGAAAAGTTAGATTCTGTCTCAAGCTCCCTTTAACAAAACTAATTATTGCTGACGCTACGCTGAGACTTGAAAATAAAATAGAAAATATAAATAAAATATAATAAAATAAAATATCCGTTCAGCAACGTGAATGAAATCTCACAACAGCCCTGCATACAGTATATAGCTTTTGCTATGAATGGGGTTTAAAGTGCAATAAAGGACATTCATTTCTTTTTTTCATAAAAAACAAATTCAAACATTCCTGTGTTCCGGAATACATTACACTCCGGAACAAGAAAGTGGTCTTAGCAGAAGAGTTCCAGAATGCTCAATGGCTTTGAACTCATCTTGGGTTCTGTAGTAGACAGTCTTCTAATTGCATTGCCACTGAACGGCAGCACTATACGTTGGCACCTGGAACTACAATCACAACCTCGAACATTTACAGAAAGGATATTTACAGAAAGTGGCAACAGAGTGAACTCTATCACTGAGGTAAGTCTTAGTGGATCTTATCTTTAAATATTTAGGATTTTGGATTTTCATAAAAATAAATGTTGTTTTAACATTGTAGTTTGAGTAGTTAATGTAACTCTTTTGAATATAAGGCTTACAAAAGTTCAGACAATACTTTGTGTTATGTTATACAGATTGTTAAACCAAGTCAACCATGGACTTTCGGTACACCCCGTACCAAAGAAAGGCTGGGACAATGGTAAGTCTCTTCTCTGTCTCTGCTTTATAGCTGAAAACTATTATCAATAACCAAATCTACTAACAAAATGAAATATTTTCTATGCAAATGGCCATCAGCTGAACATCAGGGTTCACAGTAGTGATCAAACTGACAGGTAAGTATTTCATTAGACTTCAAATGTAATATCCCAAAGATGATATCTGGATCCATTGTTATAGGTAGCTTTTAACAAAGTGTGCAAACTAATGTTTTGACATGAACATGTCTTTATCTGATCAAAAGCTTTCAAAAGCCAGCCTCTGCACGTCACCGAAGCAGACACTACCGCTCTGGACACTCTGAGGCCAAGACGGTCCCACTGCCTCCAGGGCCCCCACCTGCCCACAAAATGATGGACTTAAAGAGCAGTGATGGGAAGAAATACCTTAATGACATTACGATGACTCCTGCTCCTATCTACGCTGGGTCAAACAAAAGCAAGATGTTTCAAAACAAAAAAGCTATGACAGGCAGATGTACTCCAATAGAGGTTGACCCTCCTCCGAAACATCCCAACCGGATGTCTCGAGATGTGATAATGCATCCTGCTGCTGTGTTCAACACAACAAACACAAATACATTTAAACAGCATCAGCCCGGCAGGAGTTCTCCAATGGAGGTTGACCCTCCTCAGAAGCGTCCCACCTGGAGGTCTCGAGATGTGATAATGCGTCCTGCTGCTGTATTTAACACAAAGAACTCAAATGCATTCAGACAACATCAGCCCAGCACATGTTCTCCAATGGAGGTTGACCCACCTCCGAAGCATCCTTACTGGATGTCTCGAGATGTGGAAATGCGTCCTGCCGTCACTGTATCCAACAAATGGAACACAAATGCATTCAGACAACGTCAGCCCAGCAGGTGAAGTCTGGACGAGCTGAGTGCAATGTCAACACCCATGAGAAGAAACAAGAATGTCATGATTTTATTGTGTTTGGGTTTGCATATAAAAATGAACAAACTGATTTTGTTCTCGTATTAGTCCGTTGTGTTAAATTTGCAAGGTCAAATTTAAACTAAGTCAGACATGTCACAGACACATGCCAGAGGGCAGTACGGGGCTAATGTCTTAGAGTAGATATTTTTTGTGTTTCAATTGGTACTGGTAACATAAAAACATCATCACCCCGAACATTAGCCGCCTTTAGCTTAGCAGTGGTGACTATCATGTTGTTTGTTTATAGCCTTCTGGCAATTTCATTGACCCTTCAAGAATTACAAAAGTGGTGTTAATATGTGGAGATTATCCTGCTGAACAAAAGTGTCGTTATCATGAATGTGTCTTTGCCAAAGATCTTAGCAATAGTACAACATCAATGGAAAATCCCATTGCTTTTGTTGAAGGAGACCATTCAATGCCAACTTCCAGGTCGGCCTAAAAATACTGTATGTCATCACTTCACCACTCTATTGAATCCAAGGACTTAAGACCTAGAAGAAACTAGGGACTAAGTAAGGATATCTTGTCATCTGCTAAGTCCTTAGTCTTTGTAGGAGGGTAAAGACAGGACTATCAGTAAGTGTTTGTGGTCCTTTGAGTGGCGTCACTAGCGATTAAACCCTATTTGGGTAGATTCCCTTAGTTTTTTCTCTGAAGGAAAAGTTCTAACCTTAGTTGTGTCTTTCCTTTAATTCTTTAGTCAACTTTCAGGATCCAACCCTTTCCAAACGTCCCTGTGTAGACTATCTTCTACACACACCATAAATATATCGTTATAAATAGACCCACGTGTAATGGGTCATTCTTTGCACCTTTCGGTGCTACAACACAACCGGTCCAAACAGACCCAGCTTTACGTGCCCTGTAAGTGCTAGTTAAGGCTGCTGCAGCTTTAACAAGCGATGATCCCAGCTGAAGAATTCCTGCCTGCAGGCTGTGACTAACTGCACGAACAACAGCAGAGATTGTGTAGCCCCGAGCACAGGAGAGGCTCACAGAGGCAGGCTGGAGTGCTGCTTAACCTGTTGACAGACAACACACACACACACACACACACACACACACACACACACACACACACACACACACACACACACACACACACACACACACACACACACACACACACACACACACCACACACACACACACACACACACACACCATGTATACATCACTTCAGGGGACATTACATTGACTTACATGCATTTCCTGGAGACTTATCCTAACCTTAACCATAACCAACACATGCCTAACCCTAACCCTTAACCTTACCCTAACCCTAAACCTAACCAAGTCTTCACCCTAAAATTAATGATTCCCCTCATGGGGACCTCCAATTTGTCCCCATAAGGGAGGCGAGTCCCCACACGTGACTGTGTAAACAGATTTAGGTCCCCACAAGTATAGTAATGCTAGGCCACACGCACGCACGCACGCACGCACACACACACACAGATAGTTGTGTGGTTGAAAGCAGCGTGTCTTCGCACACAGTAGCAAGAAATGAAGGGAAGAAGCAAAACATCTTACACAAGTAGAAGTACATTTTACTACAGATTACATGACTGACCAAGTTAGAATTGATTCCCCTAAATTCCCTTAAAAGTAATTTTTATGTGCGATTTTGCGGTGCTATTTAATTCGATTGAATTGTGTTTCTATTCATTCATTCATTCAGCCTGATATGATGAAGTTATTACCGTTGTCATAGAATGGTGGTGATTTGGAGTATAAAGGACTGTGTGTCAACACCTTGAGAAATGAGTGTAACACACAGATCTGTATGTGTGTCCACACACACACCTGTGTTTACAGGCTTTACTAACCTGCACTTACACAGGTAGCAAAGACTGCGGACGCACCCTCTGATCACTGAGGCTGTACGTCAGTGACACAGATTACAGTCTTTATTTCTCTGCTCAAAACACACTTATGATGGGAGCCTTCACCTGTACAAGAAGTACAACGTTCAAAACAGCTCGAAATCACCCAGACATGAAGCCGCATGAATCGCATGAATATTTTGCATATATATCTCCACAGAAAGGCTAGGAAAAACAACAAGGTGTATGGGTTAAAATAGTTTCACAACCACGGGGGTGTAAATCTGCACACTGGTGAACTGTGGCACTTTGATCAATCACATAAATCTGTTGAGAAAGCTGCAGCTGAAACTGCAGTGTTGACTCTATGATTCAGCACTGAGCAGCAGGGAAAAACATCCAGTGATTCATAGCTTGTTGTTTGTCTGTACTCAACTGTACTGTGAGATCAAGGGCAACACATACAGGTATGAATACATACAGGCATTCACATACTTCAGCAAGAAAGCTTTTGCCTTGGTATCCTCCACCACTTTAATACGTTAAATACATGATTTTAACCATCATTGTGGAAGAAAAACCCTTCATTAAAACACCATAACGTTTCATTTTAGGATTAAGGTAGTCATGAGATAAGTCAACACATTCTCATTCCAACTCGTACTATAGTGACGTTATGTCATGATCCCTTGGCGTCACTATCAAATGCAGTGGGGGGCCCTTTAGCGTAGATTTTCAACTATCAGGGAGTCCCATTGACTTGCATAGAGCTCCCTGAACGTTGGTAATAGACGAGTTGGGATCGCGGCGAAATGCTCGCCGCAGATCCATTCTCACAGCGTTTATCAACCTTTTTCTTACTCAATATCAAGCCACACTTATTGTTTTTACTTCTTTATTTTAATTGTATAATGTCGGACTTTTGTTGCCGTGAGTTATGGGGAGAGTAGGGGCTCAGAATACTGAAATCTATATTGTTTCATCGTTTTTTCCTTCTAATTTTGTATTATTTTCTAAACCACACACTGTTATTTACTCAACAATAAGACACTTATCCTTGTGTTTATTTATTTGTTTGATTGTATAATGTCGGACTTTTGGAGTCTGTCAGGACCGAGTAGCTCATTCAAACACAGGAAGCTGTATTTTCAAAATAAGAGTTCATTTTAAAATTATGTTTGATAATATTATTTTTTATTAACTAGACCACTGGGTCATGTTAAGACCATATTTTCTGTCGGTTTGGTGGTACAAATATCAAAACAATATATGTGTGGATAACAAACAAAATACATCCGTCATCAACTAAACTGGAAAATTATACTGGAAAGTATAATTTATTGTGTTAACACTTTAAACTTGACCTTTTTTTTTAAGCCCTAGTGGTTAAAGCACGTTATTGATTTTTTTTGTTGAATATGTTATATTTGATGAAAACAATACAAATATAAGAGTACATACTTTCATAGGGGGAAAGTAGAAGGTCAATGATAGAAATATAGAATAGAAAATATCAAGAAGATACTGTAGACGTCCAAAGATATTAATAGGAGGATGTGCAAAAGAGACAAACTAATAAGGCTTTATTTAAATATTAAAGAATACTTTAAGTTAAGGTCTTCTTTTGAATAAGAAAAAAGCATTGGGGGTATCTACAGATAAATATTAAGCCTGACAAAGTACTTAACGTTTAATATATTGCATAGTTTGTTTTGGGACTTGACAATCAACTTTCCTGCAATGTTAACGTTGTTGAAGCACTTATTTTAACTGATATTATACATATTAATTATACTCTTATAAGATGTATTGTAGATAGAATAAGAAATGTGCAGAATATGATAGTTTAATGGTGGAGGTATTACACACATATTGATAGATGTCTTGTAATACACTGTTGAGGAACCTGCAACCCAGGTTTTTCATCTCCGACCTTTTTCATCTCCTTGTCAGGTATTGAACAATCAATAAATAAAGAACACAGAATTATTAAATATAAAACACAGAATTTGTGTGATTATACTAAATGATTTACAAATAAACACCACTGCATATTTACAACTGTTACACATGCTGATGTAACGCAAATGTTTCCAACTTGGGATCAATAAAGTATATCTTATTTTAATATGATCGATGGCTACTGCCATATTTGCAAAATGTGCCTCTGAACCTTGACAAGTGCATGTTTCAGGCTTATCAATTAACAACAGGAGGGGTCACAGACATAAGACCAGCTGTTAAATAAAGCTCTTCTGACCTTAGCTGGCATGTGGGTATATATATTAATGCTGCCCATTATGGGCACAAGCAATTTTCACCCATTTATTAATGATATGCTTTAACACCAATGTGTTTCCTATCCCCTAAACCTCCAGGCAGAGTTCCCGTTAGAATATTTTTTCGCCGGTCAACATGTCCGCTAAAGTTTAAATCTTCTGGACACAATTTGAAAAGTGCCGGTCAAAGATCTTCTTTTTTATTTATTGAGCTTCAAAACAAATTGATATGATTCGATTTTAAACAAACTAATTATAGTAGATTAACTATTCAAAAGTGTACAGTAATTTACAATAACACAGGAATAATAAACGGAGCGCTCTCTCCCTCTCCTGACAGCCCGTCAGTATCATGCAGCTCGCGGATCAGTAATGAGTGACCCGACAGTAAAACTAAACATATCTATAACTAGTTTAGGTAGTTTGAGAGGTCATTAAAATAGCTACGTGTGATATTCTAACCTGAAGTGTGTGTTTTGTCCGCTCATCGCTGATCATGCAGAGCTGCGTGTCGACTCGTCAGCAGCAGCTGATCTCGCTCTCCCGTCAGATTAGACTTTACTCGCGTTTATGTCCATATCGATCAGATCCAGCTAGTTCTAGCTAATGATAGGACTACCTGCTTATTAATAGACATTAGACACCTAAACAATAAGTGTTGCTATGCAACCGGGTGAGGCCGCAAAGTATAGCGCAGCATTATGCATTTGTTTACATGCCCACCGGAACCCCGAGGCATTACCAACAGATCAACGCACAATCAACCCATACAGGACATCTCTTTCTCCATATTACGTGTTAGACATTAGAATTGACTATTCTTGTCTGTCACATACTCTTTTGTCTGTGACATAAGTGGCGCAAGTTGCGCAACTAATGCGGTTTTGCGCTAAACGAAAATTATTTTGACCGGAGAGATTTAGATTTGCCGGTCTTCAGCATATTTTACCGGTCATAGTCCGGTAATTAGCGGCTAGAACATGTTGCGAAACACACAATAGCCAGCATGTGTAATTCTGGGGGGGGGGGGGAGGGGGACACACGTTCGAATGCTGTTTTGGATAGTGTGCTGTGGCTTCATCCCATTTCAAAGTGCTGTTTGACGCTCGGCGTAACCTTGGCGCACACTCAAACATCCAATCACAGAGCTTGAAGACTAATCGCAGGGTTTGTCAAGCAAAGCGGAGAGAATACTTACTTCCGGGTGTAAAATTCTCTAGAGCAACTACTATGAGCTGCTCCGACCCTCGGTTCTGACAGACTCCAAAAGTCCGACATTATAAAATCAAAAGAAATAAATAAACATAAGGATAATTGTTCTTATTGTTGAGTTAATAACAGTGTGTGGTTTAGAAAAGAATACAAAATTAGAAAGAAAAAACGATCAAAGAATACAGATTTCAGTATTCTGAACATTATTCAATGAAAATAAAGAAGTAAAAACAATAAGTGTGGCTT